>NC_142013.1:48847386-49528011 GCF_049901735.1 Notechis scutatus | reverse complement strand
AAATTGCTTGAACCTCCCCAGCCCCAGGCTGAAATAAGGAACTCATGGTCTAAGACAATATGAAGATCCTAAGATGATATGAAGATCCTATTCTTGCCTCCAAAAAATAAAAATAAATAAAATAAATGTAGAGGTATAATATCTTGCTTGGTATATTAAAAATTCACATGCTTTTGGGTGGCTTTGGAAAGTTAAAAAGGATGAGTTGCAACCTTCCCAAAACTTAACCCTGTCTACTTGTAGGACATCATTAAACTGTTCTAAAAATCCCTCCTAAAATAACAAATAAGAAGTGTTACCCATGCTACTAAAAAGTTTGTGTACCTGTTTAGCGACTACATACATCTTAACGTCTGGCTCAGGGGTAGTCAACCTTTTTATACCTACCACCCACTTTTGTATCTCTGTTAGTAATAAAATTTTCTAACCACCCACCAGTTCCACAGTAATGGTAATTTATAAAGTAGGGGACAAAATCCCTACCGTCCACCATGAAAGCTGGAACGCCCACTAGTGGGTGATAGGGACCAGGTTGACTACCACTGGTCTGGCTCCTGTGTGACCTTTCCAGTCACTTGAAACCATCTCCAGAAGCCTGATTATATATATAGAAACAGCAATAACACTTAGACTTATATACTGCTTCACAGTGCTTTACAGTCCTCTCTAAGCGGTTTACAGAGTCAGCATATTGCCCCCAACAATCAGGGTTCTCATTTTACTGACCTCGGAAGGATGGAAGGCTGAGTCAACCTGATGAGATTTGAACTGCCAAATTGCAGGCAGCTAGCAGTAACCTGCAGTAATGCATTCTAACCACTGTGCCACCGTAGCTCTTAGATATGTTCTGTCACCAAAAAATAGTTTGTTAGGTGAGAAAGTGAGGAAATTTTCTTTTCCCCCATGTAGAACACCAGTTATGATATTCCCTTCAAAATGAAATGAAAACAGCTCCATCTGTTATAGTATTGGAGCAGACAGTCACAATAATATTTTAACAATTAGTTTTATTATAGCATAATAAAGACATAAGTAACGCATATTAGTTCAGTGCAGTGGCATTTATATAGTATTAATTGGAGATTATAGTTTTACCATTGCCTTTACCTGCACAATAGTGAAATGATGACATTACCATTGTTACTAAAGTGATTACAGGTACCGTGTTTCTCATATAATAAGGCTGGGTCTTTTTTTTTTTTGAGCCCCGAAAAAATGGCTAGGCCGTCTTTTCGGGGGTGACTTAATTCCCCCCCCCCTTGCATCTTCGGGCGGGTGTGCGGTGATGGCTTGGATGTTGACCTCGGCGTTGGTGGGGCACTTCGTACCGGGGTCAACGCAGGCAGCACCATATCCGGGTGTGCAACAAAAGTACTTCCTAACGGCAAGCCCCCCCCCACCATTCCCCCCCATTTCGCATGTTTTAATATAGGCCTTAATTTGGGGGGAGGGGCTTAATTTCATTTCATGCCTATAGAACATGCTGGGACTTCCTATTGGGGGAGGCCGTATTGTTGGAGAAACAGGGTAGTTCTCAACTTACAGCTATTCGTTCAGCGACCATTTAAAGTTAGGATAGTACTGACAAATGGTGTTTATGACTGGTTCTTATAATTCCAAACACCCCAGCACCCAGTTACAGTGCCCCATGATCACATGATCACCATTTGTGACTTTCCCTGCTGGCTTTCTCAGAAACGTAATGAGGAAGCTGACAGGGAAGATTGCAAGTAACTGAGGTAAGTCGCCCCTACCCACAACTTTTCCTTGCACTTGTGCTGAGCCAGCCACTCACACACCTTTGACCCTCACCATGCCTCTCTGTCAGCCTTTCCAGGTAAACCAAGCGGGGAGCAAGACTAGCTGAACTAATTCTACTTTATTTTAAAACTACATTAACAGAATCTTTTAAGTTTGAAAATACATATGTTCCATTGCCACATTTTACTACTTGATCTATTAGGACAGGCCCTTCCTAAGGTTCTTCTCCTGACCATTAAGCCACTGGGGATTCCTGCCTCTCTCGTTTGATTGTTTCCTAGGCAGCATCTCTTTTCCTCTTTCTCCAACGTAATTTACACATTCTATTATATCCATGCACTCTTGTGTGCCATCCCTGGGCCTCAACATACATCCCTTGCACCTCCTCTACAACCTCAATTGTGCTTCTCTTGCACCTTGACACCCTAATGCATTCTCCTCAACCTTCCTTGTGCCCGTCTTACACCCTCACTCTCCCTTCCTCAGCTGTGCTGCACCTTTCTCACACCTTCAGGCATCCCATCACATCTCCTTGTGCACCTCCCCAAGCCTTGTTGTACACCTCACAGATACACACGCACACAATCTTGTCACAACTCACTCACACCCTTGTTCACTCCCATGCACCCTCATGAATGCTTCCTGAGTCCCGCTATGCTTCCCTCACACTCCCACACCATTCTCCACCCAGCAGCAGCCACTTATCTGCCTGCTAGCCTGCTGCCTGCCATTTGCAAGTTCTTGATGGCATTTCAACAACTTGGTTATGGGAAGCTGGCAGGAAATTGCCTCACCTAGCAATCATGGGATTCAATTAATAATAGCAAGTGAGTCTGCAAGGATTATAATAACTAAGCGATGCAGTCAAGCTTTATGACTGCATCGCTTACTAATGAAATTCCAATCACAACTTCTGTCATAAGTCAAGGAGTATCTACATCCCCCTCCATTATCTTTCTATATTGTTTCCTTTAGCTGGGCAGATGGGATGACCATTGCTCTTTGGGTGACCATGCTAAATTATACATTTATATAAACTCCATCCATTCTTCTCTCAACTCAAGAATGCACTTCACCATAATGACAGTGTAAGGGTGTAATAACTGATACAATTCATATCTTTCTTATTTCAAAATACAATGTTGTCAGAATTTAGGAAGAAGAACAAAGTCTGGATGCAGATCATCCAAAGTCAAAGTTTGTCCTTCATGCAACACTCAATAAAATTAACTCTCAGATATTGCAAATCTCAGTATGAACTCTCTTAATCCACTGATAAGACATGTAAGTGTGCATGTAAATGTGAGGTGTATGTATATGGTATATAAATTGTGCAAAAAAGAAAACCTTGACTTACAACCACAATTGGGACCAGAATTTCCACTGTTAAGCAAAGACATTGTTAAGTGAGTTGTATCCTATTTTACGACTTCTGCCATGAGAGTGGCAGTCTAGAAATATGAAATATAAATCAAATAAAAAGTGAATCTCATGACTGCTAACTGAATCTGGCTTCCCCCCCATTGGCTTTATTTCTTAGAAGCCAGCTGGGAAGTTCACAAATGGTGATCACATGACTCCAGGATGCTACAACCTTTGTAAATAAATGCCATTTGGAATTCTGATCTCATGATTGTCGGGGATCCTGCAATGGTCATACATCTGCAGATTGGTTGTCATTTTCTTTAGTGAATTCAAATGTCACTGCATAAATGGTTGAAAGTCAAGGACTATCTGTACAGGATATAGCTCATATAAACATCAACGTTTTGAGCAATCTCCCCTAGACATATTAAAAGAATTTGTTCCAACTATATTGCAGTCTAACTCAACTGAAAAATAATCTCCAGCGGATAGTTTTCACTATGAGTCTCTGATGTGATAATTTCATAATTTCTCTAGTTATCACAAAATCTGCCAAGAATTTATAAATGCTGCAAATTCTTCATTAATATTTTAAAATTTAAATTAAATATTTCTTGTTTGAAGAGCCAATCTGCTTTGGATGTGGGTATTTTTCTCTGACCATTTTCACTTCTTGCTCCGTCTGAATTTATTAACAGCAGCTGGTTTAGCAGCCAAGCATGACTAAAGTAAGTTAACTGATTGGTAGGCCTTAAGTGGCAGATAGTCTGTGTAATGTGCTAATTTCCAGTACTATGTAGGCATAATTTGATGATTAACCTGGGAACAGTATGCTGCATAAGATTATGTAAGGTAGAGACAGATTACATAAGGAAGAGATAGCAATGTTAAGCAGGCATCCAAGAAAGAAAACTGGTCAACTGTTAACCTGCTGATAAATTGAATTCTTGAAGAGCTTTTGCAAGGTACACAAACAGATGTCTTGTTGTGGACAGTAGTAGGTGCTATACACCAAACTGAGTCTCCCCAAAGCAATTCAGTGATCAAAGGACACTCTAGGACTAGGTCTCTCTTCATGTCAGAATCTCTTTCTCAGGCAACTGAGTCATCTTTATATGCTGGCAGCTTTATATGAGGTCAGATGCTGTTTTCAAGTGGACATATATTTATTCTTTTCTCAGCTGTTATTGAAACTATGTATTTTTCCTCCCTGTTTTCTGCTATCTCTTTTATTTTTGTCCTCTGGAAAACGGAAAGAAAAATCCATGATGGGATGATCAAGGTCAAAACTACTATACAAATATAAACCCACTCACTTTCTCTCTCTCTTTTTCCCATCTTTACTTTAGGATAGCTATGACCGAAAGATGAAAATCAGAGCAATCGGAAAGACAAAAACAGAAGTCCCAATTTGAAGGCATTGGTATTCATTCGTAAAGCTTTTTCTGTCTTGGATACAGTATCTGATAAACTGTATCTTCTCGTGTGTTCCTATAGATAGTCTAAGCCACGGGTGTCAAACTCGCATCACGTTGCCATCATATGATGTTTCATGACAGTTTTCCCCTTCGTGGAGCTGGGGTGGGCATGGCCTGCGCATGACGCATCTGGGCCACGGGCCGCCAGATTGACACCCCTGGTCTAAGTTATCTATAGGAGCACATAAGATAAACTATAGGTATTTTCAAAGACCCTGTTTTGGGTACTTCCCCTACTGAATTTTAAAGTGAAAGGCTATATTGGAGAGAGTGCAAGTTCTTCTTGTCCTGTGCCAACATTAATTTTAGTGGTAATCCTGCCTAGCCTTGATGTGTCAACATTATTGTGCTTTCAGTGCTAGGCAAGGACAGTTTTATTTTACCAGTGCTCTTCATAGGTCAATGAAGTATTCTCTTCCTATCTGTGAACCAGATGAAAATTAAATTGGCAGACATTTTGCTGTCTCCATTATTTCAAACTTCATCTCTTCTGGTTTGCAGACATAGGATTTTTGTTGTTGTTCCATTTCAAATAGGTAAAATGTAGTTTTTCCAAACCTTTTCAATATCTTAGCTGGACAGAGGAAGGGGGAAACCATCAGTCAGATCACCGGTGTGATAGCTGCTATTTTTAACAGATAGCTGAAATAAAAAAAATTAGCCATCTTTCAAATCTTGCTGTTTCTTCACTTTTCACTCCACTGTGTGGGATGCTGATACCCAAGCTGGAAAAGGTGAGATGAAAGGAGGATGAGAAGCTCTTTACCTGTCAGGAGGCTAAGCCAATCCCTAGCTTAGAGATCCGAGTCAGCTGAAATACTGTAGCTACTATGAAAAAATTGCAAGGGTAGATTTAATAGCCAGACAGAATAAAAAGGGAAGAATAAACCAAAAAGCCAAAAAGATTATGTACATTACTATAGCAGGTGGCACGCAGAGCCATTTGTGCTGGCAAGCGAGCTGCAAGCAAAGTTACCTTACTGGGCATGCGCACGCCTCACAGCCGATTTTCGGCTGGTTTGAGGTCTTTTTCGGCCTCCCAAAGGCTTGAGGAAGGCTTCTGCAGGCTTTGCAGGCTGAAAACTAGCCTCGTTTCGTCACTTCCAGTTTTCCGAAAATACCAGAAGTAATGAAACGGGGATAATTTTCGGCCTGCAAAGCCTGCAGAAGCCTTCTTCAAGCCTTTGGGAGGCTGAAAAAGACCTCAAACCAGCCGAAAATCAGCTGTGAGGCGCAGTGCAGGTAAGGGGGCAGTGGGGGATTACATGTGCATGCATAGGGGTGCACATTGCCTTCTGCGTGCTGGCACACGAGTGCGAGCACATTTTTTTGGCACAGGAGCCCAAAAAGGTTAGCCACTACTGTACTATAGTATGTTCATTTTTTTTTTTTGTTGGGTATCAAACCCAAATGCCCTCTGTGGCATACAGAATTAAACCAGTAAAAAAATGAAACCAGTAAGAAACCATATAGACAAATATAGCATGTTGGGGGGAAACAGAACTCAGACATCAATCTTCTATTCTTCACCACAGGTAGTCCTCAACTTATGACCACAATTGAGCCCAAAATTTTTGTTGTTAAGCGAGACATTTGTTAAGTGAGTTTTGCCCAATTTTACAATCTTTCTTGCCACAGTTGTTAAGTGAATCACTGCAGCTGATAAATTAGTAACCCAGTTGTTAAGTGAATCTGACTTCCCTATTGACTTTGCTTGTCAGAAGGTCATATAAGAGATCGCATGACCTTGGGACACAACTACAGCCATAAATATGAACCAGTTGCCAAGCATCCACATTTTGATCAGATGATATGGGGATGCTCCAAAATATGCAACTGTGAAAAATAGCCATAAATCACTTTTTTCCCAGTGCCGTTATAAGTTTGAATGGTCCCTATATGAAATATGGTAAGTCAAGGGCTAACCTAGAGTTGGAATCACAAATTCATCTGGACTTCTGGCCTGTTTGAAAAGCAATGGTTTTTGAGCTTTTCTGCAAAATAGCAAGGTTAGACCCAGATGAATTTCCAGGGTGATGGTACTACAAAGAACGGGGTAGTAAGAGAGAACGCATGGCCCACAAGATAGCATTGTGTAACTGGTGGGACTCAGAGATTGCCTGCTCTTTCTGATTAAAAGCATGACTAACATTCAAATGTTTTCTGTTGCAATTAGAGAATGCTGACTTTGGAATGGTTCATTAGAAACCTCTAAAATTCAAAAAGCAATTCCGGAAGTTCAAACAGTAGTTCTTCCACAGCTAATCTTGTCAATTGCAGATAGGACAAGATAGAAGACATATGTAGTTTGGGAGATTCATTAGGAGGGTAGGTGATGCAGCAAATAAAGTAAGCAGTGTAAAGAACAGTTTCACCTTCAAACAAGGTGCTTTGTATTTTGAATCGAACCACTGAATTCACTTTAAAAACAACTTCTGCAGCCTCATTCCCACCTACTATTCCATTAATGCCACTGCATTGCGATATCATAGGAGAGTAAAAATGTTAAATTTCTTCTCAGAATAAACCGAAAAATATTTTCTTTGAAGTGAAGTAATTAAACTCAACAAAGTATATGCGTGTGTGTATATAAATTGATTCTGATGTATTTTTCTTTCAATTGGGGAACATGATGAGGACCATATTCATACAATGCACTGAACTGCAAACTAGCCAGTCATATTAGCCTTTTAGTCCAGCTTGTTGTGTGAATGTAGGGAGTCACCTATGTGTTAGTTGGGTGACTATATAAATTTATTACATAAACAAACAAATGCTATGTTAAATGAATCCCAGTTAAGGAAACCATGGGTTAGTGTATTATATGAATAGACATAGTACAGACAATTTGATGCAGTTGTTCTACGTGTGATTAACAGATTTTGATAACAAGACACTACTTTATATAAACAGAAGAAAGTCTATGTAGTGTTTTTAGTAAAGTGATACTATGCATGACTATGGACCAAGTAGGAAGTTAAAGGGCTCTCCACATCCATCTCTAAGTCAAGCAATGTCACTGTAAATTTGCTGACCCTGTTGCCAAGTCTTATCCTGCCTCTGTTGTATCTGATTCATGACACCGATAATTATATTGTATTGTCCAGATTAATGAATAAGTTGCTGCTGCTTTACTATTATGGCTTGTCACCAGCTAGTGAGGAAAACTTCCATAACCTGGTATTGCAACAGAAACAGATAGGTCTCATTTCAGGATTCTGCCTTTTCCTCCCCCCATAATTCACACTGAGTTTTATTTTATAGTATCAGTGATAATAAATAATACAGGACATGGAAATTTCTATCCAACTTATTGAAAATAACCTTTATTCTAGAAATTGTACAGTTAGGGAAAAATAAGAAAAATAAGAGAAAGTAAGAAGAAAAATAAAGGAAAGATAGGAAAAGAAAACAAGTAAACATAGTAAGATGTACCTTATAATAAACATTTTTCTAGTTTAGTAACCCCAAAATAAAATATTAATGCAAATCATTAAAGTCACTTCCTGAAGGGCAAAACAAGCTGTATAGAAATGTATACTGGATCTCCCCAGCGATTTAAAGTCAGTTCAAGAAAAGCCTCTGCCTGTTTTCTACTAGTGTAAAAGTGCAAACAATGCTCATCTCCTCCCACATCTCATTAGGACATCTCCAAATATCTTAATCATGCAAAATAATACAAAATAAAGCAATTTAAGAAAATACCACGACAAAAATAGGCTCAGAAATAAGAGAAGTATCATGCCATAAATATGCAGTTACCTAAGTGCTTAAAGCATGATAACTGAAATAACAAGATGATAGGCAATCACTATTCTAACTTCATGTGTGTAACTAAAACTAGTTCAGTGATGAAGGGAATGTAGGCTTGCCAGAGAGTTGCCTTTCCAAATTTCCAGTCCTGCAGCTGATCTGGTTGTGGTGGCCAGAAAATGCTCTGATATTGCCTGGTGTGAGTGCCTTTATATGACACTCAACTGCAGGGTGACTATTGGAGTGCAGTTATACATTTTTTAAAAAAATCAAGGCATTGATAAACAATATACCTGGCTATTACAGGAAATAATTGAAGACTACTTAGCCAACATTATACCATTTATCCATCCAATGAATATCCAAGGATCCAAAAAGGTGACACAATCTTCCCAAATGTTTCATAGCAGCTTTAGAAAAGGTCTTCAGAGCCTCAGAAGACATACAGGTGAAACTCGAAAAATTAGAATATTGTGCAAAAGTTCATTTATTTCAGTAATGCAACTTAAAAGGTGAAACTAATATATGAGATAGACTCATTACATGCAAAGCAAGATTGTTCAAGCCGTGATTTGTCATAACTGAGATGATTATGGCTTACAGCTCATGAAAACCCCAAATCCACAATCTCAGAATATTAGAATATTACATGCAATCAATAAAATAAGGATTGTACATAGAACAATATCGGACCTCTGAAAAGTATAAGCATGCATATGTACTCAGTACTTGGTTTGGGCCCCTTTTGCAGCGATTACTGCCTCAATGTGGCGTGGCATGGAAGCTATCAGCCTGTGGCGCTGCTGAGGTGTTATGGAAGACCAGGATGCTTCAATAGCAGCCTTCAGCTCTCCTGCATTGTTCGGTCTCATGTCTCTCATCTTTCTCTTTGCAATGCCCCGTAGATTCTCTGTGGGGTTCAGGTCAGGTGAGTTTGCTGGCCAATCAAGCACAGTAATCCCATGGTCATTGAACCAGGTTTTGGTGCTTTTGGCAGTATGGGCAGGTGCCAGTCCTGCTGGAAAATGAAGTCAGCATCCCCATAAAGCTTGTCTGCGGAAGGAAGCATGAAGTGCTCCAAAATCTCCTGGTAGATGGCTGCGTTGACCCTGGACTTAATGAAGCACAGTGGACCAACACCAGCAGATGGCATGGCTCCCCAAATCAACACAGACTGTGGAAACTTCACACTGGACTTGAAGCATCTTGCAGAGTGGGCCACTCCATTCTTCCTCCAGACTCTGGGTCCGTGGTTTCCAAATGAGATGCAAAAGTTGCTCTCATCAGAAAAGAGGACTTTGGACCACTGAGCAACAGATCAGGTCTGTTTTTCTTTAGCCCAGGTAAGACGCTTCTGACGTTTGTTGTTCAGGAGTGGCTTGACAAGAGGAATACGACATTTGAAGCCCATGTCCAGGATGCGTCTGTGTGTGGTGGCTCTTGATGCACTGACTCCAGCCTCAGTCCACTCCTTGTGAAAGTCCCCAACACTTTTGAATGGCCTTTTCCTGACAATCCTCTCCAGGCTGCAGTCATCCCTGCTGCTTGTGCACCTTTTTCTTCCACACTTTTCCATTCTGCATAACTTTCTATTAATGTGCTTTGATACAGCACTTTGGGAACATCCAACTTCATTTGCAATTACCTTTTGAGGCTTTCCCTCCTTATGAAGGGTGTCAATGATGGCTTTCTGCACAACTGTCAGGTCAGCAGTCTTTGCCATGATTGTGATTCCTACTGAACCAGACTGAGAGACCATTTAAAGGCTCAGGAACCCTTTGCAGGAGTTATGGCTTAATTAGCTGATTAGAGTGGGACACTTTGAGCCTAGAATATTGAACCTTTTCACAATATTCTAATTTTCTGAGATTGTGGATTTGGGGTTTTCATGAGCTGTAAGCCATAATCATCTCAATTATGACACATCATGGCTTAAACTATCTTGCTTTGCATGTAATGAGTCTAATATATTAGGTTCACCTTTTAAGTTGCATTACTGAAATAAATGAATTTTTACACAATATTCTAATTTTTTGAGTTTCACCTGTAATTGGGAAGAAAGAAACATTAATATAGACAATGAGAAGCCCACTCCCCTTTGAATCAACAATAACATTGTAATTATCAGTGTTGAGGAAGCTGAAAAAATGCTTAAATGAGCTGAATGAGACAAGTAAAGGTATTGGAGTAAAGATCAATAGAAACACAGCCCAATATATACTCAACTCGTTCTGCCAATACCATGAAATGAAACTTGGATATGAGAAGCAAGAAAGTATGAACATATATATCTTTGCCAAGAAATCAATTTAGTCAACAGAGTTGACTGAGAAATATCACACCAAAGAAAAGCAGTGTGAGTTAGCTTTAGTCACATAAAAAGAATTATCCAACAAATTGGCCACATTAAGACAGGAGCAAACATCTCCAGCACCATAATCTTCCCAGTAATGCTCTATGGATGTGTCAATCCTTTGAGGTAGTTTTTGCCTTCTTCATAGGGATGCAATAGAATGACTGACCCAAGGTCACTCAGCTGCATTTGTGTCTAAGGCAGGACTAGAATTCACAATCATCTGGTTTCTAGCTTGGTGCCTTGATTATTACACCTAACCTGCACTTATATCCTTGCTTAATAAAATTTATTTGTACTAAAGGTTTTTTTTTTTAACTCAAGCTGTATCATCTTAATTATATCACTTTTTGAGTTTTATATAGTAAAGTTAGTGCTGTTGCTTTTAGATTTATTGAATGCTTGTTGAAAATAACATGAAATTCCTATCCAAAGTCTGAGAGGTTATTATCTAATTCAGGGCTGTCAAACTCATGTGGTCATGTGACATATCAGAACATTTTTCCCCTTTGCTAAACCAGGCATGGGTGTGGCTAGCACTTGACACATCCGATCCATGGGCTGGGAGTTTGACAGCCATGATTTAGTTGGTAGGTTAGTATTTGACTGGAAAAATAAGTGGCTACCCATTATTCTGCAAAAACCCTTAACAGTCAAAACTTGTTCTGAATATTTAAAATTTCTTTCAATTGTTTGTTATGAGTACCTACTTAATTATTAACTGTGTAATTGTAGCTCTTTTCCCAGAATGAATTCTAATAATGCAAGTTCATTAACTATCAGGATGGGATAGAAGTTTGGCTCTACTATTTAATCAGTTTGCACATTTTTGTGTTAACTTTAAGAAGTTACCAATTGTTCTTCTGGCACCGAGCTAACATTTCTATTCTATTGCTCAATTGTAGACACATCTTGATCACCTGGTTCTACTAGTAAGTTTGTTGAGGCATTTCCTTGTAGCATTTGTGTGTGTGTGTGTTGGAATCAGATTTTAGTTAGAGATTTTACCATCTTTATACTTTTTTGAGTCTTGGTCAAGGGTCTTCAAACTTGGCAAGTTTAAGACTTGTGGACTTCAACTCCCAGAATTCCTGAGGTAAGATGACTGACAGAGAAATTCTGGGAGTCGAAGTCCACAAGTCTTAAAGCTGTCAAGTTTGAAGACCCCTGGTCTTGGTGAATTGCATTGGTAACTTTGACTTCATGTTGTTAGATATTCTGACATTCTGATTAATTTGAATAAAGAATTATGTTGTAACTTACATTCAATGTTCTATTTAAAGCAACTCAAAGAGACATGGCTGCAAAATGAACTCTTATCCGTAGCAAGCTTACTCTATTCCCACAGTTGTGCAAAACATCCTTCTGCCTAGCCAAAAGAACAATTGTTTTCTAGAGCTAACAGAACAATCCTGTTTCAGCAGGCATTGGTGACCAATTATTAGTTCTGTTGATGTTCAGTTTAGGTGGCTGTCTTCTATTTTTACAGATATTATATGCTTCTTACAATTCATAAATGGAAATAAATCCTTCCAAATAAATATATATGGAGTCAGAAAGGTGGAAGTTAACTGTGAACATGATGACTATGGGAAAGTGGGCAAATAAGCACAGACCCAAAGGCCTTTCTTCCCCAGAAGACATAGTGAAAATAATTGTTCTATTCTTTGTTGGAACTCTGGAGAGAAGTTGGAGTCACAAAAAGAAAAGTGAAAGGGGGTGGGGGAGAGCAAAGGGGATCAAAGAAATTGGCGAAATGAAGTGCAAATGGAAAGGAGATGTGTTGGCAGAAAAATGGTTAAGACTGGCTGGTGACCAGAGAGAGGGAGGAGGTATAACCGCAAATTCCATAACTGTCCCATTCTACCTCTGTTCACTGCCATTACTAATCACCTGATCTCACTCTCAGTTCTAAGCAGAGTGAAACACACAACATTAATGGCAAAATGCGTACTTTGGGGTATGACTGCACCATCATTAGCATAAATAAGGATAGACATAGAATAACAGAGTTGGAAGGGACCTTGGAAGTCATATAGTCCTTCATGGCACTTAAGATAATTTTTTAGCATTTAGTTTTTCAATATTACTTTTACTGGTTCTTAGATGGTAAATACACTAACTGATTTACTTGCACATTTAGGAGGCAGGAGGAACTGTTACTAGAGCAGTTTGACTATGACATACTATATGTCTATGGAGATTCTCAATCATCCAGGTCACAGTTGTCCCAAAGGTGCTTTTTCAAGAAAACTGAACTTTCTTGTTTTTCTTTGAAGGCATTTATTTCTCTTCTCATTCAAAAAACTTCTTCTGCTCTGACCATGGTTGAGATTGGATGAGAAGTGAAACATCTTCAAAAACAAAACAAGAAAGTCCAGTTGCCTCTTGAAAAAGCATGAACAGAACAGACACAGACTTCAGAGGATAATTAGGACTGCAGAAAAAACAATTACTACCCACCTGCCTTCAATTGAGGACCTGTATACTGCACGAGTCAAAAAGAGGGCTGTGAAAATATTTACAGACCCCTCACATCCCGGATATGAACTGTTTCAACTCCTTCCCTCAAAACGATGCTATAGAGCACTGCACACCAGAACAACTAGACACAAGAACAGTTTTTTCCCAAAAGCCATCACTCTGCTAAACAAATAATTCCCTCAACACTGTTCAACTATTTACAAAGTGTACACTACTATTACTGTTAATCTTCTCATCACTCCTTATCACCCATCCCCTCTCACTTGATTGTTTCCTAGTATGATTTGATTGTTGATTGTACCCTATGACTATCATTAAGTGTTGTATGTTATGATTCTTAATTCTTAATGAATGTACCTTTTCTTTATGTATACTGAGAGTATTTACACCAAGACAAATTCCTTGTGTGTCCAATCACACTTGGCCAATAAAGTATTCTATTGTATCTGGGACATGACACACTGTACTTTCTAGCAACGCTTACTGCTCAGCCTGCTGAATTGTACAAGAAAGGGCTCAACTTTTGGCTTGTCGATCTGCTTTGACTTTTTTAAGAACCCAGAAGTTCTTAACCCAATCTGATCAAAGTAATACGTTAAAGAACTTCTGATCCCTGGAATTGATTATGACCTCAGAACTAACTAAACAGAGTTCATTTTAGGATCCTTCCATCTTAAAATCGAATTTCGTTTCTGCAATCCTTCTGATTTGGAGCAGGGACCATTCTGAACGCCGTAAACTGTGATTAAACCGAATCATG
Organism: Notechis scutatus; assembly: GCF_049901735.1. Lineage (NCBI taxonomy): Eukaryota > Metazoa > Chordata > Lepidosauria > Squamata > Elapidae > Notechis > Notechis scutatus. Next base: position 49,514,057 of record NC_142013.1, on the reverse strand, counting down.
TTCGAAATCGCTCAGTCCTAGCTTTCCATCCCGCTCCATCACCTGCTGCGCCAGAAACAAATACGAGACTGTGGCCCGATACCGCCGCAAGCAGAGACGCTTCCGCTCCTCCCTTTTCGTTTTTTCCCAGCCGGGGCTTTCACGAATCAAATGATGGCAGTTCCAGTTGCGCAGTTCGGTCGCTAGGGGGACTCTGCGAAGGACCGGCCTGCTGCTACTGCCGCCGCCGCCGCCGCCGCTTTGGGCGGGTTGGAGTATCAGCTGACATTCCTTCTTTTCCGAAGCTCCGCTAGCGCTGCTGCTGCTGCTGCTCTTGCAGCTCGGTTTTCATTCCTCAGCAGAGCGGGGAGGCGAAGCGAGGCGACTGGGCGGATATCTTTCGGCTGTCTCCCTATATATTTTAAAACTAGTGCCTGAGCTCCAGCGCCCTTAGCTGCTGCTTTTGCCCGCGATGCTGCCGCATTTAGCTTTTCTGCTGCTGGGAGCCTCTTGGACAGCGGGAGCTTTGGAGGTAAGCGGCTCCCCATTACCTTCTCCCTGTTGCTACGACAAGAAAGTCTTTGTTCGCCGAGAACCTCCCGCAGCTTTAAGCTGGGGCTTCGCCCCGAAACTGGCCGAGGAAAGCGGCCTGCTTGAGGCTCGGGAAGAAAGGGTGTGTTCCTCAATCCGCGCCTCTTCAGAAATGCCTGGTTCAGCCTGAACAATGGAGAGAGGAGGCTGGGCTGGCTTGGACGGGCGGCTTCCGAAAAATGCCTCTTTTGCTCACTTGCGGGTAGCTTTGGGCAGCCTTTGAGCGAGCGTCCGTCCGTCGACTCTGGGGCGCTTCCGAAGGGTGGGGAGAAGGGAATCTTGCCTCTTCTCTGTTACTCAGGACGCGGGCAGTCTATGGGATGAGAAAGAAAAGGAGGCGCGAGGGGGGAGGGCGAGGCCCCTTGTTTCTGCCTCGCATCCGTCCTTTGTGGAATGCGCCAACTTGGCATCGGTGGATTCGATGCTTCGCTTTGCAAAGATGAAGGGGGAGGCAAGGAGGGAGATGAGTTTCACGTCTGTCGCCGGCCGCCGTGCTGTTTTTTTTTTTTTTTTCTGTTGCCTTTACGCTTCTTCTGTGTTGTCTGGTGTGGCCGATCTGGGGGCGAAAATCGAGAGGGGGCGGAAATCGAGGGGGCGTCGCTTGTGATGTTGGGGCCGGGAGACCCGATCCTCCAACGAGGCGGTTGTTATTGCCCGCTCATCATTGCTTCCCCCCCGGTTCCTTCTCTTCCTCGCCCTCACAGGGAATGCAAAACAAGAGCCGCTCGTTTTGGGGATTGCCCCTCACTCCCGCCGTGCGGGGGAGGGGGGAAGGAGGAGGAGTAAGTTCTCTCGGCTGAGGTGCCTGTGGCTCGGCCAACTTCAGTAGTAAGGCATTAATGGGTTGCGGCTCCTGCGGAACAGACCCCCTCCCGCCTTTGGGCAGGGTGGGGGGTTGCTCCCACCAACTGCGACCCTCTCTGTACCCCCGTGCTTCCCTGTCAGGAAGAAAAGGGGCATTATGAAGGGTCCTCCCCCCGTAATAAGGTCGTGCGGTTTATCCTGGAGCGCGTTACAGGCTTGAGAGGCAGGACTGGGAGAGAGGGTGGTGAGGCAGAAATCTGCCCAAATCCCGCAGGAGGGTTTCCTTCGGTGTGGAGATAAAGCCCTTCGGACACCGAGAGGCTTTCCTCTAAGGAAGGGAGTTTGGGGAACCACATGAAAGGAAAAGGGTTGGAGCGAAGCTTAAGAGCGAGAAGATGGCGCCTCTGCAGTGCAGTAAGGAAGCGCTGTAATGAAAGCTGCAGACCGAAGCAGCCCTCCCACCGCTAGGTGTTTAACAACTCGACTCTTCCTTTCATTCCCCACATCAGATAGTGAATTTTTGCCTGGTGAAATTTTCGGCTTCAGCATCCGGAGTAGAAAGAAAGGGATGTGCGAGAACGAGAGGGAACGCCAGAGAAATCTTTCCCTGAGTAGAGCGACTGTTTTCCCGCGATTTGGGTTGGCGTTTAGTTCGCTTTATCTTAAAAGCCCCCCTCCCACCCCTTTCTCGTTGCTGTAATTTTGCAGAATCAGTTGCACTCAAACCATTGGGCTAAAACTGGGCTCTGCTCTAGGTAGACTGGTTCGCTTTTCCTGGCATTGGCAAAAGAGGATCTAAATATGCCACACCCTCTTTGAAAACTGTAAAAAAAGTGGAATGCCTTGGAATTTAAATTCTTGAGCCTGAAGGTTAAGGTGTTTGTTGGTATGGGTATACTGTATGTTGGGCCTGCAAGGGAGGTTCAAGATCTTAGCTTGCACAGAATAGCCTGAGCTTGAAATAGAACTTGGTTCTCCTTCTGACATACCACCCCCCCAATGAGTTGGAAGTGATTAGCATTTCCTCCGTGCTACTTATAGAAAATTGAGACAAGGCTCTATGTGGTTTAAAAACAAATAAAATTGACCCAATCCATGATGAGTGGATCAGTAGTATTCATGGGCCTTAAATTTATTTTCCATTTTTGCATAATACTGGTTATCATTAAGGGAATATTGCGGTAGCTATGGATGGAAAATATGAATTTTTAAATTTGTGAAGGCTGGTTCACTTTAATTTTTCTTTTAACTCTCAGGAGGGCAGAAGGAAGAAAAGCAATCTCCTTTACCTATTTTGCTTTCAGGCTGATTTGTCTTTCCATCAGTACATTAGGTTCTTTATTTGTTGATGCAAATGAGTCTCATTAAGTTTAATTCCTTAATAGGTGAGTATAGGACAGCACATTAAGGTTATAATCCTATTTTATGCACACTTGTTCTAGAAATCGCAATTAACTGAATGTGACTCATTTTGAAGTTACAATGCATAGAAAGGTGATGTTAGGATATACTGTGGGTGGACAATCTAAAGAAACCAAAGTCTTCAAAAGAGGAACTAGATCAGGGCTGTCAAACTTCTGGCTCTTAGGTCACATGCATCATGTGCTAGCCACGCCCATGCCCAATTTAGCAAAGGGAAAAAAGTCCCGATACATCATGTGATGCCGCCATGATGACATGACTTTTGACATCCCTGAACTAGATGATATGTTTGTTAAGTATTAGATTTTGTTTCATATGCCAATTGTAGAATAAATACGCTTTTCAAATTGTTTGGATTTGAAGTTTGACTGTCTTTTCCATAGTGGTGAACTTTTTTTAACAGATCTAATACCCATTGAAAATAACTTGTTCAGACTTGCTTATGAAGTCTGTAAAAGGCTAGGATTTTTTTGTTCAATTTTTTTAAAACTGGTGCTTTTTTATTCTACCTTGTTGTCCAGTGAATTTATGTTGATTTTCATGATATTTCTTCCAACTTCAAAGAAGATTAGATCTATTTTATATATAAATAATAAATAACATTTACAGGAGTTAAGTAACAGGTGTCATACCATGGAGCAGACTTAGTTAATTTTACATGTTGCATTAAGCCATGCATTGGTTTACATATCATATTCAACCCTCATGTGCTTGATTGCATTTTTATTTTCTGTGCTATGTGAACAGTGTTTAAGGTATAAAGTCTGTATACTGTTTTTCTCTCAAGTGCTGCCTATAGTAGAAGTTGAAGTCAAAGCACCTGGAATACAACAGATTAGAAATGACTGGATTAAAGATTAGGATGATTATATCCAAGTTTCATGAAAAAGACATGGCTGTTTAGCTGTACCTTGTAAAGGAGCACACTTGTTAGGGTACAAATACATATATAACTTTGTATGCCCATTTTTTTTAGTTTTATGAATAAGGTTTTTTATGAAAATGTAATATACCTTTCAGTAGATATACATTTCTTTCTTCCTCTGTCCCTGTTCCCTTTTTCTGAGTATTGCTGCACATTATCAGTTAACACACTTTGGTTTGATTTCATTGTGTTTGCAATGTTTTGACAAAAAATTATTTTATGAAGAAATTTACAGAGCACATCATGAGAAAGGAGGGGCTAGATGAATCACAAGTTGGAATTAAGACTGCCAGGAGAAATATCAACAACCTCAGATATGCAGATGATACCACTTTTAATGGCAGAAAGTGAAGAGGAACTAAAGAGCCTCTTGATGTGGGTGAAATAGGAGAGTGCAAAAGTTGGCTTGAAACTCAGCATTAAGAAAATGAAGATGATGGCATCCGGCCCTCTCAATTCCTGGCAAATAGATGGGGAAGAAATGGAGGTAGTGACAGATTTTATTTTCCTGGGCTCCAAGATCACTGCAGATTGGGACTGCAGCCAAGAAATTAAAAGACGCTTGTTCCTGGAGAGGAAAACTATGGCAAATCTAGACAGCATACTAAAAAGCAGAAACATGACTCTGCCAACAAAAGTGCGTATAGTCAAGGCCATGATTTTCCCAGTTGCAATGTATGGCTGTGAAAGTTGACCATAGGAAAGGCTGAGTGCCAAAGAATTTAGGCCTTTGAACTAAGGTGCTGGAGGAAACTCCTGCGAGTGTCTTGGACTGCAAGGCAATCAAACTGGTCACTCCTAGAGGAGATCAATCCTGACAGATCTTTAGATACCAGATCCTGAAGATGAAACTCAAATACTTTGGCCACCTAATGAGAAGAAAGGACTCACTGGAGAAGAACCTAATAATGTGAAAGATTGAGGGCAAAAGAAGAAGGGGACGACAGAGAATGAGGTGGCTGGATGGAGTCACTGAAACAGTTGGCGTGAGCTTAAATGGACTCCGGAGGATGGTAGAGGAAGGCCTGGAGGAACATTGTCCATGGGATTATGATGGGTCGGACACGACTTCGCAATTAACAACAGATTGGTATGGGGCATATTACCTGCAGGTGATGATGAAAATTGCATTCTTCTATGTGAAACAGACATGATATTCTTCCGATTAAAATCGGAATTCTGATTTTTTTGGGAATCGCCGCGAGTGGGCGGGCGGTGCGAGCGGCGGGCGGTGCGAGCGGCGGGCGGTGCGAGCGGCGGGCGGTGCGAGTGGAGCCCAGGCGGTGCAGCGGCGGGCGGTGCGAGCGGGCCGTGGGCGGGCGGCGGGCGGTGAGCGAGCCCGGGCGGGCGGGCGGTGGGCGGGCGGGCGGTGGCGGCCCGCGAATATCATGCGAGTACATCCCGGGCGGGCGGGGCGGTGACGCGGGCGGGTCAGACAAGTTGGGAATCGCGGAGCCCTGGTCGGAGGGGCGTCGCGGCCCAGGTTGCCTGGAAGGGAAGGCAAAAGGAAGAGCCGGGCGGGCGGAGCAGCGGGCGGAGGCTCGGCTCAGTGGCTCCTGGTTTGCCTTTCCTTCCAGGCAACGGACGGAGCGCGCGGGGTGCACCCTGACGGGCGGCGGCTCTGTTGGCCGTCTCTTGGCCCCGATTTTTTTCAGAGAGGAATATCATGCCTGGTGAAAGTACATCCTTTAAATGCTTTTGTTGTTGATACTTGAGAGATCCTGCCTATTAGATTGTTTATGGACTAGAGAGTTTGAAGTGGTACATATTAGGAAGACATTTTATGGTAACAGAATGGATTTAAATCTAGGAAGAGTGCTGGGCAATCCATGTCTACTTGCTTTATGAAATTACCTTTAATACTATAATTTCAACATGTCAATTTTCACACTCTACTGTTAGCTGATATACTTCATTTTATGATGCATATGTGATAATACTCTATTTACTTAGACAATTATTGGATTTTATATTAATTTCTCAATTCAAGATTGCCTTTGCTAATGATGATAGCAATCAAACAGTGTACTACAATGTAAAACAGAAATGTGTGTTATGAAATGCATTGTTTCTTAAATCACTATACATGTATATCTCTTTTCTATTAGAGTCAGATGGCAAATAAGTCTTAAGAAAATCTCTATTATTTTGTTTTGATCTGCCTTTCAAAATACATTTTTATGGGTCATTTATGTTACATGCTTGCCTAAAGGAGAAATGGCTTTAGTGATCATTGTAAGTTATGGAGTACATAAATAGGCTATGTATCAGTTGTGTAATAAAGTTCTGGACCTTCATTTTCTCTCCTTTACTTTAGAAAAAAAATGTGTCCACCATCTGTATGAACTTTGAGAGATAAAATTTGTTTTGTGATTATTAATTTAAAAAGGATGAAAGTTGATTTTCTTATGGATTTAGTGAATTTTTTAACCTAGTAACAGCTAGCAACTACTGCTTTCAATGGAATGATAAGATAGAAAAGTTTGAAGTACGATCTAATAATGTTGGTTACAATAATGCTTAACCATTAATGCATAAATGTCCTCCACTCACTGCCTTGAAATAAATCCATTCTTGCGCTCTTTTCTTGAGATTTTATACTGCACAAATATGACATAATATTTATGTGCTTTAAGAATATGAATGACTGTTCTTACCATTGTAAATTCACAAGTGTCACTCTATGTCTTCTGCTTTTAGTAAAGCAGTTTCCATCCCATATACTGCATAAAAAAGAGACAAATTCATATTTCCACTCAGACATTTTCATACAGCTTTTTTTTTGCAAACAACAATAATTCAGCAATATTTATTTATTCAATTTATATGGCCACACATCTCACTCTGGGAGGTACACAATTTAATATAAATAAATAAAACATATTGTTACTAAAATAAACTTTAAAAATAAAACAAGATTACCAGTTAAATATAAAAGGCCTTTAACATAGTCAGGAAACAGGCTATCACACACCTGGAACCCCAGATTTGGTCACAATAGAACTGAATGACAGTTTTGGTAGAGAAGTTACTCATTATGTTACACATTTAAAAGTCAAAATGTTGGACTTCTAAGCCATTTTTTGTGGCATAGCCTGTTGTCTGAATCACCAGTTTGATTATTCATTAGATGAGTGTTTCTTCTTAAAAAAGTATTGAAATGGGTAAGTACCATCTCATCCCAGTACACATGGGTCAAGAAGTACATGATGCTTCTATCTGTTGTGTCAGCGTTACAAATGAATAATACATCAAATAACGCCTTAGTCGCTTCCTGTTTGACTTGTTACAACATTCTCTCCATAGGATTGTTCTTAAAGAGAATTGAGAAGCCTCAGATGATTCAGAATGCAGTAATATGGGCAATATTGATGTTTCATGTTGTGCCCAAGTAACACTGCTACTCCCTCAGCTGCAGGCTTTCATCCAGTTTCTCAATTTAAGATGCTGGTTGACACCTTAGAAGCCTTTGTTGGCATGTGACTGGGTTTCCTGTAAACCACCTCTCCACTGGTTTATATCCAAATCACCTGAGAGGTAAAGTGGGCATGCTGTAGGTCCCATTCATGAAATAGTGTCACTTGATAGGTCCTGGAAAGCATGCCTTCTATGGCACGATGCCTGTTTTATGGGAGAGCCTCAGTTTAAAACATAGATGACCCTGACACTGCCAGTCTTGCACAATCTGGGACCAGGATGCTAACTGAACATATGGGTGCAGGTGTATTAGTAGTTAGAGAGGGCTTTTCTTAGTGACCTCTATTTTCTATTTGAGAGTCAGTTTGGTTAATGGTTAAGGCATCAGGATAGAAAGTGGAAAACTGAGTTCTAGTCACATCTTAGGCACAAAGCCAACTGGATAACCTTGGGCGAGTTGTTGTTTCTCAGCCCTACAAAACAAACAATGCACTTCTGAAATCTTACCAAGAAAACTGCAGGAATTGGGAGTCAACACTGACTAGAAGCAGCAAGAAATATATATTGCAGTGCAAATTGCAGTGATATGCACATGTGAAGCTTACTGCTAGGCACTACACACTAGATAGAGTAAGTGGTGTCTGAATGTATATGCTGCATCAGACTTCATCCATCCATATTTGAGGACCATCTTTATGGAGCAACAGAAGCATATGAACTAGTGCTAAGATAACTAAAATATCACTGAGCAAGCTTAGGTTATTTAATATGTGTTTCAAAATAGCTGTGCTGTCTCCTAGCATGTTTTAATATATTACTTTTCCTAGTTAAAAATATACTAAATGTGCCTAATGATTCTTCTACTTATGTGAGTAACACAGTTATGAAGGTGTTTCATTTCAGAATTGCAACGAATTCTATGTTTATGTATCAAAATAAACCAGAGTTGATAATTTGGGAATCCCAGAATCAAAATTTCCATTTGAACTTTCAAACTATTCTTTAGAGTGTTTTTGCAATTCTCATTGAGAAGATAAATACTGTGCGGACAGTAGTTTGCTGAATTGAATGCCATAGTAATTTATGGTTAATCCATTTTACCCAAATAGGAGAAGGAGAATAACGTTGCAGGAGAGGTGAATTTTTTTAAAAAATAGAAAAGCTTCTCTCTCTTTCTCTCTTTCTCTGTTTCTCTCTCTGTCTTTGTGTGTGTGTGTGTACAATTCATGTTCATTCCTAGGGATAATTCTCCCCCCGTATAATCTTGCTGTTTACTGCTTCTTAGAATTTCTAAGAACTGCAGAAATCTTCCTATATCTGAGACATGTTTACACAAGACAGTTTTACGCTGTTACCATTTACATATTCTTGATTTTTTCCCCCCAGCTAAAATGTGATTCCTTTCCCAAACATGTTTCACTTACTGATTTTTTAGATTTTTAGGCTAAACTGATGATCTGATATGTATGGGATTAATTTTGTTGGTATGAAATGAATACCAACATTAAAAATTGGGCATTAATGATTTTTCACTTCATTTAAAGACAAATGTTTAGGTTTTTTTTAAATGCCCTAAACATTGGAAATAAATTCTAAAAGAAAGTTTAATATTTAGAAGTTGTAAGTTTGAATTGAATTATAAACTCTTTCATTCCAGTTGAGTCTGGTTTTATGGTTAATCTAATTACTGAAGGTTACATTGGCAGCTTGATTTTGCATGTGTCTGATTGGGAGATATAAAGTAATTGAAATGGCAGATAAATAAAGTATACAGCCTAGAAATATGGCCTCATACATAAGTGAAACCCAATTTCTTGATGGGTTGGATTCTATATACTAGGCCTTTTTTCATTAACTCCATAATTGTAGGCTTGCCATTAATATTTACAACTTTAAAATAGTTTTTTTTAGAGTACTTGTATGAGTACTTCTGTGAATTCTACTGACAGGTAGACCAGTCTAAGAAATGCCATATCAGTCAGGACTATTTTTATTGCTTCAATGTGTGTAGGATGCAGTTTGGGCATCTAGGCTAGCCCATGTTGCACCACTGCTCTGTGAGCTAGTTTGCTTCAGCTGTAATTCAGGATGTTCATTATTACCTTTAGAGCCTTGCATGGCATAGATCCAGGATACTTTGAGGAACAGTCTCTCACCCCACTGGGACTGGCCAGCTCCTGCACTGGCAGAGCAGGTATGCTCCTGGCCCCATTAGTCAAGGAATTCCGGTTGGTGGGTCCAAGAGAAGGGCTTCTCTTTGGAACCTCTTACCCCTTGAGCTGATATTGGCTTCTACCCTTCTGACCTTCCGTAAGGGCCAAAATATGCGGCTCTGGCAGATGGCTTGGGTTTCCACATTGGAGGTGGTTGATGAATTAAGAGAAAATCACACCTCCCTCCTCCACTTATCCTGCTCCCTTTCTCCTCTCCATCAGTTAAATATAATTCTTATTTCCATTTTTGTTGTTTTGGAAAAAATATATTTTTGATGTTAGTGCTTTTAATGCTGTAAGCTGCTTAGAGATGGGTGGCAAATAAATTTAATAAATAAATACATTGCAACAGTTACAGAGTCTTGCAAGTCTGAATATGCTTTTTCCACTCCCTCAGTAGTTTCTGTGAACTAGGGAGGACTTGTCTTTGTCATTCCTCCTAGGTAAATCATACCAAAAAAGCCTACGAAATGACCTGATATATTGTCAGGCTACATTAACAGAATCTTGTAAGTCTGAAAATACAAACACCCCACTCACTTTTTACTGCTTGGTCCAGTGGTGGGATTCACATTTTTTTTTTTACTACCGGTTCTGTGGGCGTGGCTTGATGGGTGTGGCAGGGGAAGGATATTATAAAATCTCCAGTCAAGGATGGTATTTGCTAGTTCTCTGAACTACTCAAAATTTCCGCTACCGGTTCTCCAGAACTAGTCAGAACCTGCTGAATGCAACCTCTGGCTTGGTCCCTTCCTAAGTTTGCTTCTGTAACTGTTAAGCCATGGTGGGCTCCTGCCTCTCTTCCCTTCTTTCCCCAGGATCATCTACACCAGGGATCCCCAACCTTTTCGACGCCGCGGCCCGGTTCCGGCGTCAGCTGGGCGCTGCCCGGTTCCGGCGTCAGCTGGGCGCCGCCATCTTTTTGACGAAAAATCACTTCCGGTGGCGTCACGGAAGTGATTTTGCAAAAAAGCGGCGCCAGCGCTTCTGGTGAGCTTTTTCGGGTAGAAATGGCTTTCTACCGGAAAAGCTCACCAACGCTAGCGCCGCCATCTTTTTGACGAAAAATTGCTTTTTTACCAAAAAGATGGCGGCGCCCAGCAACCAGCGGCCGGTAAGGCTTGTTCCGCGGCCCGGTACCGGTCCGCGGACCGGCGGTTGGGGACCCCTGATCTACACAGTTCCAGACAGTCTGAGACATTTTTTCAAATTATTTTCTTGGCTTTGGTTCAAGCCCTGCTTATCTGGCTTTTGTCTTGGTAGCAACTCTTCCTCATGCCTCTCAAGGTCTTCTTTATTCCCTCTACAACTTCTCATTGAGAAAGACCTGACTGCAGAAAAGCTATAGCTCAATGATGTCCTAATATGCATTACCTTTCCACTGAAGAAAAAATTGTGAATTGTACCATATCACTCTGTTAACTGTAAGACTCTGTTCTGACCACAGTAGTTGAATAGTGTAGCATTCAGATCAGTTGTGTGGATCGATATTTTTCATGTGAAGCAGATTTCTTTTTTCTTCAAAATGTACTCCCATACTCCCAGTTATAGACTTACTTTATGTGTGGTGTTAATGTAGACTGAAGACAGTCTGGTCTGTGGATTTATTCTGAACTGCTAATGACCCCTCCAGCCTACGTCTTCTTTCTGAAGCCCTGATATGTTCGTAAGGAAAGTATGCATTTGGAATTGGATAGTGGTTTATAGAAAGTATGGTTTGTTGAAGAAGTCCTGGGGAACAATCCAATTGATAACCCCCTTCGAAGACAAGTACTGACTTATTGTAATATTTGATTGCCCAGTTCAGGCATTTTGAAGGCTATGAACCAATGACACCAAGCCTTGTTTCTAGAACCTAGTAGCTCTGAAATAATATATTGGGTTTCCACACTGGTACCCTCAAGGACTACTGCTCATCTGGGTTCCACAGAATGTTTCTTTGCATAATCATTTACATCATAAATTAAACTGACATGAAGTTGTCTTGATTCATTAAAAGATCTTGAGAACAGAAATGTTTATATTGGTTTGTCTAGTCTATTGCTCATTGTCTAAGCTTTCTTATGTTGCCATTGGCTCAGGTACTAGCCTTTACATAAAGCAGAATTATGGTAGAACTGAACCTGTGACTTTTGACTGGAGACGTAGGATATTTTTACAGAATTCAAAAATAACAAAATAAATACTGGAGGAATCAAAAAGTGAAAGGTAAAACTAAGATTGAATTTTTGGGTTTGTTCACTTGCTTTGCATGCCATCGGAATATTATGGCTTGTTCAATAGGCTATAGTTTTAAAAAAATCCTGGCATAACACAGTTTGTGATTAAAAAAAACTTTGTAAGGTTACGACTACAGAGATGGCTGACTGAAGTCAAGACGGAACAAGGTGTACTTTTTGAGGAATGTGGAATAACCACTTAAAAATGCAGTAACTTTGCTCTAATGACTAGAAAGCCAAAAGAAAAAATGCCTTGTAAAATTTAAATTATTTTATAAGGAAATATACAGAAAACACTAGTTGTAGTCTGATTTTTTTCCTCTTCCTAGAAATTTTATCTTGTAATTTCCTTAATAGCCAAAATCTTTTGTCACCTTGCATGCTGGATACAATATCAGTATCACTTTTAGCTGAACTCTATCTGTTCAATTGGTATACATTAGAATTACCCTGATGGTAACATTTTGGCACAATCACAATATGCTTCTTCTGTTAAAACCAGAATTGTTTTACTGGATCCTGTTTCAATAATATAATTTTACATTTAATTGAACATTTCATTTAATGAATGTTAGTAGGCAGTTCTTCAGCAGTTGTTCAGCAGTTCTTTTCCATAAAAAAAAAAAGAGAGAGACTTGGGGTATGTGTTATAAGGCATCTATTTTTCAGCAAATTAGTAAAAGTGTTTCATCATGTTTATTATAAAATTAGTTTAGCTGAAGATACAAAGATAAGTTATATAAATAGAGCAGAGAAATTATGAAAGTGAAATAATTGCATTAGCCAAGGAAGCCTGCAATTATCACCTATGTGCAAGAACAGTCTTAAATTGTTAACATAACAAGCCCACATGGTCTGGTGCTCACACATTATCCTATAAACTATTTATCCCCTGTAAGCCACTTATTTGTCTCCCCACTTTCTTTCTGAATTAAAGCTGCTGAATTCAAAGACTGCCTAAGATTATTGAATCAGGGGTGGTATTCCACCGGTTCTGCCCAGTTGGAGAGCTGGTAGGAGTGGTGAGCAGTGGAGACCGAATCGGTTCTCTCCGTTGCTCTGCTGTTGGACCCACCCGCCTGCCCAGGCTCCCATACTCACTTTTATCCGCTGAATTTGAAGTGCAGCTGCTTTGTGCGGTACAAAATAGTGCTGCGCGGCAGCTGCTGAAGCGACCAGCATCATGCAGCTTGCAGGAGGCAAGTTAGAATGCCTCTGCGCCTGTGCAAAGTGTGCATGTGGTGCACGCAAAGTGAGTGCATGCGCGCAAAGCACGCCCACCAAGCCATACCCACCGAACCGGTGGCAACAATTTTTGAATCCCACCACTGTATTGAATGGCTGCTGCTCCCTGTGACATTTGTACCATGTATATTCCATATTAAGAACTGGGTATCCTTCACTACTTGCTGTCTACAAAATTTGGTGTATGGTGTTTCTTATCTCCCAGTGATAGCTAGAATAAGAGATTTCACACATATTTTCTTCTTGTTGGCTCTTCTATTTTTATATGGCTTAGGATCAGGGGTGGGTTTCTACAGGTTCTGTCCACCTCTGGAGAACCGGTAGCTCTGAAGAGCAGCAGACATAGAACCGGTTCTATGTCTGCTGTTGTTTTTGCCCACCCACCCACCTGGGCTCTTACCTGACCTTTATTTCCTGATTTTTTCAACTTCAGCTGCCGAACAAGGCACAGCTGCAGTTAAAAAAGCAGGAAAAGAGGGCTGTTTTAAAGGCTGATTCTCTGCACGCAGACTGCTGATGACGATTTACAGGCGCGCGGCTCCCAGCGTGCAGGGAAGCTCGTAAATCCCGAACCGGTAGTTAACCCTGTCATATCCCACCCCTACTTAGGATCATTACAGAAACAGCATCTGTATTACATCTGGTTTTAAATCTGGGTATAATTGAATCCTCTTATTGTACATTATGGAAAAACATTGGAAAATATAGAATCTTCAAGATAGAAAATAAGATCACATAGATGCAATATAATAGCATGGATGGTGAAGCACCTCTTTTTAATTTACTACAGTGCTTTCTTTTTCAAGCTACATAGCTGCTTTAGATGTTACTTTCAACTGTAAGTGTGTGTGTGTAATCAGACAAAATGATCTCATGAACAGCCAAGTAAGATGGCTGTACATGTATGTGCAAGTAGAAGTAGTTATGAGCAACTTCTACAACAGCTACACAAGCCTGAGAAAAGACACTACTGCTCATTAGAGTTGAAAAGTACTGGCTTATAAACTTTTCACAGTATTTGTATAATCCTAATAGAAAAAGCAACGCTATGATATAATTAATAGTAAAGGAGAAGTGGGACTGATGTGGAAATGATAAATAGAAACATAGAGAAAAATTGGTTCTCCTTACCAATACCTAACTACGAAGGTATGTAATCCAGAACTCATTTTTCTATTCTAGTTTAGCCCCCTTGAAATGGACCTGATCAGGCTTGGAATTATTTCCATTTCTTCTTTGTGTGAACTCTTACATTGGAGTGTCAAACTCAATTTCATTGAGGGCCACATCAGGACCGTGGTTGACCTCGGGGGCTGGGTGGGCATGGCCAGCTTGATGCCAGTCACTGGGTGTGGCTGACTGAATGGGGCATGGCCTGCTTGACGCCATTCCCCAAACTGCTGGCATGTTTCCTCTTCGCATTAGGTAGGCTGGGCCAAAGTCACGCTGGTCTGATGTTTCCTCTTCACATGACCAGGCCAAAATGACACAGGTAGACTAAGCCAAAGCAACATGGGCTGGCCCCTTACATTTTCCAGGACGGGCCCACAGGCCAGATCCAACCACTTCATGGGCTGGATCTAGCCTGTGGACCTTGAGTTTGACACCCTATCTTACATTATGTTCAGTTAGGAGACAGTTGGTTGATATTTCAGAAGGCTTGAGCTAGCAATAGAAACAGTTTGCTGCAGGGCAGATAGGTGGCCTCCAAGTCTTCTGCAAGTGCTACAGACCTTTAGCAGGGGTATCAAACTCATTTCATTGAGGGCCTCATCAGGGTTATGTTTGACCTTGGGGAGCCGGGGAGGCAGAATGTGACCATCATGGCCATGGCCATGGTGAGCATGACACAGGACTCATATTGGAGGCACCTCTGGTGGTCAAGAGCTAATACAGGACTTCCCTGAGACTGTCCCTCATAATCTTCCTTCCTTCCTTCCTTCCTTCCTTCCTTCCTTCCTTCCTTCCTTCCTTCCTTCCTTCCTTCCTTCCTTCCTTTTCTTTTTCCTTCCCTCTTCATTCTCCTTTCTTCTTCCCATTTCCTTATTTTTCCTTCTTTGCTCTCTTCCCATCTTCCCTTCTTTTTCTTTGTCTTTCCCTTTCTTCTTTCCTGTCCCTTCTTGCATGCTCAAATGCAAAAGGGAAACATTTTTCCTTTTGTTTTTTTTTTAGTTTGTTTCAATAGCCCACTGCCTGCAAAAATGGAGCCCAGTAGAGCTTTGGCGGCCTCCCCAAGCTCCGTTTTTGCTGATGGAGGCACCGTGGGCTGGTCCTTTGCTGTTTCCAGGCCAGCTCCATGGGCCAAATCTAAGCACCCCGCAGGCTGGATTTGGCCTGCAGACCTTGAATTTGACACTCCTGTTATATAACAAATCTATGCCAAGGTATCTTTGGTTTCAGAGAATCCTATGAGAAAATAGTTCACAAGATAATGATGATCAGCATATTTAGAAGTGTTGGTGTTTGACTCTCCCTAGCTTTTGTTTTCTTTTTAAATAGCTTATAAATGAATACTATGTTTCTTAGTTGTACGGGGCGGAGAATCCAAAGCATGGGTAGTCTCTGCTTCCTTGCTTGAAGACTGAGTCAATCAAAGCTTGGTCCAGCCCCCTTCCACTGCACATGCCCAGTTTTTGACTCAGTCTTCATGCAAAGAGGACACGAGAAAATGCTCAAGGAAAGCCATCAACATTCATACTTTGGATTCTTCAAATTAGGAGAGAAAATCAACGATCTGTGACTAGAAAGCGAAGGAGGTGGAAAGTTGTTAGAATAGAGATTGGCTTAATTGGCCTTTCTTCCAGGTATGATTGCCCAAATTGGACAATCCACTAAGTCTATATATATGTGTGCATCTTTCCCTCATGGAAGAGGTGGCTATTCTTATAAATGCCCATAATGACCAGTAAACTGTTGTTTGCTCCTTAATCTTATTTCAGTCTCCACTTGTAGTATGGTATCAGGTATCCATTTCCTTCTTGAATAGTGTTAAGTGTCTATGAAGTAACATTTCCAAATATTTCAAGTTTCAGATATCTTAACTGGCAGCATAGTTTGGCACGTGGATCACTTTTTAGTTGACATTGGTTTCTGATTTTAAGATAATATGAAGAAAAATTAAAAATTTTCCCAATAAAAAAATAGTATAATGTGTTATTACAAAAATGTCAAGAAATGAGGGTTTTCTTCAAGTGTAGGGTTCATTCATATACATATATTATATGTAATTATTCCTTTATGAACACAGAAACATAAAAATGTAGTGCATCATTGCTTGCCATTAAAAAAGTCTGCTATTTTCCATTTTATTAATGCCATAATTTAAAAATAATTTATGAAGATAATACAGACATTGATTCATTCTTGAGGTGCATTCTAGTTTTGTAAAAAAAAAGTTTTGGTGTGTTGAAAGATTATAGCTTTGTTCACTGAATATAGAAAATTTTGTCCTCTTTTTATATCTGAGGTGTGCATAAAGTCTAAACTCTTTGGATACATAAATTGTTTAGCCCATATTTGCAATGTCTGAACAAATTATTTGATTAAACTTGCAAATATATTAATATAATAAAATATTCTCCACTTGGAAATAAAAAGAATATTGCAAGTGGAGGCATATGCATACTTGTTTTTATTACAGAATATAGTAATGCCTCCAAGAAACCATCTGCTTGAGAATGGCACTTCAAGGGAGAAAAAAACTCTTCCTGCTGTTTCTGCACCTGGTCAGGTATAATTGTACTGTAAAGCATCTTCAGCTTACATTTTCAGGTCAGATACAGATCTGAAACAAGCTGTTTCTTAGTACTTACTTTTTATGCACAAAAGAATTCTCAATAAAATACACTTGTATGTTAATACTTACATGTACAATTATTGCTTTCCTAAACTTAATAGCCATCCTTGTCTGAATTTCTCCTCCAAAGTAAAGGAGTTCTGTGATGTTACATATGGTGCAGACTGATAATTAGACAGTATTATCTTGAGGGGGGAAATCCACTTTGTATGGTAATGCTAACTATATTTAAAGGGGTTTCTTAAAACATTTCTTATGCTTTGGTATTTAAATCTTAGTATCTTCACAATGCTTAGTTTCTCTTTAAAAAGTAGAATTAAATAATGCATATTTTTTTAGATTTCTACATGGCATAATCAAGTGTCATGTGTGAGTGAATCTGGGGGAAGGAGTTGTATTGTAGTTAGGGTTATTTTATGGAAGATAGTATGTTTGGTCTGGAGGTATATTCTCTGGACTGAATATAGATTGAATTAAAATTGGATTCTTTGAATTCATTATAATTAGTTGGTCATGATATCTCATCACTTTCAATTGTCAGAAAATATATGATGTTCATCCTTTTATATCTTCATATGATTCATATTTAATAAAAGGCATAGTCTTCTATGATGGAAATTAAGCAACAAAATCCTGGAAGAAGGAAATGACAAACAACTGCAGCTTCGGTATTGCTATCAAGAAAATGTCCACATCCACATAATCATCAGTAGTTGTGTTTCAGTCAGGAGAATCTTTATCTTTTTAATATCGCGTATCAAATGGGAAAACTGTTTACATTATCAAAGGTGTAGTAAGCATATTACACAGGCAGACTAACACAATCTAAGGCGTTGTTATATTTCTAATGTCCTTTTAATCATGCTGTACGTAATGTTAGTTGTTTAATATAATAGGTAAAACTTTACATTTCCGTACTAGCTCTTTTTCTTTTTAAGAAATCT
This sequence comes from Notechis scutatus, assembly GCF_049901735.1. NCBI lineage: Eukaryota > Metazoa > Chordata > Lepidosauria > Squamata > Elapidae > Notechis > Notechis scutatus. The sequence continues at coordinate 49,496,502 of NC_142013.1, read as the reverse complement.
TATTATACTTGCCTGCATTGCTGCTTAAGTAGAAGAGAGACAATTGGCATGTAAGAATTTATCCTATCTGGTAAATTCTACAGACAATCCCATTTGTTTAGATTCCTGAAACTTTTGTTATGTCATGTTCCAGGAATTTGGACATGTAATTCCTGTTACCTAGTCTTTAATTTTAGAGGCCATAGAATCTGGACGTAATTGTTTTAGATTTTTGCCAGCATTTGATACTACAAGTGTAACTTTTGGTTATTTTGTTTTTCAATTAAAATTTGAATAAAATTTGAATAAAAATAATGGCTGTCCATCTCTAGCTTATTTTTAATACTGTTTATATGCTAATTAGTAGCTTCTTTAATACAGTGTTTAAACATTGATGAGAGATAAATCACAGTATCTACCTTTTTAAATATGGGGAATTATACTTCATTTCTGGGGTTCTACTTCAGGACCTAGGAGTGGTATTGATGGTAATACAGTGATCACTGGAATACATGAGGTTGAAGGAGGTTTTGAGGGTAAACGCAATACTGGATACTGAATGCTATCAATAGGTTATGATTTATAATGCTTCTTTCCTTCATTTTTATCACTATAATCCAAGGAGATCAGCAGAAAATAAACTTGAGTTCCAGATAGGAAGCTGAAGGCCAGGGAGGAAAATGGAAAAAGACACAAAACCTTTCTACTTTGTTTCTAATAAATGTATTCTTAAGAGATCTTAAATGAAAAAATATATAAAAGAAATTTGGAGAACCAGTGGGGAGAACCATTTTTAAAGCAAAAATTGATTCATTAAAAATATGGGGTACAATTGATAGTAGCCTTACCAATGAGTTTTATACCAAAGTTGGAGTGTTGGAATGTGTCTTCCATAGTTCCTAGAGATATATAAAAAAGTAGAAGAGCTGGAATTAGATGCAAATGTACAGATATAACTTCTTATAGACTTTTTGCCTTTGTTTATTCTCTAGAACAGATGAACAGAGAGAGAGTATGTGAATTTTTCCAGAGTATTATTAAATTGCTCTGCTATAAAAGTCTCGATCAATCCTTATTGTGGGAAAGAATATACAACTTAATTTTTGAATAGTATGCTCCATTTGCCAGAAAAAATGGATTTTTCAAGGAATGTGGGAGTAATTTATATGTTCCATTACCAATAAAGGAGAATATTTGTAGCTCAGGGTTGAAATAAGGGGTCCTTGGTGCTCTCTGAGCTTGCTCGTTTTCTTGCAAACGTTTCATTACCCTAACTAGGTAACATCATCCTGCTAGTAAAGAGTGCTTTTGCTGTTTGCTGTATGTTGCATTTCTATCCTGTTCCCAACTTTAATCCTGAATTCAAAGTGACCTCTGAAATGACATTTTTAGTCATTTGAGAATAACTGAGTGGTGTGAAACAGCTTTAATGTTATTTAATCAGTTTGGCAAGATGTATACAATATACCCTAGTTTTGAACATTGATTAATGCCTAATGAAATTCATAACCTTCTGGAAGGACTTGGCAGACATTAAAAAATTGTGTTCTGCTGATAAAGTATAAGGACAGATCATATCTTAAAAGCTGTCTTGACTACCCAACTGCCTTAAGACAGATAATAAGAAGTAGAGTTGGCCTTTCATTTGGTACTCACTTCTGTTGACTTGATATTTTATTCTGATATTAATCCAAAATGTGACCTAGATATCTAGAGCACCTATAAAAAGAGAATAGTTGTTTCAAATTAAGCATGCATTATGTGTAATTAACCAATCAATTCAATAAAAATGCTATAAAAATAAAAGTTAAAATCAGTTGTATGTATTATACTTTTTATTGCTCTTTTTGGTAATTGTAGTTATCTAATTTTGCTTTTTATAATTGCTGGTGCTTAAAATTGTTGTCAGTTGCCAAGAGTCATGTTCTGAGAAGGGGATATGGCTAATAAGTCTTTCGAATAAATAAATTTGAACTTGTGGTAGCTATCACATAGCCCCAACTCCCTCTGAAACCATATTCTACATATGAATTTAAACTGCTCTAATATTCTCTGTGATCCTTTCCCTTTATATAATCTTACAAAAGTGTCAAAATCACAAAGCTTACATAGTTGGACATAACATTCATTGTTGCATTCAATAATGCCAGTTTATCTGCAATGCAGATGTCTTTTGAAATAATAGCAGGAGAAAATATTAAGCTATTGTTCTCCATTATAAGAATGAGCTGAAGTAAGGCAAGTTTCTGAGAAAAAGATTGAAAATGTTACATTTTAAATTAATCACAATTTAGTGCAAGGGCAGGCTACTTGATGCCCTTAATTTAATTTGTTAAGAATTTGGCCTAATTTCACAAGGTCTGTGCAAGCAGGTTAATTCAGACCACAGGCTACAAGTGTTTCTCTTTTCTCTACAACATGCTGTTTGGGAGTGACAAAAGACAGTGTTAGGAAGAAAAACAGAATGCAGAAGACAGTTTTAAAAGAGAAGGAAAAGTGTATCAGAAAACAGATTTCTGTTCCTTGTTAAGCTCCATCCAACATGTATTTCTTGTAGCACACCTTGTTAGTTACCAGGATGCTTATTCTTATTTACTGCATTATATTACTGTGACAAATAATATAAACAAACTCATTTCATCACTCATTGTTTTAACATGGCTATATAATTAAGATTAACCATAGTTTGTACGGCAAGATAACTGGTAGCTAAATGCAAATGAAAGTTTCTCACCTTTGTGGTCATACCAAAAGGGAAGAACAAAAAGATTACAAACTTAGGACTCATTTTGATTCCCTTCTATAAAGCAAAACAATAGTTTAGCATTACAGGTCCTAACATGGCACCTGTCACGTCATCTCCTATAGCATCCATGGACAGCTCCCAGGCTTCAAGCCTCCCTTGTTTCTTTAAAGATACTTTTGATGAGGAAATTAAATGGAAAGTTTGTTGCAAGTTTGTTTAGCTTAACCATAATAGCTATTTTGAAGAAAGCTTTTGAACTCCACATATATCTCAGAGATTTCCCTGCGACAACGTGTTTCCAAAGTAGGGAGCCCAGATTTAGCATTCCTTCTGAACTAGCCTACTGCTTGACTTATCTTCCATCTGGCTACTACAAGCTGCCAGCATGGAAACGGGTGGTGTAAACTATGCTGTAGTTAGTGAGCATTTCTTTGTGAAAGGAATGAAAACTTCCTTTAAAGAGGCACGTTAAGAAGCTAGCCTTAGACCTAGATCAGGGGTGTCAAACACGCATCATCAGGGCAGCGTCACATAACATGGTGAGACTTTTTTCCCCTTTGCTAAACTGGGTGAGGGCGTGGCCAGTGTGTGACGCATCTGACCTGTAGGCCACAAGTTTGACAGCCCTGACCTAGATGATCATTGCCCTGCCTACATCTATTGTTTGGGGGAGAAGATGATCAAAATAGTGATGGGTAGTGGCTACAAAGGGCTGTGGAAGTTGTAGATTATCTGGAATCTTTTTGGTTAGCATTCAGCCCCAAACAGGGAACTGAAATTATGTATATCATTTCAGTGGTTGGTTTATGGCAGGATTTAGACAATCCTCTTTGTCCTGCTAGTTATCTCAGGGCATCTCTCAATCATGATATCTTTCTTACAGATACCAGGTTGAGAGTAAAAAGTAATGTTTTGTGGTGGTTCCAGTTTTTCCTAATTAAGTGGTTGTAGCCAGAAGGAATACAAGAGGGCAGGCAGGGGCTTTAGACAAATGAGAGGGGTGTTAAAACTTGTACATTGATATCATATTAAGTCTGCTCATCAGTTATTTTAATACAAAAACCAAAATGCAGATAAGCCTTGCACTTACTTGCAACAATGAAGGTTATACAGGAGTGTTGTACAAAGTAATTCTGCTATATCCTTAAGCAGTAGATACCTTTAAAGCAGAAGTGCATAACCAATGCATAACCAGTCCACTATTAGGCAGAGGGGTATATTGAATTTTGAGTTGTAATTTGGATATCAGACAGTAAGGCACATTCAAAACAAACATAGCATTGGATTTAAATTATAGTGTAATATAGAAATAAATAGAAGTGGTTATTTGTATCTAATTATACAGTTGTACATTTTTATCCCAGGCTGTGGGGGAGATATTGTGAGGTACTAATACCACTCTATAAAGCCTTAGTAAGACCACACCTAGAGTACTGCATCCAATTTTGGTCACCACATTATAAAAAAGATGCTGAGACTCTAGAAAAGGTACAGAGAAGAGCAACCAGGATGATTAGGGGACTGGAGGCTAAAACATATAATGAATGGTTGCAGGAACTGGGCTTGGCTAGTCTAGTGAAGAGAAGGACCAGGGGAGACATGATAGCAGTCTTCCAATATTTGAGGGGCTGCCACAGAGAGGAAGGGGTCAAGCTATTTTCTAAAGCACCTGTAGTCCAGACAAGGAATAATGGGTGGAAACTGAACAAGGAGAGATTTAACCTGGAAATAAGGAGAAACTTTCTGACAGTGAGAACAATCAACCAATGGAACAGCTTGCCCTCGGAAGTTGTGGGAGCACCATCACTTGAGACCTTCAAGAAGAGATTGGACTGCCGTTTGTCAGAAATGGTGTAGGGTTTCCTGCTTGGGCGGGGGTGTGCGGACTAGATGACCTATAAGGTCCCTTCCAACTCTGATTATCTGTTATCTGAGATTGTGTAGATGCCTTCTTAGGGCTTCCTGGCTGTTGGACTAGATGGGAGAGAAGAGCTGAACTTGAACCTCGTAGGTTGAAGTTACTGTTGATTCATTAGGACTCTGTGGTCTTCACAGTTACCCACAGTTATGGGTAGTGCTTACCTATCAAGGAGCAGGTTTCTTGAGGGGAGGGAGGTCCTCATAGTTCTTGTTCCTAAGCCCTAGCTAAAGGAGCAACATTTGGCTTAGGCTGGTGTAGCAGGTGTTGCTTTACCTAGAGCAAGAGGACTTTGCAACAGTATCTTTGGAACACTACCCAGCTAGAGTACTTAATGCACTTCAGTTGAAATTGCAGTTAAACACTATTTAGAAATTACATTTGGGTTGCCAGCATTGTGAACATGTTATATTGTTTTCTAGGCCTAATTTAAGGTGCTGGATTTCTTTGGTAAAGCCATTTTTTATATTGATACCTGAATGCTTCAGGACTGATTAACTCAGTCACTATCAACTAATCAAGTTGATCAACCAGGGAAAACCTTCTATTAATCCACTACTTCGGAGAGGTTCCGGGGTCTGAAGTGAGGGAATGTTGCTTTTCTGTATCTGTGCCAACACTGTAGAGTGTAGAACAAATACCCTGAAGATGTTTTGTTTATTTGTTTTTGAATTTTTAAAGTCTGAGCCTTCCTCTGATTTGTTGTTGCCACCTTTATCTTCACACTGTGTTTATTTTTTAAAAAATATTATTGTATTTTTTATCTGTGTACTCTGCATGTTTTAAATTGTATTTTCTCTATGTAAGCCAGTAGAATAATTTTGATTATGGCAACATAGAAATATGTTTAATAAGAAGCAATAAAATAATGTACATACATTGAAAGAAAATATTGCTCAAGGATGGATGTAAATTGTTCCTGGTTGATTTTTTAAATGTCTACTGTAAAATGAAGAAAATGGAACATTATTTTTTTTACTAAGACAGTATATGGTCTAGAGTTAATAACATGTTAAGCCAATATTTCTGAATCTAGCAGCTTTAAATTCTTTTAAGTCTTTAATTCCTAGGATTCCCCAGACAGCATTATTCTTAAAAAGTTAAAGAAGGCTGAATTATATATGAAAGCTGAAAACCCATGTGGTTTTTTATTGAAAAAAAATTAAACCCAAAATATCCACTAGAAAGCCTTTATTTTCTCTTTTTTCCGAGTCTAGAAGGGAAGCATATTTTGGAGGGAAATGATTTCATCTTCCTAAAACACACAAAATGAATGCATAATGGTTCTTTTTTTTTACACCAGTTATTTCAGTAAAAGGCCCATGTGAAACTAATTACAATCCACAAAAGTATGGTAATTGCAGTATGAAAAGTTAGTTTTATTATCCTAGCTTTGTACAGGCAAATTTATGGGACTTGAGAAGGTAACAGCAATATAATCAAATTCTATTTAATTAACTAATGATTTAACAATACACAAATGCATGTGTACCCATGCACACAAATGTATCCCTCATCATTTTTCAGATGGCTGATTTCATTGTTTATTTAAGATGGGGCAGAGTTCCAAGATCACAGTATAATGCTACCCATATTATATGTGGTCTTGAATTAAATCCCTATAAACTCTTGTTGGAGAACTTAAGTAAGTAGCTCAGAAAACCAAGATTATATTCTTCCTTTCATCTATGTTCCACTTTTAAGTATGAATTCTTATTTATGAAGATAATAGAAATAACAATTCTAAGACACAACTGGAAGTATCTTGAAAGAAAAATCTGTTGTGAACATATGAGCTAATCATTCCTGCCTTCTTTAAGCTGACATAGTATAACACCAAGCTTGCAACATTTCATTTTTCCCTCTTTTACTGGCACTGGGCTTAATTAATCAAAACCTCACTCACCCATATGGAGAATTAAATACTGATTGTGCTCTAAAGAGAAATATGAGTAATAAAAGGCAACCAGGGATTTAAAAATAAGCTCACTTGGATGAATGAATGAATGATGACTGAATAGGATAGCATTACATGAAAAATAGCTTAAAATAATTGAACCTTCTCCAGTGAAAGCATGTGGATAATCAATGGTGTTATACATTTAATAAAGGAAAAGACTATTCTTGGTCTAAAAACTTAAATGTAACCTAACTTTTTTCTCAAAAGAACTGTTAGTTGAATCTAATATGTCAAAGCATGCTGCCTGGTTTTAGGCAGGAGGTGATCTTTGTAAAAACTGCCCACCATTTTATTAGTCTATCATAAGCAAAACTACAGGACAGCTGTTTAAATGTGTTGTATCAAATGGGCAACAAAATATTTGGCATAAGCTACAGGATGTGCGTGTTATATGATCATGTAGTTCAACATCTGATCTGGATGTATCCATATCATCAACAGGACTTCTGCAACTCTTCAAATGTGCAGTGTTAATGTAGCCTTAGAAAAATACTGAAAACATGTTGAATGAGAACAGTGTTTCTTGAGAATGATGTTAATATTAAACTTATATACATGAGTCAGTAGCAATCAACTCTTCCACCTTCCAATGATGCATGCCTACTAGTATCAAATCAGTGGGAGGGAATATATCAGTCTGAAGTTATATATACCATCAAAATAAATGCAAACTCCCATGAGGACATTAAATGGAAAGTTTGTATTCTGTTATTTTGAAGAGAACAGAGGTGTCAAACTCGATTTCATTGAGGGCCACAACAGGATTGTATTTTACCTTGGAGAGCTGCGATGACCGTGGCCATGTTGGGTATTTGACACAGGCTCAAGATGCATTTTTCCCCTTTGATGAGGGATACATTTGTGTGCATGGGTACACATGCATTTGTGTATTGTTAAATCAAACTTCCTGAATTCTCTTAAATACTGCTAATCAGTTAACTAAATAGAATTTGATTATATTGCTGTTACCTTCTCAAGTCCCATACATTTGCCTGTACAAAGCTAGCATTCAAAACAGTTGTTCCAGACAAAGGGAGATTTACTTTCTGGCACAAATAGTCTCAATTCCATAATGTAGAGATTAAAAACATATAGAGTCCCAGCTATTATGGGGCTTGATTTTTTTATATAGGAGCAGATCTGAATATGTGCATAATATTGTCAGAACAGAGATGTTCAAAAACCTAATGTGAGTTAAGACAACGTAAACAACATCCAGGGTATTATATTTATACTTACTGGGTTGAATGATAAATTAACATTTAGAACCTTAAAATACTTTTAAACAAAAACAATTCATTTCTCTTTAATTTATCCATATCTTCTTTTTTGTCTTCTTTAATTCGTCTGCTTTATTTATGGCATTTCTCCATTCCCAAATTCGCCTAGCTTTCTTTGCCTCCAGATGGGAGGAGTCAATGACGGACACCTGGGTGCTCAGCACGATTAGGTCAGGGTTACAATTGGACTTCCTAACCCCACCTCCCAATTTTTTTTTTGATCTGTCCTGTGTCTCGGGACATTTCCAGGCAAGGCCTCATGAATCAGGCCATTCAGCACCTTCTTGAAATCAGAGCTATTCAACCTGTTCCCCCGTCTCAACGGGGACATGGGCTTTACTTTCACCTTTTCATCGTTCCCAAAGCCTCATGGGGGTGGCGAGCCATCCTTGATCTAAAATTTCTCAACCAATTTGTAAAATACAGGCGATTTAAAATGCAGACTCTGCATTCTATTTTAGAGAGCGTTCGGGAGGGCAACCTCCTCTCTTCCATTGATCTCACTGAGGCTTACCTCCACATCCCAATTTGGCCTCATCATCGCCAGTTTCTCTGTTTCTGTTACCAGAATACCCATTACCAGTATCGAGCACTTCCCTTCGGCCTCTCATCGGCTCCAAGGGTCTTCACAAAGGTTCTGGCAGCATTGGTGGCATCTCTGCATTCTATTCCAGTGAGGATCCACTGCTACTTGGACGACATTTTGATTCTTTCCTCTTCCATCCTTGCCGCCCATTGGGATCTGCAAATTACCCTGTCATGTCTCCAGAGCCACAGATTTTCCATCAACACCAAAAAGAGCCAGCTCTCTCCTACAACCAAATTGCAACACGGGAGCAGTCATCGATACCATGTTGTGCCAGGTTTTCCTGTCCCCAGTTCATGGAAAGAGCCTTGCAGAGATCATCAGCCAGATCCAGCAACATCAAATTATCCCCCTGTCGCTGCTGTCCAAACTTCTGGGGAAGATTGTTTCCTGTATTGGCATCGTCCCGTGGGCTTGGCTCCACTCCCGAGCCCTCCAATGGTTCCTGCTTCCCTACCAACGAGCAGGAACCAGCCACTCATCCATCAAGGTCCCACTTCTGCCACAAATCCGGAGATCTCTCAATTGGTGGCATTTCCCATCTATCTGGAGGGGACTCCTGTTCAGGGACCCAGACAGGCTAGTGATAACCACCGATGCCAGCCTCCTGGGTTGGGCTTCCCATATGCAGGGCCAGATAGCTCAGGGCATTTGGTCCGGATTGGAACAGACCCTTCCCATAAATTGGCTAGAGCTCAGAGCCATTTTTCTGGCTCTCAAGCATTTCAGGCAATCAGTGATCGGCTCTCATGTTCTAGTCCTTACGGACAACATGGCCGCAGAGGCTCATGTCAACTGGCAAGGAGGGATGAGGTCCAAAGCCCTCATGAGAGAGGCTCTACAGCTGGGGTTATGGGCAGAGAAACACCTGTTATCGATCTCAGCGGACCACATCTCCGGGGTCGACAACTCCCAGGCCGACTGGCTCAGCAGGAGCCTAGTCGACCAGGCAGAATGGTCCATTCCTCCATCTCTATTCAGGGATCTTTCCCTCAGATTTGGAACATCGGCGGTGGATCTTTTCTCCACTCCTCAAAACGCCCAAGTCACCAGATTCTTCATGAGGTTTCCTTGCCAGGGAGCGGAGGGGACCAATGCTCTTTGGTGCAGATGGCCCAAGGGTCTCCTCTACGCCTTTCCCCCGCTTCCCATCATTCCGGCAGTAATTCGGAAGATGTTGGAGGAACATGTGGAGCTCCTCCTCCTGGCACCCTATTGGCCAAGGAGGCCCTGGTTTGTGGACCTGGTCAACCTATCGGTGGCTTCTCCTTGGAGGATTCCTGCCCATCTAATCTCCCTTCACCGGGGGCCCTGCTCCACCCAGAGCCCCAGTGGTTCAAGCTGACCGTGTGGCACTTGAGCGGCAGCGGCTAGGGGAGGCTGATCTTCCAGAAAGGGTCATCCTCACTATCCTGGCTTCTCGCAAACCTTCTACAAGGTGCATCTATGATGCCACCTGGAAGGCTTTTTCCCGATGGTGCCTCAGGGAGGGTCTTTCTCCTGCTTCAGCCCAGTTGGCAGAAGTTCTTAGCTTCCTTCAGCATGGGCTGGAGAAAGGTTTGGCCCCCAACACCTTACGCAGGCAGGTTGCGGCCCTCTCCTCAGTCCTTTCATGGGGTTCGCTTCCTTCCTTATCCCATCACACTTCAGTCAGGAGGTTTTTGAAAGGGGCTTCCAACCTGCACCCTCCGGTGGTTCACAGTTATCCTTCCTGGGACCTTCATTTGTTCCTTAATGCCCTTACAAAGCCCCACTTTGAACCCCTTAGAACAGTGTCTCTCCGTTTCCTGACTCTGAAGGTAGTGTTCCTTGTTGACATCACTTCTGCCAGGAGGATTTCCGAGCTTGCTGCTCTTTCCATCAGACAGGACCTTTGTTCCTTTCACGATGATAGGGTTGTTCTTCATCTGGACCCCTCATTTATTCCGAAGGTTAACACCTGGTTTCACAGGTCCTAGGACATTGTTTTGCCTGACTTCTGTCATCTCTCGCACCATGACTTAGAGCGGCAGTGGCACATGCTAGACGTAAGAAGGACTCTTAGAATATACATTAAGCACACTTCCTCCTTCAGGAAGTCAGAAGCCATGTTTGTTTCCTTTTTCCCTTCTCACTTGGGGCACAAGGCCTCTTCTACTATTAGCAGGTGGGTCAGGTCTTGCATTGAGCAGGCCTACAAAGCTGCGGCCCTTCCAGTTTCCCAAGGTCTGACAGCGCAATCTACCAGAAGCGCGGCCACTTCTGCTGCCTGGGCGACCCAAGCATCCTTGGAGGAGATTTGTCGTGTGGCCACGTGGACATCCCTGTCTCCTTTCATCAGACACTACCGTCTGGATGTTTTTGCCTTGGCGACTGCAGCCTTCAGCAGACGGGTGCTTCAACGAGTGGTTCCACAGTCGGTGTGATGAGCCAGACGAGGACCCGCCCGCGGACATGCAAGCTTTGATATGTCCCATCCTGGGCTCTCAATGCAGCATGGAGGAGAATGGGCGTTGGTAGAAGTTACCGTGAATTCCCTTTTATCTATGCTGCGAGAGAGCCCAGAGAGGGTATTCGTCCGGAGAGGGTAAGACATATTTCTGTATTTATTTTGGGCTTTCAGAGACACCTTTCAGTCTGTCAAGTATCTTTGCCAAAGCTGGGGTCTCTCCCGGGGGCTGGCTTTTATATCTTAGTACAGACTGAGCTATGACGTCATAGGAAGGAGTCAACCCATCCTGGGCTCTCTCGCAGCATAGATAGAAAGGGCGTTCACGGTAACTTCTACCATCGCCCAATTTAATTAAAGTTACTATAATGAACAGAATTCCTGGAACTAATATTATTGGAAATGTGGAGATTTATTTATAAATATGGGTAGTCCTTGTTTAGTGTTGGTGATTAGGACTGGCAATTCCATTGCTACGTGAAATGGTTGCTAAGTAGGAAAATAGATGACTGTAGGTGACTCTACTTTCCTTTTCTCTATTCCCCCACCTTTTGGATTGGTCACCCCAGCAAGGCTGAGATAGCCATGTTAAAACAGACAAGACTAATCAATTTCACACCTCTTTTTTTTTTTTTTTTTGCCTCTAAAGCACTCCTCCCGCCCTTTGCAACACTTACATGGATGCTGGGATAATTAACAAGAATATTTAATATTTGTATTTACATTTATTGAAGAAGGAACTACAAAAGAGTAAGCAAGCACCGATTGGAGAACACATATTGAAAGCAATGCACTGGCTCTGGCAGATGCAAACATCCACTGTATATTCCCTATTATGTGTCTGCTTACTCTCTTATAATACCTCCTTCTGAAATCTCTCTGCTCTGCAAAGTGGGGAAGCGGGAGTCAGGAACAGGAGAGATTGTCTAAAAAAATCACTTCCTGTTTTTCATTCTTCAATAGAATTATACCACTACTTACTATATCCTGAATATCAAGACTGACTGATTCATGCAATTAGAAAGACCAAAAAAAAAAAAAAAGAAGAAGAAAAAAGAAAAGGGGGCGAGTTCCATGTAAAAAGTGAATTAAAGAATGTTAACAGTTCATTAAAAGAACTGAAAATACACCATAAGGACATTCTGATAGTCAGAAGTGCCTATGTCTGTGCAATAGAAGTACGCACTTTTTAAAGCCATGAGTTGTGAAGTTGTGCTAAGCAGTATGTATCATATGCCGCCTCCTGGGCCTGTGTTATAATGCAGGGATCCCCAACCTTTTCGACGCCGCGGCCCGGTTCCGACATCAGCTGGGCGCCGCGGCCCGGTACCAAGCGTCAACTGGGCGCCGCCATCTTTTATGACGAACGGCGCTTCGGTGACGTCACCGAGCGCAGCTGTTTGTCATAAAAGATGGCGGCGCCAGCGCTCTGGTGAGCTTTTTCGGGTAGAAATGGCTTTCTACCCGGAAAAGCTCACGAGCGCTGGCGCCGCCATCTTTTTATGACGAAACAGCGCCCGGTGAGCTTTCTACCCGGAAGCGCTTTTACCAAAAAGATGGCGGCGCCCAGCAACCAGCGGCCCGGTAAGGGTTGTTCCATGACCCGGTACCGGTCCGCGGACCGGCGGTTGGGGACCCCTGTTATAATGGACCTGGGTTTTATATGATGAGACCTGAACCACTGGAGCTAAAACAGACATTTTCTTTCTCTCAGCAATAACTGGATCAAGTGATTCCTTTTGGACTATGACTGCTTTCTCATTCGATCTTAATGAGAGCATAGCAAAACATGATTGGCGATTTAGGCACTGGAACAAACTTTTTCTGTTCATATCTTCGCTCTCAAAAGTTTCAATGGAACATTACATAGTTTTGAACAAACACATACATCTCTTTCAGTAACAACTTTTTCTTAATTTCTTCCGTGTATCCTCTTTTCCCACCTATCCTTTTTTTAATATACTTGGAATTGGTCTTTTTCAATAAAGGCATTTTATCAGACAAGGCTAAATTATGGTATTCTTTAAATGCTGTTGAAATCCGTGGGTTTCTTGTGCATATTAAATGAATGGCTGTGTGGCAATATCCTTTCACCATCTAAACTAAGGAAATATAGCTACATGTTTTGACAGATAAGGTATGAAAAGCAAACAATGGTAAGGAAGTGAAATCTCTAGAGAAAATAAATGAACATCTATCAACAGAGTGAACAATGCCTGGAATACTCTACTTGACTCTGTGGTTTCTTCCTCAAACCCCAAAAACTTTAACCTTAGACTGTCTACTGTTGACCTCACCCCATTTCTAAGAGGGCTTTAAGGTGTGCATAAGCGCACCAATGTGCGCACCATCCCTGTCCTAAAGTTCCCTTTATTTGTATCCATTTCATTTATTAATAATCATGTTTATACTTATATCTGTTATCTAATACAGGGGTCACCAACCTTTTGGACCCCAGGGACCAACAAATTCATAATTTTAAATCCCGTGGACCACTGATATGAATTTTGACTGACGGTGTCTTGCTGATGTTGGTGGGTAAGTCGGTCCCATATTCCAGAGCTGCAGTAGTCACAGTGGTAGTTATCCCGGAGCAGCTGCTCCTCCACCCGGGTGCACCGGCCTGCCATGGATTGGAGGAGCTGCTCTGGGATGACCAAAGGGCCAGTCTTCTGACTACTGCAGCTCTGGAATATGGGCCTGACTTTCCACCAATGTCAGCAAGCCACTCTGGGGCAGATTTCCTTCTCCCGCCATTGGTCTTACCTTCCAGTTCCAGCTCGCATGGCTCTATTCAAGGTAAGGTTTGCACTCGGCTGAAGGGTGGGGCCAGCGGGTGGGCGGGCCATGTGGGTTGAAGAGGAGTTGCGTTCCCGCACAGTCTGGATTAATTGCTTTTTAGGGAGTGCTTTGTGGGGGGGACATTTCTCTGAGGACTACCAAATTTTTCTCACGGACCACCAGTGGTCCCCAGCCCACCAGTTGGCAACCACTGATCTAATACCGTGTTTCTCATATAATAAGGCCGGGTTTTTGTTTTTTTTTGAGCGCCAAAAAAATGGCTAGGCCGTCTTTTCGGGGGTGACTTAGTTCCCCCCTTGCATCTTCGGGTGGGCGGCGATGGCTTGGATGTTGACCTCGGCGTTGGTGGGACACTTCGTATCGGGGTCAACGCAGGCAGCACCATATCCGGGTGTGCAACAAAAGTACTTCCTAATGGCAAGCCCCCCCCCCCACCATTCCCCGCATTTCGCATGTTTTAATATAGGCCTTAATTTGGGGGGAGGGGCTTAATTTCATTTCATGCCTATAAAACATGCTGGGACTTCCTATTGGGGGAGGCCGTGTTGTTGGAGAAACAGGGTAAATGCTCGACTAAATAAATAAATAAATAAATAAATAAATAAATAAATCTAAAGAAACAAAATTTATCAAGGATTACAAAGGAGCAGAGACAAATTATCAGCAGATCTACAACAATACAGAAGTTTCTAAAACCATATAAAAGATTAAAATAGGAAAGGAACCTATACCAGATGGAGTATCAAAAACACTATTTTTGCTGGATTCCTTGCTAGCCATTGAGGATGTGCACAATATGGAAGAACTGTTTATTTTGAGCTTGGAAAAAACATATTCCAGAAACTTGCTGGGCTGTTTTAGATCAACCATGGATTTGCAGAATAGAAACTTCAAACATTTTTATTATTGATAGTTTGGGATAAAACAAAATTCAGTCAAGGTGAATATTGTAAGGCTGATGCATGTTGCACCCTTTCTCCCTCCTTTTTTCAGCAGTTCCCAGTATGAACACACTGTATTGACTCACCAGCTTCTCTGCTGAGAAAAACGATGCACTCATCTTCTGATGCATCCTTTTTCTCTTTTGCTTCAGTGGTGAGGACCTAGAGAGGGATATCTCATCAGCTCACCTGCTGTCTCTTCTTCCTGCATTGGGAATAGGCCACATTCCAGAATGAATTGATTAATCATTCACGTGGGGCAGCAAAAAAAATCAAACCAGCTAAGGAAAGGAAAGGCAGGAGGAAGTCACTGGAAAGAAACTATTTTACTTGACTACTTGCCAGAATTAAAGGCATCAAGCCCATTTGTTAAATGAATCTCAACATCATTTCTTTATATTTATTTTAACATGCTATTTTCGGTGTGCGAAGGTCTCATTTTGGGGAGTGGTTCAGGAAAAATGTGAGATATGTGAAATCCAAAATACAGTATATTGCACAGGCTTGAGACTTTTTCCAGCTACAGAATAATGGCTCAGTAAAATATAATCCATATACAATTCAATGTCCCTGAGGCATACTGACATTGTGTTAATGGTCAACCATAGGATAGTCCTTAACTTATGACAATTTGTTGAGCAAACATTTGAAGATACGATGGCTTTGAACGAAAGACATAGAACCCATGACCAAAGTCACTCCCGTTGTAGTGCCCCCACAGGTACTTATTGTGATCTGGGCACATGGCAGCCCATTTGTATTTGCAACTGGTTGGCAGGTGCCCTGCAATTATGTGACCACCATTTGGAATCTTCCCTACCAGCTTCCCTAGAAAGTCAGTGGTCCTGGAGAAGGTTGCAAGCTTCTACTACTGCCTTGCAAGCTTCTAACTGCCTGCCAAGAGAATACCCTCTAGTCTCAGGGTCTGGCTAGAAAAAGTCTAGCAAAACAGTTGAATTTTATGATTGCATCATTTAGCAACAAAAATTCCACTCCCAATTTTGGACAAAAGTTAAAGACAGTTGCCTATGGTGGGGAGTTTGGGCATATAGACAAAGCCTTCATATGGTAGTACAGAGACTAATCCTACTACTGAAGACTGGCTCAAAGAGTACTTCTACTATGCAATATTCTACTATTGAAGACTGGTTCTTCAATAATACTTCCAGAACAAGTTGTAGAAATTCATTGTTCTTTCCATACAGGAGCATCATTGGACTAGAGAGTTGTAAACCAAAGTTCATAGTTCCATGTATGAAATAGGTTATTGTTTCTGGCTGGTTTTACACATTGTTCTAAGTCATAATGCAATTGGTTTGGTTTTGTCTTGGATTAGAAACTTTTGTGAAATCAACTATTGTGACTTGCAGTGGTTGTTTTTATTCTATATGCACATCAAAGATTCTTGATTTGGTTCTTTGGAATGCTGCTTTCAGGCTTGCAAAAAATACCTTCATTTTCATCCTACATAATTTATTTATATATTGTATTGCTATCTTCATTTGTATTGATTTTAATTCGGCATTCAACACAATAATTCCTCAGCATTTGGTGAAGAAACTGGACCTATTAGTTTTTAATACACCTTTATGTACCGTATTTGCCGGCGTATAAGACGACTTTTTGCCCTGAAAAACATGCCTCCAAGTGGGGGGTCGCCTTATACGCCGGGAGGACTCCGACTCCCACTTCGAGCTTGAGTTGCAGCCGGGAGGGAGGCTGGGGGAGCGTGTGTGTGTGTGTGTGTGTGTGTGTGTGTGTGTGTCACTCGCCACGCGCTGCGCAACCTTTCCCCCTCTTCCTTCCTTAGCGGTGTGGGGAGGAGAGGATTCAAGATCCTCACGTGCGGCGTACTTTTCTTTTCTTTTTTTTTTCTTTTGCACGCAGGTTTTGCATGCGGGCGGCTGTAGGTTAAGGATGGGGGGAGCCCCGGGTGGGTTATCAGGTTTTACGGTGCTTCCAACATGTGCGAACGGTGGAGAGCGGAGAAGAGAGCGAGCGAGCGCCCGCTGTGTGAAATCCTGCCGTCAAAGCAACACTGGGGAGGCAGGGTATAAATTTACCAGGTTAATGTAGCAATGGTGATTAATGCCCAGAACATTGTTTGCGGGTATTGGGGGTGTGTGTGTGTGTGTGGTGGTGGTGAGGAGAGGTTGTCCTTTGAATGCGGAAAAGTAGGTGTGACCTTGTGTAGGAAAATAAAGAGATCCTTTTTAGCGTGTTTGGCTTCTTTGCCTCCCCTCCTTCGCTTTGACGTGGAGATAATGGCCTTCGGGCGGGAGGGGAAGAAAACGGTAGCTGGATCATTTCAAATTTCACTTACTCTCCTGCCTCACTTCAATATGTCTGAGCGACTCCAGATACTGGAAGACTTTTTGAATGAAAGTGTTACCTCCATTTTTTTTTTTAAAGAGGGCCACTTGGGGAAAAAAAAGATTCTAAGGAATTCCTTGTTTCTTGATTAAAGAGAAGGCATTGAATATACTGTTCCTTGGCAGCCTTTTCAGTGTCCGGTTTTGGTGTGTGTGTGTGTGTGAGAGAGAGAGAGAGAGAGAGAGAGAGAGAGAGAGAGAGAGAGAGATCAGCTGTATTGAGAAGAGAACGTTTCCTGTGTTCTCATTTTATTTACAACATATTTTACGCTTAATGGTAAGCAATGAAAAATATTTTTAAAACTCATTTCTAAACTCCATAGCTATTTGCATATTCTTGGTTCAAAATTGGATTAGCTCATTTCAAAATTGTCCAAAGCAGAAAAGTGCGCCAAAAAAAAAAAAGTGCAAAAGTGGAAGGTGTGTGGAAGAGGGGTAGTCTTATACGGCAGTATATAACAAACTCTATATTTGAGTGGAAATGTATGGACCTATTAGTTTTTAATACACCTTTATGTAATTGGATATTGGATTTCCTTATTGATAGGCCCCAGTTTGTGTGAGTTGGAAGAAAAGTCTCCAACTCCATCTCCTTGAGTACAAGTTGTGTCTTGAGTCCGCTACTGTTCACCTTGATGACGCATGACTGCTGTGCCAAATCTGCTATAAATCATATTGTGAAGTATGTGGATGACACGGCAGTGGTGGATCTTATCTGGGACGACGATGAAGATACATATAGGGAAGAGGTCGAAGGCTCTGGTGGACTGGTGCTATAAAAGTAACCTGGTTCTAAATGTTAATGAAATAATCATCGTAGTTTCTAGAAAGAGCCAGCATAGGATGCAGCTGTAGAGGTGTCAACAGTATTAAGTACCTGGACGTGCAGATAACTAATAATCTGAACTGGTCTCTCCACATGTCATATTTAGTGAAGCATGCAAACTAGTGTCTGTATTTCCTGCGTTGGATGAGCAGAGCACATCTTTCTCTTTCTCTCCTGGCTACTTTTTACAGAGGCACAAGAGAGAGCATTTTAACTAACAGCATCACTGTTTGGTTTGGTGGCTGCAGTGCCTCAGAGAGAGAAAGTCCTTTCAGAGAGGCAGCTTGTTTTCTGTCATTGAGGATACTGCTTATAGATGCTATGTGCTTAGAGCTCAAAGCATTGTTAGAGATCCCACAGTTTCAGTAGCTCCCCTCTGGGAGGAAGTTTCGAAGTATTTTTAGCAGGACTACCAGATTCTGTAACAGCTTTGTTCCCTATGCCAGCCGTCTGGTAAACTTGCAAGATTTGTTTCTCTCACCATGTACATGTATACATCCAAACTAAACTGTGTTGTTACTCTGTGTCATATAATATTTGTGGGTATATTTGTATTTATTTGTTTGTTTGTTTTGTCATGTTTATGTAGTGTGATGTTCGTCTATCATGTTCGAAGAGGACCTTGACATCTAACGGGTTGTGGGCTGTGTAGTGTATGTTAGAGGTGGAGACCCTTTGAAAGCTGTACGCAATGAAATTTCATTTTAATGTATTAGTGTACATTCAGTGACAATAAAGTTATTCTGTGTCTCTAAGTTCTAAGTATTCTTGGATAAATCTGTTTGAAATCCTTTTAACAAGTCATCAGGAAGAAAAAAATGTGACTTTCTCTTGATTCTGCTGTTGCTGCACAGGAAACAAGTGATACAATTTTTCCTTTTGCTACTCTAATAGGGTTATGTTAAGAAGTGCACAACTAATCTCTTTTAAAGCAGCCTTATAGATTGTTTGCCTGCTGAATACAAACCAGTTCTTCATTAACAAATAAGATATAAATTTGCATAACCATTCTTTTAAATAATCTGTTCTCTAATGGAATTGCTATCTTTAGCAATCTTGCTCAAGGAGATAAGGATAAGAAATTCCTACATCATAACATAATTCTTCAGCTAGGGCAGATATGAATATATTCATTGTTCTCCAATTTATATATCTTGTTCTCTGGTAATAATATTGGGAGGATGTCAAATAACCTTTATCATTTTGTTTATTTTTAACATACTTTATAGTTTACTGCTTGGGGAAATTGATATGTAGCTTATTTATGATGAAAACCTAAGCAGGTAAGAATGAGGCTGTGAAACTCATAAGCAATTACATTCAAGTAAATATGTGTAGTAATACATCACAAAATTACACATTTTAAATGGAAGTATAATTACAAGGGTAACATACACATTTCTCAATTAATTTGGATGTTAATCATCAAATAATAATTGACAGCTAAATGGTTATGTCAGGATTCTGACAATGCTTTAATTAATTCATCTCGAGGCAAGTTTCAAAAGAAATCCAATTATTTATTAGGAACAACATGTCGGCACTTTCCTCAAGTGCAGTTGGCTATCCCCTACGTAATTTATTGTTTACCTATGACCCTGTTTTCCCCATCCTCCCAGGGTGTGTCATAAATCACATTCTCCAACAAAGCATTTTTGCGGGCTATGGAAAACACTCCTCTCTGGCTGGGCTTGGTAACTTGAGACACAATCTGGCAAAAGGTATGCATGGAATGTGTTTCTGATCATAGCAATGAACTGCTCCATCAGATCCTCCCCTTCTTATGACACTCAAGAGCAAGCCAGGAATGCTTTACAGGTTACTTGTTATAACAGCAGTATTATTTTTCTTTTGGTTAATTGGATTGTTAAAACAAGTCTTGAACACAGAGCGGCTATTTCATAGCACTAAGAACTGGCTGTCATTTCCTAATTAAGGATTCAGTATATTTACTATTCCACATCAGTTGTGTTGAGTTAAATGTTTGCTGTCATGTGGTTATCTAAATGCAATTATTGGACATTTTAAGTTGTGCAGAAGATATATATTTGCACATCTTAATGCGCAAATATTTCCTTATGTAACTCTTATATTCCAGTTTTCTATGTTTACAGGTATTGATAACCGATGACAGTTTGACATTTCAGTTTTAATCTCGTTACAGAATGAAACAGCATTTTACTATCAATATTTCTATGTCATGCAGGGAAAAAAACCACATTAGCTGCTGTTTTTAAAGAAGGCCTGAATGTAATTTAACTCTGCAAATTGATAACAGAAATGTTTTCTCATAGGCATATTTCCCCCTTGTTTATATACTGAACATTATTTCCTTACTCTGAGGTGATTGTAGGTATAAGCATTTTTCTTATTATATTCTTAATAACAGTTTAGCAATCATTCTATCATTTGATTTCTCTGCTTAACCACATAATTAGATATCTTGAATTGGTTCTATTTATTATACATGTCCTTGTATACTGGTGTACCTTGTATACCTTGTTTACTGGAATTTAATATCTAATAATATGTACGTGAGAGAAAACAATGGCATCAAGTATATTAGTGCCTTCCACTGCTGCATGATCAATTATCACTCATTAACTGTGTATATGAGATAAAAAGTTCTGTGAGGTTTTTCTTTTTAAAAATTAAAGTGATGTTTTAATATCGTTTTATGCATTGTTGACATAGATCCAAATCTGTAATAGTATGTGGGAATGACCAGGAGAGGAAGAGATTCTGCTTAGGCAACAATTAGACAAAAGAGGGAGGAGCCTGCAATTGCTTAACAGTCAGAGGGAAAAAAACTTAGAAAGGATCTGCCCTAAATAATTACACTGATAAGAGACAGTGGGAGGTTTGCACTTTCAGATTTTCAGGATTCTGTTAATGAAGGCTTTCAATAAAGTAGGTCATCTGGTCCTACTTCCTTTCTGGTTTGCCTGGGAGGGCTGACAAGAACAAACCATACATATCTATTACTTTCAATGTATTATTGTATTACTGGGTACAAAACAAAGCATGACTTGTTAGATGGGTGTCTTCTGAATGTTTCAAGCTACAATTTGAGTACGTTTCAATCAGTAGAACTACCAGTGATGCGGTATGAGCATTGGAGACCAAAATATCTGAAATGTATCAAGTTGCTGTGAGGAGTCTTTTTAGCAGTTTTTAATATTAGGAATTTGAGATAGCATAGGGATAATATTAAAATAGTCTGCTTATTTTTTGTTATCTGTATGTCTCGTCTGTCTGTCTGTCTGTGTATCTATCTATCTATCTATCTATCTATCTATCTATCATATTTATATAGCTGCTCATCTCATGTGGGCAGCTTACAATCAACAATTAAAACAATACCACAGATATTTACTTTAAAAATATGTATAAACAGGATAATTAAAATAAGATTGTGGGAGTACACTAATCTAAATACAACCATTGCCTAGACTTTCCAAGGGATAACAGGGACATATTTGTGCAGTGACAATTTTATTGCTAATAATATGCACACATATACATAATTAGATACAATATAGGATAAGTCTTACATGTTACAGAAATTGTTTTCTATCAATCTTTACTTTTTTATGACAGCAATTTAACATAGACCCTCTATCCACACTGCATACTTTTTGGGATGGTGTAGTAGTTAATCAAAGAAAAATGTTTATGTACATTAAAGAAAAACATGAATTACACTTTCCTCGGTGTCTCATTTCATTGTTTTCATAAGGCATGTGTCTAGCACATGCCCAAGTCATTTTTTTTTCAGTGATGGGTCTCCCAAAAGTAGAACAGCTTGGCCCCAACTATTTATTCTTGTGTAAATATGGTTCTTTAGGAAAGCATTTAGAGATGCTTGAGCATACTTTTTGTTTTATTTTCCATAAAATACACAAAAAGGCAGAACGGTTGTTTCCATTTCCTAATATTATCAATTTTAGAATAAGAAGTTATTAGCAAACTAGGATATTTCTGCCCTCCATTAGCTGCCAGAATGCCCTTTTCCACTAATTCTACAACATCTGAACATAGTGTTCATGTTTGGAGACCCAATTTCATTCTGGGTATATAAACATGTTTTTGTCAGCTTTGGAAGCCATATTAGTACCAGACCATTCCATACTGCCACATTCTTGAGCCTGGGAAAATGGGGTTTTCTGGAACGCTGACAGTTTCCTTTTACTAAGTTATAAATGGATGAACTTTTATAACATTCCCAGGGCTCCTGAAGGCTTCCTGACAGGATCAGATACAGTGTACAAGAAAAAAACAAAAACAGAATGCTGCCTTTTAAATGCTTGAAGTATTAAGTACCGGACATCTTGATAGTAATTAATGTTTTAAGAAGATTAAAGATAAGTTGATAAAGATCTAGGTGTCATAGGCCAACTCTGATTAGACAAATTGATGTGAAACCAGAATTAAAAAAATTCAACATTTTAAAATGTGATTTTAACTTGGATAAATGATAAATAATATGTAAACAAATTTTAAAAATACATAAAATGGACTTGATGGGAACTAGAAGTGGTTTTTGTGTTTTGATTTTTGAAAAAACAGTTTTGATTCACATTGTGAAATAATATTGAAGGCACATTGAAGGAAATTGTAAGGAAATAGGCTACAGAAATTTCCTTTTTGTATGTATACTGCAGTTTAATTCCAGACAAGTATTAATGAAATTAATACTTTTCCTGCCCTGCTGCCAATAAATATACTATTTGAAATATTTTTAAAGATGCCATTACAAAACCAAATACAGCCTGGTTGTTGTTTCCACACAGCATGCTTAATCAAACAATAAATAAACTGTAAGGGTACTGTTGATGTACCCTTATCAACTTGATAAATAAACTTTATGCAAATAGTAATAGATACGAGGTTACGAGTCTATATCTAACTCCTATACACAAAGGGAGTAATATTTTGCCTTTACGTTTTTTAAAAAAAGAACACTGAATGTTTCAGTTATATGGAACTGCTGTGCGATGTGAGCTCACAGATT
Organism: Notechis scutatus; assembly: GCF_049901735.1. Taxonomy (NCBI): domain Eukaryota; kingdom Metazoa; phylum Chordata; class Lepidosauria; order Squamata; family Elapidae; genus Notechis; species Notechis scutatus. The sequence goes on along the minus strand of NC_142013.1, from coordinate 49,473,650 downwards.
TTTTTTCTCAGTCTAATCTAGTTTCCTCTGCTGTGTAAATTCTACTAGGAAATTATCTTTACAATGTAACTCAGAAGGAGGATATGTGCTTCACTGCAAATATACTCCACAATTCACAATCTGAAATTTGCTCTTGCTTAAAATCTCTTAATATGAATTTTATACCCTATCAATTGTGTTCACTTAAGATTGTGATTGAAAATAATATTATCTATATCTGCTTCCAGGTGCCTACTGATGGAAATGCTGGCCTGTTGGCAGAACCTCAAGTAGCCATGTTTTGTGGCAAATCGAATATGCATATGAATGTTCAAAATGGAAAATGGGAATCTGATCCTTCTGGAACTAAGAGCTGCATTGCGACAAAAGAAGGGATTTTACAGTATTGCCAGCAAGTAAGATTCTTTTTTAACATGCACTTTTAAAAACATTTTTAGTATCAGATACCAAGGATACAAATCTTCCTCCAGCTTTTAAAGTGAAATATTCTGATATCTTGTCTCTCAGAATAAGATTTGATGATAATGGTACTCATATCTCTTCTAAAGAGTGTGTTTGTCTTTAATCTTGTTCCACATTATGTCCTGTATCACTAAGGGACTGGGAGAAAACATTTCTCATTATTATAATAGATGCCGCATTTCCTCAGTTTCTCTGTGCGAACAATTGATTGGCTCTGCAATACTTACTTTCGGTAGAAAAGATAAAAGAAAAAGTGAATTATTGTCACATATATATCTGTGATGCTTGGTTATGGCATTGAAATAGCAAATGATTTTGGTGGCCATTTACACACCTCTTTCAAAGAAGAACAATTATTTGTCTTATGAAATGGAATATTAATAGTTGTTTCGCTTATTAGAATGTTAAAATGTTTCTCCTTAGAAGAATTCTGATATTCAGATCATTGTTTTAACACTGACTTTTGTCATAACATGTAACCAAGGTCTTTTGATTATATGAAGCAGCCAAAGTATTTGATGAATACTTCTTAAAAGTAAAACTGAAAAACAGCAAGATGTCTCCAGCTTTGCAGAATAGGCAGAATATGAATATGTTACCATTGAGTTCGAAATCCACATACTTCAATCCTTTCCCTTCCCCCCCATCACAATCCATTCTCACATCATCTTATAAATACATATGATACAGAAGCTGTGGTATTGCTTAAAGGCCTAGTTAGAACTGGTCAGAGACAAACTCTTTAATTGATGAAGAATCTGCTGCAAAAAGAAATATAGTGTTTGTTACAGATCAGTCTGTGATTCATTTTTGTTTCATTCCTTCTGATCTCTTTTCTCCTTTTTGGGGGTGGGGTGGAGAAGACACCTAAAAGGCCAAATATATAGACAGTCTTAAAAAAGGTTGTATGTTCCATTTTAAAATGAAACGATATGTCAAATAATGAAAATGGATGCATTTGGAAAGCATCAATGTGGTTGCTACGCAAAATGCAGAGCAGTCTCCAATTTGGTGACTTAAAAATAATTTAGATCTTTCAACCGATATCTCATTAGGCAGGGGCCTATGGCACCTAGAATGATAGTTAAATCCTACTTTATTATTAATGTAACAAGTTGATTCTGCCCATCAAAATCTACGCTGCAGATTAGTATAAGTCTTCATATTTCCTGTTTGTCAAAAGCAATATAATAGTAAAGCTGAATTTAACTTTGGGAGAAAAAAATGTCTGCTCTTTATTATCAGCAGAAAAATCCCCATGACACTATATTTTCTCTGAGGCATGGACTTAACTTTCTAATATGGATAAATTATGCTAATATAGCTTACAGTTTTATTGGATAGATAGAGACCAAAATTGTTGTTGTAATAATTAATAATAATAATAATAATAATAATAATAATAATAATAATAATAATAATAATAATATGAAATATAGGCTTTAATTTATTTAATATATTGCACTGAACTGATAAAGAATCTGCTGGAAAAAGAAATATATAAAGGACTGCTTTTAGACTACTGAGTGGAGTATATTTGAACACTTGGAACTGCAAAAATTCACTGACACCTTAGTCTCATATATCAAAATGTGCATGGATAATGTAATAGTGGACAAGTGCATCAGAATCTATGGTAATTGCAAACCCTGGTTGTCTGTAGAGGTACGGACACTTCTGAGAGCCTGGAATTCCACCTTTAAGGCAGGTGACAGAGCTAAATACAATGAGACCTCGGCAAATCTGTGGAGAGGCATCAAGGTAGCTAAACAAAAATATAAACAAAAGTTGGAGAGCCATCTAGCAGACGACAACTGAAGGCAGGTGTGGCAGGGACTGCATCACCTAACCAACTATAAGGGCAATATGATGAAGGCAGTTAACTCCGATTCCTTGTTGGTAGAGGAGTTGAACACCTTTGTCCTCTATCAGGTCAAGAGATCTGACCCTGCAGCCCCAGCCCACTGGCCCTCCAACTCCCAGCCACTCACCTTGCCTGAACACCAAGTGAGAGATATATTGAAGGCAGTGAATTCCAATAAAGATGGAGTGCTGGGGTTAGTGGTAAAAATCTGCTGACCAACTATCAGAATCCTTACAAGGATCTTCCTGCAAATGGCCAGTGTTCCATCATGTCTGAAAGCAGCCACTATTATTCCAGTCCCGAAGAAAACAGCAATAAACAGCCTAAATGACTATAGACCTATTGCACTAACGTCTGTAGTGATGAAGTGCTTCTAGAGACTGGTTCCTCAACACCTCAGGTCATGCCTTTCATCTAACTTCAACCAATATCAGTTTACCTACAGAGGAAATGGGTCGATAGGCAATGCCATTGCTACTTCCCTACATTCTGTAATAAGTCATCTAGAGAAACCTGGGAACTACATCAGAATGCTTTTCATAGATTACAGCTCAGCTTTTAACACCATTTTGCTGGACATCTCATCGAAAAGTTGACTGATTGAATTTCCCTTCTCTTACCTGTGATTGGATTAAAGACTTTCTGATGGACTGGCCACAAACAGTGAGAGCTGGGTCTTTCATATCCTCCTCCCTGAAGCTCAGCACTGGCTCTCCTCAGGGCTGTGTGCTCAGTCCCTACTTATACTTGTTGTACACCTACGACTGCATATCTTCTGATCCATGTAATATGATAATAAAGTTTGCAGATGATACCACCATACTGGGTCTTATTACAGAAAGAGATGAATTGGCATACAGAAAAGAAGTCCAGAAATTATTCGCATCATGCTCAGAAAACAACTTGCATCTAAACACCAGCAAGACGAAGGAGATGGTGTTAGACTTCCGGAAGCAAAGAGAGGAACCTACATCAAGGGGAGAGGGTCTCTTCTTTCAAATTTCTGGGAGTCCACCTTAGCCAAGATCTCACCTGGAAAAATGACACAATCCAGGTGGTCAGTAAAGCTCAACAGACTCCATTTCCTTAGGGTCTTGGGGAAAAATCACGTGGAACAATGACTGATGACTTCTACGATAGAAAGCGTCCTTACTTATTGTGTTATGGTAGGGTATGCTGGCTTGACAGCCATGGACAGAAAGGCATTACAGAGGGTGATGAGCACAGCACAAAAAATTATGGGCGGTTAGCTGGATCTAAAATTAATCCCTTGGGTCACAAATTGGATAGACACTGTAGTATTATTAATAGCCACATAGTTGCAAATAATGAGAAATTGGTAAACAGTAGAGGTATAATGCAATTTCTTGATAAATATTTAAAAGCAAGCTTCTCTTTAATATCAGAGTAGGAAAAGGAGGAAGACAGTTTTTGGGGCTGGGAGTCATTCAACGTTTGTGGGCAGTTATGTCTCAGAGGTCACTTATATATTTGGAAAGCGCTGAAATTTGTTGATTTTCAGGATTTTATTTCAATTGTTTTACGGCTTACAATACACTTTTCAGGTATTCCCATGAGGAATTAATAAGGAGCAGTAAAATCCAATTAAAGGGAACTATTATATTAACATAAACAAGCATTTTCCATGGCCATTAGAAGAATGGCCAAATATTTATTAACTCAGAAAACTCCTGAGCTTCAATTTAGAATTGGCTAACAAGTAAGCCAGTTTCTAAATATGGGATTATGTGCTTGGAGAGCCAATATTTGCAATTAAGCCCAGTGCAAAATTAAGCTCAGTTTTAGCAATTTGGATCAGTAGCAATTCTGAGGGTCATAGAAAGTAGACATACACATAGCTTTTCTACCTAAAACATGCTTATTCACAAGAAGTCCAGTAATCTATCCTGGATCTCAAATATTTGAGGCTAAAATTCTATTTATTTTATCATTATATAATAAACTGCATTTTATTATATTCAGAGTGTCAGGGCTAGGAGGTTTTTCCTAAATATGACCGGAGTAGATTGAGTGGAGGCAGGATGGAAATTTTTAGAACCGTTTGTAAATATAATCTCAACTGCAGTAGCAGAAACTCTTTCTCCAAAGATTCTGGAGGAGGTCTGAATAATAAAAAGTTGAAGTCTTTATTTTGTTTTTATATAAAATACACACACACACAAACACACACACACACACACACACACACATATACACATACTCAGATACTGTTTTGAAAATATGTTAATAAAAATATATTATACTATATATACAGACATTACCTAATGTATAAATACATACATTATACATTATGTATAAGTACATATATGAACATACAGTACATATAGTATTGTACAGTGTTATACATACATTATATGCACAGTATGTATACATACATTATAACTATATTATGCATTATACATCCATGTTATATTATACATTTATTATAATCCACACATTATGCATACATTGTTGCATTATAATACCTTAAACACCCATTCATTATATGTTACATTATATATAATACATTATGTACACATACTTTTTTTTTTACAACCCTGTAATCCCTTTCATCAGTGAGGGGTTGGGGTGACTGAATGAAGCTGAAACATGTTTACCTTATGTATTATATCTGTAATGGAGATATACATAGGTTACAGGATACATACAAGTGACATTATAAACTATTGGGTTTTGAAGTGACTTATAAAATTCAGCCTTCATTTATAATCATAAAGGAAAAATGGATCATTAGTGTTATTGTTCATTCTAAACATTGCAGTTACATGAGGAAGAAAGGCAATTTGAGGAAAAAAACAAAATAAACAGTGTGTATTTAAATAAACTAGTAATAAAAGCATTAATTTAAAAGGTAAATTTATACAATAAGCTGTGTTCTGTTTCTTGAAGATAACGCAGGTTTCCTCTCCCTCGCCAAAAACTATTTATATAATTTCAGTCAAGGGTCTTCCCAATCTTTCATTTGAAATTTGGAGCCATATAATAGGAACTAAATCTATGTTGCAGTAGGTGTTATACCACTGCCCATTCCTAAAATAGCTGACACAGTGTCATAGCCAAGAATAATTAAATAATAATAACAATAAAATTGGGTTGTGTGTATGTCCTGGAGATTTGAAGGGAGAAACCGTGTTAGACTCCCAGACCAATTTAATTAGTATCAACTTTATACAGCCAGCTGGTGAAGGAGCTGTAGGCACATGCTGTGTTGCACTCCTGTGTATTCCAGAGCATTGCTCTTCAGTCAAATTGAAAACAATCCACATCCTTTCATTTTATTTATTGTATGACCAATATATTACCATAATATAAGCATGATATTAACATAATGTAAATATGGCCTAGTAGAACTGATTACAACTAAAAGAGAAGTTCCGAAAATTAATGCTGAAAAACAAAATATTGGATAGAATATTTGTTATGTGTCCAGACCACTTTTATAACTTCTGTGCATTTTATTACCAATAGTTATAATTAACAGTGTACACAGGAGAGCACTGTGATTGCCAATAATTAGTCTGTATGACTAATGGGAACTGTTTAAAGCACCATAAACTCAACAAATTATTTAGTAGTATTGCGTTAATTACTGTTACAGAGTGAGCTATGTTTGATGTTTGATATTCTTTCAAGTAAGAGTGTGTGTGTGTGTATCTGTCGGTGGGGTGGATGGGTAGGAATGTATATACATAAATATACTCTCCCTCCCTTCCTCTCACATGTGTACACATACATAACAATAGCAATAGCACATAGACTTATATACTACCTCATAGTGTTTTTCTGTAAGCAGTTTGCAGAGTCAGCATATTTCCCCCAATAATTTGGGTCCTCATTTTACTGATCTTGGAAGGATGGAAGGCTGAGTCAACCTTAAGCCAGTCAGGATTGAACTCCTGGCAGTGGGCAGAATCAGCTTGCAGTACTGCATTATAACCACTCCACCATCATGGCTACTATATGCATGCACAAACATTATGTGTGACATGCATCAGTTAACATATATCACTTACAACAGGGGTGTCAAACTCAAGTCCTGTGGGCTGAATCCAGCCTGCGGGGGTGCTTAGATCTGGTCCATGGGGCTGACCTGGAAACAGCGAAGGACCGGCCTGTAATGCCTCTACCAGTGAAAATGGGGCTTGGGAAGGTTGCATCTAGCTCTTCTGAGCTTTGTTCCCACTGGCAGAAGGTTGCAGGAAGCCATCGTTGCTGAAACGGAGTTTACGAGGGCCATGCACAGTCTTCCCAAGTTCTGTTTTCACTGGCAGAGGGTTGCAGGAAGCCGTCACAGCCCAAAATGGAGCCCGTTTTCATTAGCAGAGCACTTGGGCTGCCACAGGCGCCCCCGACAGGAGTGACATTGAGCTGGCCCCACTGACCCTGGCCACTCACCACACATCCCTAGGTCAAACATAACCCTGATGCAGCCCTCAATGAAATAGAGTTTGACACAGACAGAGTTGCTTAAGATGGGTTTGCTGCATAAAGATAAAATGTTAGGCTACCACACATATATCAAAATTATTTCTCCAAATGCTGAAGAGATTGTCCAAAAAAGCATGTTTTCATTTGTGGTAATCATGTGGTATAGTTATTACCTTTTGGCAAAAAAAATAAATAAATTGAGAGTTAAATACCATCTATTAACTAAATAAAGAATTGAAAGTTCTCTGGAGTTGGATTTATTGCACTTACCATATTTTTCAGAGTATAAGACGCACTTTTTCCACCTCCAAAAGTGGATGGAAATTTCTGTGTGTCTTATACAGCAAATGTTGCTGAAGCCCTGCCCACCTGCCGGCTCCCACCCTTCGGTCTCTGCCTCTCAGCAATTTGCCTTCTTGCAGCAAACAGCCTGTTTCAGTTTCAGCACAGCCTGTTTAGCACAAGCAGCTGGTTGTCGATTGGATCGGCCTCCCGATGATCAGCTGTTTCAGGCTGCAGGGATTACCATTGCCTATTTCCACCTCCGTGTGCCACATTTTTGGTGTCCCGCATCCCATTTTTGGCCTCTGTGCAACCTGTTTTTGGCCCCCGCATGCCCCATTTTCTGCCCATTCCAATCCCCACCGCCCGGAAGAGGCAGAAAATGGGGTGTGCGGAGGCCAAAAACAGGGCACGGGGAGGCTGAAAATGGGGCACACGGAGGCAGCAATAGACTATAGCAATCCCTGCAGCCTGAAACAGCTGATTGTTAGGAGGCCAATCCAACTGACAATCAGCTGCTTGTGCTAATCAGGCTGTACTGAAACAGGGTGTTTGCTGCAAGGAGGCAAATTGCTGGGAGGCAGAAGCAGTTTTTTTTTCCTTGTTTTCCTCCCCAAAAGCTAGGTGCGTCTTATACTTCGGAACGTCTTATATTCCAAAAAATACAGTATTTACAGAACCAAACCATAAGCTTAAAAATGATACATTTATGATAATTTTTCACCTGTATAGTAGCTTGACTTTTTATTTACATGATGGTCAATTTTTTATATTGTCTACATTTCCTTTTTTAATATGTGTCTTGGAATTATTTTAATGCAGTTGTCTGATATTGTAAAAGCAAAAATAAATAACTTTAAAAATAAATAAGAAGAATTGCAGCTTTATTTGTTGCCTACAATATATTTAATATTTAAACTAATAGGTCATATTAATAAATTACTTTTGGCTAGTTTTGTAAGTAGTAATATCAATGTGCACATTAATTAAATTATTAAAAATTGATGCTCATTTAGAACAGTCCAGACAACACCCAGGAGGAAAAAAATTGACATAAAATAGGTTGTAGTGTAAAATTGTAGAAATTAGAACAACTTTTGAGTAAATTATTGTTGTTCTTTCTGGATAGGAAAATCAGTCAAATTGTTGTCATTTGGCACAGAGAAGTTTCATTCAGTTCTGACTTAATGTGTTTAATAATATTAACTTTGATATTTTAAAATCAAAGTACATCCACTTCAGTGGTTGCAGAAAGAGATATCTAGAATATATCAGAACAGTATATGCAGTTCACTTTCCTATAAGCTCCCTAGAAAGATACTGATGTTATAGATGGCAGTCTTAGTAGAAGTAATAGATAACCTACATACAGGGGCCATGACATAATGTAACATTTGTATCTCTTTCTGTTCTGATAGCTTAAAGAACAATAGTCTGTAAATACTATAATAGATTCTAGATGTACCTTTCTGCAACTGCTGAGCACCAGACATCTAAAGCTAATGTGCCATGTGTTGTTATTCTTGTTAAGATTTTTTTATCCTGCTTTCCTGTAATCATCTACAGCACAAAGGTCCATGAGATTCTTTGTAGAAGGTTTGAACTCCATAGAATCGTGAAGTGGCACGCAGACCCATCTCCTGGCACACCAGCCATCTCCTGTTGGTCTTCTGGGTTCTGGCACAAGCATACACATTGGCCAGCTGGTCTTCGCATGCGCAGGAGCACCGGAAACTGGAAGAGCAGCTCCCCAGTGCATGCATGCGTGCCAGGGAGCTGCTCTTCTGGTTTCCGACGCTCCCACCGAGGAGCTGCTCTTAGTTTAGTTTAGTTTATTGTCATTGCACCTCGTACAACAAAATCAACCACCACCTTCAGTGCACATCATGACCATGAAAATAAACACAAACACACATCCTTCACACTCTACACATTGAATTGAAAACTCCAACACCACACCAACACTGCACTATACAATAGAATTAAACAGAGCTATGTCAGCTTTGGAAGCCCTGGGATAGAAGCTGTTTTTCAGCCTATTTGTCCTTGTTTTTATTATCCTGTACCGCCTGCCAGATGGTAATAGTTCAAAAAAAGGGTGCCCAGGATGAGATGGATCTTTAAGAATGTTTTGAACTTTCTTAAGGCAGCAGGAGCTATAAAGCTCTTCCAAAGAGGGGAGAGGGCAACCAATGATCTTCTGGGTAATGACATTAACCTTCTGGAGTGCTGTCCTATCTGCCACTGTGCAATTGGCAAACCATATAGAGGTGCAGTAAGTTAAAATGCTCTCTATGGTGCAGTGGTAGAAGGTCACCAGCAGTTTTTCATTCAATTGTTGTTTTCTGAGAAGTCTCAGGCAATATAATCTCTGCTGGGTCCTATTGACCAGTCCTGTAATGTGAGCACTCCAGGTCAGGTCCTCTTCCAGTTTCCTACGCTTCCCCTCAGTGCCAAAAAGATTTGCCAACATTGCCATAGAAGAATATCCAGATACCTGTATTTTATGTCCCAAATAGGGTAAAACTGGTCACGTAGTGCCTGTAAACTCTGCATTACGTTATTGTAAACCACTATAAGTGATTACAGGATACGTAAGTTTGAAAAGTATATTTAAATTGTATTCAAATTTATATCAAATTAAAATTATGGATTTTAAAAATATGTATTTAAAATATTTGTATTAATGATCTTTCTGCTTTATAAGGCTGTTAGAGTAAAGTGATTGAAGTAACATAAAAATATTTATGGATACATAAATAAGTTACTAGAAAATAGACCTAGCTCTTACATTTTATTAATTAATAAAATTTATATACTAATCATCTCACTATTGCAGTGACTCTAGATGGTTTACAAATAAAAACTATAAAATCCATATAAAAAGAGAGAAAAATGAAAAGACAAAGTAAAAAATAAAAACTATTAAAAAGGCGGATGAAGCATCCTCTAGCCACCGAACATCCCCAGGCACCATGCTAAGACATGGTATATAGCTTATTTAACAAGCCATAATTGACTTAGTTTACATAATGGACTTTGGAAGCACTTTCAGTTCTTCATAGGAATATGTTGTGTTAGTCATGCTTTGATGAAGTACTTCTTTGACATGACACTCCACTTAGGGATTTGCATCTGAGCTGCTATGGTGCATCAAATCAGCCACTTCAATGATTTTCATCAGTCTTGTGTGAAGTACCCTAACCAAGACAAAGATTTCTGTGACCCTAAAATTACAGTGTGTGCAAACTGTTGTACAATATTCATAAATGCACATTTCAGCAAAATAACATTTCAATGCAGATTACAGCTCTATATGGATAAGAATATGGCAGATGTTAAAGCTGCTTTTAGAAAAGATGTAGCAAGCTGATTCCTGCTGTAAAATTGTGAAAGCTAAAGAATAGAAAACAGTAGTTCCATTCGTAATTGATTATAGAAAGCCCTTTACTTGTATTGACCATGTCAAGTTATTTAATATTCTTAAGAAAATAGGAATCCCAGAACATTTCATTTTTCTCAGGATACATCTACAAGGAATGATACAAGGCTATGTATTCTCTCCTTTTTTAAAAAATAAATTTTTATTGAATTTTACACAGTTAAAAACAACACAGATATAAAACAGCACAAGAAAACAACACAAATACAATTTTAACAATGTTGTGACATCTACTTTCCCTATTTTTGTTAACTATCTACCAATATATTGATATATATATGTTTTCTGAGGTTTTCGCGGGTATTTGTATGTGGATCTTTGGTTATTCGTTTTATTCTTCCTTTTAACTGCTAGTGGGGGTGTGACTTGATTGGGTGGGGGCTTGGTTGTGTTCTGATTGGGTGGGGGTATATATATGATGCTATGATATATATATATTTGTTTTCTTAAGTTTTCGCGGGTACTTACATGTATGGTATTCAGCTTTGTTCGGGTATTTTCCCATGTCATTATAGTTGTGCTTTTAAAGTTGTAGCAACGTTTCGGCAGAATCTCATCTGCCATCATCAGGCTTCTGTATTGTGATATACATATACATATACATATATTTATTAGTTTGTACTATTTTTTATTCTTGCTGTCCTATCATCTAACCAATTGTACCATTTTTTCCAGACTGTATAGTATTCTCTCCTTATTTATTCAGCCTATATACTTAACATATATTGAGCAGCTGGGTTGCAAAATAATAATATGGTTTTAAAACTGGAGGAAGAAACATTAATAAATTGAATTATGTTGATGACATTGTTCTGATAACTGAAAATACAAATGATCTGGAAGTTCTAGTAATGAGAGTCAAGGAACACAGTGAAAAAAGGAGGCTATTAATAAGACTGAATTAATGAATTGATGAACAAGTATATCAAGCAGCCGTAGAACTGACAGTGAAAATGCTGAAATGGTGGATAGTTTCTGCCTTTTAGGATTAACTTATCAAATTCAAGGGAATCACCGGTCAAGAAAAACCTTGCAGACTAGCATGTGGTAGGCATCAATGAGGTCTTCAGAAAATCAAGTTGGAGGAGCGGGGTGGTTCGATCGAGTCGCTCATCCCGCCGCCCGAGGGGCCCCTTCCCACGCCCCCCCCCGCCGCCCGGGGTTGGAGGGGGGGGGGGGGGAAGAACGGTGGGATAGTAATTTCTACTTAATTTTCAGTGGATGGTTTTTACCTTTGACAAGCAATGAAAGCAAAACTTGGATTTTGAAGAAGTAGGATAGAAAAAACACTGATGCTTTTGAGCTTTGGTGTTAAACAATACTCTGAGAATGCCGAAGCTTACCAAGAAAACAAATAAAATTGTAGATCTTTTGAAAGGTTCGTAAATTTGGGGGAAGTGGAAGGAAGGAGATGAAGAGAATCACCAGTAGCAAAGTGAATGGATTTAATTACAGTGGCAGTGGGGTCACTTTTGGATGAATTGAAGAGCTGGATTGGGGACTTGCCAGTCAACTGGATTGGGGACTGATGGCATATAATCAGTCAGTCTGGATTGGGGACTGATGGCATATAATCAGTCAGTCACTATGTATAAGCCATTTGGGTTTTGTAATCAAAACCCTTATAAATCATACTGTGACTTAGCAAGATTTCCTCAAGTAATGAGAAAACTCACTCAATTTATTTGAATTTCTATGGTGCATACATGGGTGACTTAATCTCTAGCAAAACTACATAGACTGATGTGTCAGGTAACTGAACTACATGGACTGATGTGTCAAGCCACACATGCTACAATATTTAAGTCAGTACAAAATATGTTTTAATATAATTACTTTTAAAATAATTACATTGTAAGGAGAAAGAGTAGTTGGTAAATAGTTAAACACCTATTCCAAATAAACAAGATGAACAAGTTCATTAAAAGCAGCATTGAATGTGTTTACAATTAATTAAACTGTATGCTGTTGTTACGATAGGTGATTAATTTTTTATTACATTGCCTACATTCCTAGCCAATTATTTATAAAAAATAATAAGTTCTATAAATAGGTAAATAGATCAATAGTAAGGGGGTTGATGAGACCCAATAACTTTGTTTGTTGTATTCCTGCCTTCATTCTGTCCCATTTGAATGAAGCTACTATATAAAGTTTTACTTGCACAACAGGAGTAGATACATGGTGAAGTAATTTTGTGTTTGTTTCATTGTACAGTATATATTTCCGTACTCTAACAGCCTCTCTTTATTGATTTAATTATTAATTGAATAGCATTCAAAGGAAACTGCCACCATGAGATCATGTGTTTCAGTTACCTTGCATCATGCAGGTTTCTGATTCATGCTAATATGAAAAGCAAATGCTGGATGAGCAGCCTGTAGGGATTTGTTGTCTGATTGGCAATATTCCAGCCTTGCCTCTTGGTGGAAAAATGCGAAGATAATAAATGTTAGGGGAGAGAGAGAGGTTCGCTTAAATTTGGTTTTTATTTATTTAAAATATTCCACAACTATTAAGGATCACACTATCAGCATGGATCATTTTGCTCTGACTAAAATCAGATGCAGTTCTGATTTTAGAGTAGATGTTAACAATGGCTTAAGGGAGCCTAGTAAAATGATTACTTCTGTAATGAATTATAAAAGCTTTTGGTATATTTTATGGAACAGACTTCTCCAAACTGGTTCCTTTAAAGTGTTGAACTCTACTCTCTATTTTCACACATTGTAGTAACTATTGATAATAATATCTAGGGATAATGGGAACTTTGGTCAAATTAATATGGAGAGCAGGTTGGGAAACGGTGGTACCTGCTATGTGGATGTCTGCCAACAATTTTATTTTTGCTTGTTCCATCAAATACTTTGTGTTACTTATCAAAACTATAATCTATGGCTCTGGGGTGAGAATTTCTTGCCACAGTTGAAGTCATTTACCTGATGCATTCTGTGCTATAATTTGGATTATAATGTTTGAAAACTTTTACTCCTAAGCATGTAGCCCAAAAAGCAATCTAATTAATGATATTTTCTCTCTCCACTTTTCCCCCCACCTACAAATCACTCTAAATTCTTAGCAGGTACAATGCAGACACTATGAAATGGTAGTCTTGCTTTCTGTCTATTCATCAAGTTAAATTTAAAAAATGAACATTTAATATAATGTACAACATTAGGATGTAGAAACCATGTAAATGGTAAGATTACACAGGAAGAGTAATTTACACCGGAAGACTAAATTAAACATTGGAAACAAGATTGGAAGAGCAATATTTCTCAGTACATTTAATTTTCTATATCATATTATAATATGAATTTTAGGACAATTTTACAAATTTGGGTTTTATCATATATACCCAACAATGTAGTTGAATAAATAAATCTACTAAATAGATATAAATAGATAAACATATAGATAAATAAAAAATATTTACTTTTACCAGCCTGATAGATTGTTGTGTTTTCATACAAATTAATCTTCACTATTTGAGAAATGAAATTAAAATATTTTTTCACAGATTTTGTTTAAAAATTAAAGATTTTAAGAGAAAAAATATACTGTGCTGTATAAGGAAAACAGAATATCTGATTCTAATCTACTGCTCCCAAAACTTCATTCCGCTTGAAGATTTAGCATCCCAATACTTGACACAAAATAATTGTAAAAGAGCTTGAAAATGTGCATAAATTATTCTACGGTTTTTAAATCATAACTCTAGTAGCTGGTATTAATTTGAAAAGTCCTGAACTGCTTCATTTCAGGATAGATGAAAACACTTTTTGTATACTTCAGAAAGAGGTGCCATTTGCAATTTCTGAGTATATGTTTTATGATTATTCTCTCTCGTAGTCACTTCTAATACATAATCAATGGCAGAACAGCTAATGATAATTTCCTTAACTGCAAGCCTGATTTCTAATGTTTGTATATAAAATTGGCCTGCACAATCAAAATTTCACATAGGTTTCTACTTATTATATATACTTTATGAAGCTCTCCAATCATAATGTTATGAATATCATATGCATCTACAGTAATATTTTATATTTATTTGACTATTTTATGTTTTCAATAATAGGTTTATCCTGAACTTCAAATCACAAATGTTGTTGAAGCTAATCAACCAGTAACAATCCAGAACTGGTGCAAGCAGGGAAGGAAGCAGTGTAGGAGTCATCCATATATTGTTGTTCCATATAGATGCTTGGGTAAGTGTAATTATAAATGTTGTCAAGATAGCCTGTGAATGTAACTACATATTTTTGTGTGTGTGTGTGTGTGTGTGTGTGTGTGTGTGTGTGTGTGTAATATGTGAGTGGATGTGTATACATATATGTATAGTTACACTTATGTATAGTTACACTTTAAATTAATAGTTAAAATATAATTAATTAGTTTAATAAAATTAGTTAATTAGTTAAAATAAAATAAATAAATAAAAATTAATTACATATATGTAAATAGTTACATATAGTTACACTTAAAATTTATTTTTTAAATTAATTTATTTTATTTCTTAAAGTGTCTATATATAATAATAATTATTGTTTTCCTATTATGACATTATGACACTTTAAGGAAATTAAGTTAATTTTTTTTAAAAGTCTAAATAGGAAAAAAATAAATATATATTATGTTTATGCCATTACAGTAATAATAGAATATATTCTACTTCTTGCATTTTATACATTTATAAGTTGCGTGTACAATGACAGAAACAAGTTATTGTCAGTTATAGATATTTTCTCAAATATCTTATTTGCTTTTCTCCCAGATATAAAATGTATTTAAAACTTATTCCTAAGATAGTGCATGTTCCTTCTTTCTCCAGTGTAGTCACCAAAAAGAATAGGAAAATTTTTGCTTTTTCTTTTTTAAATTAATACTATTTTGCTGTATCTGGACAAAGAATAGTTACTTTTAGTTATGATTACTTTAAATAAACCAGTTTATTGAATTATCTAAGCCAGCTTCTTAAATAGCCTAATATTGTTGTTAATATAGTATTAGCCTTAATCTGTTTATGAAGCACGGAGAATTAATTGCTGAAAATACCTTTGAAAGCTTTTCAATCTTTCAAAATCTTTGATTTATTTTTGTAAGTCTAGACTATCCAAAGATATAACACAGCTTGGAAATCAGAAAAACTCCATATTATGTATCAGATTTCAAATAAGAGAGGCTTGAATCACTGTTCTTTAGATACTTTATTTCCTCACATTCTGTTTATACCAGGGATGTCAAACTGTATTTCTTCAAGGGCCAGATCAGCATTGTAGTTCTCCACAGGCTGGTGGGGGGCAGAGAGTGGGGGGAGATGGGATGGACACCTCTTGCAACACCCTGCTGGCCAAAATGGGATGCTGGAGGAGGGGGCCACGAGGCCTCTATGTGAGCCATTTTCGGCCTCCATGACTTCCAGAAGCATGGCCCGGTTTTGGCCAGTGGAGTGCTCCTGGAGGCTGGGGAGGCCAAAAACAGGCCTTGTGTGGCCTCTGCATGGCCTGTTTTTAGCCGACAGAGTGCTGCTGGAGGCTGGGGAGGCCAAAAACAGGCCGTGGGGGGGTGCTTGTGGGCCCCCATGGCCTGTTTTGGCCAGCAGAGGCACCCTGGGCTGGTCCAATACAAGTATTTCCAATACTTTAAAAGTTTGTAAATGAATAGGTTTTGTCTGATGCTGTTGCTGAAGTAGTTTGACCAATTTGAGTTAATAGTCTAGTTTTCAATATCAAGTATTTATATATGAGATAGCTGTTTAATTCAATAACAATAATATTATTCCCTGAGCATGTGTTTGCTTATAAACCATTTGTTCAAGCTTATAATAAAATGGGTGTGTTCAAATATTTTTTCTTTCAGTTGGAGAATTTGTCAGTGATGCCCTTTTAGTGCCAGATAAGTGCAAGTTCCTTCACCAGGAAAGGATGGATATTTGTGAAACTCACCTGCATTGGCACACGGTTGCTAAGGAGGTATGTTGAAGTTCCTAGCCCTCTTTAAACTGAACATTTCTCTTGTGATGTTTAAAAATAAATAGAACATTGACCCAGAAAAATTTCAGCAACATTTTCAGTTCTGAGTTTAGAACAATTTATTGCCATTTCATTAAAACAGAAATATAATCTTCATTCCAGCAGTTCTTTTTTTGTTTTCAGATTCATTCATAAATGTATATTTTCTTATTCTGTGAATACGTAAAGCACAGATTTGTAAAAATAATGTAGTCTAATGTCTTTTAAATGCTTGTTTTCCTGTCCCAGGCCAAATCACATGCCTGGAATGTAAGACTTTAGTTTAGATCAAGGGTCTTCAAACTTGGCAAGTTTAAGACTTGTGGACTTCAACTCCCAGAATTCCTGAGCTAACATGACTGGAGGAGGAATTCTGGGAGTTGAAGTCCACAATACTTAAAGCTGTCAAGTTTGAAGACCCCTGGTTTAGATGAACAATTGTAAGTGGCAACAAGCAGGGCATGTGCACAAACACATGTATGCTTTATAACATCCCTAAATTTGCCAGAAGCTTGCCTGTAAGAAGTTTTCATGGCCAAAAACCAAAGCAGCAAGAAGAAATGTACTCAAATCTGGCCCAAAGCTCTAAGTATCATGGGTGAGTCAGCTGATCAAGGTTTAGGGTGACAATTTGCACATCACTGACATCACTCTAATTTCCAACTAGGAATGCTAGGCTAGCATTCGCTATTGAATAGAGATGAAGTCAGTAAATGTAATCAAGGCTGGGATTGCCCTTGATGTACAAGGAGATGCACTGAATGCTATTGCTCTGTTCTGTTGCACACAATGCACTCTTAGGGTGGTCAAAGTGTTCAGTTTCTTATTCTCTGACTTCAGGTGCAGTTGCTTTTGAGGATGACCGGGTAGATGAGCCTCAGGTGACTGAGTTATCAAGGGTTACTCAGGCTGAGGTCATTTAGGTAGAGCCAGTGTAGTCTCTTGGTATTAGAATCCTGTCTTGGAGCTGGCCATGACACCTATAAACAACAGTGCAAACTTATATGTGTTAATGCTAAATGTATTGTTCAGAAAACAAAAATGCAAAATATTTTATATTCTATTTAATTATGCCCAATTTATATTAAAATTTAATTTTATCTAATGAAATCAATTTGCATTAACATTCACAAGATAGGCTTCCCTTGTTCTTTAAGCCTATAGCCAAAAGATACTATTCGCAGTAGTTCTGAGTGTCATGCATAGCTGTAGCTACTTTCCATGTCTTCTGTGAACATACAGAAATATGTAATCCATTGAACCCACTAGAAGTGAGTTCTAAAAATTATATATTATGTAAAACATAATGTACATCTACTTATACAGGCTTTCTTTGCTATTTCTTCAAGTTATTTAATTTTCTTGCTTCCTCTATATTATTTGTGATTTTACTAATGTATACGATAGTCCACCTGGTTACCTTTTGACTTTTAAGCTCCTTTGCTAATATTTTATTTTTATTTATTTATATACCACCTTTATTATTTTTACAACTAATTTAAGGTGGCAAACATATCTACCATAACTTTCTCTTATTCTGGGTTATCTTAAATTTCGTTTTTAAGATTTTGTATATATTGCTATTTAAAGGAGAATATTTGTGGCTTAGGGTTGAAATGAGGGGACCTTGGTCTTCTCTGAGCTTGCTTGTTTTCTTGCAGATGTTTTATTACCCAAACTAGGTAACATCATCCATGCTATCTTGCTGTTTGCGTAACTGTGGTAATTTCAGTTTTTCAGTAAGCTTTCTGTTGTGACCTTACCTGAATTTGTTTGTGATTTTTTTCAGACTATGCTAAGTTTTTGACAAATACATTTTTCCATGATGTAAATTATTTTCATTTTCAAACGAATAATTTAATCTGGAATCAATGAGAACAAAATAATGTTTTCTCGATTGCCATTGGACATTACAATCATGAAGATTTAAATGTTATTCAAGCCCTGTTTTGAGTGATATAAATGTTTAAAAGGTTGTGAGATAAATGCTCATTTTAATATTTTCCTAATAGAGCAAATGCTGAAACTACATAAATCAGATCCAGAAATATAAGGTGAATTACAGGTTATCTTCAGTTATGATCACAATTGGGACTGGATTTGGCAATTAGGACCCAATTTTATGATAGATTTTGTGGTGGTCATTAAGCAGATCACTGCTGTCATTAGGCAAATCTGTGGTCACTAAGCAAACACTGTAAGTGTGAACCCATTTCCTAAACAGACAAAAAATGTTTCGAATCAGAGTTATGTGATCGCAGGATGCTGCAACTGGTTGTAAAGGCAAGCCAGTTACTAAGCACCCGAAATGTCATATGACCACAGATGTGTGTATGGCACACATTTTACAATGGCCAGAAGTTCTATGCCTATTGTAATTTTGAACAGTCCTTGAGTACCAATTGTAATTCGAGGACTGCCTATATGTTCCAGGAGGAAAATCTTGCTTTCATTTGTTCTGTATCCTAAGGCGACAATAGTTAAAAAGCTCTGCCAAATAATAGGCAGGGGATCGATTTTAATTATTTTTCTCAATAGTCAGAATTACAGGAAAGAAAAAGAAAATAAATATAAAATGTAGAATATATTTAGAACATTTACATACCATAATGACTAGAAATAGAACATATAAGATATAGCTATGTAGTATACCTAAATGTAGCATGATTTGTAAACATACATTTTACTGTAGCTCAACTAAAGGAATCCTAAGATTCAACTCCACAGAAGTAGATGGCATATTGCCTTTTGTTAGGCAAATCTGCCTCGATAGGTTTGTATCTTAGAGTTTCTACCCCAAAGAATTTTTTTAAGCATTAAACTACTATATCATGTTGATTTTATTCTTGCAAAGAGTTACACTATTCTCTTTTATTAATATACGAAATAAAGTAATACAGCAAGCTTAATGTCACAGCAACCTCTACAGGACATAATGTGTTTTGCATGTCTTTATAAATCAGTTGATCCTTACAAATATGAGCTTAGTTTCTCCCAGACTGAGGTAAGGAACATTTCCTCATGAGGAAATCCAAATAAGAATAGAATAGAACAGAATAGAATAGAATTCTTTATTGGCCAAGTGTGATTGGACACACAAGGAATTTGTCTTCGGTGCATAAGCTTTCAGTGTATATAAAAATATAAGTGATGAATCATGATCAAGAAAATAAGTCTGCTTAAAATAATTTCTGAATAAGACTCATTCATCATGCTGCAGCAAAACTGTATGCATGCAGTAGTGTATTTCACTCTTTCTCATGTTGAATTACTACCTTGTGAAGATTATTACAAAGGACTCTGGCCATATAGTAATGCTCCCCAACTTTTCTGGCCTGGTGAAGGTGGCAGTGGGCTGTGGGGGAGATGGGATGGTGGCATGTTCACATGTACCACTTTCACAAATGCACCTTCACACACATGTGCTTGTCCACCACTTCCGCGTCCTGGTTCAAATAGGCTGTGGACCGCCACTGGACCACGGACTGGGGGTTGGGGACCGCTACTGTGTAGAGTTTGAATTAGCACTAAGACAACAATTGACTCACCAACCTAGTCTGTACCAATTTTTAAAAGCTAGTTTTTGGTGACTGTATATGTTGTGTCTCCTTTTGGCTTTCTTTTTAGTCCTGCAGTGAAAAGGGAATGAATCTGCATGACTATGGCATGCTGTTACCCTGTGGAATTGACAAATTCCGTGGTGTGGAGTTTGTTTGCTGCCTAGTAGCAGATGAGAGTGACAATGTTGATTCAGCTGAGGCTGAGGAAGATGATTCTGACGTTTGGTGGGGAGGTGCAGATGCAGACTATGCAGATGGCAGGTAAGACTGATCATACCATCTTAAGATGGGGGTGGGAGTGGGAGGAGTTAAAAACTTAATAGGGATATGTCCCAGTGAAAGACTGCAGTGAAGAAGACTGTGATATTGGAACAGTAACAAACAGCCTAGTTAAGACCATGTTTATTTGAAAGTACTGTACATGCCAGTGAATTCAGGGGGATTTGCTAATCAGGCTCTTTCCACTCATCTCATTAACCTAACCATAATGGGTACAAGTAGGAGTGTTTTCTCTGGTTTGATTGTTTAGTCACATTGTATAACTCTCTAGTGCTATATAAATTCTACAAATGAAATTCTTCCACAGATTTTCTATGAGGTTTAGAAGCACAATTTCTAAAGCTCTAAATAATGCGGAAACATAAGATTAGCACAATCCCCTATTAAAAATCTTGGTAAATAAGCTGTCCTTTTACTCTCCTGTACTCACTCTTTGTGTATGTAAGGAGAAATATCTGACTAAAGCTTAAGAGTTGCATCATCTGCTACTCTTTAAGTAAATTTAAATAATATACCATTTATGAATCATTTCAGCAGCTTATCGACTGGTTGCAGGGAAACATTTTTTCTGTTTGTCAGATGTTCTCTATAGGATTATGTATTTAGAGGTAGAATAATTGATTCTAGCTACTTTCTCACTACTTTCAGCTAAATAATTGCTATTGCCAACTATATCATATTGAAATGCCTTTATTTGGTTGTGTTCTGTGGTGTTATGCAGCATATAAGGCTACAATGATGGTTATGTGTATTGAAGACTAGTAGAAAATATTTGTTAGAAATTTACAGCAATCTTATGAAGACACATACAATGGAACAATAAGGAAAGACAGTTACAAAACCTTTTTTTAAAGTTTTAAAGTTTAAGTTTTAAAACTTGTTTCAGTTTTATATGCTTCTAGCTGTTTTTAGGGATATTTCCCCATTTAATATAAAGATATCAGAATTTTGTTCGCATTTTTGACTAAAATTCTTTAAAAGTCCACATGTTTGAGATTCATATGGAAATGTTAGGTAGATGCCTTTTCAATGTAATCTCTCTCATATCATAAACAGTTCACTGTCTAAAATTTAACTTGAGGCTATGTTTCTTTCCCAAATATTTTTTTTTATTAAAATCAGTTCAAGAGTGCAACTCTTGTTTACATATCCAGATATCGGGGTTTGTTCTTGTGTGAAATATTAACAATTTCCCCATGAAGGAAAATTTGACATTAATAAACCAAATATGACCCTGTAATATTAAACTCGGGTGGGGGGAGAATCTAGGACTGTGGAAAATTATTTGAGAGGCGTTTTTTGAAAACCTTTTTGAACTTAACAGCTCAAAGCACTGTGAGCTCATGCACTTTTGAAAGCTTAGCTCAGTTACTTTGGATGTTTCCCATGTATTCTGATCCTACACATGTAAGGCGTGTTCCAGTAGTGCCAAAGAAATAAAGTTTGGACTTGTCTATGGCTGTATCAAATGAAAATGCCCTGAAAATGGTAACACTGAACTTCCTAGTGCACTTCAGTCTTCTGTAAAGAAAATAGAGTATTGAATACAATTTGCCTGTATCTCATTTTTTTAAAAATTGTTAAAATTGCATTCATGGAAGAAATATCTTGTCAAACTTGGAAAACTTCAGAATAGTAACTAATTTCAATTAACATAATTGCCTGTTGTAGTTTGGAGAAATTTTAACTTTTTCTAATTATTATTTGTTTATCTAGTTTATCATGATGTGATCACCATTAAATTCAAGGCTTTGTTCTTTCCATCCAATGGAATCAAATATTGTAAACTCTGATACCTGAGGGAATAATTGAAACCTTTTTTTATTATCTCTTAACAAAAGAGTATAATGAGTATCTAAATTTCAAGTAGAGAATAAATTATTTCTTTAAAAAAATAAGAAATGGGAATTTATTTCATTGTCAGCATGGCTTCATTATATACATATTTTAATGGATAAATATTTTTCATGTGATGCTGTTAATCCACTACTACAAAGATAAATTATTTCAATTGAAGAATAAGAATAGTGAGAAATAAAGTAATTGTTCAAAATGGAAAAGTTTCACTATTGTAATTTGCTGTTGTAATTAAAATCCCTAATTAAGATTATATAGAAAAATGTTAAAGTAAGGAAATACTACTATTTAAACTAGACATAAGCTGCAAAGAACCCAAGTTCCTTAGTGGACTTGAAGATCTATGTAATTGATGGTAGGATATAGTTAGCCTAAAGAACTAAATCAGAGAGAGGTAGATGTTAAAAAAACTTTTAAGATCTTGGAAACACATCTTGCTCAGTTTGAGATCGAATTATTATTTTGCACAGATCTTTTTTTTTAAATCAAGCCACTGGACTTACACATCTGTTTTTGTAGCAATAACATATATAGCTCAAGTGGATTTTTTAATTTATAAATGTGATCTTCTGAATTCTGGTGTCTGTTTGATAACACAACATTGCTTGTTCTGCCTTCATAAGAAAGATAGGAGGAGGGGCAAATTCTCCTTTAAAATATAAGGAAAGGACATATGTTAGAGCTTTCTGGGCAGAAGGGTCTATATTCGGACTCCTGAATCTTTTAAGTATCAACTATAGCAGATAACTTGAGGAATATATACTAGTAATTCTATCTATTGAATTTGTTATGAAATTCAAAATTAAATCTAGAGGAAGAAATGCTTTAACATGTTTCTGAAAGAAGACTAAACTGAATGTTCTGCAACTCAATATTGTTCATACTTGGAAATAAATTCCATTATGTCCAGGTAGTTTGCTGCTATGTATATAAGCAGGGTTAATATAATGTGAATATGTCCATATCAGAATGAGCCTCATGTTATCACATACATTTCTAATATGAAACAGAGTACCATGCAAAAATATCCTGTAATGGCACATTTTAAATGATGTAATTTTTTTTTACTAAGAATAACACCATATGATGTCCTTAATCAGTATTCCACCTACAGGTAGTTTACCTCATATTGAACTATAATAAAACGTAGTATGGATGTAAAGCAATAATTTAAAATTCAAATGCAATTTACCTCAAACTATAGACAGCTATAGTAGTAATTGTAGTAATTATGTATAAACCTTGTTCTTTGAAATATCAACTGTTAGTGTAAAATATAAAAGTAAAACAATATATTCTTATATATTGATGCTTGTCAAACATCCAAGAGGTCAGAGACTAAACTTTGAACATAATTGCATACATTATGATATTTATGTCATACTATTGTTTATTCAGGAACAAATTCATTCTGTTTCCTTTTATCTTCTTGAAAACATCCACATCCATAAATGTCCAGGCCTTCTTTTGATGACCAATTTAAGTAAGGCCATGTTTGCTCCATGCTGTGAGGGAATCAGCAATATCAAAAATTTGACTAAATTTGTTGTTTGCAGTTATGACAAAGTAACAGAAGAGCAGCTAGCAGAAGGGGATACTACAGATGTAGAAGATGAAAATACTGATGATGATGATGATGATGAAGATGGTGATGAGGCTGAAGAAGTTACAGAAGATCAGTACCAGGAAGCCACTGAAAGAACAACCAGCATTGCTACTACCACTACCACTACTGAGTCTGTGGAAGAGGTTGTTCGAGGTAAGATGTTTTAGGCATTAGTTCTGAGAAACTGTTGTTCACAATGCACACTCATCCTTTACTACTGAACTAAAAGTGTACAGCAAAGTGTTCTATGTTATCTTTTATATCATGTATTTCTTCTGTGATGTAAAAATTGAGTGTTCCATTTATATTTTTCCCATCTCAGGCTTTCCAAAAGCAAAGAAAAATGGAATCATCAGGATTTTCACCTTTCAGTACATTGGTATATAGAGAATTAAAATAGATGTGAACTTTTAATTCAAAATAGAATCAAGCATGTGACAAACACATTTAGTAAGGTATGAAATAGGAAGGATTCATATCAGTAAGGTCATCATTTTAAATAAAGCTGAAAAAATGGTCGGTGTGTAACAAAAATAGACTAGAAGATTTAATATGTTGCCTTTTTTCCCTGTAGATATATTCTCTGTTGACGTATAGGACATAAATGTCAATTCAATAAAATTTTAAAATCAGTGATTTGACCATTATATATTTACATAAGCTTCTTCTGTAACAATGCTTTGTAAACCAATGCTTTGTTACATAAGTTTCTTCTGTAACAATGTTTTCCCTAATCTGATTTGCTTCAAATGTATTGAGACTGCTTTTCAAGAATTCTTAGAAAGTATGATTGGTGTTATTGGAAAATATATTGAATCTGTGTGTTTTGCAAGACTTCAGTAAAGATCCTGCATTTTTATTATTTATACATTTATTTTAAATGGGAGACTCTGAGACTTTTGTCAGTATTACTGCAGATAAATATATACGTTTTACGTTCTTTTTTAATAGAAATATTAAGTTTTGTAATAATGTTAATTTTACTATTTTATCGCAAAAATTAATAAAATGAATGAATGGTTTCTCATTTCAGTACATCTACACATGTACTGAAATACCTATCAATCAAACATTAACATCTATTTTAAGTTTTTGCTTCATGAAAATTGTTACATCCTATTTCTTGAAAATTTCAGGTTTTTGATATTTTTGTTTGATGAATTTGGAAAAATTTATAATAGATTCGTGTTTTGTAATCATATAGCTATGAAAATCTATGAAATGAAGCATAGAGAAAATATAGCAGGATTTAAGTCAAGAATAGTTTTGGAAAGCATAGTTGGTAATATACCTTCACAAGAGTAAACATAATAAATTTCTTGTGCCCAGCATTTTAAAAAGGTGGTTTATTATTTCTACATATAATGATCAAACGGTGGATGAATATTTTATGGAATTCTGTATTCTGTTTGAAGGAGAAATCTATATTTCTTCTCTCTTCTATGGCTAGAACAAAACTTTTGTTTAGGTTTAATCATTCACAGAGGGAAGGCAATCAACAGTCTCAATACATTTCCTGGAGATTGAATATCATTAACCAGAGATGCCACAGTAACCATGGTCTTTACCTTCATTTCTAAAGCATACCTAAAGGATTTGTTCTACTAACCACAATCAAGATGTGCAAAACATATTGAAAGTGCCTTGTAATTATCATCCCAAACCTATAATCATAGTAACAACAAGGAAATAACTCTTCCCCCTTTGCATTGGTTCTGAATTCAGACATGGACAGCCTGAGTACTGTCCTGAAGAATAACATAATTTGAGATTTTTTTGATGAATTGTAAAATTGGGTTAGAAAGTGATGATTCATTCCCTATAAAGTTTTAGGTTTGACCTTGTTTCCTTAGGCACAATTGAGTAGGGTGGTCATCCATGGAAATAAAAATTTGGTATATTTTTATCATAATTTCTTGAAACATTAATATTTAGGAAATGGCAGCCAAATTATTCTTGATAGAACAAATATGCTTCCATTTTAAAGAACATAACAGTGTTACCCATGCCTGAAAGATGACAGGTGGCAGCCTGATATTTTTTTGCCCATTGACAAGAAATAAATGAAAGGTTTTTTTGCAATTACTCTTTTTCAGAAAAACAAGAGGGGAGAAAGAAGGCACCATAACAACTTAGTTGGATTTAATTCCTGTTAAAGTAATTCAACTTTATAATGAGATATATCCCTGTATTACATGTAAAGCTGTGTTTAATTTTTTTTTTTTTTTTTTTGGCAGTGTCAGCAAATCAGAGCCTCTTTGATTCATTGTTTCTTCTGAGGTCTGTAATTGTTAGTGAGCTATAGTACCTCTATTGACTGCTTCATAGCGATGCCTATGACATTATTGTGGTGTTTGAGAACAAACTGATAATAAAGGGATAGTGAAACATACCACATTTCAAATTGCAAATTATGCTTGTATTATATTTGAATGGGTTTTGAAAAGACTGTCTTTCATGTTAAATTACTTTCTTTATGTTAAATCCAATAGTTCTGTATATTTTTCTATTCTATTTTGTGTTTTAATAACTTTTATTGAAGGTTTTAATAACAATAGTTAAAAAAACACAATGAAACACAGAAAGAGTGGGAATAAAGAAAAAAGAGAATTAAAAGTGTGTCAAAAAATAAAGGAAAGAATAAGAGAAAGAAAAATAAATAAAGAAGTAACTTCCAGTCTTCAATCATAAGGACAAATAAACATAATAATTAATCATCCCCGGTAATATTACATGTTAGTACAAGTAGTCCTCACAACAGTTCTTTTAGTGACCATTCAGAGTTAAAGTGGTACTGAAAAAAGTGACTTATGACCTTTTCCCCCCTCACTTAGGATCTCCATGGTCATGTGATCAAAATTCAGATGTATTTATGACGATTGCCCTGTCCTAAGTCATGTAATCACCTTTCTAACAAACAGAATCAGTGGGAAAGCCAGGCTTTCTAACAAACAGAATCAATGGGAAAGCCAGATTGACTTAAACCGTGTTACTAATTTAACAACTGCAGTGATTCACTTAACAACTGTGGCAAGAAAAGTCACAAAAATGGGGCAAAAATCACTTAACAAATGTCTCATTTAGCAATAGAAATTTTTGACTTAATTGTGGTCGTAAGTTGAGGATTACTTCTATCTCTTCTTCCCATAACTCATCCTTTATCCATTCACAAAACCATTAATTATTAACATTTCAAGCCTATTGTCAGCAAAAAGTTAATAAAGGGATCCCATACTTATACAAATGTGTCTTATTTTAACCGTGATGGAAAAAAAAGTACTTCTTTCTTTTGCTTCTAAGAATCTTAATTTTGAGTTCATGCAAATTCTATCATAAGAATTGATTTATTTTCAGTTTTTCTTTTTCCAATATCAAAGATTTCTTCAAGGCCTTTGTCTACTAGAAACTGCTTATCTAGGTCAATCATCTTGACTTCTACTTTATATTTCCACTTTAGTTATTGACTCTGTCTTACAGTCCATGATTTTCTAATTTCCCAATATTTCTGCAAATTCTTTACATTTTGATATTTCTGCATCAAGAAAAATTTGTTTCCTTTCTTTATCTTGTGTGTTTTCCAAGATGTTCTCTTTCTCATTAATAATTTCTTCTTTAATATTTCTGAAGATAAACTGTTCATAAAACATTCCTGAGAATGAAGCTGCTGTTTTTTGACCTTGTTATTCAAGAATCTTCTGAAACATTTTCTGTTATTTTTCAAGTTCAAGTGTTGACCAAGGGGAGTGCATTCTGCCTGGAATCTTTAGTCTCCACTAGTATTCAGTTTCTGAAATTATAAAAGTTTCAAATTTCTATTTTGATTTAGGATAGATGAAACAAATTGGTTCACATGAAAATGCTATTTATTTATATAATTATTTCCAATATCTTGTAGCAAATGTCCCACTATCCCATCAACCAACCCATTGTAAGAAAGAAGGGAGACACAAAACAGGGGACATAGGAAGCAAACACAGGGTTTGTCAAATTGGATTCAGATGCGTATACATTAACTCTCAAAGTATGAGGAACAGTGTGAACTTGAAGTCTTAGTAAATTAGGGCAGATACAACATTGTTGCCTTTACTGAAACTTGGTGGAATGAATCCATGACTGGAAAATGATGTTAGAAGCATTTAAATTGTTCAAAACAAATAGATCTAACAAAAGAGAAGTTACAGTCACATAATATGTAACAAATAACTATATGTCTACAGAAATGTAAAAAGCCAAGAATGAAAACCTTCATGAATGTATTTGCGTTAATAGGAAAAAGAAATGAGATTACCATAGGTGTACATTACAGACTATACAACCAAACAGAGGGATTTGAAGTGGTGGCAGCTTTGGGGGAGAATTCAACCTAATGCAAGCACAAGTAATACCGTGTTTCTCATATAATAAGGCTGGGTCTTTTTTTTTTTTGAGCCCCGAAAAAATGGCTAGGCCGTCTTTTTGGGGGGTGACTTAATTCCCCCCCTTGCATCTTCGGACGGGCGGCGATGGCTTGGATGTTGACCTCGGCATTGGTGGGGCACTTCGTATCGGGGTCAACACAGGCAGCACCATATCCGGGTGTGCAACAAAAGTACTTCCTAACGGCAAGCCCCCCCACCATTCCCCCCCATTTCACATGTTTTAATATAGGCCTTAATTTGGGGGGAGGGGCTTAATTTCATTTCATGCCTATAAAACATGCTGGGCCTTCCTATTGGGGGAGGCCATATTGTTGGAGAAACAGGGTAGAACAGAGTGAAACAAGTGTCTTAATATGTTAAGTGAACTGATATCCACAAGCTTAGAGATGAGTTTAGGAAGGATTACATAGATGAAAATCTTAAAGCGGAAAACAACTTAAGAAGCTTGGGAAACTCTGGAAACTGAGATCATAAAGTCTAGTCCACCGAGTACCACCGAGAAAGAAAAATAAGAGACCTCCAATGAAACCAGCATGCTTGCATAAAAGAACTCTCTGATAAACAGAGACAAAAAGGACAAGAATAAAAAATGGAAAGAGGGATACATAACAAACAGAATACTAACAAATAGGCCAAATCTGCAAAGATGAAATCAGGAAAGCTAAGATTCAGAATGAAGTAAGACTTTTAACAAATGTCAAAAATAATGAAGCTGCTTTCAACATGGAAAAACAAGATTAATGTCAACGAAATTATTGGTCGGCTAATGGGAGAAGATGGCAAGGAGGTGACAGCAGAGAGAAAGTGGAACTGCTTAATTAATTCTTTGCATCTGTCTTTACTATCAAAAGCAGTACTGTAAAAGACAAAATAAGACTACAAGTCAAAATAGGCAAGAAAATGGTAAAAGAGTACTGATCCACTACAGATGAGTTCAAATCGCCAGGACCAGACTGATTACAGTCCATCTCAGGGTTGTGAAGGAGCTGGCAGATGTGAATCAAAATCACTGAACCAAATGTTTCAAAGCTCCTGAAGAACCAGGGAAAAATAGATCCAGGAAACTACAGACCAATAAGCTTAATGTCAATGCCTGGGAAAATCCTGGAAAAGATAGTTAAACAATGAATATGCAACACCTAGAAATAAGAAAATGAGTGTCAAAACAGATGATGCCAGAAGCCTTATTACATTTTTTTGACAAAGTGACTAAATTAGTGGATCAGGAAAATGCTGCTGTCATAGTTTATTTAGACTTCAGTAAGGCATTTGATGAAATAGACTGCAGCCCACTTGTTAAGATAGAAAAAATTGGGATAGACAGCATCAACACCAAAAGGATTTGCAACTGGCTGATCACGTGCACTCAACATGTAATCCTCAACAGAACTACATGTACATGGAGGGCAGCATGCACTGGAGTACCTCAAGGTTCTATCTTGGGCCCAAGATACAGAAGGATCTTGATAGACCTGATTGAACATTGGACCAACAAAGTTAAATTAAGTGGTGAGAAAAGTAAGCTCTTACACAGGCAAGAAAAGCCAAATACACAGGTATAGAATAGGTGGTACCTTGCTCGTCAGCAGTAACTGTGAAAGAGATCTAGATGCCCTAGTGGACAACCATGTGAGCCAGCATGATGCTGCAGTTGTCAAAAAAGCCAACACAGTTCTAGGCTGCATCAGCAGAGGGATAGCATCAAAATCACAAGTAGAGTACTGCTCTATACTGCACTAATGAGGCCATACTATTGCACTCAGTTCTGGTCACTACAATATAAAAAAGATGTTGAGACTGTAGTAAGAGTGTAGAGAAGAATAAACAAAGATGATTAGGGGACTGGAAGCTAAATCATAAATGAATGGTTGCAGTTACTGGATTTGTCTAATCTAACAAAAGAGAAGAACTAGGGTGACATGATAGCAGTCTTCCAATATAGGATGTCAATCTGTTCTCCAAAGCACCTGAGGACAGGACAAGAAGTAGCAGATAGAAGATTATCAAAGAGAGATCCAACCTAGAATTTAGGAGAAATTTCCTGATACTGCAAACGGTCAGTGGAAACATTTGCCTCCATGGGTGCTCTGCAATGGTGGGTTGCAACTGGTTTAATGCTGCATGTGCAGCATTAAAAAACCACCCATTTTAAGCCTAAAGGGTTACCTTCTATGTCAGCGCTGGTGAGTAAAAGCCACTGTGCCGCACGAATCAGCTGAGCTAAAAAACAGGGAAGGGCAGGAGAGCGGGTGGGTGGTCAACCGCTCACCGGAACTACAGGTTCTAGTGAACCAGTCCAAACTGGCTGAATACCACCTCTGGTGCTCTATCATTGGAAGTTTTCAAGAAGAGATTGAACAGCCATTTGTTGGAGCAGAAGACTTCCAAGGTCTGTTCCAATTCTTTTATTTTGCATTCCAAGATAATTTCAAAAAGTGCTTGGAAAATGATCTAGCACACACAAGTGATCTTTAAAAGGCTTAATTGCAGTTGACAGCCTGATGATTTATTTCATCTACTGACATTCAAACTCACAGGAAATTGCTATCCTGTTGTTTCCTTGTGAGGAGTGGGTCATCTATCTTTATTCAGAGATGATCTGTTGGATGCCCACCTTCATTTATTGACTTTTTTTATCATTCTGGGAAGCTTCATTGCAATATTTTAATAAAAATTAAGAAATAGTGTTTTAAAACTCAGTTATTTCTTAAAGAGCAAATAATAAAGAACTGTTTTAAAACTTGTTTAATACTTGTAAATTATTCATGAATGTTCACAAATTTTAATATGCTTTTTATTTAAACCATTTCTTTTAATATTTAGTCTAGATGGATACAAACACAAATACCTACACTGAATTAGGTGTCAAATTTTTTATGAAATTTATTTGGAGGCATAGGCCTTCACAGTGGTCAATATGATTAAAAAGATTGGGGGGAAAAAAACTATAATATGTCTGGAGCCGTTGATTTAGTTTGAAGAGTTTTGTATTCATGAGTAATTGTAAAACATTATAGCAGGTAGAAAATGGTTCCTGGGTTCAGTAATCTTGCTCAGGATTCTTTATTGCATGTGCTCTATTCATTGCTAGTGCTGCAATGCAGAGATAACTATTTGGGATCCTTAAATTATATAAAGTAATATGTTACACTATATAGCTTAAGGAGGCAAAAAGCTTTTAAAGTTTGAAAAAGTTCTTGAAAATATATAAAGGGTTTTATTTTTCCTCTTTGGTTTGACATGAAGCAATAATGTTTAATTCTGTATTTCTTGTAGAGTTACCATTTTGTGGAAAATGTTTATTTCTTGTTAGAAATGGAATGTGTCCTAGTTTTCTAAAAGCCAAACATCTTATAAAACAATACTGTTTATAATCATGGCTGGATGATTGAGAATCTCCATAGACATCAGTGTCATCAGTTTGGAATCCAACCACACAGCCCAGTGAATTCCACTGACTCGTAACAATTTAGCTTTAGTTTTGTTTACATTTTTACATTTTATTTTTTCATTTCAGCCTTATATTTAAGTCAACTGAATATGAAGTAGTTTTGCATGACATCTCTTGAGTCGTTTGTTATCCATATGTGTGTATGATACTTTATGAGAGACCTTTTATTTCACATTGCTATTAAAATGTATTTAATCTGTGCCTGTATCATATTGAAATTGGTGTAGATATGAAATTAGGAAGAAAAGGCAAGTTTTAATCTGGCTGAAAAAATGAAAATTAATTTATTCTATATATGTCTTAGGCTACACACACACACAAATATATATATATATATATATATATATATATATATATATGTATGGTGTTCGGCTTGTTGGGTATTTTCCCGTCATTGTAGTTCTTTTAAAGTTGTAGCAACGTTTCAGCAGAATCTCATCTGCCATCATCAGGCTTCTGTTGTGTCCGTCTGTGAGTCAGATATATATATATGGGAGTCTTGGTCTGTGTTTATTGGTCTCGGAGTTTGCTGTGTTCTCTTGATTGGTGTCTCTAATATCTTCTGTATATATATATATATAAAAATCCTAACAAAGCTGGAGAACACACAAATATATATATATATATATATATATATATATATATATATATTCACACATATATACATATATACACATATACACATATACACATATACACATATACACATATACACACACACACACACACACATATATATATATATATATATATATATATATATATATATATATATATATATATATATATATATATATATAAAATCATAATCTTCTCAAGCATCTACCCAATGCTTGGGATATTTGTAATTGAAAGATAGTTGGAAAAACCTTTATTTTGAGAATATGGAATAGTTTTTAAGGACTACTTAATTGGCCATGATACACTACTTTCTAAATAATTTTCTGCCAAAATTCTGCTGTTTTTATTTTTCCAGTTTCAGTCTTGTGACAACATATCTGTTAATACACAAAAAGTGGAATAGATTTGCTTAAATGAAGTGATTCAAGTCATGCAAGCTATTTTATTTCTTCACCATATCCAAAAGACTACCTCCTTTGCACTGATTTGTGTATCCTCTAAACTTTTTGTTCTAGAAATATAAGGAAAGGTTCTTTTTAGCTGCCTTCTCCTGCAGCACTGAACAAAGTTTTATAGGCTGATCAGTTTGGGGATTACCCACAGTGGTTTGGTATAGCTACTCAGTGTAGAAAAACTTGAGTGCCAACTGAGGCAGGTCTAGGATGGGTACCTTTAGTGCAGGGGTTTCCAACCTTGGCAACTTTAAGCCTGGTGGACTTCAACTCCCAGAATTCCCTAGCCAGCAAAGCAAAGCTGGCTGGGGAATTCTGGGAGTTGAAGTCCACCAGGCTTAAAGTTGCCAAGGTTGGGAGACTCCTGCTTTAGTGTATAGTGTGAGCAATCCCAAATGTTAGCCCAAACAGCCTAGATTGGAGTCCTTCAACCGATGCTGTGGGGGCGAAAGTAGCCTCTTCTGGAGCTCTTTCCAAAGTGGGTAAATTTTCCCTTTCAAAGAGCATTGCCTCTTTTAACCCTTTATCAGGAGAAAGCAAGAGTATCTATTTTAAAAGACAGTGATAAATTATTAATGTTCCTGAGGGTGAAAAGGAAAGTTCTTTTTTTTCTTTTGCTTTGATTTTTCTCTGTACTGCACGCACGCGCACGCACACCCACACCCACACACAATTTCTGTATTAGGTTGTATTAGTTTTATTTGTTTAATATACTCCTCAAAAAATATTAGGAAAAAAAGGCAAGAGGCATGCGGCTAACTCTCAACTGCCCATGAAGTGTCTAGAAGAGCCTAAAGGATGCCATATCTTGTGAGCTGATATGCAGCTCTTGCCGCAGCACAACACTTGAACATGCCTGGCCAGCATAGTTGTCAGCCATTTCTCAACACATTTTGTGGGAGAAACCAAAGGAAAAGAAAAAGAAGAAATGATTGGAACAAATATAAGATCAGCAGTATGATTCAAATACTTAAAAACTAAACATTAATTTTGCAGATATAGTTTAACTCAAAAAAAGTCTTTGTTTATTCTTTAAATATAAATATTACAGATAATTTTTAGTTTGTATTTTTAAGGTTATTGATAAAATTTAGCCTGGGAACTCAATTTTGAATGCTGAGCTGTAGCATAAGCATATAGCATAAGTGTTATTGAACTGAATGGCACTATTCACTTGTGTTATTCCACATAATATATTCCAATATCTGTGTGCATGAAACCTATTTTGACCAATTTAGACAAGTTACTGGCTGCAGTTTAATGTGTAGCTATATTAAACCACCAGTAGCCCTTCCCACCTAATATGCGGCTCTGGCTTTGTTCTTTAATTTCTTTTAATCAGAGGAAACTTAAGTATGTAAAGTATGTAAATTCTAAAGTATGTAAATTCTAAAAACTAAAGTATGTAAATTCAGATGTAAAGCTTATCTCCACTTTTAGGAAAGGTCATTGGGTCATATTTCTGACGTGTTAAACATTCGAAATCAGAATGTTTTGCACACTTCCACAACTAGTACTTTCCTTGTTTTCTTTAGGGAAAAGGTTGGCAAACTTTTTTATTATATAACTTACCAATCCATATTGCCGTTACAAACATACTGGTTTTTCTTAATATTCCATTTCAAAATAGGCAGTATGGTTTTATTAAGAAATTAAAAAGAAGGGGAAATTTTGAAGAAAATGTGTCTTTGCACTATTCATATGGTTATATATACTTTTGCAGTTAGCAAAAATGTATTCTGTGGGAACAACTGGAATAAATGGCTTAAATGACAACATTTATAATATCCTTTTTAAGAATACTTAAGTGTTTGCAATAGAAAATAGCACTTCAGTTAAGAAGAAATAGCAAAGATTATCCAAATAGTATTATTGATTATGAAGTCAAGTGGAATCTTGACTTATGAAGTCAAGTGGAAAGGATCTGAATAATTTTTTCTAAACTAAAAATGTATAAAACTGAAAATCTAAATAAAAAACAGCTATGAAATCTGGTAAGCATTGTAGAAGGCACCCAGACCCTGTATTTTGAAATAGATGGCTGTAATTAAAAATAACAAAAATAATAGAAGGTAAATATGACTATATGTTATGTAACATTTTTAAAGTTTTATTGCTTCTCCCTCCCCCTCAGGTTTGGAACAATGTTGATTTGAACTGACCTCTAATAAGTAACACTAATAAGTAGTTGAATTTGAATCTCAGCATTTTTCATTCTGGGAGATTGCTTCGTTACAAAGGTGACACAGGAGCATTTTCCATATAATCAACTGTCTTGAATTTAGGTCTTCCCTGTTGTATTTTAAGCACTGACCTAACACAAGAACAATATATTTTCATTTAAATATGGTTGAAAGAGTGGAACTTGAAGCAGTAAATTTTTGTTGATGGTATAACAAAGGTATAAAACTTCTTCATTGAAAAGCCACTTCTAATTTTTTGTTTCCTGGGAAATATGTAGAGACATATCTACATATACAAATAAACGTATATAGAATAGAATTAACAATTCCACTTTCATGCTAAATGTAGTTCCTCCACATCTCCTATAATTAGAAGTGTGCTCTGAACAAGCTGAGACTGGTCCTTGCCGAGCAATGATCTCCCGCTGGTACTTTGATGTGACTGAAGGAAAATGTGCCCCATTCTTTTACGGCGGATGTGGTGGAAACCGAAACAACTTTGACACTGAGGAATACTGCATGGCAGTCTGTGGCAGCGTCAGTAAGTGGATCTTTCCAGCCTGTGGCCGTGTCTTTCTCTTTTCTATCTTGTGCCACCCTGCCTCTGCTATTCTGTAGTGAATATTTTTGTTTTTCTTTTAAAAAAAAAAGACTTTGGGAATGGGCCTATCACTAACCATATTTCTGTCAGCTTTCCTAATTGCCCGCATCTTTGTAGAATGTGTTTGGCCATTAGTGCGTCTATTTTCTCTCGCTTTCTATATTCAGGCATGACAATTAGTGATCAATCTGTCATCTATGTTGTAGACACAAATTACTGCTGCTACAGTAATGGAAACTGGGATATGAAACTGGGATATGAAAAACGTAGAATTTAAAATTACTGCTAAAAGCTTGCTATGCAAACATACTCACTGTTGTGCATCTGTGTACTGTTCTCATGCATGTACGGTGAATAATCAAAGTAGAAACAATCTGCAAGCTTGTAAAATTGCCTCTGGTCATATTAAATTGTTTGTGTCCTGTTTTGTAAAATAGTAGTGATGCAAAAAAATACATGTCCACACAAAATAAACTTACCTTTTCAGAAAAATTTAATCTGAGCACTACATATATGCATACATACACAGTATATTCGATATATACACATACACATTTGTTTATTTGTTATAGATGATTGCGGAGATTAAATCACACATTTGCATAATTGCTGTACATTCAGTTCTGATAAAATAGAATTTATCTTTATAAAATGAATTTGTGCCAGTTATTGAGTTGACATGTTTCCATATCATTCGATACATTTGGGGATGAAATAGAATATTTATTGTCTGATTTGACTGTTTACAATTATACAATTGCTTTATGGTACATTATAATGCATTTTACGGCAAACGTAGTGTTTTAAAAGATTGATAATTGGGATAATCTACAAACTATGACTAATAAGACTAAGCAGTTATTCTTCTCTTTCAAATAATAAGATGATAAAAGACTGTCAAAAGGGGAGATGGGCACAAACCTTGTTCCTTCCTTATAAGCTTTATTATGATTTAGTTTACATAGTTACTGAAATTCTCATTGTTGAATGATATTTTATGAAATTATTTCATTTTTATTTCATTTTTTCCTCAGTTCATCCTACTCATGCAGTAAAGTTTTCATTTAATTTTACAGTTATCTAATGTTAAATATTTACATATGAATTTGATTATTTTAGTTGCATATACAAAAGATAAATATACAATCAAATACAATGTGACAATTCTGTTCTGAGGTACTTATACTGCAGTCTGAAATGCACGTATTGGGAGTACAATTGAATTAAATTCAGTTGGAGTTATTTCAGAAGAAAATATGCTTAGGAAAACATTCTACAAGTCCTTAAGTATGTTTAGTTCTGCTTAAGTGGAAGAAGTTTACTTTGTGTATTGGATAGCTGGCATTTAATGTTTTGCACTCTGAAGCCAGGGCAAAACAGAAAAATGTCTTCTCTTCTCAAAGCTGTTTCTTTTTCCAGAATAACTATTTTCAAAAGGGGTTTATACAACAGGTTTTTGATCTTGGTATACTGCAAGTGTTCTTGTATTTTCTTCTCCCTTCTGAGGGAAAGCATCTTAAGTGTTGTCAGAGAAAGATCTGACTAGTGATGCGACTCGGAGATTGAACATAAAATAAATGTTTTTAAAATAAAGGTAGAAAACTGGATTTGGATGAAAAGTAAATGCAATAAAACATAATCAGCATGTTTTCTGTATCAAAGTAGACTAAACATACATCATAGCCACATCTGACAAAGTAGCAATTTCTGCTTTTTTAAAAAAATAAATTTATTTACTTTTTAAAACTCAAGATACATTATGTTGCAGATAAACTGTCAAGAATTGCATGCCCGAGTAAGTGAAACTAATTTCTTTAGTCATCATTTTAAAATGAAAAACTAGAGAATTGCTTCTAGTTCTTCATCAAGGGCTTCACTCTCTATTTCCAATATTTTTTCCCTACTTTTCGAGTTGTTAAGTAAGCTGGTCCACTGTTTATTCCTTCTGTCCAATACTGGTAGTACTTGACTTACAACCATAATTGAGTCCAAAATTTCTGCTGCTAAGCAAGACAGTTGTTAAGTGAATCATTGTAGTTGTTAGTAAGCCAGTTGTTAAGTGAATCTGACTTTACCATTGACTGCTGGTCAGAAAATTGCAAAACGTGATCATATGATCCCAGGACACTGCAACTATCTTATATACATGCCAGTTACGAAATGTTCAGATTTTGATCATGGGACCATGGGGAAGCGGCAACAGTTGTAAGTGTGAAAAAACATCATTAGTCACTTTTTTCTGTGCTCTTGTAACTTTGTTTACTAAATGAACAATTGTAAGTCAAGAACTATCTGTATCTCCATTTCCACAGGTCTAAGTTGCTTGGATATTTGGATAATTTAACATTTTTTCAAACAGTCTAAAAAAAATCAAATGAGATCATAACTATAATTCGTTAACTTTTTCTCTCACTCCCCCCTTCCCTTGTTATAATGCTGGTGAAGGTTCATCAAGTATTAAAAATACGGTTTCTAGTTAGGTGGGGTTATTTTTAAAAAAACAAATGGGAATTTGAACTGTGAACTTTAAAATATGTAAGTACTTTAGAATCCTAATTCCTTCTGTCATACTCTTGGGAAACAGTACAATTCTGCAATATATGTTAAAGTGCCCTTGCAATTATTGATGGCTTAAAAATCGATTCTGTACAGGCCACATTATTTCTTCATTTCACATACAATGTTTTGGTATTCATATATGTAAATTACAGGTTACCAAATGATTGAGCTGGCCTAAAGTTTATGTCTGATTTTCTATAAATATCTAGAGTTGTGTGTTCAGTTAATACAATAGTGATTCTTAAAGGATTGTTCTTTTAAAATAGTAATTTCAAGCTTTAACTGCCTTTAAGATTTCTATTAGTTTCCTAGGGCAGTTGTTAAAAGTGATGGAATGTAGCATTGATCACAAATCATATTTTACTTAAGAGTTCAGTACTAAGTAATACACAGTATTAATGTTAAGTATGTTAAGAAATAAACAAAAGCTAAAGCTTTGAAACACATTTTTAGGTGTTGAATCTTATGGAAGTGAGAAAGTTACTAGGCTAAAGTTATATTTTGCTAAGCTGTGGGATATTGCTTCCTTCCTCGAACAACATTGGACTTAGAACTAAGATTTTTTTTTACCTCTCTCTGTATAATTAAGTTAGTGCATCTTACACTTTAAAAAGAGGAACAACTAAAGTAACTGATCATAGATACTATTAAGATTTTATTTTATATGTGTGTATAATAAATCTCGATGCATATTAAACTTCATATTGTTGTGAACAGAGAATAATATTAAGGCAACTTTACTTGGAACAGCTTACCTTTAAGACCATAGAACAATAGCATCTTCCTATCCCAAGTCCTTGGGAATGACTCAGTAGTTGGATTAAAAAAATGCCTAATTCAGTCTAAATATTGGGCTGATTGTATGACTGGCCATAATAATATAAGGCCGCTTAAAAGCAAAAAATAAGAAACTGATCATAGATGTCCAGAAGAGAAAAACCAAACATTGCAATAAAAAAACATTTTGCCACCCTACTGTAAGGCTTGTGAGAACAGCCATACTTTTAAAAGACTTTCAGAACATTATTAGGGTGGGAACTATATGGATTTGTATGGAAATACTATTCTTGGGGAAAGGTATCATGAATGAGAAAGCATGTTTCCTTGTCCAAAGAGAGGACATTTTTTTAATTGAGAGCATGTGGAACATGTCTACTCTGCCTGATCTTACTAGACAGGCATTCTGAAGTTTGGAGTTAAAGAAGTAGAATCTTATTACAGTTCTAAATAGTGCACTGCAAGGACAAATATATTTCTTTGTTTCTGCCTTTGCTTGGTAAACAATTGCAGTTTCAACTCTGTTTTTGTCTTTCTTGAAAGATATAAGGAAAGGTCTTGAATGGTCCCAAATCAGCATGATTTATTTTGTATGATGTGCACAAATTCAACATTGTTGCTCACAGCTCTCGTAATAGTACTAATTAATTAGCATTTATATTTGTTCCCTGGTGTGCACTCTGAATTGAGGCTAGCTATTTCCTTAGTAAAGAATTCTACAACACTTTTGCCAAGAATTACCAAATAAAACTCTTGACTCTTGCTGAATATATTATAATAGCCTCATCAACACTGTAATTATGGTAGATCCAATATGTTTGTGTGAACTTTCTTAAGCATTATTAATAGATATTAGAGTTACAGTGCAATTTCAGATGGTAAAGTATCTTGAAATTACCTATATAGTTTTTTTTACCAAATTTATAATTTAAACTTTAAAAGCTGTGAGATTGTGTCCAAATGTGCAGTTTTGTGTTTGCATGAACAAAAGAACATACAGGTAGACCTCGCTTAAGAACTGCCCTGTTTAGCAAGCATTTGAAATTCCTGTATCACTGGAAAAGTAACTTTATAACCAGTTCTTGCATTTATGATCATGGCACATCCCAGTGGTCATGTGATCAAAATTTGGGCATTTCACAGCTGGCAGGTATTTATGATTGTCACAAAGTCCCATGGTCATATGATCACCAATGGCAGACCTCAGAGTTAGCTTCTGAGAAGCAGAGTCAATAGAGAAATTCTCAGTAAAATTGCAAGTCATAGTCATGTGATGTCACAATGAACCCTAGTGACTTTTTTAATGATTAAATGGGAAATGACATTGTCAGTCTGTTGCAGTCATATAATGTTTCACGTAGCAACTGTATTGCTTAAAGACGAGAGTTATTCGTCCCAATTGTATTTGCTAAACGAAGTCTACCTGGACATTAAAATGTTATCCTTTATTAAAAGAAGATATTCAGTGTTCTCTATTTTTATATTTTAACTTTCAGAAGATGTCTAGATGGCATTTGTAAAAAAATGAAATTCTACAAAAGGAAGTATGCTTTACAATGGAAGATTTGATTCTATATTCATACAAATTTTGGATAAATAGGGAAAATGAAATGAATGACAAGAATTCTGAGTATAACTCTGTATGTGCATATTTCACTTCATTAAATCTGCTGTCAATTTGTGGTTTTTAAATGGGGAAAGACCAATTACATAGTGGAAGATTTCCTTTATTTCAATCATGGCACCAAAAAGATCATGTTATTATTATATTATATAGGTGACTTCAGCTGAGAACCTGAAAAGCCATTGAGAGTCAAAATAATTCTGGCTTAGATGAACAGATAAATTGTCTTGGTTTATGACAGTTTCCTGTGTAATAATTTCTTCAGTTTCCAAATTGAAAGCAAGGCTGATGAAGCCTGCAATAATTAGCAGGAAAGATTGTGTTTGGACAATGATGAATTTTTAACATATGCTATTACCATATGTTTGTGAGCTTTTTCTTGCAATCAAAGCTTTGGAGAGTTGCACAGATCAAGTTTAGTGTTCTCTCCATGTCTGTCTCATATGCTAATCCTATCTCCTGTCCTATTAATTATAGCTAATAATAAAATAATGTTTGAGTGTAGTCATAGTGGGTTTTTAAAATGTATCATGTGTAGGAACAGGGTAAAGTCAAATTTGCCTAGGAATTAAATCTGTATATGTAATATACTTGTTTGGTTTCCCAAATTAAAAAAAAACTGTTTTAAAATCCTAGTTTCTTCTCATTGCTTTTTTTTGAAATAACCTGAAACTTTCATGCTTTCCTGTTGTGTTTATATGCATCTTCTCTGAAATGCAGACATATTTTCTTGAAATACATTATTTCTGTATTTGTTCCTCTATTAGCTGGTTACTTACGATGTACGATTTCATAATTCCTTTTAAAAGAAATCTTTGCTTTCTTTTATAAATTTCTGTTTCTAGTACCTACCACAGCTGCCAGCACTCCGGATGCTGTTGACAAGTACCTGGAAACACCTAGTGATGAGAATGAACATTCCCATTTCCAGAAAGCAAAAGAGAGACTAGAAGCGAAGCATCGTGAAAGAATGTCTCAGGTAAACCACAGATGGGTCTTATTAACTTGTTTTTGTAGTACAAACCTGATCTAGCTATCCGCTATAATCAAATGTTCTCATTTCCTAAACCTTAATGAACTTCTCTGATTATTTAATTTATCCTCTCATTTTTCCCTCTCCAGTTGCTTACTCCCCCGCACCACA
Source organism: Notechis scutatus (assembly GCF_049901735.1). Lineage (NCBI taxonomy): Eukaryota > Metazoa > Chordata > Lepidosauria > Squamata > Elapidae > Notechis > Notechis scutatus. The sequence goes on along the minus strand of NC_142013.1, from coordinate 49,432,005 downwards.
AGTCTTTAAAAAACTTGCAAGCCTATATTCATGCAATAGTACACCTGTCTTGAATTTAAAGAAGCATTCACTTTTGATTTCATAAGTTGAGCAAATGGTGCATCGGACTTTTCCTCCCAATGCTTATGTACTCAAAATATAATCTGTGTAGTTTTAATTCAGCTTTAGAGTGAAAGTTCATAACTTTCAAAGAGAAGCTGGCCTGCTAAAGATTTACACTTTTTATAGAACCATTATAAATATTAATAGAGCTACAATAAAGCATTTCACAGATTATATTTTCATCTCTTGTTTGTTTTTTGCTGGCCACTAATGTTAAAATCATGGGTCCAAAAAAGTCCTCCTTCCACCTGCCATTGTAATTGGCTGATAACAATATCCTTTTGATTATAAAATGGCTACATAAATTTGCAGTGGTAACTGTCAACCATCTATCAGTGACTCTAATCCATTCAGCAAGGGGGGGGGGGGAGCATGAAATAGCCAAAATAAGTGGATGTAATCAACTTATGTATTAAACTGATTGGCAGGCAAAACAGGAAAAAGATCCATATTTTCTTCTGCTGTGATGTATGCAAGGGATATAAAAAGTATATGTCAGAAGTAAAGTATTTGTTTCTGATTTTTTTTCTTCTGGGTTGGGTGAAGGTACACAAATATTTAGCTTTAAATTATTTTTCTAGTAAATGGTTTTTTTTAACATGGATTGCAGAGATATGTTTGCTCGTAAACTGGATTATTGGTTTAAAATATGTAAAAATGGCATATACAATGACCCCTTTGAATAAACACAGTATTTTGTTAAATATTAGGGGAAAACAAGTATATTTTCAATCAAAGAACTTGTGGATTTGGTTCTGATACTGATAAGTCCCTGGGATGAGAAAACATATTTCTTAATCTTTAACAATTAATTGACATCCTATGTATTTTTCAGTTGGCTGGTTGATTGATTTCCGTATTTTAGCTGAGAGCACATGCACATCCTGTAAGCCTAAGATTTTTCCAGCCTTGCTCTACAGTTTTAAATAAGACCTTCAGAAAAACAGTTGAAATGTCTTGTGCATAAATACTTTCCCAAATATACGATACATTATCACTTGACAGTGAGGAAGCACATTTTGTTGTGCATATTTAACTAATCAGCTGTATTCATAATCTAATAATTTGCATAATTTGGTAGTGATTAGTACTGTAAAGTACTTGTGAGTTTAGTATTTGCCTTCCAGTCTATGTATGTACTGTATACAAACATTGTTAACTCTGAATTGTCCTTACTTTCTGGTTTGATATAATGGCAAACCTGGACTGTCTCTAGACTGAACACTGAGTGGCTCTTTGGAATGTGAATAATTTTCACTATTCAACTTTTAAGAGGTCACTCCATACTATAATTGAAGAAAAAAAACTTTTCCAAGCGGTAAACATTTGAAACCATTTTACGTAGAACAGTATTTGTTCATTTTCTGTTTTATTTGCATAGGTCATGAGGGAATGGGAAGAGGCAGAACATCAAGCAAAAAATTTGCCGAAGGCTGATAAAAAGGCTGTTATTCAGGTAAAAAAGAAAATGCTAATTGTATAGTAAAAAAAAAAATAAGACTGCGGTATGATTGAATTTTGTGTAACAGACTTAACAGCTTTACTGTTTTTATTTATTTTGTCCACAGAGCTTATTATAATAGATTATGTACATTGTGTGTTTACATACACTTAATAACCACTACATAATTCATTCCCCACTGGATCATCGTTTCAGAGATATTTCCTTATCTAAACAGAGACACAAAATGACCATGGGCAGGCAAATGAAGAGGGAGCAGTAGTGACTTTTTCTGCCAGCTTCCCCATTGAGTTTCCTTGTGAGAATGATAGAAGCATGGGAAATCTCCCTTCCTTCTCTTTCCCTTCCCTTCCCTTCTCAGCAGGCTGGTGTGTGGCTGCTCCTGGGTGGGGGAAGGAGTTTGCGATCCCTAATCTTCAGGTACAACATTAACATATCTTGGTGGCACAGGGTTTGTAAGAGATGTCCCAGAAGCTAGACTGAATATGCATCTGGAAAGCGTTCCTTCATAGAGTAGGTTGTATACTAGAAGGGCCTATAAGGTAGTCCTTGACTTGCAACAGTTCATTTAGTGACAAGTTACAACGGCACTGAAAAAGTTACCATGTTTCACACTTATGACCATTGCAGCACCCCCCATGGTCGCATGATTTACATTCAGATGCTTGCCAAGTGGTTCATATTGTTGTGGTATCCCAGGGTCGTGTGATCACCTTTTGCAAAATTCTAATAATTCTAATAAGCAAAGTCAATGGAGAAGCCTGATTCATTTAACAATCATTTTACTAATTTAATAACTGCAGTGATTGACACAGTAACAACTTGGCAAGCAAGGTTGTAAAATGGGGCAAAACTCACTTAACAAATACCTCACTTAACAACATAAATTTTGATCTCAATTGTGGTTGTAAATCGAGGACATGCACTTGCCTGCCACTTCCAAGGCCTTGTTCTGAACAGCTCAAGGTCCAGTCGTGGGCCACAGCCCAGGGATTGGGGAACCCTGGCCTATACCATTATACTTTAAAAATGTCCATTTCATTACATGTAGTTATCTAGATTTATAGTTTTAATGTTTATAATTTAAACATTTATATTGTTTTAGTTCTGTTATTTAGTGTTCTTTTTATGTATATAGTTTTAATAGTACAGTAGTAGCTCTTTTTGAATAATAGAATGAAATAAACCCATTCTTTTTTTGTTATTATTGATCTTTGTTATTAAATCAGTAATAATTTTATTTCTAAAACAATTAAGCTACTGAACAAACTATTTTTTCCAGCAAATGGGTAAAATTTTATGCAGTGTATTATGTATGGAAAGCAGATAGATGATTCTCCTCAATTTATGAAGAGAACAGCCAAATCCTCTTAAAGAATAGAATATATACTCACCTATCCCCAAGACCTTAAATTTATTCAATGACTTTCAACAAATCATATAGTCTAGCCTTATGTATTTCATAGGATAGGTAGGAGAAAATAACATAATCATCACCTTATGTGTTTGTGCTTTGTACTCCATGGAATCTAGAGAAAATATAAATACTAGACTATAGTTAGTATCACAGTCCCCCCAACCCCCGGAATATGCCTGAAGTTAATTTGGAGACAATATGAGAAGAGAGATGTAATTGAGATAGAAATACACACATACTTTTTCATGCGTGCTTTCAGTTTTGCGAAGACGGGTTGGCTTGCTGATCTCAGAAGTATTTTAAACTTATTGGAATATGTGATATGTGGTATAACCTCTGTTTTTGGAAAAATAGCACTGTAACTTTATCAATACATTAAAAGTTGAGTGTTTACTTTAGGTATATATAATATATTTTGTTGAACATTGATACTTGGATCACTGGACACTATCACTTTTTGCTACAATTTTCAGAATCAGGAGAGACATCTAACCACATTGGAAAGATTGGCCATAAACAATAAAAATTCAGAAAATTCCAGAGGATCTCAGTGAAGACAATACATTTCCAAGTCTTTTTCAGAATGTTTCCTTTATATTTCAAATGTTTTGCTGCTTATATTATTACAATTACTTTTGCTATAATACTTTTTTTTTCAATAGCATTTCCAAGAGAAGGTGGAATCCTTGGAACAAGAAGCTGCAAATGAGAGACAGCAGCTAGTAGAGACTCACATGGCCCGAGTTGAAGCCATGCTCAATGACCGCCGTCGTGTTGCTTTGGAAAACTATATTACAGCTCTACAGGCTGTACCCCCTAAAGTAAGGGATTCAAATAATCATAGATTATATGAATGTAGCTAGGAATTTATTCACTAGCAGGAGTGCATGGACCATGGAGCCATTTATCTCAAAGTAACATACACTTGAATTTAAATTACGTTATTCTAGTAAAAGTAAGCTATCTGTCTTTGTAAACTCATTGTCCTTTAAATACAATTTTAAAATTTATCATTGATTATAATGTCCCAGGTGTTTAAAATAATCTGAAATATCTTTTCTCCATGAATAATAATATATTTCATAGCATATCATAGTTTTAATGGTATCAAATTGGGCAATATCAAAAATAAGTGTATTGGAGAAATAATAAAATCTCAAATATGGAAGTTACCGATAATAGAAAATATGTTACTGGGACATTTATAACAAAAGTCTAATATGGTATTGATCGCCTTGTAGTAAGGTTCCATGCTTTAAGTCCCTAAATAAGTATAATAATAAGTGAATAATAGATTTGTTAATTTAAGAAGTAAATTGTAGGCTTTATAAAAGAAAAAATAGATGTTAGGAGTTTTTAATTGAATTTGTGACTTTACAAAGTAACAATTTTGAAAGTATGATTGATTTGTAAATGTATTGTAAATGTTGTGGCTCACTACCAGGCTGTGACCTGTTTGGAACCTGGCCATGTGAACAGCTGGCTTGCACACATGCATTTTGATGATACAGCAGTGGTGGGACTTATCTCCAGTGGGGATGAGTCTGCCTACCGAGATGAGGTGGACTGGTTGCTTTCGTGGTGTGGAGACAATAACTTGGTCCTCAACACTAATAAGACCAAGGAACTTATAGTGGATTATAGAAGGAACAGATCAGACATCCAGCCCTTGCTTATCAATAGAGACCGAGTGGAGCAAGTGGCTAGTTTTAAGTTTCTGGCTGTTACCCTAAAAGAGGACCTGACCCAGGGTGCCCACATTGCATCCCTGGTCAAAAGGACCCAGCAGAGATTATACTACCTGAGACTTCTCAGAAAACAACTGAATGAAAAACTGCTGGTGACCTTCTATTGCTGCACCATGGAGAGCATTTTAACATACTGCACCTCTGTATGGTTTGCCAATTGCACAGTGGCAGATAGGAAAGCACTCCAGAGGGTTAATGTCATTGCACAGAAGATCATTGGTTGCCCTCTCCCCTCTTTGGAGGAGTTTTATAGCTCCCTCTGCCTTAAGAAAGTTCAAAACATTCACAAAGATCCATCTCATCCTGGGAACCCTTTTTTTTTTTTTTAACTATTACCATCTGGCAGACGGTACAGAATAATAAAAACAAGGACAAATAGGCTGAAAAACAGCTTCTATCCCAGGGCAGTAGCTTTTTTGAATTCTGCTGTATAGTGCAGTCTTGGTGTGGTGTCGGGGAATTTTGGTTCAATGTGTGAAGGGTGAAGGATATGTGTTTGTGTTTATTTTCATGGTCATGATCATGATGTGCACTGAACATGGTGTTTGATTTAATTGTACAAGATGCAGTGACAATAAAGTACACTAAACTAAACTTGCGCAAGCGACAGGCTGGCGTAGCTTGACTTACACAAGTGGCGGGCTGGCATGCATGGACAGTTCAAATTGTGTGAGTGGCAGGCTGGTGCGTGCAAGTTCAAATTGCATGAGTTGTGGGCCGGCATATAGTTCGAATTGCCCAAGCAGTGGGCTCTGGTGTGCATGTGCATGCACTTTCCGGCCGACCACTTCCTGGTTCCCCTCCCCTGCCAGGCTGCCAAGCTGTAAAGGTTGGGGACTGCTGTTTTAGAGGACTGCAGTAGCTTCAACTTTTGTGACCTACTGTATTTTTTAAATCCAATTATATCAGGCATTTATTAGAAATGACATGATTTTTGCATTTAAAGGTTAAGTATGGCGTTTGTGTTAAGTTGTACTTAATGCCTCTTCTGACTAGCTTAGCACATTTTTGTCTTGGCTGCTTTGGCTGCAAAATATGAAAAGTGTGATTACGATAATGCTTTTACAGACTGCAAAATAATGCATCTTAGTTTTTTTTGACACTATTAAAATATATCTCATCTATATAATGAATTAAACTGATGCAAGTTTGGATTTTATGGGTATTTGGATTTAATGGAAAAATATATCCTGCCCTTGGGTAAATGAAAGTTTTACTATGATTATTTTTATAAGTGAATATTTCTCTGAAATGGATATGACTTGGAACTTGGAAGGCAGTTTCTACATTGAAATATACACTTAAAAACTAACATTGTCCTCTATATTACATAATATTTTTTCATATTACTATACTTTGGGAAATGAAGAGTCCTAATAATAGAAGTATGCTACCTTATTTCACAAAATGTAAGGCTTATTAGTCTTTTAAAGGCTACATACATTTCATAGGATTGTCAACTTTATAAGTGATTTTTGTGGGACTTTTCTCTCTATAGCCTCGGCATGTATTTAACATGCTGAAGAAGTATGTGCGTGCAGAGCAGAAAGACAGACAGCATACACTGAAACATTTTGAACATGTGCGTATGGTGGACCCTAAGAAAGCAGCACAGATCAGATCTCAGGTAATAAGATAGAAAATTGAAGAAGTTCTTATTTTACTATTGTGTGAATGTCAGCATAAAAAGATTGAATAGGAAGCAGAGATTAAAAAGGCTGCGAGTTCCAATACAGTAATATTGTTTATCTTTATATTTAATCTTTTAGAGAAACTAAAGTTGTCACACTTTAAGCATTTTTGTTGCATCCACTGCGGTATTTTTATAATAAAATTTGGATTTCTGCTTAGAGGTTGCATTTTTTATCAAACACTCCTTCTTGATCTAAATTCATTTATGTCTATTTTCCATTTATTCTTATGTTATATGGAAACTATTCTTCATGCTTATATAGTAAATTATTGCTCATCCAAACATAGCAGTTACTTCTTTGATGGTCAGACGTTACTGATGATGTGAGTGATAGTTTCCTGTTTAAAAAGCTGCTTAATTTGTTTTACTTAAGGTATTAATATAATGCTTTGCCAAGCATATTTGTGGAATTTTTGAAGTTTCAAATTTTCCCTTGGACATCTCTCTCTCTATGAGGTTTTAAATGCACAATATACTGCTTGTATTTTTTTTAATTAAAACACCATTTTAGTACAAGTATAAGAATAAAATAGAATTCTTTATTGGCCAAGTGTGATTGGACACGCAAGGAATTTGTCTTTGGTGCATATGCTCTCAGTGTACATAAAGAAAAGAAAAAATAAAGTATATTGATCAAGAATCATAAGGTACAACACTTAGTGATAGTCATAGTATTCTAATAAGCAATCAAATTATACTAGGAAACAATAAAATAATATAAATTGTAAAGATACAAGCAAGATGGTAATAGCCATAAATCGGAAGAGAGAGGTACTAGGAAGGATGAGAACAATAATAGTAATACAACCTTAGTAAATAATTTGACAGTGTTGTGGGAATTAGTTGTTCAGCGGAGTGATGGTATTTGGGGGAAATTGTCCTTGTGTCTACTTGTTCTGGTATGCAGAGCCCTATAGCGTCATTTTGAGGGTAGAGAAGTTGAAACAATTTATCTCCAGGATATGAGGGATCTGTAGATATTTTCACAGCCCTCTTTTTGACTTGTGCAGTATACAGGTCCTCAATTGAAAGTAGGTTGGTAGTAATTGTTTTTTCTGCAGTTCTAATTATCCTTTGAAGTCTGTGTCTGTCTTGTTTGGTTGCAGGACCAAACCATACAGTTATAGAGGTGCAGATGACAGACTCAATAATTCCTCTGTAGAATTGAATCAGCAGCTCTTTGGCAGTTTGAGCTTTCTGAGTTGGTGCAGAAAGAACATTCTTCACTGTGCTTTTTTGATGATGTAAAAGTTTTGAGAAGGCAAAAGTTGTAAGAAAAGATTAGAAATGCATTTTCTCATGATGTAGATTTTCACAGTTGAATCATTAACACATTCTTGTATGAAGCTTCTAAAATACATGCTTGATAGATCAATTTCACATGCAAGTAAGAAAACAAGGGCTGAACTTTCCATTTCATATTAGCTGACTTTGGCCTAAGTTCCCTTTTACAGTTTTCTGGCCTTGTCTGGCTTCAATTGCTAAGCAAGATGAAGCGTGGCTAGTACTTGAATGGGAGATCTGTAAGGAATGCCAAAAATATAGGCTATGTTCTTCTCTCCTAAATAATAAAATATTCAGTTAACATTTTTATCAAATTTTCTATGAGATAAAGGGAAAATGATATTCCCGATATGTGGAATATCTATGCAAATGCTTACTTTTTAATATACCTTCTGTCATCTTCTGAAGTCAGTGGACAAAGGGCTTTATGATTGAAAACCCTCACTGTATACCATATATGCCGGCGTATAAGACGACCCGGCGTATAAGATGACCCCCCAACATTTCCACTCAAAATATAGTTTGTTATATACTCGCCCCCTCTTCCGCATGCCTTCCACTTTTGCACTTTTTTTTTTTTTGAGGCACTTTTGTCTACCGTGGAAACAGAATCCCGTGAAGCTGAAAGGAGCAGCCAGCCTTCTCCCAGCTCCCAAGGAAGCGAGGCTTGCACCGCCCGGGCTTCGCTGAGGTATCCGGCTGGGGCTGTCAAGAGTTGTTACCGCTGGCGCGGCTCCACGTGCTCCAGTCCCGCGTTGCCTCGGGAAGGAAAGGCAAAAAGGAAGAGCCGCGGGGCGCTTTGTAATGGCAGCAGCGGCTCCTGGTTTTGCCTTTCCCTTCCCGAGGCAACGCGGGACTGGAGCCGCGCCAGCGGTAACAACTCCTGACAGCCCCAGCCGGATACCTCAGCGGAGCTCGGGCGGTGCGAGCCTCGTTTCCTTGGGAGCTGGGAGAAGGCTGGCTGCTCCTTTCGGCTTTACGGGATTCGTTTCCACGGTGCGCAAAAGTGCCTCAGCCGCGGGCAGCCGCAGTGCTTCCCAATTACTATTTGCCGGCGTATAAGACGACCCGGCATATAAGACGACCCCCCCAATTGGAGGCATCTTTTTCAGGGCAAAAAAGTCGTCTTATACGCCGGCAAATACGGTAATCCTTCCTAACTCTGACACTTGGTAATGCCAATTTCAGAGACCAGCAACAGAATTGGAGTAAAGAATTTTTTCAGACAGATTAACTGTAAGCTTCTTCCTGTCAGAATCCTTCTGTTGCAATTTGTGCATGACCAGATCCTTTTCATTGGAGAAAACATATTCTTATGTTTGAATTCAAAGTAAATTGTTCAGGAAGTGCTTCATTTATTATTGTGATATTTCCCTGAAGGACAGTATAAGACATGTGACAGTTCAAAGTAATGATAGTTTGGTCATTTTAGGAATTCTTGTGCTGGCTATAAAAATATCTTTTACCCTTTTAGGCTTGTACATATTAAAACAGTAATGCTCCTCCTTTTCCTGGGTGAAACTCAGTCAGAAGCAATAATAGATGTCAGGGTGAGGAACTCGTTGACTTTGGCATGCCTATTTAGCATGTAGTTTATCAATCCTCAATCAGAACACTTAAATATTATTGCTTTCATAGATTTGAAACATTCGTAGGAATGAAGGCTTTTCGGGCATTAGTAGATATTGTGACTAGAACAAATAGCCTTACTTCTTCAAATCGTTCAGAAAAAGATGGAGAACTTGTCATACTGTCATATAGTTCTGTTATCTTCCTTACTAAACATTTTCTAAGAAAAAAATAAACCAGCATGTCCTTCCTATAAATAAAATGAACACAATAGCAGTTTATCCTTTCAAGGCTTGGACAACATCAGTGAATTTCTTATTAATCCTTTTATAAATTTTCAACTATAAGTTCAAGAAGATTATAAGCATTGTTGTAATTTTATTTCTGTAGGTTATGACACATCTGCGTGTGACATACGAACGTATGAACCAGTCTCTTTCTCTTCTTTACAATGTGCCAGCAGTTGCTGAAGAGATCCAGGATGAAGTTGGTAAGTAAAATCTCATTTTAGTTTGAAAATTTTATTCTAGCAATAATGCAATTATTTTCAACTATTGGGACAAAAGAAATTGTAACATGCATGGTATTAAAGGAGATAATAGTTCCTCATATAAACTGAAGCAAGCACAGAACTGAAGTGATGTTGAGTTACCACATGGGATGAAAAAAGCCACTATATGTTAATAAGAAATTGGATTTCTCCATGCCCTTCATGCAACAAACGGGAAAGAGGCAAATAAAATCTATTTTTCAGAAGAATATTTTTGCTTTTGTCAATGTTGCTGGAATGGTATGTGCTTTTCAAAGATAATGGAATGGGAGGAGAGGAGAAGGAGAGGAGAGAAGAACCTTGAAGGTTTTCTAGTCTACTCTCCCTCTGCGCAGACAGGAAACCCTAGACCAGGGGTGTCCAACCTTGGCAACTTTAAGACTTGTGGATAACTCAGACCTCAGCCAGCAACGCTGGCTGAGGAATTCTGGGAGTTGAAGTCCACAAGTCTTAAAGTTGCCAAGGTTGGACACCCCTGCCCTAGACCATTCCATACAAATGGTTTGTCCAATCTCTTCTTAAAAAGTGTTGGAGCACCCACAACTTCTGGAGGCAATTTGTTCCACTTACTAATTGTTCTAACTTCAGGAAAATTCTCCTTAGTTCTAGATTGCTTTTCTCCTTGATTAAGTTCCAACCATTGCTTCTTGTCTTGCCTTCAGGTGAATTGTTTAAATTGTTTAAAAGAAGTATAATGTAATGTCATATCAACGTAAATTATTAGGGTAATGGTCTAAAATATTTTTTTATTATTTTTATTTTCCCTTTCTTCAGATGAATTACTTCAGAAAGAGCAAAACTACTCTGATGATGTTTTGGCTAATATGATCAGTGAACCCAGGATCAGCTATGGAAATGATGCCCTCATGCCTTCATTGACAGAGACTAAAACAACAGTGGAACGTCTCCCAGTGGATGGAGAATTCAGCCTAGACGATCTTCAGCCTTGGCATCCCTTTGCAGTTGATTCAGTCCCAGCAAATACTGAAAATGAAGGTAATGTAATAAGAGGAAGAAATTGATTTTGGGGGAAGGTTTATTAAGATGATAAAGGCAATATAGTATAAACAATATGCAAAAGTGATGATAAATGGAGAATTGATTGAAAAAAATTAATATTAAGAAGAGAACAAGACAAGGGTGCCTCTTGTCACCATTACTGTTTTAACCTTAGAAGTGTTAAATAGAAACAGTCAATGGTAGTACATGGGACAGGCTTTGAGCACTACTTAAAAGCTATTGTTAGGTGGTTCTCCAGCAGTAACCAACTTGTAGTGCTACAGGGTCATCTTTGTCTCCTGTGTATGTAACATCTACATGACTGAGTAATCTACTTGATTTGAATTAGGTTTATCTCAGAGGTAGTTTATTTAGCTTGAGATGTGATATAATGCTGGATAGGAAGACTTCCCTAGATATAGATCCATGTTTTGGGGGTCCTTCTAGATGCACCTGGTCCTTCAACATCCTAGCAGAAAACAATCCAAGGAGCATGCCTCAAGATCCTGATTAGTCTACTTACTAGAAAGGTTAAGATTATAGTTCCAGAATTCCAGTTATTTTACTTTCTAACGATGCCTCATTTTTGTGAAAATGGGAGAAGCTGCATTTGCTCATAATTTTGATAACTGCCAATATCCTCACTAGTTTAGATCCTAGATCCCGATCATTTCATGGATTTATTACTGAAATGTTCTTTACATGAGTGTTCCTTTGAAGGCTCTCTTGAAGTTGCAAGTGGCAAAGAATGCAGCAGCCTGTTTGTAGTGCATGAGAGCCTCTAGGCTAACATAATCTATAAAGCCCTTCCTGGCATGGTGCCTTGGTATCTGTGGGAGCACCTGCTTCAGGTAGAATCGATTCCAGATTATTTGGCCCAGAAAGCACTATGAGTCCCCTCTCAAGAGATTAGAGAACAAGGCTACAATATGTTACTTTTCAAATTATGGTCATCTATTTTATGTAAACCTTATCTGTGGAGATCCAGATGGCATCCTTGCTTATAGTTTTCCAGAGCAAAACACACTACTTAGGTAGCATTTTGGGCTGCTGAAGGATATAGAAGGGCATAGAAATCATTCTGATGCCACTTTTTAAGGAGGTGTGATTTTATGGATTTAAAATCATCAGAAAGCTAATTAGATTAGCAGTATAGAAATGTTATAAATAAAGGGATGGAAGCCTTTGAATCTACTGAAAAAAATCAGGTTTTCCACTCAGTCAAGATTTTAATGGATGGCACTGCCTAAAACTCTGCAGTCAAAAAAAAATATTTTCTGTTGACAGCTCAGAAAGACAAAACGCAAGTGCAAAAGCTTTCACAGATTGAGACTATAAATCCCACAATTCCCATCGGCAAGACGAAGCTTTTCTTCTTGCTTATCCAATTCTCAGCTTGCAGGTGAATAAAGGGTTCTGTATTCAAAATTTATGTTGTAGGTAAACTTAGGTTAACCGGGTTCTGTGATTATTTATTTATTTTGTCAGTCGATATGGCTGCCGAACTAGCAATATGGCATGAAAATAAAAAATAGATCAACAAGATGAAAGCACACAAAGGTAGTGCTTGACTTACAACCATTCATTTAACGACTGTTTGAAATTACAACGGTACTGATAAAGTGACTTACGACCAGTCCTCACTTTTATGCCCATTGCAGCTTCCCCACAGCCATGTGATCAAAATTAATGGGCTCGGCAACCAACATCTATTTACAGTGGTTGCAGTGTACTAAGATCACCTGACTGCAACCTTCCCAACCGGCTTCCGACAAGCTAAGTCAATGGGGAAAGCTGTATTCACTTAACAGCCATATGATTCACTTGACAGCTGAAACGATTCTTTAACAATTGGGGCAAAACATGTAGAATTGGGCATGACTCACTTAACAACCACCTTGCTCAGCAGTGAAATTCTGGTCCGAATTGTGGTCGTAAGTGAAGGATTTCTTGTGTATTACATATACACAAGAAAAGCATAGCAAGGCCCAAGGCTGCAACCCTTTCAGTTTTTGGAGAGTCACAAATGGGCTCATCCTTTATCCTGGCTCAGTACCCAGTAGAAACACTTACTAGGTCTTTAAAGTTTTGTGGAGGGCCAACAAATTTAGGGCTATGGAGCCTGCTGTTCCTCTGCAACAGAAAATGCACGCCATCTCCTGGACCCTGCTACAGGGCAGTTTTAAAATTATTTTCTACTAAAAATAACAGATGACATGTTCTTTGATTTTCATTTATATATTCCATATGGATATACTCTACATTCCCTGTACATTTCTAAATATTGTAATTATTATTTATTATAGTTGATTTTTATATTGTCTACTTAAAAAAAACCCTAGCTTTTGTACTATGATGCCATCAAGTTAGTAGTGTCAATTCTGAGCAACCACATAGATCAGGGGTCCCCAAACTTGGAAACTTTAAGACTTATGGACTTCAACTCCTAGAATTCTCCAGCCAGCATTGACCCTGGGTGTTTGTGCCTTGACTGGGAATCTGGGTTAATTAAATCTCTTTTGTTATTTTGAAAATAATAAATTTGCATGCACTCAACAGTGTCAAATATAAAAGAGCGTAGGCATAAATGAACTAAATATTAAACTTGGTTATAATGCATGTGACAGCTTGGCAGGTAAGCTGGATTTCAAAGCAAAGACTATTTGTAGCCACAATTTTCTATAAAGAACTTTTATAATTATAGAACTGTTATAATCAAGACAATCTTTTCTAATCAAATGCCTTTCAAATATATTGGGTGGCAATTTTTGTAATTTCTAATTTGGCTTAAAAAATAATGGGGCTTATGATCCAACATGCGCAGACATTGTTTTCCAAAGCATTATTTTAGAAATAATTCTTTTTTTTAGAGATATAGAATATTGGTTTTGAAAAAAATGATAAATTCCTAAGACTTCGTTCAGTTATTCTGTTACAAGCTAGTCTGAAGCATAATTGTTTTAACACTTATGATAGTATTTGATGATGATGATGATTGTAACAACAGCAGCCTAACTTCTAAAGGGCAAGAAAAATGAACGAAGTAAAAACTACCTTAAAATAAGTGGTATGTATTTATTTGTGATATTATGTTATCAGCTTTGTTTAAAAAAAACACAGGATAATTTACTTCACCTTGAAAAAAATACTTTTTCTTTTCTATCACATAATTGTTTATTATTTGATTCAGGTCAGCTAAATTGTAACAGCTAGAAATTAATTACAATAAGATGTCAGTTGCATATATACATTTAGTTTCAAATGTTCTTGTTTCTTTCTTTTTTATTTTCAGGATTAACTTAAAAGCAGATACTTTTTCTCAGCTGATGCTTTTGTAACTTCATTTATGGCACATATCTTTCCTGCACTATCCCAATCAAAACCACAGGCAAATAGTTTTTGAAATTTTTGTTTATTTCTTTTTATTTGCTCTTTATCTTTCCTTTTTATTTATTTCTTTGGCTGCATATACCCAGTTGAGCCAGTTGATGCCCGTCCAGCTGCAGACAGAGGACTCACCACACGACCAGGTATATAATTGGCATGGCTTTTACCTAACCTGTGTTGTCCTGCATGTCTGTGTTTGATTTGAGTGGAAGGAATCATCTTTTCTTTGTCATGTTTCTCTGCTGTGCTCCTCTGTCTTTGCATAGACATGATTTAACAACAAGGATCTTGGAGTCCTCATCTCTAATGACTTAAGTGCTAGAGCCCACTGTAACTACATAGCCAAAAAGACGTTAAGAGTTGTTAACCTAATCTTACGTAGCTTTTTCTCTGGTAATATTACACTAATAACTAGAGCATATAAAGCATTTGCTAGACCAATACTCGAATACAGCTCATCAGTCTGGAACCCACATTACGTATCTGATATTAACACAGTTGAGAAAGTCCAGAAATATTTCACAAGAAGAGTTTTCCACTCCTCTACCTGACATATTGCAACGTATCACAATGTTTTTTGCCTTTGTAGAGCCAGAGTGGGCATGGCCTGCATAGTGACGCATCCGGCCCACAGGCCGCCAGTTTAACATCCCTGTCCTACAGTGCCCTATGCTTGATCTGTTTTGTTTTCTTTCTTTTTTCTTTTTGCTCTCACTCAAGGTAGAGATTACTTTAACAAACTCAGCAATGTAACCTCAATTAGTTTATTAGAACCCAGCAGCCAGCACTGCTGCTGAGTGATTAAATTTCAGACGGAAGGCTTTTTTTGTCAGTACACAAACTGTACACATTGGTCAAAAATGATTTTCTAGAGAAAATTACAATTGTATTTGTAAGAGGTCACTATTATTTTGCTAACTAACTGATACGTTGCTAGATGAGGAGTGGTATAATTTCAACAGTTGCCTTTAAATACTGTCTCAAAATGTGATTTTTTTTAAAAAAACTGACCTGCATCTCAAAAATACACTAATAACTCTTCACATTCACTAGATTTATTACTTCAGGATGTCATGGCATGTATATAACAGTCCCTCATCCAGTTTTCTCCATGACCCTGTGATATAGACTAATAACAACAATAAACTATTGAAGAAATTGATGTCTTCAGTGGTTATATAGGTATGACTCGCTACAGATAAGCACAGTGTAAATTAATTTAGCAAATACATTCTTCTTAGTCTGGCAGTTATGTATTGATCTCACTGGAATAAAATGGAAACCTTTGCAAGCTTTACTGCCATCCAGAATGTTTCTATATGAACACACTTTTGTAATGTTGAGCATTTATATTGATAGTGAGGAAGAAATTACGGACTGCTGGTTGTTTTTTAAAAAGACTTCTTTAAAGATTGACAGATATCCCTATTTCCTCATCTATTATGCAACTAGCCAAATTTCACATCCAACACAAATAAATTTTATGGTATAAGTTACCAGAGCCTAGCTTCATTGATTTTCAATGGACTATTGTAAACTTTTTGTGGCATCAGATCTTTGGCAAATTTGCATATATTTGCCTTATTAAAACATATTGCAGTAATATAAGGGATCATCTAAGAAGAAATGAGAGAAAAAGCAAAATATATTTTCCTTGAGGAAAAACATTTCTATAAATAACATTGTTGTGGTTTGTCACATAGTCAGCCAGATTGTTTAAACTGGATTTAGCGTTTTTGTCCATTGATTGAGTCCTTCCCAAAAACCTGGGCTAGGGGGGTGTTGTTTGATGGTATTAAAACGTATGTCACAGGATGTAAACTGTTTCAAGTAAAGCTGCTTTTTGCAATTGATGGGGATTTTGTCAATTCCAAAGGTGTTAAAATGGTGTTCCAGTTGTTTTGAGATTGTATGTGAGGTGCCCATCACTATTGGTACTATCTTTACTTTCTTTTGTCACAATCATTCTAATTCTATTTGTGCGTCTTTGTATTTTGTGGTTTTCTCTAGTTCTTTCTCTTTTACTCTGCTGCCTCCAGATACTGCAGTGTCCACTATCCAGATATATCTTTTAAGATTTCTACATCTCATGAAATTTCAGCATATCCCTGAAATTTTGATAAAATATCACATGTAAACAGTGAAGTCTCTTGTGGCCACAACATAATTGAGATTTAGGAAAGTAGTAAAATTTGATGATTTCAACAAAACTTTGAGGAAGAGCTGGCTTGAAAGAGTTTCTTGTTTAGTAAAATTATACAGCTCTATGGATACATTATCCCTTGGGATAGGGACTCCATGCATTGCTCATCTATTTTTGCTATTTTAAAATTCTTTGCATATGTTACATACATCAGATTTGGTTCATATAAGCCTAGTTAAATGCATAAATAAATGGCAGCCTTGCTAAAATTCAGCCATGAGTTAGAATTATACATTATTAATCTAAATCAGAATTAAATATCAGGATATACATTTTATTATTCATTAGCACTGATCTTTTGACTAAGAAGTGCATATAAGCCAGCATTTTACAATTGTATGTATTTATAGCTTTAGGACAGTGGTGGTTAACCTTTTTGGACTCCTGTGCCAAAAATTGTGTACGGGCTGGAACACGCGTGTTCACATGCCAGTACCCACATGCCCCGTGCATATGTGAACAATCCGCCCCACACCCCCTTACCTGTACTGCGCCTCACAGTTGATTTTCTGCTGGCTTGAGGCCTTTTTCGGCCTCCCAGAGGCTTGAAAAAAGCCCCTGCAGGCTGAATAGGCCCATTTCATCACTTCCCGATTACAGGTAAGTTTGCCTGCAGCTCGCGTGCCAGCACAAATGGCTCCGCGTGCCATCTGTGGCACACGTGCCATAGGTTCGCCGTCATGGCTTTAGGACCTAATAGTCCAACATTTTCTTTTCTTGCAATGAGCCACAAATGTTATTTTGAACTTGTACTTTGAGAAATGAAACAATATCACGATGTATCTGCAACCAAGATTCTCAATTGATGTTAATGTTAGATGTCTCCATGGGCCAATTCAAATAATCAGGCACAGCAGTCTCAGTTAGTGCCAGGAATAAGACTCATCCTTGCAAGCTTGCTCCAGTTTAATTACCTGGCCTGTTTCTTTTGAACACTGTATTACTTGCGTAGTCTATTTCTTTGTTTCATTATTTTTCCTGTTTATCTCAAATTACCTTTCTCTCTCTAATTTTTCATTTGCATTTCTTAATATTTTCTGTTGGTAGCTGAGGTGGATGGTGTTCATATAATTATTTTCAAAAGTTTGTTTTTAATCATTTCTTGGTTTTTTGGTTTAACTCAGGCTCTGGATTAACCAATGTTAAGACAGAAGAAACCTCAGAATTAAAGATGGATGCAGAATACAGACATGATTCAGGATATGAAGTACATCATCAGAAACTGGCAAGTGTAGTCTCCATTCTTAGATTGCTTTAGCTAAAATTAAACAATTTGTTTATGAACCTGTTTCATATAAATTTCTTTAGGATGTTGTCCTGTGATTATTGAAACCTGGATCTTGAGAAACCATGATATCTTATATTGTAAGACATTTTTGTGGTAAAAATCTTACACTTTATTATGTTACATGTTATGTTACATTATGTTATTTTATATTTTTATGTACGCCTGTAGTATATAAAATTTTGGTAAGTTATAAATATGGGTGATTTTCGTTTAATCACCAAACTTACAATAGTGTTTAATGAATAGTAATTATGACCAGACCTTGTACTTACAACCAACACAGTTTCCCTCAGTCATGTGAACGTGATCTGGGCACTTGGCACTCCGCTTGCAGTTATGACATCACAGTGTCCCATGGTCACACGATTGTGCTTTGTGACTTTCACGGCTTCCCACAAACAAAATCAGTGGTGAAACCGACACCTTTAAAATATGAGAATCAGATCGTACTAATTTGCCTCAGGAAACAATATTTTGGTATTTAAACTTGTTCACTTTGGAGAAATTATTGAACATTGCAAATGCATCATTTTACAAAGCTAAAGAACTCATTAGAAATCATGTTATCTTCTTATACAATCACCTTTTATTTTTATGTTTAGGTATTCTTTGCTGAAGATGTAGGTTCAAATAAAGGTGCCCTCATTGGACTAATGGTAGGGGGTGTCGTCATTGCCACTGTCATTGTAATCACTTTAGTGATGCTAAAGAAGAAACAGTATACATCTATCCATCATGGTGTAGTGGAGGTAAATGAAACTGATAAATATT
Organism: Notechis scutatus; assembly: GCF_049901735.1. Classification (NCBI taxonomy): domain Eukaryota; kingdom Metazoa; phylum Chordata; class Lepidosauria; order Squamata; family Elapidae; genus Notechis; species Notechis scutatus. The sequence continues at coordinate 49,413,532 of NC_142013.1, read as the reverse complement.
ATTCCATACATTATTTCAGAAGCAGATAGTACTAAATAAATTTAAGTCCATCTGTGTAGATTTATGTATTTAATAGAATGGTGTTAACTTCCTGTTGGAGATATATCATCTATATCCTTAATATTCTCATTTTTGGTACGAGTAAATTTCTCAGATTAATATTCCTATGTTGGATACATAGACCTGTGCTCCAAAAGAATGCTTAAACTGATACTTTAGTTATGTTTATTTATATCACCCACATAACAGCATGAGATACATTTTCTATCTCTGTAGTCTTAAGGTATTAAAAAGGTATATCTCACCATTTTAAAGGTATTAAATTACAGAATATTTAACCTGTAGACCAAAGCACTGACTATTTATTGTCTTTCCGTATAGCATCTATTGCAGGGCTGTCAAAATCGTTGCCCCCAGGCCAGATGCGTCACACACTGGCCACACGCCCAGTTTAGCAAAGGGGGAAAAAGTCACAATACATCACGTGACGCTGCTGTGATGATGCGAGTTTGACACCCCTGATCTATTGGGAAGTAAGACCCAGTGTCATGACAGTGTAATGACAGCTCTGATGCTGCCCAGGACCAATCATTTGAGTAATTTGAATGACTATAACAGGACTGAATATTCACCTACTTTTTTAAACAGCTTAGACAAATGTTAAATAAACATTTAACTGTATAAATGAATTTTATACAATACTTCTTATATCTAGAAATGTTATTTCAATATTGCAGTATAAAAATTGGGGACAAGGACATATTCAGCATTGCCTGTTAACTAATAGAAGCTCAGATACTTTCATGATTGTTAGTGATCACAAAAATAACAATTATACAATCCCACAGTATTTGTAATGTACAAAAGAAAATTAGTAGTTCAAAAGAAACTACGAACTATAATTAAGTTTTATCCGTTGCACATCTAAAATGTTTTGATTCATCTTGCCCTATTTTCCAAAGATATTTTATGTACTATACTATATCCATACTATAAACAAATTGATTAAACTGTATTAGTATTACAGTATTATTATAACAAGCAATTATATGAGAACATTCATCCTTTTTCCCTTCAAGCAGCTGGTAAAGGTTTTAATGGCAATAACAGATTTTAACATTATTTTTATGGTTGATTTAGCTTTGCATTCTTTTACAAATAAGGGGAATACCAATGCTGGGAATGAATGAATAAATAAATCAACAATTACACCAATAGAAAATAATATTTGTAGCTCAAGGTTGGTGCTCTCTGAACCTGGTTTTCTTGTTGATATTTCATTGCCAAGCTTGGTAACATCATCAGTGCTAGTAGGGAATGGGGTTTGCTGTCAATGTATGTATTAATGGCAACTAAGATATAAAATAACTGCAAACTCCACTCCCTACTACCAAATCAAATCAAATCAAATCAAATGTTTATTGTCAATGCACAACATATGTACAATGAAATTGAAATGATGTTACCTAGTTTGGTAACAAAACATGTGCAAGTGAAACTACTAAGCTCAGAGCAGCAAAGGCCCCATAAACAATTGTGGTCTATCCATGTTTGGCTTTGACTGTACTCTTCCTTGGCCTGCTCTAGGTGGATGCTGCAGTGACACCAGAGGAACGTCACCTTTCTAAGATGCAACAAAATGGCTACGAAAACCCAACCTACAAGTTCTTTGAGCAAATGCAGAACTAGAACACCATAGCAACCTCATGAATTGGACAGCAAAGTGATTGCTTCACTGCCCATCGATGTTCAGCTGAAAGTAATATGGAAATAAGCAAACAAAACAATGTTTTATTATTTACTCATTATCGCCTTTTGACAGCTGTGCTGTAACACAAGTAGATGCCTGAACTTGAATTATAAAATCAGTAATGTACTCTTTCTTGACATTTCAGTCTTTACACTACATTATTAATGAATGTTTTTGTGTACTGTAAAGTTAGCTGTACTTAACTAGTGCATGAATAGATTATTTCTTGATTATTTATCATACAGCTCCTTTAGCCAGTTGTATATTATTCTTGTGATTTGTGATGAACAAAAAAAAAGTCCTAATTGAAATATACTTTAAGAATTGATGGGGGATGCTTTTTGTGTACGTGGGATTGAGCTGCTTCTCTTCGCTAAGTTTTCCTTTTCCTGCTTACTATGCATTTTAAAGACAAAATGTTTTGGGGATTTTTTTAGAAAGTATTCCAGATGAGTTATTTTCTTCTGCAGTTGCATTTTATTGTACAGATTGTTGCTTCTGCTGCACTAGTGATGTAGAAAATCATGGGAATACACATTTGTTTCTTTGTGCCTGTTTTATGTGCACACCTTTAGGCATCGAGGGAGTAAAGTTTTTTTGCCATGTATCTTTTCATCTAAAAAGAATAAAGGAAGGAAAAGAAAAAAATATCATCCCTGTTAATCATGAGCACTTTTATACCAGGGCAGGGTGAAGGGAAGAATGGGAGAAATGCCTGCTGGTTTAAAACAAAAATAGGGAACCTGTAGGATAATATACATAATTGTTGCTTATGAATTGATAGCTTTCTACAATATGTTACATAAATAAATTACAAATAAGACTATTGGGCAAGAGTTTTACTTGGATGGAGAAATTACCTTTTGGGAGGAATAATTTTAATAATGACCATCAAGTGGGAGGGGGGGGGTGTAGGTTTTTTTCTTCTGCAAAAAAACATGATTCATAGAATTTCTTCTTTAAATACAATTGATAAAACTAGCAGTAGGTGAGAGGGTGTTTGCCTTGGCATGCCTTCCCTCTAAAATGTCTTTTTTCAGTTTGTATAATAATGTTTTAATGTAAATAAATACATTCCTGGAGTTTTATTGTATTAGTGTGATTCTGTGATAACTGTCCCACATTACTTGCTTGGTTGTACATTTTTTTCCACGAAGAATGCTCAGGCATTCCTGGTAAACGCTAAATTTGGGAAGCTGATCTTTACAAGCTATCTTTAATGTTGTTATATCCAAGTGAGTTCAATGTGATTTACTTACAAGTAAATGTAGTGTTAAGATTACTAAAATCTTATCAAACTTTCAAGGTTGATAATCTTCTGGTAACGATATTTGAGGAAGCAGGGGATTAACTTTTCATTAAATATATGGTACATTTAATTTTTGTAAATGACAAGAGGTGGCTGCATTCTGGTATGCAGGAAAGGATGTAATTTGTCAAAAAGCTCCTGGTTCACTGAACTAACATATCTTTTATGGTAATAATGGCACGCAGATTTAGTAATCTTATGATAGGGTCAGCATCTGCTTGTTTGCAGCCACCTATTTGTGCCAATAAGCGATCCAGAAAGAAAACCCGAAGAGTATTTTTACCTAGCTTGCATCATGTTATTTTCTTCTGTATAATCAGAAATATACAGAATTCCTTAAATGTATACTTACATATACAAGTACAGTTCTCTGGCCACACAGCATCATAGCATCAAAGGCAACGGAAAGAAACTAATTCAATTTGAAGCATTTGAGCTGAAATTACTCAGTTAATTTGCTCACAATCGTAACTGGAATGAGCACTTCTGTTTTAGAAGGATGCATGTTAGTTAAAATCCTGGATAACCTTTTGCTTCCAATGTAGGAGTCTGATAATAAAGTATTCTGTTCCTGTTTATTTTACTAAATAAGCTACCTAACGATGCTTGACACCAGAAACATCCAGGGAGGGGGGATTTAAAGATTCAGCACTTTCATGATTTCATATGAGTTGTCTATTTTGTATCTCTCAGTTCTATTACAATTACAAAATACTGAACTTATATATTAATTCATATTTTCTATATATTGATTTTCCTATTGGGGCAGTGAAGTTAATATTAAGATCTGTTTGGATTAATCACTAAGTACACAAAGAGTGCAGTAAGTCATATATGCAATTTACAAAGAAGCCTATTATATTAATTTGACCAACAAGGAATTGTTTTAAGCACAAGTTTTTGTAAAAAAAATGTGTAAAAATATGTAAAAGTCATTTTTAGATCAAAGTGTTTCATGTTTTTATCTAGTGCATCTAGTGCATTTATTGTTTATAGAACAATATTGTTGTAAAAGAAATTTTCCAATTAAAACAATCATAAGAAAAATCTTTTTGCTAGTTTTGAACTAATGTAGATCAAGGGCCCAAATCTATTCATTATTGACAACAAATCTAAAACAATGAGTATCATAGTTCCAGAATGTTTAAGGTACAGATCTACAAAAAGTATGAATAATTCATATTTGGACACAAAACCAAAACTGCTGTGTAAAATTTTATTTTTTTACTTTTACTATATTGACAATTTTATGCACAAATATTTTAGCGTAAAAATAGAAAATAATTGTTTCATGTAAAATTACCAAAACATTCAACACAAAAGGAAATACATAATTTTAGAGCACATGTCCTTGAAGAGTAAAAATGTATGCAAACCCTCTATTTTACAAAAATTTGGGAATATACGAGCTATATTATTCTTCTGACAGCCACACAATGCAATTTCACATATAATATTCCATACCCTAGTACTGAAGACCTCAAATTAGTCACAGATTGTCCCTCACAAGAAATACAACAAAATATTTCTAGCTTTTTTTATCATTTCTGTGGTTCTGTTATAAGCAAGGCTTAACATACATCAGCACTATAAACTGGAACAAATGTAACAAGTGCAGCAAACTTCTAAAAGAAATACAATGAAAATTTAAAATTCTGGAAAAATGTATATAAAAGAGAGGCCATGTGCCATTTTCCTTACTATGGCTTAGAATATGCATAGCTGAGAGAATATAATAGTATTAACTTGTGATCAGAGTAATTTGACTCAAAATGGACAGATTTATAAATATGAATGAGTAATCTGAGTTGCTTGTTATGCAATAACAATTCTAAAGTTTATATTGGCACAGAGTCATTTTTTGTTCTTATTAAAACAAAGTATGAATTCTTGATAATATATTTCAAATGAACAATTCTTTATAATTATTGTACAGATTGTGAAAGAAAATGAAAAAAACAAAATATTAATAGAATTTAAACTATTTTGTATTCACTACACATCAGAGTGACTGGCCACAAGATTACATGCTTTCTTTGCCGAAAATGATCCTTAAACACTACAATATATTCCTGTATATATTTTTCAGTAACTTGAAAATGAGTAAATAAAACCATGAAGTATACCTTAGCTGTTAAAGTAACAGCATCTCTAAGACTAGAGTCTATAGAACTAAGCCATATTGTATGATGCTTCTTATGGAAGTATGATATTCAATTAAGTGAATTGTTGATAAAGGATATTCAACTTGGCTACATTTTTGATTAAGTGAACCATAACTTTTAATGGCCTTAATTCATAATATTTATACCAAACAAACCAAGAGTAATAAATATACCCATGAAAGTGTTTCCCAGATTTTATAAGTAAAAAAAAAAGTAAAACACAGGTGCAAACAGTGCACTATTATCAGCATTTCTGGATTTCAACTGGGTATAATTTTTAAAAAATATTTTAAATTTACAGGACTATTATTTTTTCAATATTTTTTTTATTTCCAAAGCATTAAAACAAAGCTTGGAAACCAAGTAATTTAAAGAAAGTATTTTATTTTTTATTTTTAACACAGCCACTTATATAACTTAGGGAAATCAATCCATTCTTTAATTCTGTTACTCAACAAGGGGTTTCTTTCTGTGATTAACTTAAGTCTTCAGTTGAAAAACAATTACAGTGCAAGTATAAAAGCAGAAACAGCTGATATACTCCGCAGTGTAGATTAAACAAAGCAATTTTTTTTCTTTGGATGAGAGACAAATTTCAAGTTTTTAATTCCTACACTAAAAATCTGGAAATCCTTTTGGTTCCAAACACTAAGCTTAACAAAGTTTCTTAAGATAGTTAAGCATTTCCCCCTCAAATACACATATTTATCTACAGTTATCAAAATACTCATAATTGGCTTATTGGCGTTACATCTGGATTTCTGTTTTCAGCAGTAACCTTTTTTCTTGCAATGGGGCAAAGAAATCACTTTTATATCAATGTTTTTCTTACAGCCTGTCGTGCTTAAAGTTATAAAGATAGCTAATAGAAACTGTTCTAATTTTAGAAATATTAACATAGCATCTGAAGAAGTGCAGAGACCAAATTTTTTTAAAAAACCTGTTCTACGTGTGAATGCTTCAAGCTGGAAAAAAAAAAAGCAATGTAGCACAACATAATACCAACAGATCTTCAATTTCCTTATAATTCCCAAACTCTTTGCTACAACCTGGACATCTTCATATTATAGAACCTCTGGAATGCCCTTAACATTCATGAAACACATCTTTAAGTCAAAAAGACCCTAATTTATGAGTGTTGCTTGTAGAAAATCATGCACCATATTGAATTGCCAATTAATAGATGCAGTTCTAATTTTAAACCAGAAACTGCTAAGTGTAAAAGAATGTTGTCAAGCTTTTAGGTCCTAGTCCTCAGTTCTCTTTTTCTGTTTGCAGAGATGCTGTAGCCAATGCAACTGCTGTGACTGGTTGTGTAATCCCATGCAGTTGCATCTTTGCCAGTTTCTTTTGTTCACATTCCGTCACCAACCGATTCAGTTCAGCTGCACTGTACCCAATGAGAGTCTTCAAGTCACACACAAACTTGTATACAAACCTTTTGCCTTGTACTTTGCAGATCATGTCACCATCATAGTAATACCTTCATTGAAGAAAGGAAAAGCAACAAGAAACAAATGAAAAGTCATTAAACATGACCCATTTTTTAAATTTGTGAAATTTGTCTTTTGCAATAAAACTGATTAATTTCTTTCCATGATTCCATCAAAATCTGCACCAGTTCAGAAACTATGAAGCAGTGAGAGATGTGGCACAAAACATTAAGAAAAGCTCACCCATATCATGTTAGATAACCTCTTTCATTTAAATTTGAGCTTAACCAGCCTTTATAACTGCCAGAAGTATGATTTCCTGCATATTCAATATATATCACTATTGAATTATTAAATAATGTTGCAGCTAAAGCATACATTAAAACACAGACTGCATGATTCAAATAGCCTATGATGATATTTCTGTGCATTCTCATATGTACTGGCACCATGAAAGACTCCAGTGTTCAGACTGGAGAATATTTGGGAGAAACAGAATACAGTGGATATATAAAACCTGATTTGGGGTAGGGGTGGATGCCATTTTAAAGCATTTGGCACAAATAAATCCTTTAAGTTGATAAAAGGAAAGATGGTTCCCAAGCTCGTATTAAAAAATATGTGGCCCTTTCTGTAAATTATTTCCTGTCTTTACTGAAAGGGAAATCATGTCAGAATTAGTTCTGATTGAAGCAGCCTGTAAGCAAGTCTGTGGGCAAGTAAATAAATATTTCAAACAAACAAGCCATATATTAAGAATATCTTCACAATGAACAACAGAATGTGATGCTTTTTAGTTGAAAGAAATATAAAAGGATTTTCCAATATTAGAAAAGTATTTTCCTATTGTCATAGTGTAATTTGAAACTATAAATGATATCAATTGAAGATGGAAGATTGAAAACTCCAGTGAAGATGGAAAGAGGTACTTTATTACAGAATACATTCTTTTAAACACAGGTTGTACCATACATAATTTTTTATGTAGATACCTCTGCCTTCTGGGACCATTTTTTCCTGAAGTCCAAAAGGTTTTCCCACACTGTGTTGGGCTTTGGCAAAGCCTTTTTTAAGGAAGCTGTATGGCAGGGTGGTTATGATGTACTATTTAATTTATAGTGTTTATCTGATTTTCTGTTTTCTCAACATGGATATCAATAATTGCTCTATTCTTGGTTTTTATTTTAATCTTATTTATTTTTTAAACTACTCCATTGACTAAAAAGGATAGTCTTGAAGGACAGATCCACCATTAAGGCAAGAATCAGCTGAACAAAGCTTGAACCCAACACAAGAAAAGAATTTGTGAAAATGCCTAACAGCCCCTTCTCACAATTCTCAAAAAGATAAAATAGAGGAAAAGTAGCAAAGAAAGCTTTGTTGAAGTTAGCTCCCACAAATTCCTCCTGTGCTTCAATCATTTTGATGTTAATCATTTAGTTTTGAGAATTGAATCCAATATACATTTTTCTTCATTTTATTCTGCTGCTTAGATTATAAGACTACATGGGGCTTGTGAAGCTTTTACGGATCATGTCCATTGTTCTACAACTTTCAGCTGAAAAGCAATGTAATAATACTATAAAATCAATCAAGAGTTTTTAAGCTTACCGTAAAGCACGGCTGAGTTTTTCATAATTCATTGTAGGCTTATTTTTACGTTGTCCCCACTTTTGGGCAACTAGTTCTGGTTGATTTAGTTTAAACTCTCCTTCGTCACCAACCCATGAAATGCAATCTCGGGCATCTTTATCAGTCAGAAGCTCAAGCAAGAATTGCCATAACTGGATCTGACCATTGTTTCCTATTATGATTAATATGCAAATATTAATCATACATATAATAAGTATTTTCATCTACTATAAAGTTAAGGCAAGCAGAATAAAAAAGACATAAAATTTAGGTAACTGTATACAGGCAATCCTTGCTTACCAACCACAACTGGAACTGGCAACTCTGTTGCTAAGCAATGCAATCAGTGAAATGTCAAGTGACCACTCCAAAATTATATCAGTTATGGCTGCAGTCACTAAGCAAATTACCTGTGGTCATTAAGCTTATCACATGATTGTAATTGCTTCCTTCCAGCGTTCCCACTGACTTTGCTTGTTGAAAGCCAGCTGTGAAGGCTAGTGAATAGCATGAATAACAATCATGTCACTGTGGAACACTGTGACTATCAAAGTATACTGGTTGTTAAGTGCCCAAATCAGAAATCTGTGGGGATGCAATGGTAACTACAACTCTGAGGACCACTCACGTATCTCCTTTTTTGCACCAACACAACTTTGAATAATTGCTGAAAGAGCAGACAGTAAGGAAGGACTATCTGTAATCTATTTAAAAAGAAGAAACTAATGTAACAATAGAAAATCTTCATCAAAATTTTAAAATCAACTAAAATGTCAATGAACAGACCAAGCTTTTTCCTTATTAAAATTCTACAAGTTAGAATTCAAGTATAAAAATATGCTTAAATGTTTTTATAATTTATATCAGCTTTCCATATTTCGGCATTGCTCCACAAGCTACAACTTACTTCTCCCGCATCACCATTGTTGAAAATCATAGGAATAGACATATACTCATGTATCTTCAGATCAGTCAGGCTGAAGACTGAGCTACCTCAATTAAAATATTTAATTCAAAAGCTTGTTTAACATTTTAGTTAATTCTAATGTATACTATTTTTAAAGTCCTTCATTCCAATCCCAATTTACTAAATTACTTAACAAAAGTGTTTAGTGCAGCTTGTAACCAATCATGAAAGTTCATACATTTTAATAAAATTTGTTAGTTGGGAATGTGCCACCAGATTCCTGATTTTTTTGTTACCATAGATTAACATGATTAACATTTTTATAGTATATAGATACCAAGAAAAGTCTTGAAGAGACCAACAAACTTAAACATAAATTTAATGAGAGATATGATTAAACATCCTTGGGATTGAAATCTTCTGAGTTACTAACATTATTTTTTTTAAAAAATAATGGTAGTGAAACTATTTCAAACACTTTTTGAGAACCATTAAACCATAAAAATAAAAAAAAATCGTAATTCATAAAAAATAATTGTCCTTCTTAAACAGATGCTTTCTCTTTATTGGAGAAAATATTTAATTTCTCAATGAAATATGAAAAATGTTAAAATACAAGAGTAATAAAATATAAAGTATGCCTTTATATGGTTTTATATTTTCAGAGATTGTACTTCATTTCTAGATTTTCACAAACTCCTGGCAACATAGGTATTTCCCTTTAACTTCAAAATCATTGTCTTTCTTTAGAATAATAGTTAAAATATTTGCTTTAATAAAAAAAAAAATACCTGTTCTGTTACCCGGTGAACTTCTATCTTCCCCTGAAATCCTTGGAGCTCTTTGTACTTTTGAGGCCTTTGCACTATTAATTACTTTAATGGTGGTTGGAGTAGAAGGCTGAACTGAAGCTGGAATAATTTGCACAGCTAGAAAGGACAAAGCATCAAACAATAAATTTAAAAAAAAACAACACATAAAATTGCTATTTCCAACCATAACATAGACGATCTCTCAAGATATTAAATTGTTTTGATGGGCAATGCATAATGTTCTGCTTAACATGCTGTATGCTCTTAGCTTTTCCCAAAGTATATCCTATATTCCCAACAACTCACAGAGATTAATTCAGCTTCTTGGAAAAGTCCTCCATTACTTCAAATGAGCTGATGACAAATAGTGCTGTAACATCCAAGGTCAACTCAGAGATCAAAAGAAACGCCTGAACCTATACCTGGAGGCTGTTGGTTCTGGATTTGGCAATAGTCTCAGAAAATACTCTTTGCAATTAAGTTATTTTTGAGGAGGGATATAAAACAAATATTAATCAACTAGATTGTTCAGCAGTAACATAATTTTAGTACAAGTATAACAGGGGTGTCAAATTCACGACCCGCAGGCTGGATGTGTCACGCGCTGGCCACGCCCACACCTGGTTTAGCGAAGGAGGAAAAAGTTGCGATGCTGCTGCTGTGATGATACGAGTTTGACACCCCTGAAGTATAATAACACGAGTATACCTCCAAAATGGACTTTTCTCGGTTTAAACAAAATAATTTAATTTAATTATACTTTAAATTGCAATTTAACTTTATAAAAGTTATTTTTGTTTTTATAGTTTAAGTCTCTAATTAAAATATTTTTCTTTCGTAAGTATTCAAAGGATGACAACTTACGTTGATCAATAGTAACTGTTGCTATTTCTCCAGAGTGTTCCTGGCTAGCTAGTACATCTGAATAATAAAGACAAAATTTTGCTATTAAGAAAATGTTATTGCAGTTTGATAAACAAGGAAAACAAAGGAAAACATAAAAAGGGTGTGAGAATTTTATGTACAGTATTATAAACTGAAGATAGGACAAAAATAGATTTTGTATTGTTTGAAGCCAGAAGAATTCATTACATTTTGTGTGTTCTGGAAAACTGTTTCAAATAAGAATGAAACAAACTCCAATGCTTTAATTGTTCTGAGTTTTAGACAAAAAAGAAAGAAAATCTAGATAGAGCAAGGTTAAGAAGCATTTCTCCCTTTAATCCCCTCTAAAGCTCTCAGAATAGCAAATCCCACTAGTCTTCCTTCCCAACTTTCTCAGGCAATATTCGAGCATGCATATCCCACCATACCCCTGCCCTTATTTTCAGCACTTTTACTCATCATCTCAGCTATCATCATAGCCACAGCCAAGGTTGTGCACAGGATATCCCACTGTTCTACCTGCCCCTCCATCTTACCAGCATCTTCCCATAGCTATTATTTCTGATAATACATATTCTAAAAGCCTGACCATTCCCCAGTATCACAGGGCCTTTCCTTTCCTTTCAGCTGCTACAGATATCCCAGGAGAGTATATCCTTCCAGCCAATCTGCCCATCAATTTTTTCAGAAGCCTTCCCTTCCTCAATTTAACAGTGTCCTTGGCTTTTTTCTTGATTCCACCATCACCACCAATGCTATCTAAATAAACTCCATTTTACTCGAGAACAAGGCAACCACTTCATTCTTTTTTTTTAGAACAAATTTTATTAATTTTCAAAAACAATACACAAACCAACAAGACATAAAACGTAAGAACATAGAACATCTTTTGAAAAAGCAAATAAAACATTTTATTTAAGTACAGCATAGTTCCAAATTATCCCATTTCCATACAGAATATGCATCTTACATATTCAACTTCATATCTTATTACTCTTTTTCCAATTTCTCACTATTTTTCCCTTTACTTCTATTCAATTTTATTCATTAAACTTATACTTTCATCTATCTTATTTACAATTTCATATGTTCTCATCCAACAATCTTAATTCTCAATAAGCAAACATAAACAAACAAAACACGTAACATGAAAACATAAAACTTCTTTTTAGAAAGTGGCTTAGCCCCGGGTTACATCTTTTTGTGCAGACATAAATCAAATTCATGCTCACCTTATATACTATTTCAATCTTATTTAACATTCTATACTTTCTATAAGTCTTCTCCCCTCTTTTCACTCTCTTAATTCTATTTTATTTACTTCATCTCAATTTAAATCATTATACTTGTATCTTTTGTCCGTTCTTTTTCAATTGTCTATTTATCTTTTCTCTTTAAAACAAAATTTTTCCTGTAATCAGTGGTTGAAGTATGACGCCTTTCTATCTTTCCCCCAATTTAACACTTAAAATACTACATAATTTCCATTCTGATTCTGCTTAGTACATTCTAAATAACATTTTAAAATAAAAAAAAACATAATAAGCTTATAATATAGTAAAAACAATGTTCCATAACAAATTAATTAGTTAAACTCTATTATTAAATCTTAGGTATTTTACACATAGATATTAGGTAATATTAAATCTTAGATATTTTACACATTCCTTACAATATTCTATTAACACATATAATATTCCAGTTTTCTAACTATTTCAAATACAAATACAATACAATCTTGTGTACTTTTACAGAATCTCTTTAAATCGTATTTTACCCTTTATCTCTAAAAAAACCCTGTTTTTTAGCATCTTGTTTTAAGCCTTTATAACTTCCTTTTCCTTTTTCCCTTCCTTTCTTGCCAAATCTAACCTTTTTATCCCGCCATCTCTCAATCTCCACCCTTTTAGTCTCCCCTCTCTGTTGTATTTCTCTTTTCTGTTGCTTTCTGACATTATATCGATTTTTCACCTTATTTTTCCCTTTCTTGGTTGTTTTTTTAGATCTTGAATTCTCTATTTTCTTTCCGCCTTTTCCCTTTTCTTCATCAACTCAAATAGTTTGTCCATTAAAGATGGCTTCTCCTTCTTCATCCCAGCTTTCTGATTGCTGTATTTCCTGATAGGTAGAAATCGCCATTTCTAAGAAGTGGAAAACAGATCCAAAGAAGCCCTTGCCTTCTTGTTCCTCTTCTTTTAGCTTTTTAAATTCCATTTTCAATTCTTCCACGGATAATGCCATTGTTTTATTTTTATTTTTTTAAACAATCCAAGTGTTTTTAGACTTTCAAAAAATAGCTTGAAAAAGTTCCAAAGTCATCAAGCAATCCAAATCAACCCAAACTGTTTCATTTAGCACTTCCTTCTTTTAATACTTTCTCTTTCTGGGGTAGAGTTCAATTACACAATTCCAAAATGATTTGTTAGAAGTCTTATTACAGTTTAATCTCTGATCTTATAAACTCCAAGCAGTCTCCTCCAGCAGAATTTTAATATAAATCATTTGCCTCTCCCTTCCCACTTATAGCAAAAAAAAATAGCCAAAAAAAAATTGATTTTAAAATATCAATGTTCAGAAATCTTTGATGTCCCCTTGGCTTTAATTTTCAAAATTAGTTACCTTCTGTTGCCAAAGCGGATGTTTCCGATTTCCATTGCTATCTCCGTAGGGAAGGAGAGTGAAGCAGAAAAAACTTTCCCTTTTCACTTTCATCCGCAGCTTTTTACAATCTTCTTGGGAACAATGTATCCTTTAAAGAGCTAAATTTCCAGGGTGTTCAGATGTTACTTATTGTCCCGGTTCAGCCAAAGACTTTCACTTTCTCCACTTCCTCCTGCACAAAACTTGTTCGGCTGAGAGGTTCTTTGTGGCGGCTATTGCTGACCGCCGCTCCACCGCCTTTGGAAAAGGGAGTTTAGCCGGCTGAGGAAGGGGATTGCGATGTCCCCAGACCCCTGTCCAGATCTCCCCTGTCTTCAGTTATCCCTACAGGATAACTATAGCCTCCAGATCCAATTGGATCGGAGGCACTCCAGCAGCGAGCGCGGCAGGGATCGCGCACGAACGCAAATTCCTGCCGCCGCTGAAGCCTGACAAACCGGAACTCCCAAGGCAACCACTTCATTCTATGCATGGATCAAATAACCAGAAACCAGCTGTTCTACATCTGGAACGTTTTGTACATTCTACTATATACACAGTAAACCAAGGTGTTTTTGATTTATGTATCTATTATATTAATTACATTATAAATTCTATAAGACAATTTCATTTCATAACTTTTTTGCCTAGTTTTTGTCACCAGTTAACTTCTGCTATTGAAAATGTTGAATTATGTATGGATATGTTTTTGTTAAGAGTGAAACTGAGGCAGAGATGTGTTTATTTAACTTAGTATGGTTGAGGAAGTGGATATTAGCTATATTCCCAATCATATCTACCTGTCAAATAACATTTAGTCAGGTGACTAATGTTTATTTGATACAGGACAACCATCTTTAGGCATCAGAAGCAAGCATTCTCTGCAGAATAGCATTTGCCCAGATATACGAACAACAGCACACACACAATGACTTTTGGGAAGTCCACGCAAAAATGACTTTTTTAAAAAACCAAGCCTTGGAAAGTGACACTGTATTCTGTACTCCTGTTCTGTACTCCTTTTTGCAACAGCAATTGTTTTATGTTTGATGTGAATGGATTAGATTCACAGGTTCTACTATTATGTATTGGTATTTTATGAACTGTAGTAACTATTATTTTATTCTAAAGCTTACTATATGTTTTGAATTCAATTTATAGTGGCTGGATAATGCTCCTTAAAGTCAATTTCACCTGAAACAGCAAGCAAGCAAACAAATGAATAAAATATTGGGTATCCATAGTATTATAGAAAACTGTGCATTTAATGTCTGCTTATTTTTCAGAGGCAGACTGAAATCTTTTAAAAATTGTACAAAATTGTTTCATTAAATGGAAAAACATAAGTATTGACATTTCAATAGTATTATTAAAATAACTGTACTGTTTTATAGTACCCTGTTTCTCCAACAATACGGCCTCCCCCCAATAGGAAGTCCCAGCATGGTTTATAGGCATGAAATGAAATTAAGCCCCTCCCCCCAAATTAAGGCCTATATTAAAACATGCGAAATGGGGGGGAATGGGGGGGGGGCTTGCCGTTAGGAAGTACTTTTGTTGCACACCTGGATAATATGATGCCTGCGTTGACCCCGATACGAAATGCCCCACCAACGCCGAGGTCAACATCCAAGCCGTCGCCGCCCGCCCGCCCGAAGATGCAAGCGGGGGGAAATTAAGTCACCATATGGCCTAGCCATTTTTTCAGGGCTCAAAAAAAAATAAGACCCAGCCTTATTATATGAGAAACACGGTATCAGTATCTTTGAAATGATACTAAGATTTGTTTTCTGCTAAAAACTGCAAAGATAGAAATGGATTATAATTTCACATAGTCAAATAGCATTTAAATTCACATTTCATGCATACATCCTGAGAACTAGAATATCCACAATGTAAAACATTTTATTTATTTACTTTAAAAAAAAAAAACATTTGCTAAGAAAACACACATACATTTTCGAAGAAGTTCCAGATGGCTCCATAGAATTTCTCCCCGAGGGACTCTTTGGAAGAAATCTTCTTGGCTGAGGCTACACAGTTCTCTTCCAGGAATACTAAGAGTATTGAGGTCAATGTCAGTCATGCTGAATTCCTTCATCACCCATACAACCCAATGCAGTACCTGATCCGTTGACCACTGAACTGGATCTAGGAAAATACAAATAATTCATTTTCCCGATGCTGAAATAGACATATTCTATACAATGTACATTCTGCAAAAATAATAAAATCATAAAATTCCTGCAGAAAATATTGTCGTGAGTAGAAGCAGCTGAGAATAGGCTCAAATCTAATATATCATTAATTAAAATTGCAATTTCTTTCAGAATCATTTGTGATTCATCACCTGCATCATCAGTTTTAGGAAAGAAAAACTTTATAACAAAATTGTGTGAGTGGTCCAGAATAGAGTGAGTCACAGGTGCTAGAGAGGGTGTACAGGGGAGGAACACTTACCAAGCAACTTGCAATCTTCCCTGCTGGCTTCCCCACTAACTTTCTGGAGGAATCAGAAGTTTGCAAATGGCAATCAATGACTGCATGGTGCTTGGCAACCAGTTTGCCAAATTCTCAAATTGCGATAGCATGACTGTATGGGTGCTGCAATAGCCACAACTTTAAGGACCAGTTTTAAGTTTCATTAAGGATCAGTTTTAAGATTCTATCGTATCTTTAAATGGTCACTGAACAAATAGTCATGAGTCAAGGACTACCTGTAATGCTATCCATTATGTTTTCAACAGACACTGAAGCTTTAGTGAATAAAATTCAGTATCATAACACATTCATTTATTTGCAGGTTCCACTGTTGCATATCCATATAGGCTATAAAAACTCTTTTTATCTATTGATAGTAACTGGATAAACCAATGTTTGATTCCATCTGTGGCAACTTGCTATACAGTAATTGAGCTTCATTTTTAAATCTATAAAGTCCATAAAGCTAAACAGAAGTACTTGCAGTGGATGAAGCAGGAAGATCAAAATGATATTCCACTGAATAATTTGTTTTAGAGTTGCATGCAGAGCCAGAACATTCCTGCATTCCCCAGAATGTTCCATTCTTCTACCATAATGTATCAACCTGGTCTTTGTACACCCCTAATTCTTATCATTTAATGATACGATGTCTTACCATAGGGTATTCCTAAGCGTTCTTGTTCTTTACGGTACCCTTCTAATGCTGCAGCCCATCGAGTTACTTGTTCTGATGTTTCATCAGATATGGTGGTAATATGTTTAGTTCCATCTAATGTTATTACTTGAGTTTCTTCAACAAGGTGTGCTTCAGTTTCAGTATGATGGGCATCTGGATCAATCACTACCTCAACTGTTTCAACCGGTTTTACAATTTCAAGGATGTTTAACTTTGGGTCCATTCCTATATACAGAAAAAGAAAGTGAGTAGATATCCAAACGTAATAGTTATAAATAATGAAACAGTATGGTACCTAAATATATTAATAAATGAACATTACTATTACTAAAATTGCCTCTTCAAATGCAGTTTTAGTTTTAAAACTCATATGCGGAAAAAAGTTATTAGCCTTTATTCTCGCCAATGGTAAATTCATTTAGAAAACAATATTCCTATATGAACAAAGGATTTCATTTCAGTTTTTTCAAAGTTATATTGCATCTCTCATGAAACAAGGGAAGGTAAAGCAAGTGAGAGAAAAAGTAATGCCCCTTGATTATTTCATAAGCTGCCCATATCTAATCCAGCTCTCCATTATGAAACTTAGGAATTATTAGGAACTGGTGCCAAAGGTATTTTCCTGTTCCGTCTTTGCCAACTTAGCCTTCTATTTATACCTTTTCACAGTGAAATTCTATTTTTATTAGATAATCTGAAATAATTTACCTTGCCTCGATATTACTTGGACACTAAGCTGCACAGTTCCATCTGTTTTGACACCTTGATCAAACAGACTACGGTCTGGATCCAGCTTGATAATAAAAGGAAATTTAGAAAAATGTTGAAGTAAACAATTCATAACTATCAATGTGGACATTTCTTAAAAAGAGATATCGACTTTACAAATACAGATAATCAACTTACAACCATTCACTTACTGACTTTTCAAAATTAAAGCAGTACTGAAAAAAAGTGATTTATGACCATTTTCACACTTATGACTGTTGCAGCATCTCTATGGTACATGATCAAAATTTAGATACTTGGCAACTGGTTTATGCTTTTGATGGTTGCAGTGTCCAGGGATTATATGATCATATTTTGTGACCTTCTGACAAGCAAAATCAATGGGGAAGCCAGATTCAAGTAGAAACCATGTTACTAACTTAACTGCAGTGATTCACTTAACAACTGTGGGGAGAAAGGTGGTAAAATGGGACAAAATGTACTTAACTCACTTGCAACAGAAATGTTGGGCTCAATTGCAGTTGTAAGTTGAGGACTACCTGTAAGCATTATTTTCCAATCAAAAAAGCTATTGATACATTCTTTTAAAGATGTATGTGTACGTATACATACACAAACATATGCATCCTACATTATATGGCAATAGCACAAAGAATCAGTTATTATCATGTTTAACATGTCAAAATCATTGCAGATCAAAATAGTTCCCTTCCTGCCCCCAGGGTGGAATATTTTTTGTTGAAAATAGCATTTATACTGCACAGTACTGTACTGCTTATTCTCCATAAACTAGATATTCCTGTGTTTTTATTTAAATAAAAAGACAATTTTCTGCTCTCCTCATTTAGATACACAAAAATGTGATTCATCGGAATAAATCAAAATTGTATTTTTTCTGATATAATCATAACCAAACAATGGCTTGTTTTGCATCCTAGAACAATCTGTTTCCACCATCCAAACCAAAACTTTCCTCTACATGCACTACTATATTCCACAAACTTCAGTATTTCACATTTAAAGGCTAGATTATTTGCTATATTTTAGCTTTCTCATACTACCTGAACTTATATTCTATTTTCCTAAATAAATATTAACTTTCCTTTCATTTAAGTAATTCAAAAACTCATATAAAAGGTAGTAAATATTTTGATAAATGTATCAGATATGAGAGGAAAAACAGAAGTAGAATGGTTGAAAAAAAAAGAATGTTATATTGTGCAAAAGAAGTGTACATGAACCTATGATTGGTCTATATTGGATTAAATCTATATTGATTTACTACTAAATTAAACTAGCTCTAAAACTGATGCTTATTTAAAAATCTTTAACAATTTGTGCTTATACCTGTATATCTTGCAGACAGATTTCATGGGCTTCTAAGGAACATTGAAGTCTTGGTTCCAGTAGTTTCTTTAGGTTTCCAACTGGTTCATTGATATCAATAGCCTGACTTACAAATTCTGCAGCAGTGTAAGTCTGTTCAACAATGCTGAAATGAAAGAATTAAAAAATAATCCACTGTATTTTAAACATTTTTTTCTATAATAGATTTTAATTTATTGGCCTAAATCTGATTTGAACATTTTTAAAAAGTTCAATAATATTGGATATTGACAAGAAGTACAGGTAAATAATTCATATGTAAACGCATAAATCAATTGCACTTCCAAATATTAAAGTGACTGACTACATGGTTATAGATGGATATTTAATGAAACTATTTTATTTTAAAACTAAATTCTGAAATCCATTAACGTAGATGTGAGACAAAAACCACAACAGTAAATCTCTTGAGTACCAAACCTGAAGGGCACTTTTTCATATAAAATGCATTTTTAATTAATTGCAAGATTTTTGAATTTATGATGATTTGGGAAAGGGGTGCAATCTTTTGGCAAATCACCTAGAGATTTAGCATGATATAATTAAATGTTTCTGTTGTTTCTATGCTCCTATAAAGACTCATCAAAATAGATGTGATTAAGGCAACAGCATTTTTTAAAAACATAAGATAAGAAAATTCTAAGACACAAGTACATTACATATATTGTAAAAATGAAAATGTGCTGGCAGATGATTAGCAGCAGTAATCCACAAAATTCTTGACTAGTATTTTAATACTAATGAAGAACTGGAATCAAAGATCAAGTCAACTTAATGAAACTGCACTGTCAGCTATAAAACCATATTTCCCCTAAATTAAATGTTTCTATTATTTATTTTGCAAGTAATATATACTCTGGCTTTAAAGAAAGTCCTGTTCATGTGATATTTTTATTTCAATTTTATAAACCTAACCCTAACCCTAAAGCAATAAGGAATGAGGTAGAAAAAACAACTGTTGCTTCAACTTGTTGCAAGCATCAAAAGTTCTTTGAACAGTAATAACAAATTTATGCTTTCTATCCTTAATAAAAAACTAATATATTTACATCCTTAAAGTCAAGAAAAATATTATTTCCACAGAATTTAAATGAAAGAATTTTTCAAATGGATTTATCTTCCTTTATTAATCAGAAAGACAACTATAAAAATAATCATGTATAAGGTCCCATGGAATCTTTCTATATACCTTTCTTCAGTGCATTCTTGTTTTTCGGTTCCATCTATTTCTATTTCTATTAGTTCTTCTGCTTCTCTTTTAGTCATGGTTGAAATATTTCAAGAGATAGCCTGCAAATTCAAACACAAGTAGTACACACGTGTTAAAATAAAAATAATTTTATCATTTTTACTATTTCATACAATCTAAAAAAGATATACAGTAGCATAAAGAATATATGTTAGAATAAATTTGGTTGAGTACTACTATGAAGCAATCATGCTTAACAATAAATACTAGTATTAATAATAATTCTGATATTCCATTACAAGTTAAAAGGCTGCTTTAAGTTGTTGACACTATATAAATACACTTGAGCATTTTTAAGTACTTTTTTTGCCCTACAAACCTGAAGCGCTGCACAGCCTTTGAAATCACTTAGACAGTAAACACATCACTTCTGTGTTAAAATTGTTTAGATACACAATATTTTAAAAACCTCACATATTCTGGATTTATTTTTAAGAAGATAATACAGTACTGGCTCTTCTAGAAATCTTGTACAGGTAGTCCTTGAGTTATGACTACAATTGAGCCCAAATTTCTGTTGCTAAACAAGACATCTGTTAAGTGAATTTTGCCCCATTTTATGACCTTTCCCGATTTTGATCATGTAACCATGGAGATGCTGCAACGTTTCTGAAAAACAGTCATAATTCATTTTTTCAGTGCCGTTGTAACTTTCAAATGGTCACTAAAGGAACTGTTGTAAGCCGAAGATTACCTGTGGTCTTAACAGCTGATGTTAACCATATTTTATGCTGCGTTTATTTTCCATCCTTTTTCCATTAGTTTCTGAAACATGCAGTACGTTATATTCATTCTAGTCTAAGAAATCCATACAACTTACTAGAATGTTATAGCTTAAAAGAGTTATCTTTAGTCTGCATACATTTGCCAATTAAAATATGCATTTTAAAAGGTAGGCCTATACCCTTCAACTTCAAAGACAAAATAGTGCTTTAGAACATTAAATTACATCATTGTCTACAGTTAGCTATTTAAACTAAATACACCTCTCCCTTCGATCTCATGGCAACTTTAGAGGGTGGCCAAGCAATCGCAGAAAAGGCATGGCAGAGAGCTCCCACCACCCCACCAGCTTATTGCCTTCATGTTGGAAACGTTGAGATTTTACATTACTTTCCATTTCAAACTATTCAGCTTTGCCTTCCCAAAAATGGGAAAAATAATTTCCAAGAATTCTAGCTACACAGCACCAGATTACAGCAAAGGCAGGTTAGAAAAACAAGAACAAGCATTTCGGGAACTCTATTAGATATGAACATCAGGCTACCAAATACTGTTAACATAATTCTTTTTCCCCTGTATATCTATATCCTTCTTTACCTGGCATTTGTAAAGAGAAATAAAAATGATTAGTTGCCCCCAAACCAGTTCTTTCTTGGTCCTGTACTAAATTGAGGTTTTCTAAAAAAGATTAACCCTACATATGCATGCAGTAAGAACTTACACAAAAAAGTATTTACAGGTAGTCCATGATTTACAACCACAATTGAGCCCAGAATTTATAGTGCTAAGTGTTAAATTTGTTAAGTGAGTTTTGCCTCATTTTATGACTTTTCTTGCCACATTTGTTAAGTGAATCACTGCAGTTTATAAATTAGTAACACAGTTGTTAAATGAATCTACCTTCCCCATTGGCTTTGCTTGTCAGAAGATAGAAACGGTCATAAATATGAACCAGCTGTCAAGCATCTGAATGTAAATCACATGACCATGGGGATGCTGCAACAGTCTCAAGTGTGAAAAATGGTCATAAGTCACTTATGCTGTAAGTTTGAACGGTCACTAAATGAACTATTGTAAGTCAAGGACTATCTGTATTTCTAGTGTGCCCCATCAAAAAAATTACAAGCAACTGTACTGAAGAAACAATGCTGCATACTCCTTGTCTCCAAAACATTACAAGAAATGATAAATATAAACCCTTCGTCATAATAATAAATATATTTCATTTATTCCTAGTTCTCGTTTTCAAAGCGGCCTTTAAAAAGGATGTACGGTGCCGATATACTTACTTACAATGTAACTTTTGCTACCAACTATGGCTATCCACCAGACGCCCCTTGTTCCTCACTGAAATAATTACACATCGATTTTGACAGAATCTACTGCTATAGAAGTTGAAAATAAGCCGACAAGTCAAGACTAAGAAAACGGCGAAAGAAAACTGTACTGACGACGACTAACCATGATGTGGAGCGTTTCAAAACACGGATGGCAAGAACGTGTTTAAAATTGAGGGAGGGCAAGAGGCTGCCGAATTAATTTCGAAATCTGTTGTCAGATACCCTCTCCGGAACACAACGTTGTCAAAATATATATACATATGTATATCAACCTATCCCTGTGTGGAGAAAAAAAGGCTCCTGCCAAAGGGGCTTGGCTATCGACGGGACTCCCGAGGCCTCTTTTTCCACTGTCCAAAAGAGGAGACGAAGAGGACGCAGAGATCCTTCCCGCCCCATGATTCGAGGGGGGGGGGGGGTAAAAAGGCAAAAGCTTGCGGCGACGAAGAGGCGCCAAGATGGGGGGAAACCCTTCCCCCGGTCCAGGCCTTCCTCCGTCACCCGCGGCTGCGCCTCCTTGTTGTTTGAACTCGAAACGGAAATGAGACTCGCGCCGCGCGGAGCAGAAACGGAAACAAAACACAAGAAGTGAGGAGGCCACGAGACCCCCCTCCCGCCCGGATACAGCGCGAGGCGCTTTCCTCTTCCCCCTCCCGTTCACTTTCCTCCGAGCCGCGCGCCCCGGAGTTCCCGCTTGAACACTCACCAGCCGCCGCCGCCACCTCACGGTCTCCGTCACAAAAACAATCCAGCCCCACTGCTTGTGGAGCAGCGCTGCTGCTTTCTCTTTTCCGCCGTGGCAGCTGCGTCGGTTCAACCAGAGAAGCTCCTATTTTCCCTGACACTCCCGGCGGCGAAGGGGAGTCGTGGGGGGGGACGGGACCCTTAGCGGACTCCAACTCTGGCGGTCGGTCGGTCGGCTAGGCCTGCGCGCGGGGCCCTGGCGGGGGAAAAGCGCAGATACACGATTCCCCCCACCCTGCGCGCCAGGGCAAAAACTACGATTCCCAGCGCCCCTTGCGAGCCCGCCTTGCGCTGCTATAGTAAAATTCAAAGTATTTTTACAAGCGCCATTTTAAGTCGGAAGTGAATCCTTCTGTTTCCGGTAGGTAAACGGGCCATCGGTTAAAGAGTTTTTTCCGAGTTTTTAAATGACCTTTCCTGGTTCGAAAAAAGGCCGCAAAGGAATTTCGAGTAACTACAACTAGAGAGAAGGTGAAGATGAGCCGTGTTTAGATAAGCAAATGACCGGAGACGGGCGGTCAAAAAGCAAAATTCCCGAAACCCATTGCGACTTTCGGCGGCGGGGCGGGGCCATTTGACTGCAGGCTCCGGGAAGGTGACCGATCGTGGTGGGTGTTCCTTGAGGAGTTGGAGACCGGGTGAAAGAAGGCTGAAAGAGCAGCCATCTCTGGAGGATTTCGGCTTTAGGTAGTTTAATCCCATTCCCCCCGTTTTTCCCCCAATCGCATTGTTCCGAATCGTCTCTCCCTCGATATTCTGGCTTCTAACTAGTCCGTTGAATGATGCAGGCTTTAAGCGAGTGGCTGCACCTAGCGGGAAGGTAAACTGCTAATTCGTCCATAATATCCGGTGCATCAGAAGGGATCATATTAGGGAAAGTGGGGTTGAGAATGCGAAGTTGGTTGCTATGGTGGGTTTAACTTCCAGGGACAGGAGGAGTTTTCTGAGCAGCAACTTCTTTGGCAGACAAGGCCACTGCCAGCTAATGTTGGGGAGGCCGTAGGCTTGGGCATTATGCCCTCAGCGGCTTTTCTTCTGACACAATATCGCAACCGCTATACTTTATACCTTTACTGGACCCGTTGTTTTTACTCGGTGGTGGGAGGATGAAGACAGTGCTATTGCCGCTCCCCCCTCCCCCCACTCGCTTCGGGAGAGACAAATGAATGGGTGCCTGCAAAAACAACAACAAAATACCAGGCTACTGTAGTAACAGTACTCTGATCTTGATAATGGAATGGGCCTCAAAAGTTATTCATTGATGGCAACTTTATTAGCTCCCCTGTAAATCCTTGCTTGCTCTTGCCCCCTAATCCAAATCCCTCAAGACAGCTTTGAGTCTAAAGTAGGGGTCGCCAAACTTTTAGACCTCAGGGACCACCAAACTCATAATTTTAAATCCCGTGGACCAGAGACCTAGGAAAATCCCCCCAAAAAAAGTCTGCAGGAAAATTCCCTACCCCGTTTTCCTACCGATCGATCATTCTTTATTTGGGATCCCAGGATACCATCTCCATCTCCATTCTCGGGGTGGGGGGAGAGACTTTTGGCTTCATGCAAGGAAAGCAGCAGAAGTCTTTCTCTCCCCCAAACTCTGCCAAAAATGAGTCTTTGTGAGACTTGTTGTACCAGTGCAGCCTCTTGGAGCAGGATGCCTTCCAGGGTCCCAAAGACTCGTTTCTGGTGGAGTTTGGGGGAGAGAAAGAAAGACTTTTGCTGCTTTCCTTGCATGCAGCCAAAAGCAGAAGAAAGAAGCTGCAAGAAGCAGCCCAGTGGCCAGGTGAGGTGTGTGGAGTGAGTGGGACAAGTTCCTCCCCTCCCCTCACTACCTTGTGTTGTTCACAATGCAAGTATTCCCATGGGCCATGTGGGCGGCGCAGCCTTGTGTTCCCACGCAGCCTGGATTAATTGGTTTTGGGGTGACATTTCTCTGCAGACCACCAAAATTTTCTCATGGACCACCAGTGGTTCCCAGCCCACTGGTTGCCGACCACTGCTGTAAAGTATTTACGTAATTCTTCTGTAATGAGCAGTCTTCCAGCACACTTAAATATTTAAAATCAGTATAGTTTTGATTTTAATGCTGAAATTTGGTTTCTTTAACCAATTTATTATTATGTTCACCCAAACTTTGAGCCTTTAACATTCTCATAGATTGTTGATAAATGATAAATAAGAAAGCTTCTTCAGTATTTAGGAAAAAGAATTACAAATGATTAAGGAAAATGAAAACATTTCTGTCCTACATACCGTCATTTTACCTCAGTTAAGAACTGTCATTTTAGTAATTGCTGATAGTTTGGTATTGATTCTATCAATAAAATTAGTCATTTAAATGAGTCATTTATGCAGAAATATTTTTCCATAAGGAGATATCTGATGGAGAGGCAACTAATCTGCCAGTTGATGTGATTGAGTAATTTGATTTTTTTTCTCTCCATCTGCAACCTAGTGGAATTGCTCAACTGGACATCCTATTGATTTTTGTTTTAAAAATAAGATACTAATTGGCAAAGTAGTATATTATTGCCTTCATCTTTTCTGTTGCCATTGGTAATATTTATTTACTTGATTTTTATGCCCATACGTTAGAATAATTCAAGATGACTTACCATTAAACTCAGCAAAATCATCAGAATGCAAAAGATAAAAAATTAAATGACTGAATGGGAAGTGTCTTCTTCATCCAGAGCTTTACTGCAAATTAGTCTTATTGAAATATTTGTATTGAATTTATACTGATGGGTGTGATTTTTGGTGATATTTTTATCTCTGTGGTTGATTGTCTAGTTTTCTCCTTTTTTTCCTGTTTTTTTGTTAGCTGCCCAGAGTCACTTGTTAGAAGCAGGTAACATGTACACTGAATAAATATACGATTTAATATCACTGGGCTGATGGCCTATTCCAGGGGTAGGGAAACTTGGCTCTTTTATCACTTATGGACTTCAACTCCCAGAATTCTTGAGTGAGCCATAAAAAGTTCCCCATCCCTGGTTTTTCAGTTGTGGGGGAAATCAATTTTTGACTTGAATGGGACTGTTTAATATACAAATGTAGGACATATCTTAAACAGTCCCATTCAAGTCAAAAATTGATTTCCCCCACAACTGAAAAACCAGTAGGCCAGGGATGGGGAACCTTTTATGGCTCACTCAGGAATTCTGGGAGTTGAAGTCCATAAGTGATAAAAGAGCCAAGTTTCCCTACCCCAGGCCTGTTCAAATAACTTGGCTAATGGCCTTGTTATTGATACAAATAATTCTTGACTTTGACAATTGGAACTAGATTTTTTATTTCAGTCAATATGTGATTTACCATAGTTGTTAAGCAAATCCAGGTTCCCCAATAGTTGTTTTTTGATGGAAATTAGCAAAAACAAAAAAAGATTGCAAATTGTGATCATGTTACTGCAGGATGCTACAACTAGTCATAAATGTGAGCTAGTTGCACTGTGTTTGAATTGTGATCACGTGACTACAGGGGTGTGATGGTCATAAGTGGAGATACAGATCATATGTCACCTTTTCCAAGGCCATTTAACTTTGAACCATCATTAAACAGTCTTAAGTCAAGAACTACTTGTACTACTGTTGTAAAACACAATATGGATGGGACCAAATGGCTCTCTGGGAAATAGTATTCTAGAGTACACGAATGACAAAGGAAAGGCACATTATCTCTGGGCATCTACAATATGACATTGCTTAAATGAAGGGATTTGGGGATATCCATCCTGTGAGATCATTTAAGACACAAGTCCTTCAGTCATGTAGGGCTTGATAGATGAAAAACAGGCCAATGAATTGCATCCAGAAACTCATTTATATCCCATGGAGCACAGTCACTGTGACAACACAAAGCAAAATTGTCACATAGAAATACCAAGGTGTAATCATAATTGATTATGAGGCTACACTCTGGATCTGCTGAAGCTTCTAAATGATCTTCATTGGTGGCCCTATGTACAACATGTTGCAGTTGTCTTAAAGAGATACCTAGGCATAAGCAGTCCAGTAAAGGGCACAGTGGCGCATAGGACAAGTCCATTCTGGCCATGGCTGCCATTGAATGGGATACCAGCTAATGGAATAGTGGCAGTTCGGAAATTATTTACCAGATTTATCTGTAGCTTTTTACTACTTGGGTTTTAAGAGGTCAACAATGAAACAAATAAAATGAAACAAAACATTAACAATCAAATACCAATCATTAGTATACTGAAGGAAGATATTAAGAAGTTGGAATGAGCAGAGCAAAATTCATAATCCAGTTTTGAAGTGGCAACTTGGAAGTTCCTGCTTGTTGAGTGAGTTTGAAGCAGGTTTCCCAATGTACCTCAGACTAGTACTGTATAGTGTTCGTATGAAAGTAAATAATTTGCATTTCAGGTGTAATATCTTTTGTCTTTCTAGGTGAAAATTTGGCAAATTTATCATGATTCTTCAACAGCTCTTTAGATTTTCTTCCATTTTCCGTTCAGCCCTATCTGTCCAGTTGCGTAGAAATATTGGCTTTTCTGCCATTGCATTTAATAAAGCAAAGGAACTTGATCCTGTACAGAAGCTCTTCTTGGACAAGATTAGAGAATATAAAACCAAGAGCCAGTAAGTTAAATCATCAGTTCATTTATATGAATAACTACTTTTATTACTCACACTTCCTGCAAGGTATTTTATAGTATTATTTAAATGTCAGGTATATGTGTTTAATATGGGATAATATAATGATTTTTTATTTGTTACTATTTTGTTTGATGAAACCCATAGATTGAAAGATCCTGGGATTATGGATTTAATTTTATATAGGTTAAGTTATATAAAAGTTTTATAATACATTTTACAGTTCTCTCTCCATCTACATGCCGCTGAATGAGATAATGCATACCATCTCTCTGACTTTCCACCCAGAGAGTCTAAAGACAGTTGATATTTGCCAAAGAGTCTATGATGTTGATCTTCAGACAAGCACGATAAGCCAATTACAAGAGTGGGTTCCTTTCTGGAAACCATTAGATCTACAAACCACCTGCCAAACCTGGTTTGCTCAATACACTCTACAACCTTCTTTTTACCTGCTTTAGTGCTCTTCCCTCAGCAATATTGGATGGATTTCATAAAATTCCATTTAATGAGAGAAATTGTCCCCATGGCAGGAATCCGACTTTAGTGCACGTAGTTCTTTATCCCTTTTAAGAGGACCTATGTGTTGGTATACTTATATTACCATCTAATAGAGATCAATGAGAGGGAAGTGTTTGTTTTCTAATTCTTAAACCAGAATTCTGCTTCTATTAACAGTATTCTTATGTGGTATGATAATCGTTATCAGCGCTTATTGTCACAAGAAGGCTTAAAGTATCCTAATCTTGGAACAATGTCACAAAGTTCTTCTATTCTCTTGCTTACATTTTATTAATTTTGTTTTGCTTTCTTATATTTTGGTCTTTTTGTTTAATTCTTACGTGTGTACATTTTAATTGTATGTATGACTGTATGGTTTTATTATTGTTTTTGAGCCTGCTTTTATATGTTGCTTTAGGATTATACAGTGGATATAAAAAGTTAAAATGCCAGGTTTTTGAGATGTAAAAAAATCAGACCAAGATAAATCACTTCAGAATTTTTTCTACCTTTATTATTAAGAGCCCAGACCAGAATCCAATTGAAAATCTGGGAAGTAACCTGCAGAGGGCTGTGCACAGGAAATGCCCTCACAATTTGGCAGATTTTGAGCGTTTTTTAAACGAAGAATTGGGCAAAGATTCCCAAGGCAAAATGATAGGCTCCTACTCCAAAAGACTGCTTGCTGGCAAAAAAAGCAAGTGCTGCAATAAAGAATAAAGATGTGCACCTCTGTTCAACCACATTATTGTAAGTTTTTTATTATCATCTTCTCCCTAAAAGATTTCAATTTGCTTTTCAATTGAATTGTATAGTTTATATGTTATATTAAAGGTGAAAAAATTCTGAAGTGGTTTCTCTTGATCAGATTTTTTTACATTTCTAACACCTAACATTTTAACGGGTATGTAGACTTTCTATATCCAATATAGTTACTTTGTTGGTCATTGACCATAAAAGGCAACACTGATGAATTAATATGTGATGGTGCATATGTTATTAATACACTTCCTGAAGGAAGGATAAATCCTGAGATTCTCCATACACAATTCACTAATGGACTGCTTCAACTATAGCAGCAGGAACAAATGAGCAGGAAATATTAGGTTTAAAGTACTTTAAGTTATCTCCCCCCCCCCCCAAATAGTGTATAAGTACAATAATGTAGTCATACGTGACAGGTTATACTTTCTATAATGTTTCTAGTATCACCAAGATTTGCCAACTTGTAAAATATCCATTGTAGCCTAGATTTATTTTCTGTTAGCCTATTCTGTAATATTACTAAATTTGCTCCAAGAAGCTTTCTTCCCTAATGTTATCTTCCAGGCAAATTGAGCAGGTACAGAATATCTGCAACAAATGAAGCAGGTTATCCATTCAAAAAATATCTGCTGTGGAACGGGTGTCTCTTTCATAATATGTTGTTTTACAATGGACATGGATACTCCCAAAATGCCATATAGTAAAATACAAACTGGTAAAGGATACTCTCTGCCAGAGTACTTTGTCAGATTTCCCCCCCCCCTTTTTTTTTTTAATCGATGCATATAACTATATAGATGCAAATACTGTACTTTCAAAAAATGTCTGTAGCCACCTAGTGGATGCATACTCGAAAATGAAATTGAGACTGCAATTTTTCCTGGAAGCATGTTATTTTAAAATTAAAATTGTGGAGCAGGGGATCTGGTATATTCCAAAGTAGGCATAGGGATTTTATGGTCCACAGGCCACTTCCAGCCCATCAATTGTATTTGTCTGACCTGCGGCAACAGCAGAAGCAAGAAGAGTCCCCCCACAACAGGCCCAGTTTCTTATGTGGCCCCCTCTCCTGCTCCTAAGAGATATGTGTAGGGACATTGGTTCCAATAGGTGCCAAAGATCTCAATGGGTGACAAGTTGGAAACCCTATATATTGTGTCTGGCCTAAGATTGTTTTGCAATCAATTTAGAATTTCCTGATTAATCCATTTGGTAATGGCATTTTCCTATGGCTTTCTTCTCATAATTTAGCAGTTACGCAGCAAATCGTCGGGGCAGGGAGTTGGGGGGTGATTTTTTTTCCAGATTTTGTTCTATTGTACTTTATTAATTTATTTGATTATTTTTGTTAGTTTTTATTGTTTTTTTATTTTTATTTTTTGTTTTAAATATGGTTTTACATTGTGTAAGCTGCCTTGAGTCACCATGGGCGAATTGGTGGCAATATAAATTAAATAAATAAATGATCTGTAAGCTATTATGAATATATTTATGTATTATAAATCTGGTGATCAGTTGTCATTCTGTTTGCTTAAAGTAAATAAATTGTAGATTTCCAAAAAAATTAATTTGGAATTCTTATACAGGGATCTTTTAATAAGATGTTACCAGGTTTTGTATTTCTTTGAAAAATAACAGTTCTTGTATTTTTAGAAAAGCTGGTGGCCCTGTTGATGTTGGTCCAGAATATGAGAAAGAGATGAATGAACAAACTGAGAAACTCACACGAGTCTATGGCGGAGGAGACATGACCAAATTTCCCGAGTTCAAATTTGAAGGTAAGGTTTTAGAAATGTGCCCATTACAGGTAGTCCTTGATTTACAGTCATTTGTTTAGTAACTGTTTGAAATTACAACTGCACAGAAAAGGTCACTTAAGATCAGAAAAGGTCACTTAATTAAGATCAGTCATCACACTTACGATCTTGTAGCATCCCCATGGTCATGTGGTCATATTTTGGACACTTGCAAACTGGAATGTATTTACAACAGTTGCAGCATCCTGAGTCATGTAGTTGCCATGTGTGACTTTCCCAGATGGCTTCCAACAAGATGGGGAAAGCTGGATTTGCTTAACATTCATGTGATTCATTTAACTTCAGTGATTCACTTAACAACCAGAACAAAAAGGTAAATCAGATATGACTCACTTAACAATGCCTTGTTAGCAACAAAAATTCTGTTGTTCATTGTGCTTGTAATTCAAGGATTACCTGTATTGATGTATAATGAGATTAAAATGTGAAGTTACAGTTTTCTGATGGTTACAATATAATTATAGGCAATAGATTATGTGCAACATTTCTGATTCAGAGGCAAAAATGTGCTTCAGGGTACAAATACCTTTCTACTACTCAAGCACCTGTACCTTTTCCTATATCACACATGGTTTCCTTAGTTACTACCTTCCATGGTTGCTCTATGATCCCATCGAAAGATGTCTTCCTAAAGCTGAGGGAGAAAGTGAACTAGTGAAAAGTCACCCAGCTAGCTTCATGCCCTAAGGCAGGATTAGAACTCATATTCTCCTGGGTTCTAGACTGGTGCCTAAACCACTACACCAAACTGGCACTCTATACAGACCTAGCAGGCAGTAAATAATACATTTGAATTCTAAATGTAGTTTAGTGTTTCTATAACAATCACTGCTCTGAATTGCTTTAAAACTCAATTACCAGATTGTAATTTCAATACATTTATGAAACATATCCATACTCAGTTTAAAATAAAATTTTAGAAACACACTTTCCTATTCTTGGCACAATAATCATCTATGCTGTTTCCAACAATATCTATACACATTCCTACTTGGCATCTTTGTGTTAATTTTTACATCAGCTACAATCAATGTAGGGTTTTCTATTTGTTATGATACTTTGTGGAACTTCCTAAAATTCCTTTCTTTTGTTATTTCAGGGGGTAGCTTGACTGAGAAACAACTCAGCAAGCTTTATTTTTGCATAACTCAATTTCAGTGATTCATACCTCTCGTATGAAAAAAAGTAGAATCCAGTGTTGCTTTTTGATGTTGATGACTTGAACATTTTATGCCATAGTATATCACAAGCAAATGCTTCATTAACAAGATTTTTTTTTCTACTCTCAACAGAACCCAAATTTGATGAAGTTCAGAAGTGATGTGGTCACGTTATATGAAGCATTAGGTTGGACATGTTGAATTAGTCTGTGGTTATAACTTAAATAAACAATTCAATGCTAACAGTGTGCACTGGTGTTTTGAATTCAATTGGACATACAGATTCTTATTCATCCAATATGCTTCTAAAAGGATATTACTAAATATTTCATTACAAATTAAATATCTTTTGTTTTTCTAATAAGCTTTAATTATTAAACATAGTAAATTTGTTGGAAAATAATTTAAATAGCCCACATAGTTCAATCATGAGAAATTAGAACGTAACAGTAGTCTAGATGCCTAATAATAGCAATGTTTACTTAAATGATTAAAATGATATTTTTATACGCACCAGTGATCACTCTTACTTGGCAGCCTTTTTCTGGACTCCACATTTTTACAGAGTCTTTTAAGACAATACTTGCTTTTGAATAAACAGAAGGGTCATTACGATTGTAGATATTTTCATCACAAAGTCCATAACTTGCTGATACCTGTGTTTAGTAAATACCGTGTTTCTCATATAATAAGGCCGGGTCTTATTTTTTTTTGAGCCCCGAAAAAATGGCTAGGCCGTCTTTTCGGGGGTGACTTAATTCCCCCCCCCCTTGCATCTTCGGGCAGGTGGGCGGCGACGGCTTGGATGTTGATCTCGGCGTTGGTGGGGCACTTTGTATCAGGGTCAACGCAGGCAGCACCATATCCGGGTGTGCAACAAAAGTACTTCCTAACAGCAACTCCCCCGCCGCCATTTCCCCCCCATTTCGCATGTTTTAATATAGGTCTTAATTTGGGGGGAGGGGCTTAATTTCATTTCATGCCTCTAAAACATGCTGGGACTTCCTATTGGGGGAGGCCGTATTGTTGGAGAAACAGGGTAATTACTTTAAAGATAGGAAGCAAGCCTATAGTATGTAAAGGATATTAAAAACTGAATATTCTTTATTACCAATTTAATAAAGGAGTACATAATTTTTTAAAATCTTAATAGAAAATTATTCCCCCCCCCCTTAAATGTTGACTTCATCTTGAGAACTGAAGTATGATCACTTATCATTTATTTTAAAAATTATATGGCTGCCAAA
Source organism: Notechis scutatus (assembly GCF_049901735.1). Taxonomy (NCBI): domain Eukaryota; kingdom Metazoa; phylum Chordata; class Lepidosauria; order Squamata; family Elapidae; genus Notechis; species Notechis scutatus. The sequence goes on along the minus strand of NC_142013.1, from coordinate 49,380,559 downwards.
TCAGGTATTTGTAGGACTTTTAATATAAAAGAGAGTTGTCAAAATGCAGTTTGTGATTTAAGTGTATATGCTTATATATATTTTTTTTTACATTTGTCATAAATTTGATTAAATTCAGATCTAAAAATTGAACATTATTTTTTATTCTAGCAAAATGCTGGTAATACTAAATGATGCATTGCTTTGTTAGGTGGCCGTGTTTTGCTTTCAAATTAAAAATTGTGGGGTATGTGCAAAATACTCTGACATCTATTGCATTGTTTAATAGAGTTACAAACACCTGACTATCATGTCAAAACAATTTGTGTGTGTGTGTGTGTGTGTGTGTATGAGACAAAAATACATAAATGACCTTCCCAGACAAATAATAAAATAAAAATATGAATGGTGGTAAAGAAAGTTACCATAATTTCAGTATCATATATATGATTGGAAGCCATCAAAACTTTAAGCAAAATGCTTTTAAATAATATTTTTGACCCCATTTTACTGTAAGAAAAACCCCAACATGAAATAATGGACTGAGTGAATTTGTATCTTTTGTCATATGGGTTGGGAAGCAGCCTATATATCCTCAGGTAATTCTATATACTTTTAGCACCCAAAAAATCATAACATTGGATTGCATTGCAATCTTTTTTTGTGTGTTTGGTGGAAAACAACTAAAAGATATAATGCTATATTTAGGTTTCATTTATTTTAATAACCAGTCCTCTTTCAAAGTTGAAAGTCCAATCATACAAATAGAAAAGTGCAGTCCTTTGTCATTGAGAGGTTGCCAGCTCCATTCGGTTCTGCAGTAGATTATACACGTATTTGAATAACGTTTCAGACTAAATAAGAGCACATTTTTTTTATCACTACCTCACTTGATAAGTTGTTGTCTTGATCCTAGCTCTACAACAGCAACAAATTTACCCTCAAATCCAAATTAATGATACGAATCAACAGTAATTTTAAAATCAATTTGTTAGAAATGTTTCTGCTTCATGAAATCAACTGGTTAGTATAAACTGAGACAGACTGATTGCAGTTATTTTTGTTCCTTGGCAATGATAGCAGCAGTTTTAGTGGTCAACCTCTAGAGAAAGACGAAAGAGCAAGCACCAAACTCTGTTTTGGAATAATATAGATAATTGTTTAAGGCTATTCCAGTCACAGAGTTTGTTTCAGAAAAGTGGCTTTGTAATTAGCCCCCTTAATTAGGGCAAAGTGCTATGTAATCCAGTTTCTGATCCTAGCGCCTAAGGCTTCCATCAACCTCAGAGAGAAGTAGTAGCCTTCTCCTATAGTTTGTCTCCACAAATTAATACTCTATGTAAAAAATGGGAAATAGTATTTGCTTATAACAACTGGTAGCCATTTTTACTCTTGTCTGAAATGAATTTGTCCAATTCTCATTCCATGCCATCCAAGTCAATAGGATTCACATTAATTAGCAAAAATCCCCAAAATACTATTTTTTTGGTCTGCATGGGATATTTTCATCCATATGTCACCAAAAGATCATGGAGCTAATGCTGTCAGTGAGAAATGCCAATCTGTCCACTTCTTCATAGATTCTTCAATATTATAAAGCTGGTCATGGTCCCAATGATTTCCTATTTTTTAATTCTGTAAAGTCTCAAAACACTGTTCCAATTTAGGAAATCTCTTGATAACCTTCATAAATTTTCTACTCAACAGTACCCTTTTTGAGATCTAATAATCAGAACTCTACCGTTAATTCACTATTTCTTTACATGTAGGCATGTGAAACAGCAATGTTTATATTCTGCCAATTATTTTCACTCCTTTTTTAAAACAAGCAGCATCAGAACTAACACTTTTTACAACTTTTACCACCTTTTAGCGATAGAATCTTGAAATCTGCCACCAGTTGTTTGTTGTTGCACCTAACATTCTTTTTATAGAAGAGTTCAAACATCCCTTTGATATTTTCTGCAGCAAATTCTGATCCTCAGAAATCGACTTTCTTTTAAATAATAAAGGACTTGGTGTGCTTGAAATCCTAAAGGAATTAAATAATTAAAAAAATCAAACAAGTTCTAGTGAAGTTAATATAGTATTATTTGTAAACAACCAGTGGTCGTGTATGTACTCATCACACTAGGAGGATTATATGTAGATATACAAGGACATTTTTTTGTATAATCTTGAAACAGAAGAGTACAGATGTGCCTTTCTTTTCTCCTCCCAAATACATATATACATACATATATACATACATACATAATCCTCAAACTATAACAATGTATCTGATGCTACAAAAGTAAATATTTACTGCTCAACAAATATTAGGAGCACTATCATGCCTTTCATGTTGTAAAAGGTTACTAGCAACTTTGAAGCATTGGGGTCATTTTTATAGTAATCTGGTGCATGCATGTGAACTGAATTTATGGTAAATCTGATTTGCCATGAAAAAGTTAAGACACGTTGGCATGAATCCATAGCTCATGGCCACTTTATGACCATTCGGGGTGTTCCTGGACTCAACTCCTGCTTGAAGAGCAGGTGGCAGTTGTGGCCAGGAGGGTCTTTGCGCAACTGCAGGTTGTGCACCAATTACACCCTTTCCTGGACCAACAGTTCCTACTCATAGTCACTCATGCCCTAGTCACTTCTCATCTTGACTATTGAAACACGCTCTACATGGGGCTGCCCTTGAAGAGCATCTGGAAGCTCCAGTTGGTGCAAAATGCAGCGTCCCACATGGTTTTGTGCAGATCCTGGTGTGCACATGTATCACCTCCTGTGGGAGCTGCATTGGTTGCAGATTTGCTTCTGGGTGCAATTCAAGGTGCTGGTTGTCACCTTTAAAGACCTTCATGGCTTGGGACCAGGTTATCTGAGGCACCATCTCTTGCCAGTCACATCTAGAGTGGGGAGGCAGGGAATGTAGCGGGTCCCATCCCCAAGGGAGATACACCTGGTGGGACCCAGAAGAAGGACCTTCTCCATGGTGGCTCCCTCTCTCTGGAACATCATTTCTCCAGAGATTAGAATGGCCCAAACTCTAATACTCTTCCGGAAGGCGCTGAAGATGTGGTTTTGTAGCAAGCCTAAGGAACCCAGAGCAAGATGGAACCCATTAAATGACTCATGTGATCTGCTGTCATTGGGGCAGGGGTTGGGAGTTGAGGGGTGATTTTGTTATATTGTACTATATTAATTTACTTAATTCTTTTTGTTAGTTTGTATTGTTTTAAGTGTGGTTTTATATTCTGTAAGCCGCCTTGAGTCACTACGGGTGAATAAGCAATATAAATTAAATCAATCAATCAATAAATTAAATATTACTAGCATCTCTGTGGATATCTGCCTAATATCACATTTTCTGCCAGTGATCATGTATGAGAGAAATATAGCAAAAAAAAAAAACATTTTTCTAAAGATAGACTTTACATCATCTTAAAACCTAAACACATTTGGCATGGCCACTATTGTTATTCTGTACTGTGTGATAATGATCTTATGAAAGGGCAAGTATCCAGAGTCAAAAACTGCTATGGGACCTTTAGACCAACAAATATATTTCTACACATTAGGTAGGAAATTATGTAAGCTAAATTATGTTTAAACATAAAATAGCCATCCGGACCCTTTTTCTCTCTCCTGAAATATTAGTGTTCAGTTGAAGGGATACCACACTTGATCTTTGCCAAAGGCTGAGAAACATTTGAAGGGAACATTTATGTTTGGGAATATTCAAAATCAAGTCTCATCTTCTTTACCTATTCCAGTGGTAACTAACCTTTTTGGGCTCCTGTGCCGATAATTGTGCGCATGCTTGTGCTCACATGCCAGCACCCAGAAGGCAATGTGCGTGGATCCACCCACACCCCTGCACGTGCGCATGCAACCACGCATGTGTGCTGCACATCTCTGCACATGCATGAGCGACTGCCGCGCACCATGCATCTGCACATGCGCAAGCAACCCCTGCATGCACCGCGCATCTCTGTGCATGCACGTTTCTCGTGCCCCCCCACCCCCTGCGCATGTGCGCCAGATACCTGACAATCAGCTGATGGACGGGCAGCACACGCACATGCACAGTAGACCTGCGCTGGGCAAGGCCTTGCGTGCCGGCAGTAATGGCTCTGCATGCCACTTCCAGCACTCGTGCCATAGGTTCACCATCATGGACCTATTCCTTCCCCAAAGTCAGCAAGAATATATTACTAGATTCAATTGACTTGTCCAGTTTTTAGCACCTGCATTTTACATAACAGTTGTGTGAAACACGCAGGTAGATGCAGAATACTCACTTTTTCATTTTCTGTAGTTCTGTACTTGGAACTCGTGTTCCTGTTCGTGAAATTAAAAAAAGAAATACATTTACATCTGATCGCTTCTGGTCGATTAACTATATATCTCGTGTGTATAAAGGTATTTCATACACACTTTAATTGAGTTTCCTTGAACAGAAACCAAAATTTATCAGTTGCCTGAATAGAGTACTGAAGAAAATATTTCCATGTATAAAGCAACACCATCAAATTTTAAAATTTTGGACTGAATAATGCCTTATTTTTTGTGACCATAATAATATTAATATGTACAAAACTCTCAAGTTGAAATATTACAATAGAAATTTAATTTGGCATTTTATTTAAATGGATTTGTCTAAATGAAAAATTATGCATTTTGTGAAAACAGCAGTTACCATTCTTTTAATTAATGAAAGTGAACTATATATTTAGTCCAGTGGCCATTAACCTTAACAAAAAGTATACTTTATACATGTTCAGTGATGAAACTGTATAATGCATAAAGAAAAAGACTGCCCAATGATTACTGTATTCAAATATTTTTACATGGTGTATTAGAAATCACCCACACTCTAAATATTTTCCAGCTGTGCCAACATTTATAGGTTACATTCTTCAAAAGGTAATAATGCAACCGAATCTACTCATTCGACTCAATTGCTTCCACAACCCAGTAGAAATTATGATTAACATTTTGGCAATACAAACATGACAATAGACGTAAAGTAACTACTTACATTGAAGAATTTCTTTCTAGAAAAATAAGGAAAAATGCAATAAGATGAATACAATTTGATACTGCTTAATTGCAAAGCTTTTGATAACTTACAAGACAACCGAGTGCATTGAAACAGATATTTTATTCTCTGATTTTTGTACACATTCTTTTTTTGTATTTCCTATCAGACTGCAGTTACATATTAACATGACTTGCATGTTTGAAAGTGTAAACTATCTTAAGGAATGTTTTTTCTCTGTATGAATTTCCCTTGCAGATTGGTGGTTTTTCTCATCCTAAGGGATAGTTTAACTTGGAATATTTCCTAAATAATCTGAAGGAATTTATTGAGCACATGCTCTTTACCTAGTGTGGATTGCTTTGCCATGGAATTATAAGTAGGTACTGATCTTAGCAAACCTAGCCACAGCCATTTCTTTTCTAGATGTTTTATGTGTCTGAATAGAAAAAACAAGATTTTAAAAATATTTTATAGTGTGCTATGGAAATGCTTAAAAATACAAACTCCTTTTGATCAATTATGAAAATATTCAAAACCACAATAGGACAATATTTCTTAGAAATAATTATAATATTACAAAATAATAAACATATTTTCAGAAATTGAGAGTACCTAGAAAAACATCTGGAGAAAGAAGGCAAAAATTAGGATACATATTTTTTTTCCTCCAATGGAAATAAAACATTGTTAGATTTCTCCTGCCTGCTCCTCAAAGAATAATGGCTCTGTTTAGCTGCTAAGAAACCAAATTGTTCTCTTCCTTTTGTGGCTCATTGTTCCTGTAAGAGTAGGGCATGCAGAGAGCAAGAACTGACCAGCTGCTCTACTGAAAGTGAAGTGGATTTTATTTCAGCAAAATCTTTTGTAAATTAGCGTGCTTCTATTGTAATCCAGCAGAGGGAGTTAGTGATGAAAATTCTGCAAAGATTAAACCTGGTGTCTTAACATCACTCTTCTGGTAAAGATCAAAGTGCTTCAGTTTTTAAATTGCTAGTATGTGCATAATTCCATTTTATAATCCAGAATGCACTTTTAGAATTCAAATAATGGTTCAGATTGAATTCCAAAAAGGGATCTAGGTATATACACAGGGGCACAAATGTAGCAGATTCTGATACAGTATTCAATTTAGCAGACATATAATATTGGGGAAAATGCAGCTACTTTAAAGATTGCAGTGAGGCATTGTAATCATGCTAAAAGAAGTAAAGTGTCAGTCTAACCTTCCTGGCCTTCTGCAAGGATTTAAAAACCCGACTCGGCCAATTGATTCGGGGCTCCAAAGAAGGAGTTTTCTTCGGGAATTAATAACAGATCCCATCTCTCCCCCCACCGCCTTCTCATCTTATTCCTTCCCTCCCCATCTTTTAGTTTGGGATGAGCATTTGGATCTTTATAGTATTAATGTTATCCATAGGTTTTGTATAGTTTTATCTTTTTAATATCATAAGCCACCCAAAGTTATTCTCTGATAAAATGGGTGGCCAATAAATTTAATGAACAAACAAACAAAAAATAAACACACCTTTTCAGAATTGTACTGCGCACAGTCCTACTTTCTGTTTTTAGAGTTAAGTTTGCCAAACAGTTCTATGAATTTCTGATAGAAATTATAATATAGAAAGACTACAGTAGCAAGTTAGACATTTCTTTTCAATGTGAATATTGGCACATTTCTAAAGGAATTTTTATTTTTGTGGAGCTGCATTCTCTAGTCATGTCATTCCTCAATAATAGCAGTAACACAGTCTGCTGGGACACATGGAAGTGTCTCCAAAGTTATCAAAAGAACATTAAATCTAATTGTACTTAATCATTAAAAAAGAATATAAATTCTTTTGATTCCCCCAGTCAGGAAAGGGTTAGTCGTGTGTGTGTGTGTGTGTGTGTGTGTGTGTGTGTGTGTGTTTGGCAGTGAGTGGGGTGTCAACATCATCACCTAGTCCTTATTAGTATACACAATGAATCCAGTGCACATAAAAAGGGTAGGATTTTGAACATCAGTTACCGTATGTGCAGCATTTTTATTCCCTCTCACCCCCCATGAAGGCTTCCACTTCTGTTGTACTAACTGTAACCACAATTCACAAACAAGTAGGCAATGAAATATTTGTAATACTTCAAAGAAAGGGTAATCTCTACTTACTTGAAAAATAACCTTTCTTCTGTGCATAATATACCCCAAGACCACAGGAAGCCATTATTAAGGCCACAATGACCACCGAAGCTATGATAGCACTTACATTAAGGTCATCTAAAATTCAAAACAAAATAAATATATCAGGAAGGGATGCAATGCCCAGAGTAGTTATTTCAAGTAAATCATCTTGAGAGAAGGCACCAATGGCTAACATTCAATCTTAAATGAGAACATTAAATAAAAACCTTACTCATATGTTGTTACATGTAAACCAGTGGTGGGATTCAAATTTTTTTACTACCGGTTCTGTGGGCGTGGCTTGGTGGGTGTGGCAGGGGAAGGATAGTGTAAAATCTCCAGTCAGAGGTGATATTTGCCAGTTCTCCGAACTACTCAAAATTTCCACTACCGGTTCTCCAGAACTGGTCAGAACCTGTTGAATGTCACCTCTGATGTAAACAATGAAAGTTCAGTTTTCACCATCGTTATGAGTTTATTGAGTGGTCTTATCTAAGCTTCTATCTCTGTTCTTATTGCCATAATTCTCCCATATGATAATCACTAAAATTCAATATTATAGAAAATAATTGTTACAAAGATGAATGGTGAGGTCTGTGAAGTCTTAAATATGCAGTGAAATCACTTTGAAGAATGCTTTAATTCCCTCCCCCATTTTCTTCCCTTTTGAACATGTTACTGAAAAACTTATGTACTGAAAAATTTAGCTATGAAGACAGAAAAGCTATAGGATTCATTATAATCTCACTTCTTCCAAAAAGGTTTCATTCTAAATATCAGGTGTCAAGTGAATGTAGTTGGAAATAATGTGAGACCAAAATAGAAAACTGCCGCAACAATAAAGCTAGAATTTAAATGATCACTATACGAAAAAGACAATAGATTCTTGTGGCAGTAACCAATCAATATTTCCAAGAAATCTAGAATACATGATTGAAAACCTTAGTAGACAAGATAGTGTACCTCACAGGTGTCAAACTCGATCATACGTCACATGGCATATTGCGACTTTTTTGCCTTTGCGGAGCTGGGGTTGGTGTGGCCCACACATAATGCATCTGGCCCACAGGCCGCCAGTTTGATACCCCTGGTATACTCATATATGCATTTATTACCTTTGCCAAATACTTTTTTTCTGCATACCTGAGTCTAAATACTATTAAAATTTCCATCTAAGTACTGCCATATAGGATAACACTATAAATGGGAGTTAGCTGCCATTGCAATCGTGAAAGTACAGGTTCTATTTTGCTATATAGCCCAAATATTTGAGCATATTTTAGGCAGAGGTTATATTCAGTAGATTCTGACCAATTCTGGAGAACTGGTAGTGGAAATTTTGAGTAGTTCGGAGAACCGGCAAATACCATCTCTGACTGGTCCCGGCCCCATCTATTCTCTGCCTCCCAAGTCCCAGCGCATCGGTTGGGTCTTCTTTTGTTTGCACTGCACAGGAGAACAGAACTGGAAAGCAGGTTAGCGGGATGGGGCGGGAATGGGGATTTTGCAGTATCCTTCCCCTGCCACACCCACCAAGCTACACCCACAGAACCAGTGGTAAAAAATTTTGAATCCCACCACTGATTTTAGGAGTACAAAAAGAATGATTCTGACAATGATATCAATGTGGACATTTTCATAAGGGAAAAAATCTTTGATATCCTGTTCCCATTGCTACATGATTTTTGTACTTTAAAAGTATTTAGATTTCTATTTAAAAATAAATGGATATATCTTATTTTAAGATTTAAAGCAATACAGGCCCATAGTCAAAATTATCAACATTTAAACCCTCCCCTTTCAAGATGCTGATTTCACTACTAAAGCTGGTTCTTTGGAACTGCTGCTCCCTGGTTTTGAAAGGGAGTATCCCAAGATGACCTATGGACAATTGTGGACCCAATAGCCAGGGATGGGGCATTCTTGAAGATTCCAATTCCCTCTGGAAGCGATCAAAAAGTCATTGGGTGTATCCATCTTCCCATCAAGCAGTTTTGTTTTCTAAGCATCCTACAATTTTAACTTTCACTGTTTGATTTCACTGTTTTATTTTACTTATTGTTTTAAAAGGTTGATTAATGGTTGGGTGCTGATTTATCTCAATCCCTTGCTGGATTTTAATTGCCTTTTCTGGGGTTTTTTTCTTTTGATATATGTTGCTTTGGATAACCTCTGTTTCTTCTGTATGGAAAGCATTGGGAGTGGTGAACAGCTTTCAGATTCTCACCACTGAATTCTGTATTTTTGTTGAATTTGTAAAACACCCGGAGTTTATTTCCATTGAACTTTTCTTATAATCTTGGATTGATATATAGAGGCAAACATACAATTTTTTTGTTCTTTGTTCCCTGGCTAAGTTTCACAGATCAAGATGGCTGAGCTTACAGATCAAGATGGCTGAGCTTACACTAAAACTTACAGTAAGAAAGGAGAGTGGGGTGATGCGCAGCTTCTAGCTGATTTTCTCTCTTGAAAACTTGATTAAATTTTAATGATTGTTAAAATAAAGTTAAGATCTGAAGCTTTATCTTTGGATGCGGATGAAGATACACAAAAGAACTTTGATCTATTTCTAGATCAAAGAGATAGTCTCATGGCTGGAGAACCAACAAAGTGGATTTCATCTGTTGTTTTGATTTCATCTGTTGTTCCAAAGTTTAAGTCTGCACATTCTTTAATGTTATGGTTTTGACTAAAAAGGAAAGGACAGAATCCAGATCTCTACAAAGTCTGAGGGAGACTGAAGCACGTGACCACTGAACTGGTTGTTATACCGGTGGAATCCCACCCTTGCATAAATACATGTCAGTTGCCAAATGACTGAATTTTGATCACATGGCCATAGGGTGGCTACAGTAGTCATAAGTGTGAATATAGAATAGAACAGAATTCTTTATTGGCCAGGTGTGATTGGACACACAAGGAACTTGTCTCAGGTGGATAAGCTCTCAGTATACATACAAGCAACAAGTGATAAGTCATGATCACAATCATAAAATACAATCATCATTTAGTATCCTAGGACTGTCACTGAGTGTTGTATCTTATGATTAATAAGACGCAACACTCAGTGATAGTCTTAGGATACTAAATAAAAACAATCAACACATGATACAAACAACCAAGTTATAGTTCTAAGATGCTAAAGAAATAGATAATGGGAGAGATGAAAAGGATAATAGTAATACAGCTCTGCTACGTGGTTGGACATCCCAGGACATAAAACAGTGTTGTGAAAATAAGTTGTTTAGCAGAGTAATGGCATGGAGGGAAAAACTGTCCTTGTGTCTAATTGTTTTGGCGTGCAATGCCCTATAGCATTGTCTTGAGGGAGGAAGTTAAATAAGTTATAACCAGGATGTGAGGGGTCTATAGATATTTTCACAGCCCTCTTTGTGGCTTATGCAGTGTACAGGTCTTCAGTGGAAGGCAGTCTGGTTCCAATTGTTTTTTCTGCAGTTCTAATTATCCATTGGAATCTGTGTCTGTCCTGTTTGGTTGCTGTGCCAAACCAGACAGTTATTGAAGTACAACTTACAGACTCAATAATTCCTCTGTAGAATTGTATCAGCAATTCCTTGGGTAGTCTGAGCTTTCCGAGTTGGCACAGGAAGAACATTCTTTATTATGCTTTTTTGATGATGTTTTTGATGTTAGGTGTTCATTTCAAGTCCTGAGAGATTATAGAACCCAGAAACTTGAAGGTCTCTACTGTTGATATTGTGTTGTCTAATATTGTAAGAGATGGTAAAATAGGACGGCTTCTCCTAAAATCTACTCCCATCTCTACAGTTTTGAGTTTTTTCATTTCAAGATTGTTCTGGCCATACCACAGGACCATTTGTTCAACTTCCTGCCTGTGTGCAGATTCATCGTTGTCTCGAATGAGATCAAATGTCTGTTGTATCACCTACAAACTTTGGTATTTTAACAGAGGGATCCTTTGAGATGAAATTGTTGGTATAGAGAGAAAAGAGTAATGGAGAGAGAGAGCACAGCCATGGGAGGGCACCTGTGCTAATTGTACAGGTATCTGATGTGATTTTGCCTAGCTTTACCTGCTGCTTCCTATCTGTTAGAAAGCTTATGAGCTTACAAGTGTGGTCAGGTCCTGTTAGTTGAGTCAGTTTAGTGACAAGAACATTTTGAATGATGGTATTGAAGTTTACAAAAAGGACTCTTGCATAGGTCCTTGAAGATTCAAGATGCTATAGTGCAGTACCATTTTAACAGCATCATCTGCTGATCTATTTGCTCAGTAGGCAAATTGAAAGGGGTCTAACAGTAGATCCGTGATCTGTTTTCAGGTGGGCCAGCACTAACCTTTCACAAGTTATAAGCTAATCATGTCACTTTTTCAGTGTCACTCTAACTTCAAACGATCAGTAAATGAAGAGTTGTAAGTAGAGGCCTGCTTGTAATGTGTTAAGATTAGTATTCATTATCCTAAAATTTAGTTGAAAGAAATTCTGTGTACAAGTCTCAGACTTAAAATAAGATTGGTCCTTACAAAATGAAAATGGTACGCTTGTCAAAATAGTGCCTTTAAAAAAAATTAAACTGGTTTTGGACAATACATCCCCTTTAACTTATAACAATTTCACATAAACATTTTCTGGCTTTATTTGCATTTGATATTTACCTACTTGCATCCTCTTCACCGGACACCTTCGAGGCCGTCCAACTCTATTATAAGCTTCACAGTAGTATTCCCCAGTGTCATTCTTTGAAACAGGATTGAACAGCTGGTTTAAAAGAAAATACAGCAAAACTCACTATTGGATAAAAGGTTCAAGAACTATTAGATCTAAAAATTTCTTATATATTCCTTTGCAGTATTTAGAAATATTTATTTACAATATGTCAACATTTTCCAATACTAAAAATGGTTAACTCATCTGGCAGCTAATTTAATGAAGCAAACTATCATTTTTCAGAGGAAACCTAAGCAAAAGGTAGCATCAAATTCTGAAAAGTTGATGTGGTTGTATATATCAGACTGAAAGGTGATAAATTAAAATAGAGGGAAATGAAAGTCATAGAGATTGGAAGGAACTACCCATTTTGGCTTTAATTTCTTCAAAGTATGTATCAGATATAGAAAGTTAATTATTTGTTACATGCAAACTGGTATCCTTTTTTTAAAAAAATGTGCTAACCATGTAAGAATAAAGTGATAAAATACTCTTTAATAATCAGAATGAAAACAGATCCAAAATATAAGATACAGTTTTTCTATTCAGCTAAGGTTTAGTTTAAATTACTTTAGTTTACTTTATTGTCACTGCACCTCGTACAACGAAATCAAACACCATCTTCAGTGCACATCATGACCATGACCATGAAAATAAACACAAACACACATCCTTCACCCTTCACACATTGAACTGGAAACCCCCGATACCACACCAACACTGCACTATACAGCAGAATTCAAAAGAGCTACTGCCCTGGGATAGAAGCTGTTTTTCATTCTATTTGTACTTGTTTTTAATATTCTGTACTGTCTGCCAGATGGTAATAGTTCAAAAAAAGGGTTCCCAGGATGAGATGGATCTTTGAGAATGTTTTGAACTTTCTTAAGGCAGCGGGAGTTATAAAGCTCTTGCAAAGAGAGGAGAGGGCAACCAATGATCTTCTGGGCAATGACATTAACCCTCTGGAGTGCTTTCCTATCTGTAACTGTGCAATTGGGAAACCATACAGAGGTGCAGTATGTTAAAATGCTCTTTATAGCGCAACGGTAGAAGGTCACCAGCAGTTTCTCATTCAGTTGTTTTATGAGAAGCCTCAGATAGTATAATTTCTGCTGGGCCCTTTTGACCAGAGATGCAATGTAACACCCAGAAACTTAAAACTGGCCACTTGCTCCACTCGGTTTCCATTGATAAGCAAGGGCTGGGTTACTGTTAAGGTTACTGTTCTATAAGAATTCAGCACGTGCTCAGGGATGAAGTTTGTATTTCAAACCTGATTTTATCACAATCAATGCTCTTGTCAATCAATTGTTTGCTAGTCTTGTCCTCAAACTGGGATGAGAACCAGGATCCCTGTTCAGGCAGATTTTATCACAAGCAGCCTTTGGAAATAACCTGTATATGTAGCAGACTTAGAATATAATGGACTTGTAGGCAGAAATTAGTTTGAGATCAGAATGAAGGGAAGTTTCCAATGCCCATTTCTGCAGTAATGGTGTATACTTCCCAGGTAACATTCAAAACCTTTCTAAAACAACTACATTCCTCAGTATTGTTCCCATTCTTGCATCAGTTCAATCCCAATTATTTAATTCAGAATACATTTTAATCTCCTTACTGAACTTGCAATTAAAATTTTCATGATGTGAGTCATTTTGGCAGTTGGCTTTCCTTTTTATTTTTTTGTTATTTCTATAATTCCATTTTGAATTTCCTCAATGTTGCTGTAATATAGTTTGAATTGCTTTGAGACCTGGAAAGTCACACACTAAGTGTCATTAAAGAAATGTAAACTTACCAAGGTTCCTGTTGTAGTATTCAAAGTATAAGAATTTTTCTCTTTTTTGAAACTCCAAAAAGATGTGCTCTCAGGGAGAATAGCACCATTCCGATACCATCTATATTTTGAAGCTGGCACACCTTCACTTTCTTTGCATCGCAATTCAACTACTGTCCCACTCAGAGCTGAGACAGGCACTTCACAAACAGGAGCAGATGGTGGCACTAGAAAATGTCATATATCTTAGACAAATACCCATATGTCTAAATCTGAATAGTTATTCACAAATTACTCAAATGAAAGTTTGAATGATATGCTTGGGTGTTTATATATATAAAACCTCTGCTGTTTTGCTGATTATAATCTTAACTCAATTAATAACAAAATATCAGTTGTATTGTGCCCATACATTTTCTTTCACAGTGTTGGAAGGAAAATCTGTCTGGTTCAGTTCCAAGCTGGGAGAAAGATGCTGGAAACAACATGGAGGCTGATTGGAAAGAAGGTCTATTTATTGATGAACAGAACACCACCAGGGTTTGTAGCTGACCCAGCACCACAAATCCTGGTGGTTCTGTTAATCAAAAATTAGACTTTCTTTCCAATCAGCCTCCAGCCTCCATTTTATTTCCAGCATCTTTCTCCCACCTTGGAACTGAACCAGATGAAATTTCTTTCAACAGCATTAAATAATGCAAGGGGAAACTACCTATGGTACCACACTTGCCTCAAGTAAGCAGGAGCAGGGGTGGTGATGCTGAGGCTAGAAAGCATTATTTTTCCATTATGACACCTGCATTGTGGAATAGATTCCCTCTAGAAATTAGGCTGATATGCTCTGAAATAGCCTTCTAGAACCTTTTAAAGACTGAAGTCTTCCACAGGATGCTTTGCCATCTAAACTTGGCTGTTTATTTTTATAGCAATAGTAATAGCACTTAGATTTATATACCCCTTCACAATGCTTTACTAATAATGCTTCTCTAAGCACTTTACAGAGTCAGCATATTTCCCCCAACAATTTGGGTCTTCATTTTACCAACCTCGGAAGGATGGAAGGCCGAATCAACCTCGAGCTAGTGCATTCTAACCACTGCACCACTATGCCTCTTAAACAAATTGTAGCTAATTTGTTTAAAGTGCCTAACATGTTTCCCTAATTTTCCCACCTTTCTCTTTTACAGTCATTTAATTAACCCTCATTCAAATAGATGCCTTTATTTGACCTAAAAGGTTTCCCCCCCCATAAAATTGTAATATTCCTGTATTTCATCTGTATCAGTTCTCAAATTAAATTTAAAGAAAAATGAAGTTGCCCAGCAGAATTAAAATTAAAATTTAATTTAAACTGCTGATAAGATCCTTTAGATTTCTTACCCAAGATTAAGAGAGAGATTTCAACTTCCCCTGTTCCTTGTCCTTGTTCTGTAGGTGCACTAATTTCACAACGATATTTTCCAGAATCCTTTCTAGTCACATTTTTAAGATGAATGCTTGAGTGCAATATTTCAGCTCGATCTTTAAAACTACCTGGAAAACAATAACATTGAGAGAGAGAAATGAGAGGGGTGGAAGAAGAGTTGGTGGCAGCTAGCTAGAGACTCTTGGATGACTGATTTCCATGTAAAATATTGATAAGAAAGGAGTTTTCCTTTCCAGTGTATAGCACGCACTTGCTTTCCATTCCCCAAAGGATATTTTGTTATGAATTATTTTACAGTTTTGTATTTAGGGTTAGATTTTTTAAAAAATTAAAAATTTCAGACAAAACAGATGCAACTACATTTTTTGTTTTTGTTTTCCTGATGCCTGTACCTGAGGCAATAGCTATAACAATCTTTGTTTGCTAATGTCCACAGTTCTTCCCATAAAGGTAGTATTGTCTGTTCAATCCATATTCTATGTGGAGATGGGATGTGGAGTAGGACAGGATCAGGACTACATTTTATATTTTCACTAAAATCCTCTTAGGGTGAATATTACATCATAATCTTTCTCCAATGTATCCAGACATGTGTTTCTGCCATCATTACCAAATCCTCTGCATTTCTCTCACTCTAGAAAAGCCCCTTCCCAAAAGAGATTCACTTAAACCAGGACCCACAAGAACAGTGTTAGGGCATCCTAACCAAGCTTTAATTGGACTGAGGTTGCCTTCACATATGCAAGCCGCATACTTATCTTTTCTGTGCATTCCTCTGAGCACCTGGAAGCATGCAAATAAAAAAGGTTATATCTGGTTAAGCTCACTGTATTTAGCAGCCATCTCTCCAAATAATCATGGTGACAGTTTGATCAGAGTAGCTGCTAAAGCCCAAACTCAATCCAGGACAACTGAATTAAGATTTACAGACAGACAAGTCATTTATTAAGTGACCAATAGTTATCTCTCACAGGATGTGGTGAGGATAAAATGGGGAAAGAATGTATTTCCTTGAAAATCTTGGAAGAGTGATGAAAGATAGGAAATAAAATCTAGCGATAACTTTTATTTGACCTCTAACTGATCCTATATTTGGGGTCATTAATGTGCTACAAACAGCAAATTAATGCATAAACAACCAAAAATATTTGCTTACCTACAAAGACACCATTCAAGTAGACAAATGAGACAGTGGACCCTTTAATCTTTTTCCATTCAACCCTTGCACCAACTTCCTTCTTTACATTGTGCTTACAACTCAGATACACCCCTACAGAGAAGAGGATAAAAAGATAATTGTTTTCTCTTTTGGTATAGCTTATATTAAAATTGTGCAAACAACCAGCATAATGGAAACTGATTTTAATAAGATGATTCTGAATGCCATTTCACAAATTGTATTTTGAACAGAGATTAGTTACGTGAAGGTAACATATCTTCATTCTCATAATGTCTGAAATACCATGTAATTTGATGTAAGTCTATTAAAAATGGTGGGTTCACTCTTTCTTAGACCTTGTTTTAAATTGATTCATTTATCAGACCGTTTAGTAGTCAAAACTATGTCTACTTCCAAGTATAACACATAATGGTGGAATAAATTTCAAAAGTATAAGCAAACCCTCACTTTAACTCAAAGTAGGGAATGGTATCCATTAATGTAGAAGTCTGTCAAATTTAACAATTTAACAAGTATTTTATGCATACATATAATAAAATGGTGGAATGGAACAAATTTTGTCCATTGCACATGAGGTGTACTAACATGGGGTTTACTATGCAACATATGGGGAAAACCCTGGCTACCCAGGAAATTAAATTTTTCATCTTGCAAAATGCTCATTTTTAATATTTATTAGAACTCCTGAATTTCAGATCACTAGGAATACCCATGCTATCATTTTTCAAGAACATTCTTTCAAACATTATCAAAAGGCACTTTTTAAAAGAAAGGTTTACTGATGAGATGTTATATTCTTAGAAATGTTACCATAGCAGATTTCTAGAGCCAAGTAGTGGAAATGGCTAGGCGGTGCTTTTCCTGAAATTTACTTATCAGGAGGTCAGGGTATTTTTATTCTTTCAAGAATAAAGGTTATTAATCAAAGCACTTTTGTTTTCATAATGTTCTTTTTTTCCTATTTTTAAAAAATGATTGTACTGTGCACATGAATTTTAATAAGGACTGCTGAAACAGAGAATATACAATCTATCATTTAACATGCACATGAGGAAAAAGTCACTTAATTTTTTTCACATATCTTCACAAAAGAATAAGTGTTTTCAAATTGAATTTCTCATAGGTATTTCTTAAGAGAAAATAAGGGAAATTAAACAATTTAATGAAAACTGAGAGATATTATATAATATTAAAAACCAAGCAAAATGTTTTGTCCAAGTACACAGTGATAAAAAAGTAAAATAAACATTTTAAAAAGTGAATTTTGGAATAGAAAATTCACAACAAAAATTTCAAAAAGGAAAGAGTCTTTAAATAAAAAAGAATAAAGTGGTTCAAGGTCTAAGCTTTTAAAATGCTATGGTTTCCCAAATTAATGAAAATATAGTTGAATTTTTTTTTAAGTATGCAGTGTCCAAACTTCCATTTATTCCATTGTTCCGCAGACACAAATTGAAGCTCCATATAAACCCTTCATTTATATATTCATTTTCAAAGTATTTGTGCTTGACCTATCATGTAACAAGATGGAATGTATGTCAAAAATGTGGTTTTTAATCAGAAGCCCACAGCAAACATGGTAAGTATGGACAAAGGCAAGGATAGGAGCTTGTGTTAGAAAGACAGGGCTTCAACAGAATACTTGCAGAGAAGCCAATATTGCTTCTTTGTTGGATCTGAAAGAAAAAAAATAACCCGATGTAGGAAATTTTATGAAATATTTATCAAATGGCAAAAAAATTTTTTTTAAAAAAAGACACAAATGGATCATAAACAAGGAATAGTATTCCTTCCACAAAAAGTTGCCACATGCTAGTTTCTTCTTTGTTCTAATAGCAATTCATCAGAGCAAAATGGTATGGGAAGGGATAATTACATGAGTTTTACTCATCCTTTCGGCAGTGTAAGCAATCCTGAACGCATGTGCAAGAAATGTTAGATACTTATTCAGACATTATATGTCAAAATATATCACATAGATTATAGCAATAATTCCAAATTAAGCAAATTCACAAAATTTGGCAAAAACAGGCAATTTTTCAAATGTTAGAACTATGTCCATGTTCCTGAAGGAGAAAGACTGTAGTAAAAATGTAGGTTTTATTGTAAGATCAGATAACTTGAAGCCAAAGTAGAAAAGAAAATATCTGTAAAATCTCTCTACCCCATTGAGTTAGGAGGTAGACTTTAAAGAACTGAGAAGATAGCTTCCCATAGATTCCACATCAATGGAGGAGAGATCTTCATGAATGCAGAATTTTTGTTACCTGTGAATTAGAAGACTAATGGCAGACTTAAAAATCAAACTGAAACATGAATATCACATAAAACTAGGTTGGAACATTAAAAAAGCAGTTCAGGAAACATATTCCTATCTAAATTTTGTAATGTGAACAAATGAATACGAAATTCTCAAAAGTAAAGGAAATAGATTCAATGGAATTGAGAAAAAAGCAAACATAATAAGAAGTCTGGAAGATGGAGTGGAAGTTGCAGATGACACTCTCAAATATCAACCCATCCACTGCAATGCATGGGATTATGTATAATATAATTCTGAGAATACATTTATTTTCATTGTTTTAGAAGGATTTGAACAAGGAGCAACATAATTTATCTACTAATAACAATGTGAATAATTTAAAAATATATCTAAGGTTAGTACTATGATGTTTTCAACTAGATTTGAGAATATTTTTAATTTTCTTCTCTTAAATAAATGACGTAATACATTTTTGAGTTTAGCTGGATCACCTATGAGAAAAGCCAAAGAACATTTGAAACAAGTATATTAATCAAGCAACTAAATGATTCTGGATGATATTTTATGCTTCTACAACTTACTATACTTTAATGATATGAGTCTTCCTGACCCCTAACCTTGTTTCTGCTTTTCTATGCTTTCAATATACTGTAAATATTTTTTTCTCAGAACAGTGTGTGTGTGTGTATGTGTATGACATACTATACCTTCAAATTCTCTTGCTGTGACACGTTCATTGTCTGAGTAAACACTGATTCCATATGCTTTATTATCTGAAAAGAGAAAAACTTACATTAAAATGTTCATTATTTTTTATACTGATACAACCCAACCCCCCTCCCCTTGGCAATCAGGCTGCTTGGTGTAGTGTACATACACACACACACACACATTTTCCTGTGCTTTATTTCCTTGTTTTTGAGCACAGCTGATTCGCACATCCGCTGTTTTATTCACCGGGGCTGCAGCAGAAGGTAAGTATTATAGCTAAAAATGGTCTTTTCTAAATGCTGGGCGCGCATGTGAAGCACGCGCTCACCGAACCGGTTGTTACACTGGTTGAATCACACCACTGGGTTTCATGTTATATAGAAAGGTGTTTCTTCTATATATGTTTCTTATGTTAGAATCAAACCTCTTTATTATTTGAAATTACATCAGTTTTCTTCTTTTATTTAAGATGTTAAACTCAGAATAACTAAGTTTCATTTTGCAAAAGTACTTTACTTTAGATAAAGAGGTACATTATTGTTTTTATGATTAAGAAACAGAAAAGAAGAACTGATAAACATACAAGAGAGAGAGTACACTAGAGATAGAGCTTCATTTATTTTTAATGGCTTAACTTCCAAACAATTTTTAAAGTCAGTCATTCATCTCAAAAACCATTGCCCAACTGAGATAATGTGTATGATACAGAGGATCATATTTCTCTTTCATCACAGGGAGTCCAAATCAATCTTGATTCATAGGGAATCCTTGTGAAAGAACAAAAAAAGACAAAAATGCAAGAAACACAAACAGAACCCAACTACTTACATCTAGTTGCTTCCTCTATGCACATCACGGGGCTGGAAGGGACCTTGAAGGTCTTCTAGTCCAACCTCCTGCCCAAGGCAGAAGTCCTTATACCATCTGGGACAAATGGTTGTCAAATCTTTTCTTTAAAACCTCCAGCAAAGGAGCACCCATAACTCCGGGAGGCAAGCTGTTAAATTTACTGATCATTCTCAATGTCAGAAATTCTTCATTTTCAGATTGTATCTCTCTCTGATAGGTTTCCACTCATTCTTCTTGTCCTGCCCTAGGGTACTATGTAGAATAAATAAACTCCTTCTTCCCTTTCAATGACTATGAAATAAATGAATGGATTCTGAAAATTAGATACATTTTTAATTAATTTTTAATTAATTAGATACAATACTTTGGTGCTGTGATGACCCAGGGTGGGATACAAAACAAACACAGTCACAGAAAACAGGTGAAGCCCCTTTTATTCCTTCAGTTTGCTTCCAAGCTTTGAATATCTTTGGCGGAAGACAAAAAAAAACTCCCACACAGTTACACAAAGAACGAAAAAAGCAACACAAACCAGGCAAGATAAGGGCTGGAGGATGTCCACAGATAACACACACTGGGAAGGATGCCAAACTCAGAGAAGAACTATAAACTAGAGATATTTACATGATTTGTTTCCAGTGTTTGCCAGTACTCAGGTCCAAACTCTTATTCAGTTGTCACACTGCAGCCCATGAAGAGGATCAAGGCCCTCTCCTCCCAAGGAGACCATGTCTCTCCCTTATCCTCTCCTCCCTGTGTGCCCTAGGATGGATAGGGGATGGGCCTGGGTCCTCCTCTTGACTGCTCAGCCGGCCTCTGCCCTTCCCCAGCCTCCTCCACAACCTCCTCCAGAGCCACACTTCCACTCCCCGTTGGCTGTTCTTCCTCTCCCTCAGAGTCAGTCTCCACCAGGGGCATGACAGGTGCATAGTAATATCTACAAGAAATACCATGTGCCTGCAAGCAACAACTGAAGGAACTACAAAATAGACAAATAGAACATGAAGCCAAAGTGCTCTGAGACTTTAGAATTCACACAGATGAACATCTGCACACAACACCCCAGACATAACAGTTGTTGATAAGAAAGGTTAAAAAAAAATGGATGTGGTAGTACCTGGAGGCAGCAGAGTAGAAGAGAAAGAATAGAAAAAAACCAGAGAAAATAATAAAATATAAAGACCTGAAAATAAAAGTAAAACAACTGTGACAAAAGAAAGTAGGCACCTTGTGTGCAATTCCAAAACATCTAGGGCCATGATGGCAAACCTTTGGGATGTGTGCCAGAGGTGGCACGCAGAGTCCTCTCTGTGGGCATGCGAGCTGTCACCCCAGCTCAGCTCCAGTGCACATGCACATGTGCCTCCTGCCAGCCAGCTGGTCTTTGGGTCTCTGCTGTGCATACATGGGGGGGGGGTGCATGGGAGGGAGCATGGCACATGCGCAGGGGACATGCACGCATTGCATTTTGGGGATGCACACGCACGCGCTTTGGGCACTTGGTGCTGAAACGGTTAGCCATTACTGATCTAGGGCATCACTTGAACACCATTGGTATTGACAAAATCCCCATCAGTCAATTGCAAAAGGCAGCTCCTGTGATGATACTTTTAATACCATCAAATGAAATCAATTGTTATGAATTTGACATTTTTGTCTATGTTTGAGTCCTTCCAAACTGGAATAGGCAAATGATTTTGTTTGATGTTATTAAAGGTATCATCATATTTATTATTTTTTTAATACTGCTGTTTGCCACCTACAGTAACTTGTTTGTAATTTTGACAGGTATACATGTATTTTTGACAAATAAGTAAACATCGAGTTATATTAGGCAAACAGTAGATGTGACATTTTAACCTCTGCTACTATATTCTATATATAGATTGAGATCTTAGACTCATTATATATCCATTTATAATGAGTCTTAAGATCTCAATCTATATACAATATATATCTACAATATATATCTACAATTATCTATCTAAAATATTATATGTATATATAATGTATATACATAAATTGTGTATATATACACACACATACAGAATTCTTTAGAAATCTCATTTTGACAAATTAGATACAAGTTCAAAGTTATTCTAAAACATGCATTTTTTAAAATGGCATTTTAAAAAAATATATGAAGCAATCTTATGGCATTCATCTATATGAATCATTTATTATTCTGTTTTAACTTAAGATTCTTATAACAAACCTAAATTTGGGGTTTTCCCATACTACAATTGAGAAAGTATAATATAGTATAAAAAATT
Organism: Notechis scutatus; assembly: GCF_049901735.1. NCBI lineage: Eukaryota > Metazoa > Chordata > Lepidosauria > Squamata > Elapidae > Notechis > Notechis scutatus. The sequence continues at coordinate 49,358,208 of NC_142013.1, read as the reverse complement.
ACCACCCATATAAATATGGTACATTTTGTGAACACTTTTGTTTCTTGTTTCCTTTTTCCAAAGGAGAAAAAATATTTATATAAACCCTTTCACCTTGTGTTATTTGGAAAGATCTTTCATAACTACGGACAAATTCCAAAACATCTAACCAGAATCACTTTCAAAACTGTGACTAGAAAAAAATTCAATGCTCAGTACTCAGATAAAAATTAATAGAAAAAATGAACATAGTTTTAAATTTTAGTGAGCATCACGTATGCAAATACTCAAAAATTCAGAATTATAAACTTTTAGTAACCAAACTATACATTTTTAGTAACCAATAATAATTAGGATATGTCTTGCAAATATCTAATGCTATGTCTTCCAAGTCTGTTTATGAATATTATAACGGGTTTAAATAGTTTTTTAAAATTCTATTGACAAACGTAATGAGTAAATGTGGCAATAGTTAGAAAAAAATCTGAAAAAGTTTCTGCCAATCCTGTTCTCCTAAAAATTAACAGGAAATAAGTTAAATGGTTTAGCATTACATAAAAATAGATTGATACTATTATACTGTATAAATAATTTATGACAAAAAACAACAAAAATGTAGGAAAGGTTACCAGTTGATAAAACATATATATTACAGTATTTTTTCCCAGCGTTTCATTCAGGTAGTTAGATGAATTCTATTGTTCTGTGTTTTGGGGGAGTGGGGTTATGTGTTTATTCTTGACAATGGGGAGCTATATGTGATAGGTTTTCTCTGATGAACAGCTGAATACATCAACACACATACATGCATACCTTTAAAGTACAAATTTAAAATGCCTAAAAGTATGCATTTTTTCATTTTGAAGTGCATAAGTGCTTAAGATGTTTTTAGAATAAGTTTCACATAATTGTATCCAATGATATGTGTGAGAACACTGTATATATCATATGTATGCATATGTCTCTGTATACTGTGTACTGTATCTACATCTATATCTATATCGTATACGTTTGTGTAATGGTTCAAATTTGGTTCCAAAAAATGATATTCTGGAACATGTGGAGGCATCAAAATAGAACAGATGTGAGACTTCTGAAAGGAGCTGCTAAGCAATCCCAGGAAAATATATCATCCCAAACACTTTGAAGCACCTTTATGGAATTGAATCCAAAGCAGTAGACAGATCCTACTAATATCAACACAAATACATATAGAGATATAAACAAATCTAAATATTGGATACATAAAGTTGTTCCCTACTATTTCAGGCAGAATGAAATAGTCATTGTATCAGTAGAGTGAATACAGCTGCTAAATAGGTCTGTAATTACTTTCTCACTTTTACTTTGCAAGTTACAGTGTTACTATAATCCAAAAAGAACCACAGTGTAGAATTTATTTTCCTTGTTTATACATGATATCTTAAGCAAAGGATAAAATAGCTATTCTATCAGCAGAATTTCCATTGTATGAATTAAAAGCCACATTTAGATTGAAGTCTTTATACAGTATTTATTGATTGCCCTATTTTGTACAGATACCTGTTTGATAATAGATGTTGGGAAAATCTATTCTTCACAGAATCAAACTACATAAAAATTGTCCTGCCTAGTATGGCTCTTTAGTTTCATTTCCATATTTCGTTTCCTTGTATTATCATTTCAACTGCATTTTTAACTTAGATAAAATATGCATTGGAAGTGTGATTTAATCCTCAGACACCCTCCCGCAGCAAATTTTACGTAGGTTTGAACTAGTGCAAGCCATGCGTATTTCAGACAAGGGTAAGGCAGGGAATGGAGAACTGATGCAGAAATCCTTGAAGAAGAATTTGTCACATCATAGCACAAGTAGACTCCTATTTAAACATGTGCGTGCACACATGTCCTTCATAATAAAGACCATAAATGCTTCCACAGAGGCCCAGTGTTCTTTATTTGAACATGTTGTCATCTCTCCAGCTGCAGTGCTATCCTCCAATGCAGCTTGCAGTCTTGAGAATCAAATAGCATCCAGAAAGTATTTTAGCTGTAATTGTTGCCATTCTCTACACATTTTCACCAATGCTAGCAGTGGTGAGCAGCTCCCAGTCTTCTACTACCTTTTGGTGACACTAAAGCTGCTTGTCTTTTCATCATAACATGCTTAATTTCTGAAAATGAAGTTCTCTTCCCATTGCTTACCAGTTACTAGAATACAGCAATTGGATATTATAAAAACAGGATTTTCTCCTTGAAATGTTTTTTTTTTCCATCTTAAAACCATCCTCTCTACCCTTCACTTCTGTTTGCTCCCTTTTTATTTTTGTAATGCCACTACTTTTCAACACCCTTTGACCTTCTCTAACCCTTTTATCATTTTCACTTTTTCCATTAAAAGCAATGAGTGACCCCCAAAGTAAAACCCTGCCTTGTCCATGTTAGAATGTTAGGTCGGGTTTTTACTTCAAGGTAAGCACTTTGCTTCTTAAGCTGCTAGCAAAATGCACATTTTAAAAAAAGAAAAAATGAAACTACTTTTTTTTTTCAAAAGTAAAGGAAGTTCAGCAGAATTCTTGCAGTTACCTTAGTTATAAAATAGTCAAAAGAAATGTGCGGGTATCCTGATTTTCACTTCACAATCATTTTGTAAAGTGGCAATGTACCTGGATTTATTTCAATACAATTCCAAAGCTATATCTGCAAACATGAGGTAGCTCCTTCCTATAGGTCTTTACGAAGCCTAAGCACCTGAAAGCTTTCAGAGGGCTTAACAGATAGATAACAGAACTACGGCACCAGCCTTCTTCTTGTAACAAAACTAGCAGGGTACCCATGCTTCGCTATGAAACTATGTGATTGGGCAATTTTGGGGGGAGGAAAATAAGGAGCGGGGAGGAATTGTGCCTCTGCCTACCAGCATCCATCAGTATTCTCTGGCTAACGTCCTGTCAGTGTGTGAGAGAGTTCAGGGCTGTTTGGAAACTGAAACAGTATTTGCTGTGTGAGGAAGGAGACAGCAAGGAGCCTGGGCATAGCTTAGCTCAACTGCAGTTGGAAGAGATTTATTTTCGGGGGGGAGGGGGAGTAGAATTCCTTAGCATCAGAGCATGTTAATAATATAGGAAATACTAATGCTCTGAGGGTCATTTCAAAAATTCCTTTGTTAGCAAACACCTAGAAGCCAAGAGGAACATACATGCCAAATTTCAAGTTTGTAGGCTTTACGGTTCTGGAGATTTTGTGATGATGCGTGAGTGATATTTCGCTTTTTTATATATATAGATTCCACAATGGATGTCCATATCATTGTCATCATCACCAACAAAATATATCTGGAGAAATGAAGGCTGCTGCTGAGGCCCCGCCATGATACTCCCAATCCTGTGGCAAACCTGTCCTTGCACTTTGAATCTTGGCATAAAATTTCCCTTCTTCACCTCTCTGGTTCCAAAAGACATCATTTGGAAACATCCATTGTACTTCCGGATAGCAGAAAGAAAGTGCTTTGCCGTTGGATGCTGGTGGGTGAGAAGGCTGTGTAAGGGTTCAGGGTAGGGCTGAAGGGGAGGGAGCTGGACTTTACTGCAACTGCAGCACATCCCAGGACTCTCATCCTGCCACTTTAGAGCATGACACCAGGTACAAGGTAACCGAGGTCTGAGATCAACTACCTTTTCCCTGGAATAATGAATCTGAGGTTCATATTGAAAACCAGACAAATACTTATTAGTCCAAGGCATTGATCTCATTTGTGACTGATTAATGTAGGGGTTATTAGATGTATACTTTTTACTGCCTGTCTACTGACTTGGCGATGAGTTTGATACTTGTGTGCAGCTTCCCTTACTCGTGTTTTCCTAATCGCATCTGTAAATCTTTTTCTGTGTTTTAGCCTCTTTTCTCTTTAAGTGGTATTACAGTAGAAGGAACAGATTTGTCTGAACTGATGAGGAAAATAAGGGGCGCAGGAATTCTGCCTCTGCCTACCAGCATCCATTGGTATTCACCTGGATAGCCTCCTGTCAGTGTGTGAAAGAGTTGAAGGGTGTTTGGAAACTCAAACAGTATTTGCTGTGTGAGCAAGGAGACAGCGAGGAGCCCGGTCATGGCTTAGCTCAACTGTTCTGTACTAAAGCTGCTTGCTGCTGTGAAACTAAAACTGAAACTGAAACTCCTCTCCTCTGCTTGTGTTTTGCATTTGGAACAGATTTCTTTTCAGGTGGGGAGGGGGGAGTAGAACTCCTTAGTGTTGCAGCGTGTTAATAATATATGAAATACGAATGCTCTGATGGTCATTTCAAAAAATCTTTTCTTAGTGAGCACTTAGAAGGAAAGAGGAACACACATGCCAAATTTCAAGTTTGCAGGCTTTACGGTCCTGCTTTACGGAAATTTTGTGATGATGTGTGAGTGGTATTTCGCTTTTATATACATAGATTATACAAATAGCAACAAGACATTCTAAAGGAATTTTAAAGAACCAAATCTTTAGATAGAGAGAAAAAATATTTCAGAGAAGACAGTTTTCAGGCAACTACATGATTCTGAATCAGTAAACATATAGTAGAACTTTTAAGTTTTTATTTAGACTTTTATTAAAAAGAATTACTACATATTTAGATATTATCCAAAAATGGACTTTATGTTGTACAAAAATTAAACATATTAACTGGTGGAAAACTTGTAATTGCTCTCTGCCCCTTGCTTTTTTTGTGTCTTTGTACTGCCATGATTTCAATCCTTCCAGTATAAATAAATGATACCTCTCACATAATCACATCAATGTTAAACCAACAAAGTGTAATGTATAATTTTAGCATGGTTATAGCTTATCATATCTGTTATGGTTTAGCATGGAAATATGGTCCTGCATATTTCATTGTAAACTATTTTGACAGCTGTGCATTCCGGCTTCACTTATCTATGATCAACACATTGTTTGGGTGTGGTGATTTCTATTCCATTATTATGATTTTTTTTAAAAAAGTGTTTTAGTTTTCAATAGCTATGCTCATTTTTATAAACATCAAAATACTACAAACCAATATTTTGAAACATTTGACACAATTTAACCAGACTTGATCATAAATTTACAGTGGGTTTATAGCAACGTTTTCAATAATATCAATGCCAACACTGAAAAACTAGCAAATGTAAACTAAACAAAAATAATTTTACATGCATCTATGACTAGTAGGTATTCATATAAACTAGAAAAGGACCATCTTGAGCTCATGTCTCAAATATCTTTACAAACAACATAGATGAAGAGGTACAGATAAAGCTTATCAAATTTGCACAAGATACCACATTGAAAGGAACTACATTTAAAACAATAAGTAGATCAGAGCCAAAATTAACAAAATCCATTTCTACTGGGAAAAGTATAAAAATTTGCATTTTTGTTTATCACATGCATGATATTGGGCAGAAGATTTGTTGATTGTACTGTACTCCATAAGAAGACAATTAAGGAATTGGCAAAGCACAAGCTAAATATTAATTCAGAGCAGCAGCAATGAAGTATAAGAAATTCTACTCATCATCTATAGGATAGGTAGCACTCTATTTTGTACTGACTGACATTAAGACGCATTCTTGAATAGCAATAACCTACAGCGGAAAAGGGGGCAGTTGAGAGGAAATGTTAAACACTTTTTGAAATATCTGATGGAGCATCGCTTAGTTGATGGACTGATCAACAGGTTTATTGATACTCCACTAAAACGCAGAATTTTATCCTGCTCCCGAATTCTAGGGTTGTAAACTTCATGGCAAGCCTGCCTAAGAGCTCATCTTAGGTAGTTGGTTAACCTGGTCAGCCTCATGATCACCTCTGTGGCAGCCAAGACAAATTCTGCAGCCTGCCTTGTGAAGGTATCTTCCCACCTTTAAAGCACGGTGAAGGACGAAGCCTCCTCAAAACGTGTTGAGGAAAGCTTCACTCCCAGTTCGTCTTGGACCAGCCTTAGCAGACCCAAAACGCTCCGCCGAATCGGTGTGTTTTGGTTTGCAGGGGGTGGGGGTGGAATAAAACCCTCGGCAGCTTTCCAGCCGAAACAAGTCAACGACCTTTTTTTTTTTTTAGTCGCCTCAGAAAGCGTCCTCGATTTCTCCCGGGTCCCCTCACCGTCTGGAGCCCAAACCCGACCGGCTCAAGTCCCCAGTCCTTGCCGGGAGAAGCGCACGCCTCTCGGCAGCCACGGCCAAGCTCGCCTCCCTTGCCAAGCTTGCTAATCAAATCAAAGCGAGCCATGGGTGGGGAAGGGGCGGGCAGGAGCCCTTTACCCCCCCTTTTTTTTTGGTCTTCTCCGCAAGCAGCCTAGTAGGAAGACTCGAGGGAGAGGGCTTTTGTTTGCACCCTTCCCCTCAAAAGTGAGAGGAAAAGCGCCCGCACCGAGAGCCTCCCCGTTGCCACAAGATGCTCCTCGCCAAAGGGGGGAAGATTGAAGGCGTCGGCGGCGTCGAGTTTGGCACCTCCTAAGCTCAGAGTCCTCTCCCCACCTCAGGCCAACCGTCGCCCCTCTCAGCCCAGAACTGAACGTTCGCGCGTTGCAAACCAAGTGAAACTCCCTCCCCCCGCGCCCTCCCCCAGAAGAGAGGGGAGAGAAACCCCGGGAGACTTACAGCCAAGGGACCCCAAGAGGGAGAAGAGAAGCCAGTAGAGGAGGCGGCGGCGGCGGCAGCAGCAGCAGCAGCAGCAGCTCGCCATCTTCCAACCAGAGCAACAGCTGCTTCCCCCCCGCTCCCCCAAGACAAACGAGAAAAGTGGCTGGCAGCGGCTCCTCGGACTGGGGGAGAAAAATCGATGCAGCTGCTGAAAGCCTTGGCTCCAGCTTCCCCGCGGCTCCTCCCTTCCTCCGTTTGCGCACCTCGCGGAGGGGAGGGCGGGGGGAAGCTTTGCTTTGAGTAGGCCACGGCTTGTGTGTGTGAATGTGTAAGAAAGCGAGAGTGAAGGGAGCGGCGGGTTGGATCCTTGTAAGAGATAACTGGGGGAGGGGAGGGGGCGGCTTTCAGCTGATCCCTCCACCGCTTTGGAGGGACGCCCCAAACAAGAGAAGTAAGTCCCCGATCGCAGCAAGGTTGCGTTTAGTACCAAAGTAAGCGGTGCGCCCACGTTTTTATACCATTCTAACCGTGGTTAAGCGGTGGTGTGAAGACGCTATAAAGTGTGGAAATGGTCTGTGGAGATGCTCCAGCTTTCCGTTAACTCTGCGTTCCAACGAGCCACCGTGGGGTAGCCAGCCTCATTTTAACCAAAAACGGCGTTTGTTACTGATATCTGAAATCAAGTTGAATCAACTGTGTTTGTTTTTTTTTCATCTGTCATATAAATTCGTTGGGCTTCTGCTTTTTTATGGTGCCCTTTTTCACACAGAAGAAATTATATTGCCGACTAGCCTTACCTGTAGATTTGTGTTCTTCCTCATTGAAGTCAATGGCCGATAAACAGGAGTACTGAGACCCAGCTCTCTAATGCTGGGAGAAGTGGAAGGAAAGAGGAGAGGTTGACCAGCAGGAAAATGGATGGAATCGGTTACAGTGGTGATAAGTGGCTCAATGTGAGATTTAAAAGATCGGGTTTAACAACTATGAGTTGTGGTTGCCTTAGGCATGAAAGCCAATTGGGTGACCTTGGGCCAGCATCTCTCTCAGCCCAATTCACCTCACAGGAGGGTGACTGTTGTGGGGAAGATGGAAGGCACATTCGGCAGTCACTACCTTGAGGTGTTTTTTTTTTTAATGAAAATGTGATATAAAAAATATTTTTAAAAAAACTTTTACAGATGGCATGAGACCCAACACTAGACTTCTGCTTCTGAGTGGTTATATGCTGGAGTAAGATTTATTTTATTTTATTTTATTTTTTTCAATTTTATTTTTAGCATTCCCATCTATCCCTACAATGATTTGATACCTATAAGTAGCTGGGGCAGAATACAATTGGGTAATTCCACTACAGGATCATCTTGGTGTTAAGACAATGTCTGGATCAGATGAGGCAAGAAACATGCCTTTTTCTTGGGGACTGCATACTTTAGATTCTCTGAGTGATGTATCATTTTATCAAGCTACAAACTATTAGGCTTAGACATTAATGGTGATCTGTGTTCTGAGCTATTTGTAGCTGTGGCAGCCTTAGCAATTTGCTGCTTGAGTGTATTGCTACAATCCTGAGTACATAGTAGGACCAAATTAATTAATGGCATCATTCTGGAATGTGCTATTACCAATGTTTGTCCTAATTTAACCAATCTTTGCATGGTGTTATTTTGCTCTGAATCTTGCTCTGAATCTGGCAATGCACCAAATTGGCCAATCAACTTTGCATCCTGTAAATCCTTAGAACCTTGGGCTTTAGGTAACAGTTTGCTGATTAGAGCTCTTCTTTTTCAAATTGTTGCTGATGGAACTTTCTTACTTAGGCTTATTGCAGTAATTAACCAGCACAAGATTGTTAGTGAAACATCCCTGATGTTTTTTTTGGATTCAATATGTTTATATATATATATATACTTTCTTTACTTTTCTATATATGATTTTATAGTGTGGTGTGTGTGTGTGTGTGTGTTTATATATATATATATATATATATATATATATATATATATATATATATATATATATATATATATATATACATATATTATATTTATATATATATATTATATATATATATATATAAGCGCACCAACGTGCCTACCGTCCCTGTCCTATTGTTTCTTATTCTTTTATTTTTTCTTATATGTACCCATTTCATGTATTCACAACCATGTATACACTTATACTTATTATCTTGTAAACAATTGGCAAATCAAATAAATAAATAAATAAATAAATAAATATAGTTTCACCTGTATCTGTCTTCTTTCCTTCAACTTTTTCTAGTGTCAAAGCCTTGCCCAGGCATGATTTGCAGGTAGGTGTGTGTGTGTGTATTTGTTTTCTTAAGTTTTCGCCGGTACTTACATGTATGGCATTCAGCTTTGTTCGGGTATTTTCCCACGTCATTGTAGTTGTGAAGCCTGATGATGGCAGATGAGATTCTGCTGAAACATCGCTACAACTTTAAAAGCACAACTACAATGACGTGGGAAAATACCCGAACAAAGCTGATAGCCATATATATACACACACACATACATACATACATACACACACACACACACACATACATACATACATACATACACACACACACTTATACCTGCAAATCATGCCTGGGCAAGGCTTTGACAGTAGAAAAAGTTGAAGGAAAGAAGACAGATACAGGTGAAACTTTAAAAATTAGAATATTGTGCAAAAGTTCATTTATTTCAGTAACGCAACTTAAAAGGTGAAACTAATATATGAGACAGACTCATTACATGCAAAGCAAGATAGTTCAAGCCGTGATGTGTCATAATTGAGATGATTATGGCTTACAGCTCATGAAAACCCCAAATACACAATCTCAAAAAATTAGAATATTCTGAAAAGGTTCAATATTCTAGGCTCAAAGTGTCCCACTCTAATCAGCTAATTAAGCCATAGCACCTGCAAAGGGTTCTTGGGGCTTTAAATGGTCTCTCAGTCAGGTTCAGTAGGAATCACAATCATGGGAAAGACTGCTGACCTGACAGTTGTGAAGAAAACCATCATTGACACCCTCCATAAGGAGGGAAAGCCTCAAAAGGTAATTGCAAAAGAAGTTGAATGTTCCCAAAGTGTTGTATCAGCACATTAATAGAAAGTTATGTGGAAGGGAAAAGTGTGGAAGAAAAAGGTGCACAAGCAGCAGGGATGACCGCAGCCTGGATTGTCAGGAAAAGGCCATTCAAAAGTGTTGGGGACTTTCACAAGGAGTGGACTGAGGCTGGAGTCAGTGCATCAAGAGCCACCACACACAGACGGATCCTGGACATGGGCTTCAAATGTCGTATTCCTCTTGCTAAGCTGCTCCTGAACAACAAACGTCTGAAGTGTCTTACCTGGGCTAAAAAAACAGACCGAGCCGGAGGAGCAGCGGGGGGTGTTTTCCCACCCTCGCCGCCTTTTCCAGCCAGCCGCCTGCTTGTGGCGTGCCTCTTTTCCAAGTCGGTGGACTCTTCGCCCTCACTTGGCTGCGGAATAGCTGCAGCAGGAAGGAGGAGGAGGAGGCGGCAGCAGCAGCAGCGGCGGCGGCGGCAGCACAAGCATCAGCGGCGGTGGCGGCGGCACAAGCAGCGGCGGCGGCGGCGGCAGCACAAGCAGCAGCGGCAGCAGCGGCAGAAGCAGCAGCGGTGGCGGGGCAGAAGCGGTGGCGGCGGCGGCAGGGGCAGAAGCGGCAGCGGCGGCGGAGGCAGCGGCAGAAGCAGCAGCGGCAGAAGCAGCGGCAGCGGCGGCGGCAGCAGAAGCCGGCAGCGGCAACAGGAGGAGGTGGCGGAGTGGGAGTCTTGTGCTGCGGCTGCCTCAGCACGAGAAGCGCTCTGACGGCGCCTGCCTTTTATGTTGCTGCTTGGCGTGGCGCTCGCCTCGCCCCGCCTCGCACCTGCCTCTCCTCCTCCTCCTCGCTGGCTCTTGCAGGAAGGCTGGGGTGGGCACTGGGTCGCATTACGAGGCGACTTGGGCCGCATGCGGGCCGCGGGTTGGACAAGCCTGCCATAGAGAATCTATGGGGCATTGCCAAGAGAAAGATGAGAGACATGAGACCGAACAATGCAGAAGAGCTGAAGGCTGCTATTGAAGCATCCTGGTCTTCCATAACACCTTAGCAGTGCTACAGGCTGATAGCTTCCATGCCATGATGCATTGAGGCAGTAATAGCTGCAAAAGGGGCCCAAACCAAGTACTGAGTACATATGCGTGCTTATACTTTTCAGAGGTTCGATATTGTTCTATGTACAATCCTTGTTTTATTGATTGCATGTAATATTCTATTTTTCTGAGATTGTGGATTTGGGATTTTCATGAACTGTAAGCCATAATCATCACAATTATGACAAATCACAGCTTGAACTATCTTGCTTTGCATATAATGACTCTATCTCATATATTAGTTTCACCTTTTAAGTTGCATTACTGAAATAAATGAACTTTTGCACGATATTCTAATTTTTTGAGTTTCACCTGTAGATGGACTCAATCATGCTGGCAATAGCAAACACCAGGTCAAAGAAAGATCATTGTGGAGAAAACTTATTGTGGTTGCTAGAAATAAAAAATGTCTTGATGGCACACAATCAGTTACAATAATGAGGGGGAAAATCAAAATACCATAATCATAACTGCAAAAATCTGGATAGCCATGAGTTGGTAGCAGTTGTAGAGTTAAGTCTAACTTTATTGGAGCTCAGATCCAGTTGCCCTACCTTTGGGATTTTATTCTATTCAAAAAGTTACTAGGTTATAGATTCATCTGAATCCACCTGAAAAATACCCACCAATGCTTTCAATCCAAGTTGCATTTAGCTAAATGTGATGGTTATTTAAGAAAATGTCAGCCTTCAAGATTTTCTTCCTTTGCTTTGCATCTTTCGGCTGTCATAAGTAACGGGAGGAGGGGGAAAAAGTATGGGAAGTGAGCTGGAGGTGTTGCAAACTACTACTGTATAAACTGAGGAGGGTGGCGGGGAGCACATTCTTGCTTAGGTTTCTATTTCTTGCTTAGCTTTCTCTTCTCTGCGCAGCTGCGAACCTTTATCAAAGTATGTCAAGGTCAACGGGCAGAAGCCTCATCACCACCTGAAGATGTCCACATGATGACACCCACAACTTTTAATTGGAAGAACCATTTGAACTATTGGGGGTGGGAACATTGCCATCACTTTGTATATGTGATTTATGCGCCTATTTTCTCAGATTCAGAATTCTTTTGTTGCTACCACTTGACTTCCAGTAAAAGATATCTTTTCTCTAATTAAAAGAGTCTAAGTATTTCTTTCTTGGATTTTGAATGGAGCATCAGCTGACAGAAAAGCTACTGGGACTTTTGTCTACATATAACTTTAAGCTGATGTAACAATGAATATTGACATAATACAAAATGAAACTGGAAAGTTAAAGTATTAAAACAAGTAAACAACTACCACATCTACCAATACGATTTTTGTGCTCATAAAATTAGTATTTGTGTGTGTGTGTGTGTGTGTGCGTGTGTGTGTATGTATGTATGTGAGGTATTCAGCAGGTTCTGACCAGTTCTGGAGAACCGGTAGCGGAAATTTTGAGTAGTTCGAAGAACTGCCAAATACCACCTCTCCTCTGACTGGAGATTTTATACTATCCTTTCCCTGCCACACTCATCAAGCCACACCCACAGAACTGGTAGTAAAAAATTTGAATCCCACCTCTGGTATGTATGTATGTATGTATGTATGTACGTACATACATATGTTTAAACACTTCTGGGATCAAGATAATGTCCTCCCTCCTATTGTTTACATCACAACCAGCTTTTGCCTTTGAACTGTGTGATTTTGAAGTTTTGTATTTCTCAAGAGTTGAAGACCTGCCCTTTCATAGGCAAAAAAGCCCCACCTTTCACTTCTTTCCATGATCTTTAATTTTCATTCCTTCTGCTGGTCTTTTCCACACATCAGGAAAAAGAGAAAAGAACTAGGCAGTGTAACAAGCTAAGAAAAATTCCAATTCAGTTTGTCTCCCAACATCAGCTCTTCCTTGTTATGCATTATATGTGGTAGTATCAATGCCACTGGTGTAATGGCATCAGCTAGAATAAGAGTTTCATGTTTTTGGATGCTTTCGCCATTGATAACTTTGGATATAACAGTCCAGAATGTTTGCAAGATGCCAAGTTGCCTACCTAACTAGAGCGACAGTTCTTCTTTCTTCCTCCAAACATGCTGTGCAAAATTCAAATCCTCTAAAAGGCTCATGAGGTAGGTAGGTGAGGGAGATTAGGAAGTCAAGCTCCGTTGCAGATAAAGGATGAAATCCAAGGGATGGTTCTTGTTACTTTTTTACCTGCCAGTGAACTTCACACACCATTTGATTATGTCTGTTTATTTTGGTTATCTTGTGTTTCCTCCCCCCAAATAGATCAGTTGGATCAGGATTATTGATTGGTGATTGATAGTTACTTCTGTGAATTTATGTACCCATGTTGTAATCACAAGGAGCATTTTGTACCAATTGATTACCTCCACAGTGTGTTAAAGCTCTTTGGACATGAGAACAGTAGTGGTAGGCAAAAAGGTAACAAGAACCCAAATAACTGCTCAGTTTCATCAGTTTTAACCATATAACTCCCAACTTTTCTTTTTCTAGTGAAGATAATTGTATTTGTCAGTGCATACATGAATAAAACATATTATGAATTACTTTGCTCCTTTGTTCATACTGTAGCAAAATTTTGCACCTTATTTAACTTACTATAGTTTATTTCATCTAGTTTTTTTAAAATTAAAAATGCCAAACAATAAAAAGAACAAAATCAGTTCTTGATATGTTTTCTATTAATATAACTCACATTAGAAAATATTTTGTGTGAAACGCTTGACATTAATTATTTATCAAATGCAAAGATTCACTCAGACAGCAGTTCTGAGATGTACAATACAGTTAAAGTACATTTATTAAAATAAAGACAGGTTGCAAAATGGAAGGCATATTAGGTGTTGTAGAATGTGCATGTTCATATAGAACAAAAAGCAAAATATATACAATATATCCTGCACCAAAACAAACATACTCAGATGGGCTCCAGATGAATTTAGCTCCAATTGAGTGCTCTGACCCAAATCTTGTTCCAAGAAAACAAACACGAAACAGTGGTAACAGAAAAACCTTTTAATGATTCTTTACGAATTCCGTTCCTTCATGGTTAAAAGGCTGTTTTAAATTAATTATCTCTGATAAGAACGAGCCTTGCCAAGGTAGTGCAAGGCTGCCAAGAACACTAAATAAAGTTACTAAGAAATATTTCAAACACAAAGAATCTCCAAACACCAACCAAGATATTCTGAACATCCAGGAGGCTTGAGTGCAAAAACTTATTTGCTTCCTGCAAAGAACTCCGGTTTTTCAGCTGGCTTTTAGCTCTTGAGGGAGGGCCCATTACCTTGCAGCCTTAGTCCGTTGTCGCCCGTGCTGCTGCAGCTGCTCTTTTCTTCGAGCAGCCCTGTGCGCATGTGCACTGGGCACAAGCTCCTCGGGAACCTCTTCATCACTGCTGCCAGCCTCCACAATCTCCAAAGGCAGCATTCCACTCCCTGATGGTCCTGGCCCCATCCCTGCCTCACACGCAGGTCTGTCATCTGAGTCCTCGCTCTCCGAGACCTCAGCCGTCCGCACCTACTGCTGGTGAACCACAACATTGAGTATAGGCCAGAACTAGGAAATAAATGCAAGGTCAGCAAACAATGTAGAATTATTTTCATTATTATATTCAATATTTATCTTTTAAGTTTTGTATGACTTTAAGATAGTATGGTCTTGATTTTTAGGTCTACATTTATTTTACAGCAATCTACAATATATACAATACACCTTTAATATGACATACAGTGTTTTCAGGCTTTCCTGTTCAAACAGAAGTGCATTACAACATTTTTTTTTTACTCTCCTTCAAACACTTGCAGGAGGAATTAGTAATTAAATCTAACTGCGATATGAAACAGGATGTTTTTCTGTTTCATGTGTTTTCATATATACAAAGGAATATATGCAATCATAAAAACAGCAAACAAAAAATTTCTAGGACAAGGCATTTCTGGTAATGATCTTTGATGTGAATGTGATATAGCTGAGCAAGTTTCTGTGGTGGTTAACTCTTCTGAGTGCTGCTTTAGTTTCATTTTTTCCCCAAGCAGGTTCTTGAGAAAAGGCATTATACATCATCAGAAATAATATTTCCTACAGGATTAGCCTGCCGTGATTATCTCAAAGTCCATTTGTTTTGATAGTGACTTCTATGCACATTTTTTGCTTTGGCTGTAGTATAAAGTAAGTTAAAGTGAATAAGTAAATAGCAGTGCTGACACAGAAGTATCTATTTCCTAGAGCTATCATTAAAAAGCAATTTTGGAAAATGCAGCTGGCTTATATTGCTCAGATACTTTTGACCCAGTAATACTACACTGAAAATGTTCTTGTATCCACTCACTGGGTCATATATCACAGCAGACTGATACTCTCCAAATTCTTTTTTTTTTTGTACATAATTCTATATTACCCAGGAAGGTTGACAAAGAAACTATTTCATGATGGTGACAAGAGTCTGTTTGGAGCATCTATTGGAGTTCTGGTAATTATCTTTGTTGAGTTGAAGCACAAAATACTGCAACAGCTAGAAATAGAATAGAATAGAATAGAATAGAATTGAATAGAATAGAATAGAATGGAATGGAATGGAATGGAATGGAATGGAATAGAATAGAATAGAATAGAATAGAATAGAATAGAATAGAATAGAATAGAATAGAATAGAATAGAATAGAATAGAATAGAATAGAATAGAATTCTTTATTGGCCAAGTGTGATTGGACACACAAGGAATTGTCTTGATGCAAATGCTCTCATTGTACATAAAAGAAAAGATACATCCATCAAGAGTCAAGAATCATAACATACAACACTTAATGATAGTCATAGGGTACAATAAGCAATCAAATCATACTAGGAAACAGTCAATATAAATTTTAAGGATACAAGCAACAAATTTACAGTCATACAGTCACAAGTGGGAGGGGATGGGTGATAAGGAGTGATGAGAAGATTAACAGTAACTGTAGTGCAGACTTTGTAGATAGTTGAATGGTGTTGAGGGAATTATTTGTTTAGCAGAGTGATGGCTTTCAGGAAAAAAACTTCTTGTGTCTAGTTGTTCTGGTGTGCAGTGCTCTATAATGTCGTTTTGAGGGAAGGAGTTGAAACAGTTTATGTCCGGGATGTGAGGGGTCTGTAAATATTTTCACAGCCCTCTTTTTGACTCGTGCAGTATACAGTTTACTTTACTTTTTTTGTCATTGCACCTCATACAACAAAATCAAACACCATCTTCAGTGCACATCATGACCATGACCATGAAAATAAACACAAACACACATCCTTCGCCCTTCACACATTGAACCAGAAACCCCCGACACCACACCAACACTGCACTATACAGCAGAATTCAAAAGAGCTACTGCCCTGGGATAGAAGCTGTTTTTCAGCCTATTTGTGCTTGTTTTTATTATTCTGTACCGTCTGCCAGATGGTAATAGTTTAAAAAAAGGGTTCCCAGGATGAGATGGAACTTTGAGAATGTTTTGAACTTTCTTAAGGCAGTGGGAGCTATAAAGCTCTTCCAAAGAGGGGAGAGGGCAACCAATGATCTTCTGGGCAATGACATTAACCCTCTGGAGTGCTGTCCTATCTGCCACTGTGCAATTGGCAAACCATACAGAGGTGTAGTATGTTAAAATGCTCTCTATGGTGCAGCGGTAGAAGGTCACCAGCAGTTTCTCATTCAGTTGTTGTTTTTTGAGAAGCCTCAAGTAGTATAATCTCTGCTGGGCCCCTTTGACTAGGGCTGCAATGTGGGCACCCCAGGTCAGGTCCTCTTTTAGGGTAACACCCAGAAACTTAAAACTGGCCACTTGCTCCACTTGGTCTCCATTGATAAGCAAGGGCTGGATGTCTGATCTGTTCCTTCTATAATCCACTATAAGCTTCTTGGTCTTACTGGTGTTGAGGACCAAGTTGTTGTCTCCACACCACGAAAGCAACCGGTCCACCTCATCTCAGTAGGCAGATTCATCCCCCCTCCACCCGAGATAAGTCCCACCACTGTTGTATCATCTGCAAATTTAGCAATAGTATTACTAACGTGAGTGGGAATGCAGTCATGCACATAAAGAGTATAGAGTAAGGGACTCAACACGCAACCCTGTGGTGTACCAGTGTTAAGAATAAGGGCTGAAGAGGTATGATTACCTAATCTGACCCTCTGTGAGCGGCCAGACAGGAAATCTATAATCCAAAGGCAGATTGAATAAGAAGGTCCAAGGTTCAGAAGTTTAGACACTAGTCTATGTGGAAGAATTGTGTCAAACGCAGAACTAAAATCCACAAAAAGCATCCTCACATAGCCCTCCCACTGCTCTAGATGAGTCAGAGCAGTGTGAAGAGTGATGGCTACAGCATCCTCTGTAGATCTATTTTTTCTGTATGCAAACTGGTGTTTATCAAATGTATGCGGAAGACCAGAAATGATGTGCCAGCAGACCAATTTCTCAAAGCACTTCATGATGATAGGAGTGAGTGCCACTGGTCTGTAATCGTTGAGGTTATTGATAGGGAACTTCTTTGGCAGCAGAACAATGGTGGAAGCCTTCAAACAAGATGGAATAGTGGACTGGGATAAAGACCGATTGAAGATCCTGGTAAAGACTCCAGCCAACTGATCAGCACGGTCTTTAAGCACTCGGCCAAAGATACTGTCAGGACCGGCAGCCTTTCTAGGGTCTACAGCCCTCAGAATGCTCCTCACCTCCTGGTCCTCCACAATGAGGTGGGGGCTACAATTAGCTGGTAGTTGTGTTTTATCTGTCTCTGATGTCTCCACTTCAAAGCGAGCAAAGAAATGATTCAGTTCCTCTGCCAATGAAGCATCCCCCTCAGCAGGGATGACATTGGTCGGTTGATGGTTTGTAATTTGTTGAATCCCTCTCCACACCTGCCTCATGTTATTGCTATAAAAATTATCCTCAATCTTCCTCTTATAATCAGTCTTGGCCTTCCAAATACCTTTCTTCAGATTAGCTCTGGCAACACTGTATCTTGCCCCATCACCGGACATAAAGGCCTTGGTCCTGTCATGCAAGAGGCGCTGGACTTCCTTGGTCATCCAGGGTTTCTGATTGGGATAGATCCTAATACATTTATCCACATTGATAGTATCTGTGCAGTGTTTGATATAGCACAGAACAGTTGCAGCGTGCACCTCTAGGTCAGGGTGGTAAAAGATGTCCCAATTTGTGTTCTCAAAACAATCCTGAAGTTGTTGGGAAGCATCCTCTGGCCAAGATTTCATTGTCTTTATTATAGGCAGAGCCCGTCTCCTAAGAGGGATGTAAGTTGGTGCTAAAAGCAGTGACATATGGTCTGATTGTCCCAAATGTGGTAATTGTATAACCTTATAGCCATGTTTGATGTTGGTATATACTTTGTCCAATATGTTTGCTCCTCTGGTAGCACACTTAACATGCTGATAGAATTTAGGGAGCACTTCTTTTAAATCAGCTTGATTAAAGTCCCCCACTATGATATGCACAGCATCAGGATACTTATTCTGCTGATTACTAACAGCGTTATACAAGAAATCCAAAGCTATGGTAGTATTGGCATCAGGTGAGATACAGACTGCAGTAATCAAAACCACGCTGAATTCCCGTGGAAGATATATGGGTCTACATTTAAGTGTCATATACTCCAGATCCATGGAGCAGTGGCTGTCTACAGTCTTTGTATTGATACACCAGCTTTTGTTCACATAAAGGCTTAAACCTCCCCCTTTGATCTTGCCAGATCTTGCCTCTACTCCTGTCCTGCCAGTGAGCTATGTAGCCTTCCAGCTCAACAGCTGCATCTGGAATGAGTGAATGAAGCCAAGTTTCTGTGATTAGCAAAACACAGCAGTTCTTGATGAATTTAGTCTTTGCAATCTGTAGCCTTAATTCATCCATTTTGTTAGTCAGGGATCTTGCATTGCTAAGAAATATACTTGGAATTGAAGGCTTGTGTGGAAACTTACTCAGCCTAAAGAAAACCCCAGCACAGCATCCTCTCTTCCTGTTCTTCTTTCTCTGCCTCTTCCTCCTTCCTACAGGGATAGTGATCCATGGCTCCCCCAGGGGCCCAGCTGCCTCCTTTGGTATGATATGAGAATGTATAAAATCATCCGTAGTAGCCTTTTCACATTTCAGTCCAATTTGTAACAAGGATTGCCGACTATAGATGCTCCTTGCACAGGATTCAATCAAGGAAAGGATCCAAAACACACACAGAATCATACACACCATACACTAAAAGAAGGAGCGATTAGCCACAGCATCCATGCGCGCAGCCATCTTGAAAAGGTCCTTGATTGAAGGCAGGTGGGTAGTAATTGTTTTTTTCTGCAGTCCTAATTATCCTCTGAAGTCTGTCTGTCCTGTTGGGTTGCAGAACCAAACCAGAACATTAAATAGATGTTAATAAATAGAACGTTTATCCTAGTTTATGGAAATCAGGATTTGCCTAACAATCCAGGCACAACATAGACTCCAGTTTTCTCTCCTATTCTTCTTCTGAGAAGACCATCTCCTAGAGCAGGGGTCGCCAACCTTTTGGACCTCAGGGACCACCAAACTCATTATTTTAAATCCTGCAGACCACTAATGTGAATTTTGACTGATGTTGCTTGTTGACGTTGATGGGAGGGAGAGGGAGAGAGTGAGATCTGATCAAATCTTGGAGGGCTGGTGATGTTCTCTCTCCCTCCCTCTCCCTCCCCTCTCTCTCATAAACACAAACACACACACACACACAGATCCCTCTCACACACACACCTCCTCCAAGGCAGCCACATTCCTAGCCTGCTTTTGAACTCCATTCTCAGAGGGGGGGAACAGAGATCCTATCTAACTTCGAGGGCTGGTGATTTTCTCTTTCTCTCTCTCTCCCTCACATCCCACCATGCCGTCCAAGGCAGCTACATTCCTGGCCTACTTTTGATCTCCGTTCTCAGGCTTCATGCAAGAAAAGCAACAGAAGAAGCAGAAATCTTTCTTTCTCTCCTCCCAAACTCCACCAGAAATGAACCTTGGCCAATGCAGCCTCTTGGAGCAGGATGCCTTGCAGGGTCCCAAAGACTCATTTCTGGTGGAGTTTGGGGGAGAGAAAGAAAGACTTTTGCTGCTTTCCTTGTGTGCAGCCAAAAGCAGCAGAAGAAAGAAATGGAAGAAGCAACCTGGTGGCCAGACAAGTTCCCCCCTCCACCCTTTCCCTCCTCCCCTCACTACCTCGTGTTGTTCCTAATGCAAGCGAGGCAAGCCTTATGTTCCCGTGGGCCATGTGGGCAGCGCAGCCTTGTGTTCCCCCACAGCCTGGATTAATTGCTTTTGGGGGGATGCTCTGGGAGTGACATTTCTCTGCGGATCATCAAAATTTTCTCACAGACCACCAGTGGGCCACGGCCCACCAGTTGGCGACCACTGTCCTAGAGCACTTGCTGAGTCACATTGCCATCATGTGATGTTTCATGATGTTTTTCCCATTTGCAGAGCTGGGGTGGGCATGACCTGCATGTGATGCATCCGGCCCTCAGACTGCCAGTTTGACACCCCTGTCCTAGAGCATTTTAAGGATTAATAATAGGGAAAGAAAGTGGGCGTTTAATTTCTAAGTAATATGTAGTCAAGTATGTTCGCCAAAATCAATTGGATAATCCTGTGATTTATTTTTTTATTCAAAGAGATCTCAGGAAAGTATCTTTGCAATCTGGGCTGCAAAAATCCAGCTAACAACAACTAGATGGCTTCAAAGAGTTAGCATTTTCTGTATCTTGTTTTTGCCATGTATTGGTTATATGGATATTTGTAGTATAGAAATATATAGACAGTAGTCCTTCAGCTTCAAAGAAGACACTCTGTTGTCCATGGAGGTAGCTCTGTAGACTCTGGAAGCATAGAGTCTAGCACAGTAGGTCACTGGAAGTCCATTGTTGTAGTATTCAAAGCTGGTGGAGGCTTCATAGCATAGGGCTTGTCAGCAAGTTCTGTCAGCAGATGCAGCTTCTAGTTCCCCTAGTTGGATATCACAAAGTGTAGGATTTCTTTTACAGTGTCTTGATAGTGCTTGTGTGCTTGACTGCAAAGTCTCTTGGATCCAGTATACCATAGAGCAGGGGTGTCAAACTCACAGCCCCCAGGCTGGATGTATCACGTGCTGGCCCCGCCCCCGCCTGGTTTAGAGAAGGGGGAAAAGTCCCAATATGTCATGTGATGCTGCCATGACGTGAGTTTAACACCCTGCCATAGAGCAATTGGCAAGGCATACAGCAGTCATACATTCTAATGAGATGTCCTACCGGCCTCATCTGTGCTCTGATAAACATAAAAGTGATTTAATGCTGGGGACTTCACATTTTCCAAGACTTTCAGGCGAAGACTTGGATGTTATCAAACAAATATCAAGGAGGGAATGGAGAGCACATATGTGAAATTTCTCCAGTTGTTTGATGTGTCTTCAGTGCAGAGTGCAGGACTCACATTCATATTAGCAGAGGGGATAATTTCAGCTCTATAGTATTTTAGCTTTGTGAACATACCATTGTCATGTTGATTGAGCACTCTAGTTCACAGCCAACCCAGTATCGGATGACCTTGCTGATTCTGGAGTTAATTTCTTGTCCAAGGACCTTGTTCAAGATGATGCTTCCCAAATATTTGAAGCTGTTTACATTTATCAGTTGAGTATCATCAATAGTGATTTTGAGTTCTACAGGGCTTAGTATTAGACACAGCCTGGTAAAGTACTTCAGTTTTATTCAGGCTGGATCCATTTCACAAATTTCCTTTGGGCATCTGTAGTGTCATGGGCTGATTTAGTGAGCCTCCTCATTTACAGTGTTAAATGTTTTTGCTTAGAAGTGATTCTAAAATACTACAAGGGTGTTTTATGTATATATCAGCCCAATGTATCTCACAGGGTTCTTGTCTTGTTATGGAAAAAAGAGGAAGGAGTTTTAGGTACGTTCACCAAGTTATTTATGCAGGAAAAAAGATAAGAACAAATATACTGTAAATAAATACATATACTAATAACACCTTACACATTTTATTCCCAAGGTTACCTAATATGCTATAATACTAAGTGGTAAAATTAAGCAACATCCTTAGTCTTGAGCCTAGAAAGTAGTAAAACATTACATATGCTTGTAAAAAAGAGCAATGCAAACTCACTGAGTTACAGTACTGCTTTGGCAAGATATTCGGACATCCAAACATATAATCATGGTTTTTTCTGCGGTCATCACCATATCATCATTGGCTGCTTTTATTATTATGCTAGTTAAATTGCTATCCACATGACTAACTGCTGTAGCCAAAGCCTGTAAGTGCTTATTGATGTGCAATGCTCAGTTTAGGGTATCTGCAAATGATTAAAAATCAGTAAGAAAACTATAAAGATATTTGCTTGGGCTGTATCTGTGTGTAAGAGAGAAGCATGCAAAAGTAACTAAAATCTCAAATTTAAATATAAATTATGGATTCCTTAAAAATTACAGTTATGATTTATTAAAACATATAATAAAAGTATACTGTTCAGAGATAAAAAAATTCCTTGAGTAGAGCTCAACATTTGCTGAATTTCTTTCTTTCTTTTTGATGACAATATAGAACCCTTTGTCATTGCCTTCCTCCCGAGTATTCTTTTGATCTCCCAGTCTACATCCTGAGATTACTTGATCATCCCATACATGTCTGACTTTTCTTAACCTTTTTGAGATCAGCCAAGATTTGCAAGCTGACATTACCTCCACCACCAACTATAATAACAAAATAAAGATGAAAGTGAAACTTAAATAATGTCTCATTATAAGTTCCATTTTCGTAAATAAAACA
This sequence comes from Notechis scutatus, assembly GCF_049901735.1. Taxonomy (NCBI): domain Eukaryota; kingdom Metazoa; phylum Chordata; class Lepidosauria; order Squamata; family Elapidae; genus Notechis; species Notechis scutatus. The sequence goes on along the minus strand of NC_142013.1, from coordinate 49,335,676 downwards.
AGTATTCTTAAACGAATCTTGATATATACCTAAATTTTGTACTTTATTGTACAATAGTAACAGATCAAGACACAAACATATACTATGCTTGAAGGCATGTATGATTATATATTAGCTCCGATGCAGGGGAATTTATGCGTGTAAATCTAATGGTTGCTAGTTTGTTGCATAATTTTCTGATCTCCAACTCAGATTTTAGAGATTGGGGCATCTGTTATCTAGCTTTATGCCAGCACCAGGGAAAAGACACCTTCAGCCCTAGACTGTGAGGTCAAAAAACATTTTATTTGCAACTTGCACTGGACCAGCATGGTGGAGTAAAGTCTATAACTATAGCTGTCATTCTGCACTGGATAAATTTAGGTGATAATAAGTTCTCCCATATCCCTTTCCCATCCAGAAACAAAAAGCATTGAGTGACAGTGACCCATCATTTAATTTGCTAAGAGGGCCTCTAGGGACTTTCTGAGTGCTGGAGTCATTGCTCAGTAACACAGTATACTTCAGGATAAACATTGTTTTGCAATCTGATAATTAACAATCTTAAAAATAATAAAAACACAATTAAGGAACAGGAAATCTGGTAAATGTCAAGGAAGTAGAAGTTGGCAGGCTCACTGTTGTCCTCAGGAGCCACAATGGTGATTCAAGTTCTGCAGCGTCAGAGAAACAATCACACGGAATCCAAAAATGGAAAATTGTTCTACCTCCAACAAGGAAATTTCAAAAATTACCACAAATAACTTTTCAGGCAACAATCCTGACCCCTCAGATTAAAATGTCATTGTTTTTTAATCTACAGCATTAATCTAAGCTTCCACACTAAGTAGGAAAATTGGAATAAAGTTGTATTTATGGTTGTTTGGACATGAATAGTTTTTTCAGGTGTTGTATTTGGATGTTCCATTTATCAGACTTCGTGACTTTAGAGAGCATTACAATGATCTCCAGTAGAATAAATCCATATAAAGCAGGTGTGTCTAACTCATGGCCCATGGGCTACATGCAGCCCAGGACACTAGTAATGTGGACCCACAAGATAATAAAATAAATAAATAAAAAAGGAAGTTTTCTATTTACTATATTATATATTTTATATACGATCCAAGACAGCCATGATGTAAAACTTATTTTTACAGTGTGGCAAAATAACGAGTCAAATTATGCAATATATTAAATATGTGGAACACAAATGCTCTCCCAATTTTGTTTGATTTACAGAAGAATGTGCAAAGTATCTAAAGTTTGAACCATTTTTCAATTTACAACACCACGTTGTGTATGCGAAAGAGTTGTTTGAATGCAAAATGATCTGTTTTGGTAATGTGGAGAATGCTTTAATAGTAACACAGCACAGTTTAGGTATGAAATGGAACATTCCAGTTAGTAAAGTTTAAAAATCAAAGTGTTTCACACATCTCTACCCAAGATTAAACACACAGTGGCATATAGAGATTACACTGAGTGGACACATTCTGTCCACATTATTTTTTCCCCATGAAATTCAAATGTTTTTGTCTTGCTGTATGTGTATGCTTGGAATCTTCCTTGGATAAGAAGCTTGTTTTAAAGAAAATTTGTACAGACAAGATGTTTGCTGTGAATTCTAGAAACAAGGTAACAGGATATGGGAAACAAAAATTAAACTTCAAAACAGCAGCAGTCACAATCTGTATGTGCTTCTATTTTTATATGGGAAGCCGAACTCTAAGGAAGCTAACATTTTTAACTACAAACCTCCAGATACCAGAGTCTTAAGAAGAGATACGAGAAATGCATCGCTGCCATCTGGTGGTCATCTTTGAGTTTGCAGTTCCAAATACGGTAGAATTTGTTTAGGTGAATCCGTAAAGTATAAGGAAACGCAACTATCTTTGAAAGCAACCTCTGTTCTTGTTGTGTCCCTGACTAGCTAAGTCTTCAACCTGGTCCGCATTTTGAGCGGGACCATCTTACTGTTCCCATTGGTTGGTGCCGTTTGACAGCAGACTATATAAGGAGCTGTCAAACGGCATCAGCTGGGGAGTTGGGGCCCGGCTCCAGCCAGCCGGCTGCCAGCCCAGCTGGGCAGCCACGTTAATCTGTTACTGCTTCAAATAAAGAAACGTTATTCTTCAGCTCCTGTGTCTGCCTGGTGTGTCCGTCTAAACCAAATACAACACTGGCGACGAGGGTGGGATGTCAGAAGAGACACCCAGGCAAGAAGCTAAGTCACTGAAGAAAGAAGTCTCCCTGAGCTGAGGAGAAAAAGTCTCTCTGAGCTGAGAAAAAGTCTCTCTGAGCTGAGGAAAAGTCTCTCTGAGCTGAGGAAAAGAAGTCTCCTGAGCTGAGGAAAGAAGTCTCCTGAGCTGAGGAGAAAGTTACTGCCTGACAGGCACTCTAGCCTCCCGTGCGAAAGGCACCCCTGTTAGCGCTACCAAAAGCGCAGAAGTCTGAAAAGCCTCCCCAGTCGAGGAACAGACGTCGCCTCAAGGCCCGTGAAGGCTGGCGAAACCCCTGTTGGCGCTACCAAAAGCGCAGAAGTCTGAAAAGCCTCCCCAGTCGAGGAACAGACGTCGCCTCAAGGCCCGTGAAGGCTGGCGAAAAACCCCCACCCGTGGGCGCTACAAGAGCGCAAAGCCTACAGCCTCTAGCAGAGGTCCAGATTTCGCCTCAAGGCCGTGAAGGCCGGCGAGACTACACTTCCACCCCCCACCAATCCGGCCGCTGTTACCGTCGCTGCCGCCGCCGCGCGCGACCCGACAGCCGCTCCCGCCAGGGCGCCGGCGCCTCCGCTGCAGCCGCTCCCGCCGAGGGCGCCGCTGCGGCCTCCGGCTCTTCAGCCGCCGCTGCGGCCTCCGTTCTTCAGCCGCCGCCGCGCCATCCGCTCTTCAGCCGCCGCTGCGCCTCCGCTACGCCGCCGCGGCATCCGCTCTTCAGCCGCTGCCGCGGCCTCCGCTGCCGCCGCCCGCGGCCTCCGCTCTTCTGCCGCGCGCGCGGCCTCCGTTCTTCAGCCGCCGCGCGCATCCGCTCTTCAGCCGCCGCTGCGCCTCCGCTACCGCCGCCGCGGCGCCTCGCTCTTCAGCCGCCGCCTCGGCCCCTACGCTGCCGCCGCCGCCGCGGCCTCCGCTCTTCAGCCGCCGCCGCGCCTCCGCTCTTCAGCCGCCGCGCGCCTCCGTTCTGCCGCCGCCCGCGTGCCTCGCTACCGCCGCCGCCCGCGCCTCCGCTCTCCTGCCGCCGCCGCGGCCTCCGCTCTCCTGCCGCCACCGCGGCCTCCGTTCTGCCGCCGCTGCGGCTCCCGCTACCGCCGCGCCTCCGTTACTTCTGCCGCCGCCGTCGCGGGCCTCCACAGCCGTCGCCTCGCTCCGCCGCCGCGCGCGCCTCTCCTGCCGCCGCCGCGCCATCCGCTTTTCAGCCGCCGCTGCGCGCCTCCGCTGCCCGCCGCGCCATCCGTTCTGCCGCCGCCTCGGCCTACGCTGCCGCCCGCCGCCGCGCCTCCGCTCTTCAGCGCCGCCCCGCGCCTCCGTTCTGCCGCCCCGCGCCTCACGCTACCCGCCGCCGCCGCCGCGGCCTCCGCTCTCCTGCCGCCGCCGCCGCGCCTCCGCTCTCCTGCCGCCGCCGCGCCTCCGTTACTTCTGCCGCCGCCGTCGCGGGGCCTCCACAGCCGTCGCCTCGCGCTCCGCCGCCGCCGCGCTGCCTCTCCTGCCGCCGCCGCGGCCTCCGTTCTGCCGCCGCGCGTGCCGTCGCTGCCGCCGCCACCTCCGCCGTGGCCGCCGACAGCCCAGCGCCTCCTCGACTTCCACCGGCTGCCGAGCGATGGGCCTACTGCAGGTGCAGCTCTTCGTGGGCCTGCTGCGTTCAGCTCCAGGCCTTTCTCCATTTTCAGGCTTTTCACCATTGTGGACATGGGTACAGCCATTGGCTCTGCAGAGATGCAGATAATAAAAATTCTCTCTGCCCCCCTTTCCAATGGCTCTGGGGGATGGATCCGTATTTAGGGGAGGGGGTGTCAGGCGTTGAACAAGGAAGTTCCATGCACCCACCTCCAGGGTCTCTCCCACCTTGGCTTGTCTCCCTTGTCATTAGTACTACACTCCCCAGGGGGCGAAAGCTAGGTAGGTGGGAGGTTGGATGTTCTTGTCCCAAGGGGGGCCAGGAGAGCACAACGAGCCTCCAGCCTTAGGGTTCAGGCACCTCTACCCTACCCCATGCAGGCGGTCACCAGACAGGTTTATTCACCATCTTATCTGGTTCCCCTTCTCAGGCTCCTGCCTTGTGACAGGTGGGGTGCCATTTTTTGTGCAAGCCACAGCTAGACCTGCCATCTCTACAGCGTTGGTTCCAAGGCAGGCAGCTGTCAGTATTTGACCCACAACCCTTGGGATGTGGGACCCTACTCCGCCACAGGCGGGAGGTCACCTGGGCAGGGTTGCTTGCCACGTTGTCAGGGTCTCCTTCCCAGGCCAGGTGCTCGTCCCTGGCCACTAGTTCAATTTCCTCACTAGTTCAATTTCCTGTTTATACCATTGTGTTTCCAAAAGGCTGGGCAGCGCATGTCCTTAGCTAGGGAAAGGGGTGTTGTGTCCCTGACTAGCTAAGTCTTCAACCTGGTCCGCATTTTGAGCGGGACCATCTTACTGTTCCCATTGGTTGGTGCCGTTTGACAGCAGACTATATAAGGAGCTGTCAAACGGCATCAGCTGGGGGAGTTGGGGCTCGGCTCCAGCCAGCCGGCTGCCAGCCCAGCTGGGCAGCCACGTTAATCTGTTACTGCTTCAAATAAAGAAACGTTATTCTTCAGCTCCTGTGTCTGCCTGGTGTGTCCGTCTAAACCAAATACAACAGTTCTTACCCCTTTGGAACCCTTCCCGTTCATTTATATTTATCCAGAATTATGATAGTGAGATTCATATTCGTCTTCATTCCGAAACTGCAATCCTAAAACCCTTCGAAGTAACTCCAATTAAAATAAACGCAAATTGCAGTTTCGGAATGAAGACGAATATGAATCATCACTATCATAATTTAATTGGAGCTAGTTTTACGTACAGTACACAGTTTTCCATCTTATCCTCAATTCCTTATAGGAGAGTCTAGTGCAAGGCAGCCTTCTCGCATTCCCGAGTAACGAGAACCTACCCAGGATTTCAAAGCAAACTTTACAGGCTCCAGACCTTGCAGGAGTGCAGTGCTATAGCTTCATGTCAAAAAGAAAGGTTGTCTCTGGTTCAAGATCAGACAATTCAAAGAGATAGGAAGGTAACTGTTTTCGACCCGCCTCCTGTCAAATCTCCTGATAGCTATGCCTCAAAGCAAAAATTACAACTTTATTCCTCGATGTCTATGCCTCGTTTCCCTCGCTCATCTAGTCTAGTTGACTTGAGTCTACTCTGAGTGGACTTCATAGCACCGATATAGCAGCCTTAAAAAAAGGAGGCTTTAAAGCTAGGAGATAAGTCTCTCTCTTTCTCCCCCCCCCCGCCCCCAAAATAAGTTCTTTTCTCATCGCGGGGCACACACACACAAAAAGCATCCATTCCAAAAAGCTTCGACTACCTCTGAAGCGAAGCAGCCGGAGAGGGACCGCGAGAGGCGGAAAACTTTTGTCGCGATCGGTGTTTCCGGAGGACGCGAAGTGCGTCGGACCGCCCAAAGTAGGTGGTGGAGGACGAGCGAAAGGAAGCTGGGGATGGCTTCTGTTTGGTTTTCCCGTGGACTATGGCGGGGCTGTGGCAAAAGTAAGCCTAAGCAGGAACCCGAGGGATGGCTGGTTTAAACGCTGGGCTCAAGGGATACAGCTAAGGAATTATAATATTGCCGTTAACCGATATATCTTGGTATTGCATTGCTTAGATAAAAACATTGCAATCCCTGCTTGTCCTGCTTAACGATAGAACAGGATATCTGTAACTCAGAATTGAAATGTGGGGTCTTTTGGTTCTTTTCTTGCAGACGTAGCACCATCATTGCTGGTAGGGAGTAGAATGCACATTTGGTCTCAATTTGTATTTTAGTGACTTGCCTTGGCAATGTTAGTGGGAATGGTCTTGGTAGTTCTTTGGTTGGGCTATTTACCGTTAGCTTGTTTGGAATTCCTTGATTGGGTATTGTTTGCTTCTTGATTGTTTGTCTAATGCTAAACTGAATAGTAACATTAGACCAACATAACAATATTAACATTAATATTCAAATATTAATATTAGACATAAATATTAATGTGTGCTTGTTGATAGCAATAAGGAATATTTTTCCTCCATTAATTTTAGTCAAAATTCATAGAACTTGCTTTCATATGAATGTATTAGCAAAGGTGATATTAGACAATTAAAATAATATGTTTTAACAAACATTTCTTCCACCCCCCCTCAGGGCTAATTTCCACTGCATCAACTCCTCAACTTTCAACAGCAGAAATTGCTCAAAGGCGCAATCATCTGTTCACAAAAGAGAAAGAAAGACAACTGTCTCTTAACCCACGGATTGAGAAAATTGAAGTAAAACATGTGGGTAAATCACATCCCGACACCTTATTTATAATGAACAAAGGGCTTTCCACTCCATACAGTTGTGCTATGCGTAAGTAATTAAAATGGTTGTTAGGCTGACTAAGAAAATTGAAACATGCTTCATGTAAGAAGGGCTATGGTTCAGTTAGTTGTGCTTCTACAAATACCCAATGCTTGGGGGTTAAACTTACTCTAGTAAGTATTCACTTGGGATCACCAGTCATTCTGCTTCCCTAATATGTTTCTTGGTTTCTACAGATTCTGTTCTCTTCTTTGATACCTAGTCTCTAGCAATTTGGAATCCTCAGCTTTGTTGAATCAGTTTCACCTATCCCTATTAATTCCCCATGAAGCATCATTGGAAGGAGAGAAATGCTCCAAGTCATCATGCTATTTAGCAATAAATTATAACTTGATCCAAACAGGCAAAAAAAAATTCCTGGCTTCTTCCTGTTAACAAAAAAAGATTATGATAGTGTGTCAGCCTTCAAGATCTCTTCTACATTTTTTTTCTACATCTTTTCTACTGCTACGCATCTTTCTCACTATTCTCCATCTTTCGGCTGTCATTAGTAACGGGGGGAGGGGGAAATTGGAGGGGAAGAAAACTGGAGGTGTTACATTACTATGCTGTAAATGGGAAGGAGGAGGGGAAGTATAAATTCCTGTTCTTAAGTTTCTATTTCCTTGCCTAGTTTTTCTTTCCTTTGCGCAGCTGCGAAATTTTATCAAAATATGTCAAGGTCAACGGACAGAGGCCTCATCACCACCTGAAGATGCCCACATGATCATATTCAGAACTTTTAATTGGAAGAGTCTTTTGGACTTTGGGGGTGGGAACAATTCCATCCCTTTGTATATGTAATCTGCGCGCCAAATTCTTTAGATTCAGAATTCAACCTGTAGCTTCCACTTTGATTTTCAGTAAAAGAAAAAACTTTGCTCTAACCTATGGAGTCTGAGTATTTCTTTCTTGGATTTTGAATGGAGCACAGACTGACATAGTAGGATTAAAAAAAGAAAAACAAGAAGTAGCAGATGGTTCAAAAAAACAACTATGGGTGAAATCTTGCTCCCTCTCTTAAAAGCAATTAGTTTTTACTTAGATATTATACAGGTGCTTGTTTTACACTGTTGTTTCACTAATAAAATATGATTCTAGCACAGTAATAATTTTTGAAGTTTAATTTTTATTTTACTTTATTTGTCTTTTCCAGATTTAAGTGAATGGTATACTAAGAGATCTGTGCTTGCCCTTGTAGATGGGCAGCTCGGGGATATGTACAGACCTTTGTCTCATTCTTGTGAAATTCAGTTTCTTACTTTCAAAGATGAAGATGCAGAAGAAGTGAACAAAGTATGACAATACTGGATTTCTTGCTTTATATTGTTTTTCTTAAACTGAAGGACAAAAGGATGCATGGTATAAATTTAGTTGAATGTAAATACAGGTAGTCTTTGCTTAAGGGGGTGTTTTTTTTTGTGGGGGGTGGGGGGGGGGGGTTGTTGGGGAATGGGGCCGGGGGTGGGGGGGGATTTGGGTGCTGTGGAAGAGAGTGCAACCAAGTAGAAGTTAAGTCTTGCAGCCTGACATGGTTTCAGGAGGCCAATGGCAGATATAGTGATTGCTGCAAGTTGGCATATGCTACAGAATGTGAGATTTTCCAGATCTTTAACTCCATAGCAGGGGTCCTAATGAGAAAAAAATGGAATATTGCAACTGTCATAAGAATGAGATTATTGCTAATGCCTGAAACAATTGTGATTTCCGTGGCACTACTTTGGCAGCTAGAAATTCAATAACAGTATACCATTCATTCATCATCATCGAGGTCACAAGCCAACAACAACTTATACAGAAGTTGATTAAAAATGATTTGAATATAATGATATTCTGTTTCTCTTATTATTCATTTTAAAGTGTCTTTCTTTTCCAGATTTGAGTGAATGGTATACTAAGATATCTGTTATAAAGGATAAAGGATATAAACTTTCTTTCATCTTTCTGGCTTTCTATTAATTACAGATTTAAATAATACAAGTGGAGTACTTTGGATTCAAAAATAAATGACATTCTTATTCCTTAGGATATTCAGAAACAGACTACAAGGCAAATATTTTTTATGTCTGCCTACTTTTTTAATAATATTTGTTGTCAAACTTCCTAAATGATGACTTGAGTCTTTTAAATATTGCTTTTGAAATTTACATTGAACTGTCTTGATATAATTTGAATTAATAATCTATTGCAGGCTTATTGGCGCTCTTGTGCTATGATTCTGGGCTGTGTTTTAGAACAAGCATTTAAAGATGAATATTCAGTTACTCTTGTTAAAGCTCCAGAAGTACCAGGTAACACAATTCTCTGGAAGAGTATTACAATGAACATAGAAAATAATCTTTGTAATTTACACATTTCAAAAATGTAGGTATTATAGCATTTGGAATGTATGCAAAATATTTTGAATTATAGTCTGAACCCACTGGAAGGTTACAAAGCTGAAGAAAATTATCATATACAATTTACTAAATTACCAATTTCATTAGAACATTGTCAACTGTTTTTGTTCACTTAATTATATTAAAGTTCTTATGATGGTAAATACTTTAATTTCTTTTTTCTGTGAAGATAGTATACATGGTTTTTTCAGTTGGTCTTTATTTGGAATTGGTCATATCCAAAACTGCCATGTTAAACAACATAATGTTGGAGAAAGCATATTTCTTAAAATTATTTATTAATCTGTGTTCAATTCTCAATTGCATACTATAGCAGAACAGATAAAATTCCTGTTTAAATAGAACAGAATTGCAGACATAATTTAAATATTACTTTTAATATTCAAATTAATGCTGCAATTTGTTCTATTTACCTGAAAGGTTTTACCTCATCGAACTAGAAGAAATTTACTTATGTAGGCATATATAGAAAGTTGTTTATAACCTGCCCTCCTCCCAAAAAAAGAGTTGCACCTTGAATAAAAAGAGAAGTTAAGATTGTGTTAGGTGAACTTTTTTTGTAAAAAAGTTCCAAAGACATTCAGTCATTGATCAAAATATTTCTTCAGGTTTTTGCCAGAGCAAGTGTCAATGCTGGAGGAAGTCCTAAAAATCTATTTTGATATTTGGACACAAGTCATCATTTTCATCGACACAAGTGGGATGTGTAGAACTCAATAATTAACTATGTAGCCATATTTAGATTTCATTTCTTTACCATCCTGGGTTTATTTGTTTTGATATTATCTTGTCTAATGAAGAATTCTGAATAGCCCCAAAACTTGTACCCTGTGTTTGACATTTTGTTTGGTGTTAATTAAGACATTCCTAATTATAGATTTAAAATTAATTATATATCCACATTTCTGGGAGGGAAAACTGATACTGTAATTACATGCTGGTTTTCATTGAATTTGTTAAACACCTGACTTTGAAAAATCTATTCATACCAATATTTCAAAATGTTGTCTTGCTATACAGTGACATCTGGAGCGTTTTGCTATGATGTAATCTTGGATAGCAAACTCGATGCATGGATGCCAGCTGAGGTAAGATCAAACTAGTTTAATGGACAACTCAGTATATCTATTCTATGAAAAGAATAATTGCTAAATGTAAAAATTGCAATACAATGTATCCATACAGAACTTTATATGTTTGTGCCCTGTTTCGTTTGCTCTTATTATGTAATAAAACATATTTTTGAACTACTTGAGAAACTCATTTTTTTTTATAAATGTAGATGTAAACTGCACTTCCTAGACTGCTGGATCAAACCTCTAATACTTATTTGGGTTTCAAATGTGTATTTTTTTAAATAAAATATATTCAAAATAAGTATATTGTGAGGAAATATTTAAATATTTTGTACAAACTGATCTGAAAACAATGTACACAGAATTACTAGACCAGAAATTGATTGATCTATCATCCTATGATGATAGAGTCAATATTAGATTTTGTTCTGGATTCAGACCTTAATTCATATAATATTGTTATAAAACCTAATCTGGAACTTCTTCAGCTCTGGATTTAGTCTGGTCATATTTCTATTATAAAACTTTCTGCCATTGCTCCACCCTCCTCCACCACAGGCAAGATGGGCAACATATGTTTAATTAAATTATTATTAATGATAATGATAATAATAATAATAATAATAATAATAATAATAATAATATCCACATCTGTCTATCCCCGGTCCTTGGGAAGGACTAGAGAGGCGGACAAAAATAACTAATTCAGCTGGCTGACCGTGTGACAAACCAATAATATTGATGGTAGGTCATGTAGAAAAATGCAAGGAAGCAGGTTAGTCTTACCGTAAGACTAATCTTAAAATTAATGTGCTTCCTTGCATTTTTCTACATGACCTACCATCAATATTATTGGTTTGTCGCACGGTCAGCCACCTGGATTAGAAAACCTTTTAAAAAAGAATAGTGTATTAAAATATATAAATTGGATTTGGATAGCGCCACAAGCTTGCCCTTTTATTCCTCAAATATTTCTTATAGTATAGCTATAATTGCTAAAATTGTTAATTCATAAACTTCCTTCTGTATTGCATTAGGGATGAAATAAAAGGAACACTATGTGGATATGTTAATATTGATTGAGCCAAATAATTTTCCAGACTACTGGGCAGAATGGAGAATATTGAGTTTTTTTTAAAGCTTAGTTGAAAGGAGAAATACCGTGTTTCTCACAAAATAAGGCCGGGCCTTATTTTTTTTTGACCCCCCGAAAAAACGGCTAGGCCATCTTTTCGGGGGTGACTTAATTTCCTCCCCCACCTAGAGCGGCCCCTGCGCACGTACCTCTCCACGAGGCCGTTTCTATCAGCCAACGAAAGCTCCCCAAAGGCAGAGTCCCCAGCTGCTTGGGGGCGAGGCTGCCCACGTCCCCATGCCATTAGGCAGTGTCTTTTGGGCGATGGAAGCTCCCCAAGGGCAGTCACCAGCCACTTCAATCGGCCGATAGAAGCGGCCTCGTGGCAAGGGGAGTGTGCGTGGGCGCTCACCCCGAGGCCGCTTCTACCGGTCGATCAAAGCAGCTGACCGCTTCTACCGGTCGATCGAAACAGCGACTCTGCCTTCGGGGAGCTTCTATCGGCTGATGTTCTTTCGGTAGTAGATCGGGGTATTCTAGCCTAGGCTACCTGCAGGGCACTCCTAAAAGCAAGTTTTCTCCCCCCCCCGCCCTTCCCCCCCCATTTCTCTTCACCTCGTGTAGTTCTAACGATGTGAGAAATGGCGGGGAAACGCATGGTTTAAATAGGCCTAAATTTGGGGGGTGGGGCTTAATTTCACCTCATGCCTAGAAATCATGCTGGTGGAGGTGCTATTGGTGGAGGCCGTATTGTTGGAGAAACACAGTAGTAAATATGAAACATGTTCCCTTTATTTTATGCTTATTATATTCTTGCAGAGACAGAGCTAACTTAAATAGCTACAGTTTGAAAAATCTCCAGAATAATCATTAAATAACAAACGAAGAATTTAAAATACTTACATTATTTGAACCTTCTTGTTTATCATGTCTGTCTATATAATCTTAGTATTTTTCCTTTATTTTTGAAGGAAAGTCTCCGTTCTCTTTCAAAAGATGCTTTCAGATTAATTCAGAAAGATTTGCCATTTGAAGTGCTGGATGTCGATGCTAAAGTGGCACTTGAAATATTTGAGTATAACAAGTTAGTATTAACAATCTATATGTCAGAATTAAAATGTCATTCAGAAAAGATGTCTGTCTGTCTGTCTCTGTACCCATGTATATAATCTGAAATCAGTGCTTCACCCCGAAATCTATAATTTGTGATTAAAAAAATAAACAGGTTCTTATTAAATTACTTTTGGTTTTCATGTTTATTAGTATACTACTAATAATGAAAAGGAATTCAGCTGAACAATGTGTAACTCCTATTAAAACAAATAGCCATATATTGCAGCTGTACTTAACATATGTTGTATATTCTTTATTTTGTAATAGATAGTGCACATCATTCCCCTTTGAAGAGTAATAACAAGAATGAATAAAATGGAATATGTTTTCTGTGGGTCTAAATGCATCAACATTAACCATACAAGAATAGGGTTTTGAAGTTTTAGGAAAAGCTCTACTAGAAGCGATGCTGGCAATAGTTAATAAAGGCCTAGTGGTGGGTATAAAGGGAAGAATTTTTCTCAGTTTTTGAAAAGAGAAAAAAATATTCCTTAACTCACTGTTACTAGAACTGGCACGTAGGAAGGAAAAACGACGTATGATTTTTAAAAAAAGAAATGGAATGTGTACACTCTTCTACTTAAATTTACTGTTATTTTACATTACATACAATAGGGAGTTTAGTTATGGACCTGTTTCTTTGTGTTTTAGGTTCAAACAGGATATGGTTGAAGAAAGAGCTTCTCAAAATTCCAAAGGAGTAGTTACAGTGCACAGGTGAGGAAAGCCCAAGCCAGCCTTTTTTTAAATAGCTAGAAATCTTTATCTTTATGATCTTTACATTGAACCAGAAATGGGGAGAATAAATGAGAAGGTAAGGATCTGAGCAATGTTTTAACACTTCAGTGAGAAGAAAGTTATATCTTTGCACTCTCTCTCTTCCTTTAAAGTTAATGTCAAAGGACCAGTCATTCCTGACTCATCAGGATATATGATTTATCAGCAATTTATCTTTCATTGAAATTATAGTGAAAATCCACTTTCAGAACTCGTGGAATTATTTTTTGTGATTAGGGTAAATATTTACAAGGGATAAATAAGGCCTCAATCCTTTGAACTGGATGACTCCGCTTGAAAATTATATGGTGTGAAGGAGATCTTAATTCACGTGTGCATCTAAATGCTGATGTTCCATTTAATATATTTTTATTCCATTTATCTATATTTTACTATATTACTTATATTGGCATGTGCAATTCAATGTAGGGTTTGGCCTGTTATGTCAGTCGACAAGTCTACTACCACCTGAAAGCTATAATATACTTTAGAAACGTTGATTAACTGTCATTAAAATACTTTATTTTAGCACTTCTAAATAGCAAAATATGTAGCAAAAATAAAAAGTTACAGGTTTAATGTTGCATTATGTTTTCAGCCACAGAGAAATTCATTATAGGTCCTTAAAGGCAGTCATTTCAGAAGCTTTGAGTTTTGTCAGAACAGAAATCTAGTCCATGATTCCAAGCCATATTTGTGCAAAAATTCAAATAGGGCACACTTAAGAAATTTAGTCCATCTTCCAATTATCTATTGAGTTTCACTTCAACACATACAGTGAATAGGAGCTTATCACCACCCCACTCGATAGATAACAGGTACAGTTTTCGAGCTATTACTAACACATTTGGGGGTGATTAAGCTTTCTGTGTTTTGTTTTCAACCAGATTTGGTGATTTTGTAGACATTAGTGAAGGACCTCATATTTCAAGAACTAGCTTGTGTAATCAATATGAAGTGACAGCAGCCCATAATCTTCAAAGCAGCCAGTCTGAATTAAGAAGAAGATTCCAAGGTATCTCTGTACCTCATCATTTAAAGGTTAGCAATTTATTTACTAGTATTTTTGTTTAGGATAAGAAAGATAATATAGATTTAGGATGGTATGCAGTAAATAGCCTTCAATTTTTTCATCCTAAGTTCACTGATATTTCTCATGAGGCAGGAGAAAATCTTTTGCCTTTTTAAAAATTCCCGGGGAATTTTGAGGTCTTTATAAAAAAAGTTTAAAAAGTGTATCAAAAGTTTTGGAAAATTAGCCAAGTTTTTGTCATTTCTTTGAAAAGAATGAAAAACAATATACTTACAATTTGGCAGTGCAACACTGAAGCGTTTAAGGGCCAACAAAAAAGGAAAAGGCTACTTGTGGGGTTTATACTGCACAACCATCAGCAACAATTAATATAAGAATTATAAGGAAAGGTAATCATTAAACAGTTCCTGCTCCACAGTTTAGAATCCATAAAGAGAATTAAAGAAAAATGGTGGGAAATTGGATATCATCTCTTGTTCCTTTTTAGTTTAAATAACTTTGTACTTTAAGTACAAAGCCAGCATCTTAGAGTTTAGTGGAAAAGACTCAGCCAAACTTTTCAAATTACAGTACTGTATACTTACAAAATGTAACATCACTTTCCCCCAAAAAGGCTTCATCTGCTTGATATATTTAGGAAAACAAATGTTTTCCAGAGAAACATTAAATTTTAATCAAACACACACACACACACACACCCCTGGTGCTCAAAATAATGGAATTTAATGTTTATTCTTAAGAAATACAATTGGATTTTCCCTCTTTAAATCTTGACAGGTTTTATATAAGAAAGCTGAAAAATTATGAAATGTGGTTATTTGATCCTCATGAGATTTTGCCCATAATACAAAACATGGAAACACATTTTAATTGCAAAGTAATAATAATGATTTATTAAACTTACGTATTGACTGATTCTGTTTCATTACAGCTTTATCATACTATATGGCACAGATTGCGGAAAAGATCACAAAATTTAGTAAGTTAAACCTCAAGGAATAATCATTAAATTTGCATTACTTATTTTTCTGAAAGCTATGAAGAAACACAATCCTATAATAAAATGCAATATAACATATCAATATTTGAGAAAAAATGGATTAAAAATTATAATCAGTTTGTTTTGCTCTGATACTCTAGAGCAGGATTCTCCAACCTTGGGCAACTTTATGACTTGTGGACTTCAACTCCCAGAATTCCTCAGTCAGTTCATGTTGTAAAGTTGCCAAGGTTGGATATTCCTGCTGTAGATTTTTTATAGGTAATCCTGGTTTTGCGACCACAGTTGTGACAGGAACATCCATTGCTAAGTAATGTGGTCATTAAGTGGTGTCCAATTTTATGACATTTTTGTCATGCTCATTAAGCAAATCTGGCTTCCCTCATCAGCTTATGTTTGTTGGAAGTGCCCTGGGATAATTGCAAATGGTGATCACTTGACCATGGGGATGCTGTGACAGATGTAAATGTGAGGGCCAATTGTAAGTTACTTTTTTCAGTACCATTGTAACTTCAAACATTTGTGAACCTAATGGTCATAGGACTACTTACAGTATGTACCAATGTGTGAAGAATAACTTTTCATAGGATCTTCATAATATGTAAGGGATAAAACTATTTTTACGTTCCTGGGCCTGGAAGGAATGACAATAGCAATGACAATGTTATTATTTGTATGTTATATTGATCCACTTTTTAGACTGCATACACACTGCACGTGTATTGCAAATATCCATGAAAATTATTGTTGAAATTTTCCTGTTTTTAAAAAGCAGAGATTTATTCTTTGTGATGACCCGGGGCATGGCACAAAAATAACAAAGTCACCAAAGTAGATAAATTCCCTTTAATGCCTCCAACTTGGCCCCCAATGTCCAGTTATCCACGGCTTTACCCAAAGTGAAGATAATTAGAAATTAAAAAACCAACACAAACCACACTGATGTAATTAACATGACAGGCCAGGATAATAAATTGCAGACTTCCAAAAGATAATGCAGCACCCATTTGGGAGGATGCCAAAACCCATATAAGCCTCAACAAAGATAATGCACGCTTTACTTCCAGCAACTTTGCCGTGCGCAGTTTGCCCTTTTAAACAGTCTTCCCAGCTGCAGTCCATGAAGGGGATCAGGGCCCTTTCCTCCCCCATAAACCACGTTGCTCCCTTATCCGTTCCTGCGTGCCTAGGATGAAGAAGGGGTGGGCCTGGGTCTTCCTCTGAATGCCCAGCTGGCCTGTGCCCTTCCCCAGTTTCCTCCACAGCCACCGGAGCTACATTCCCACTCCCTGTCAGTTGTTCCACTTCTCCCTTGGAATCAGATTCCAACTGGGGCATGACATTCTTACCCATCTGCCACTGCGTTTGGGATGTGTAGGAGTGTCTATTTTTATCATAGTGTAAATTACAGTATACATGGGATTTTCATCACTGGATGGCCAAAAAAAAGTAATGCTTGTCTTTGATGATTGTGGCCAAAGGCAGCTCTAAGGGCTGCACATAAATGATTTGAAGACTGCTAGGAGTCTTGAAGCTTTATTTTCCCTATGGATAGAATAAGGCGAGTACTCAATTGCAAAATTGATTTTTGATTTAATTCTATAAAAGTAGCAGTAGGAATTGGGTTTAAGATTTATGGCATTGTCAATCTAATGTTATCAGTTAATGTAAACTATTGGCAAAAAACTAAGATTTCAAATTTCAGTGCTACTTTCATATTTATATTAATATATTTTCTAAATGTTCAGTATTACCCAGTATATTAGTACATCTGTTAGAATATCTACTGGTAAGCATAATTCTAAAGTGTCTCTATCCTCTTTCTTTCCTAGCTAGTCTGAATATTAAACCAAATCACATTTCTTGTATGTTTTTTCAGTAGTATTTTTTATGAAGCAAAAGTTAATGACAAATGAATTATATTTTTCCCAGGAGACACAGTGTTATCATTTCTGCCTAGATTTTGCACTTTACCCATTGCAGTTCTCATTAAGAAAATCAAAGTGTGGCTGCCAACATGTAGGGTGATCAGTATGAACAGTGAATAAGGGTGGGGGAATGGTTTGGGGAATTTGGCAAAAGGTATATGAAAGTTCATATTTTACCTCAAGAATTTATTATGTTTTACAGATCAGTGAAGGAGGACCAAAAGAAACAAATGATGGAAATGAAATTACAAACGTTGAACTTGCCTGACCCATTCTAATCTGTATGCGTGGAAATACTGAATGAATTAAATTGAGATTGTTTTAAAGTACAATTCATTATTCAGATCAATTCCTTGAAAAATTCTTTGAGAGAAGGTTTTCAGAGGTTCATACAACATCACCCTTGCTCTACCAGATTAGAATTTAGATGTAAAGGCAATAAAAAAAGATTGCATATCTATGGGTGTTTTACAGTATTTGCAAGCATTCAAAGCCTGTTGCAAATTGAGAGATCAGATACTGATCCTGGCAGATGCTGGATTTTCCTCTCAGCTTTAATACCTCTACAATCCACAGAATGAATATGAGCAATAAGCCTGCACACATCATTCAGTTCAGTTTGAATGGAAGATTCAAAGAGGGTATGATTGAATTGGTGTTTGCAGTTTGATATTTGGAGCCAAATTGATTTGAACTACTTAAACAATTGGGGTTCAGATTAGAAAAAAAAAAGTCCATGGGCTAGAAGAGCAAAGCACTGAAATACCCACAGATGTTTATTATTGAATGAGATGAAAACAGTAGCTTCAGTAGACTTTTTAACCCTGTCAGGCTTCAACTGGATGTTACAAAATATTTCTTGACCCTCTTTGAAGGCAAAGGGAGACTTGTGCTTACTGAACCAATGCAGCAAGTAACCTACTCCAGTTTTAAAATAAAGACATTCGGAAAATATTTTAAGACAAATGCTTGTTTTCTGAGTGCCAAGCCTGGTCCAGAGCACTAAAAAAATGCTTTGCTGATTCTCTGGATTTGCAGAGTGATAGGAAAATAGATATATCAGGATGACTTTCTTGCTGCTTTCTGAGAAGAACCCTTTCTTCCCTATTGAGAGTCTCTTGTGTCTTTGGCAACAGTTAGCAGAGGCAATAGATATAGCTAAGTCAGAGAGATACAATTTTATAGAGGTAGCCATTTGAGAAAGAAAGGGGCTAGCACAGAAAAATATTTATAACCTTTATTTTAAAAAAAACAACAATAAATATTTGGATATTTGTATTACCATGGTCCCTTTTTAATTCTTACAAAAAATTAAATTTGCCCAAATGACACTGAATGTAAGCATTAGCTTTCAGCCAATAATACATAATCTGACTGGCCAGGCTTGAATCCATATTCAGAATACTAAGAATTGAGTTGAATCAGTTGTGTGGGCAGAACTGATATCAAAGTCTAATGTATCAGCATGAGAGGGAACGAAGTTCAGTTTTGAAACTGACCACATTAAAGAAGCCCAGAGCTAACAGGAAATGAAGTCCTTGCCAGTTCAAAAGAGCTCTGGTAATAGGCTAAAAATTTGGTAGAATTTAGACTAGCTACTGAAGCCTGTGTCAGAGAGTTCATCACTCTACACCGCTATCTCTGATATTTCCATTCGTGGAAAGAAAATGTCAACATTGTGTTCAGAAGTTCAGAAGGCGCAAAGCGACCTTTTAAAATCTGGAAAGTTTTACAAGGCTAGCAAAGTGCTTCACTGTCATTTAGTTTGATTTGCTGCTTTAAAGTGGTTCCCTGCATTGATTCATGAATGTGCTTTGATGTGATTATTTTACTGAACCATCCTCTAATTAAAAACCAAAGCTTTATACAACACCAGTGACCAGACTTCCTTAGTCTCAGATGTGCTGAACTGTCCATTTCCAAACATTTCAAGCTGCAAGATTCTGATTCTGAATTCCAGGGGTTGCAATACAAATATTTGGAAGGAATGAAGTTGGAAAAAGTAGTTCATTTTAAGTTTGATACTAGAGCAACACTACCAAGTTGCATGATCAGATCTAATCTTAGATTTAGATTTCAGTGCTCAAATTGACGTTTGTATATTAGTAAATGCTGCTACTGTTTCAGTATAGCTACAATGATATTTTAAAAGCTTATTTTAATTTGGGTATGTACCATTACTGAATGTAAACATGAGGGCATTGTACCTTGTGCAGAAAATTTCTGAAGTTCAAAGTTGAAATTTCTATCTACTAGTGACATTTTTTAAAAATACTGTTCTGACCAAGGCTTCCGAGACCATAATTATGCACACACTTATTTTAAAAACAAGTCTTGGTTTATTGCAATGCTGGGAATTATTTTCATTCCCAGCCAGTAATGAATCTCAAACAGTCCTCAGGATAAGCACCCACCTTTCTTTCCTGTGAAGTGCTGCTAATAACAGAAGTGTCAAATAAACTAGAACAAAAACCAACTGAAGTACAAAGAGCTTCAAGAATGAATCTGAACCGAACGAACAACTTTGCTTCCTGTAAGGGTTTCATCATTTTTGCCTGTCCTTTATACCTTATGGGAGGTGCAATCACCTCCCAGCCTTACTCCCAAGTTGCCCTTTTTGTTTCAGCTGCTCTCGCCTTCTAGCAGCTCTGCATACATGCGCACTGGGAATAGGCTCCCCTGGATCCTCTGCCTTGCTACTGCCAGACTCATAAGGTTCCGGAGGCAGCACGCCCGGAGGCAGCATCGGGTGCAGGACCCTCGTCCAAGTCCTCTCCAGACTCCTGGACTGATCCCCTTTCTCCCCCACTGTCCGATTCCACTGCCGTCTGCACAGGCTGCTGGCGAGCCACAACAAATACTGGTAAATATAACTAAGAGAGAAAAGCCAATTAAGGATTTAATGAGGCTATCAAAAAGGAATTTGTAATTTGCAATCCTGTAATTCAGGGGTCCTCAACCACCGGGCCGCGGACCGGTACCGGTCCGTGGAGCACTCTGTACAGGGCCGCAAAGAAAATAAAATAAAAAATGGCGGCTTTCTTCGCCTTCGGTGAATGCTGCTGGGATCGGGGATCAAGGACACAAATGAAAGAAGGGGAGGGAGGAAGCAACCAAGCCTGTCCTGCTCTCCGGCTCAGCGGCTTCGGTTTTCCTCCCGCCTCGTTCCTCTCTCAGTCGCTCTCTCGCTGCTCCACCAGCCCAGGAAGAAACTGCTTCAAAGAAGCCGGTGGGGGTGGTGGCTTTTCCTGTCGCCGTAGCACCTCCGAGCGCCCGTTCACCCCCACCCGCCCGCCCGCACGCGGTTCAATCCACAGTGCTTCGTTCTGCCTGCCTGCCTGCCTTCTTCGTTTCTGGTGAGAATAATAACTATTCGCCTCTTTTTATCAGCCGAAGCTGCTCCGAAGCGAAGAAGGCAGGCAGGCAGGCAGGCAGAACGGAGCACTGTGGATTGAATGCGCAGCGGGCGGGGGTGGGGTAAAACGGGCGTTCGGAGGTGCTGTGGCGACAGGAAAAGCCACCACCACCCCGCTTTGAAGCAGTTTCTTCCTGGGCTGGTGGAGCATCGAGAGAGCGACTGAGAGAGGAACGAGGCAGACACCTGAGGGAGGGAGGGAGACACCTGAGGGATGGGGCTGAAGGAGGCAGGGCCGAGGCGCTCCCTGAACTTGGTGGTTTGCTGGCAGACGTTTTATTACCCGACTAGGTAACAACATCAGATGTTACCTAGTCAGGTAATGAAACGTCTGCAAGCAAACCACCAAACTCGGATTCTCCCCCCGGTCCTTGAAAAAGTGTTTGTGCTTGAAACTGGTCCCTGGTACAAAAAAGGTTGGGGACCACTGCTGTAATTCATCAGCCTGAAATGTATAGGCCTGGCCTTTACCTTCTTTTGAGTGTGTTAATATTTGGTCTTTTTTTGTGTGAGTTATTTGAAAAGAGATCATAATGCAGTCTGTATTACCTTGGTCCCCTTGTTCAATTATTAGTATTAATCCTTAATCCTTGGAAATATCTTGGAGACAAATTAAATGTCCATTGCTTTCAAGAATTAATACCAGTCATAGTTTCTAACCACTTAACCCAACACGTCTATAACACATTGCGTGGCTTGCAGATAATAAGTTTCTTTATGTAGGCAAAAGCATGTTAGTGAATGAGCAAATAATATATTCTTATGAAAGTTGCATTTGAAACATTTTATTGAATCTCTACGATCTCTGATCCACTATCTGAAGTGCTCATTTGTTAATTGTCTTCTTGAAATAGCAGAACTTTTATGCTTCTGAAACTCAGACTGTGGGAAGTGAGTTAGGTAATTTTAAGTAAAGTTTCTGGAAACATTGAAACATGAAAAGAGAAAAAGTGGTTCTATGCCAAAGAATAGGTGGGAGTATGGAAATTTTGAAATGTGTCTCTTTTTAAAAGGAAACTTAAGCTATCCTGCTTTAATAAAATAAAATGCATTTAATGTGCTTTACAACTAAGAGCATAACATGTTTATTTTTCAGATTTATTTAAGAACTGGAGTTGTGAATTATCAATAGTTTCCCTATATTTTTAACTGCAAATTATATCGGCTGTAGCCAGTGTGGCCATGGATAGAAATGATAGGAATGTGATCAGAAGCTCTTACTAGTAGATTGAAATTTCAACTTTGAACTTAAGAAACTTTTTGTATGAGCTACAGTGCCCTCATGATTACATTCAATGGTGGTACATGCCCAAGTGTAGTCTGTGAAGTGGAACATTTTAACCTGATTTTTCTTTTGGCTTCAGAAAATTTATTTACTAACATATTATGCATAATTTTATTTGTTGTAACTTGCTGGTATCAACATGGATGGGTTTTGATATGACAGAAAAAGTTTTAGCGTATCACCTGTGCTTGTCAGTTGTCTTCATAAAGATGTATTGATAAAGTGATTTATTTTGTTGGAAGAAAAAAATGCATGCTAGCAAACTGGCAAATGAAACAGTTTCCTGTATTTTTTTATTTTCTTTGCTTGCAAACAGCAGCAGTATATTCCATATTACTTCTGGAAAATAGCACCACACTCTATTAATGCTAACATGTAGGAGTTGATCAGAATAAAACACCTATCACAATTAGCATTAACAGTGTATGGCCTGCAGATTTAATGTAATTCATAGAGGTGAAGCTTCTGGACAATTCTCTTTAATGTACCTATAATATAAAAGGAACAATGAATTTTAAGGCAATGGAGTACATACTAAACAAGAAATCAAGCACTGTAGCATTTAAAAATTGATATTGATTAATATATTCTGTTAATAGGAAAAACAGCTTTACCTGTAACAATTACTCTACCAATTTTGTTATCAACTTTGGTATACATGTATTAGAAATATTTAAATTGGGTAAAATGGTATTTCAAGCAGAATTGCATGTGCAAATTGAGAACAAAAACAAGATTATTTTAATTGTGTTAAATATCTGAAGGAGATCCAGATTGCTGTAGTAGTTAAGTCATTTGGCTTTAAACAGTTCTAGTCCCCCTCCTCAAGTCATGGTAGCCAGTTGAGTGACCTTGGGTCAGTCATTCCTTCTCAGCCCCAGAAAGCAGGCCATGACAAACCACTTCTGAAACCTTTCTGAAAGAAAATTGCAAGAACTTGTCTCAACAGTCACCAGGTGTCAACAATAACTCAAGCAGGAAATATAGACCTGCTTTTGCTTTCTGCAATATACTAAGCTATGGGTAGTGAGTTGTTTAAGATCACTTGATGAATTTTATGGTTGTATGAAAATTTGAGATTAGATTTCCCATTTTTAATTTCAGGAATATTACTCAATATTAATACTATTATCAATATCATTTAGACATATACTGCTTCACAGTGCTTTACAGCCCTCTGTAAGAGGTTTACAGAGTCAACATATTGCCCCCAACAATTTGCGTCCTCATTTTACCCACCTCGGAAGGCTGGATGGAAGGCTGAGTCAACTGTGAGCCTGGTGAGATTCGATCTGCCAAACTGCTGGCAGTCAGTGATTCTAACCACTGCACCACCGCAGCTTTTTATTATTAATGTAATATTACCTGCTGTTTTGTAGATTACCATGTAAATGAAATATAATAATCCTTTCTCTCTTAGCACCAACTACTTGTACTTGAGAAGCATTTTTTGGTGGTTCTACAAAGCAGGGATTTTGTGGAGACTTGGAATTTTGGTTCATAAATTGCAGCTCCAGTAATTGAGAAACCTAATTTAAAGTACATCAACTTATTTCAAGTTTCCTTTTGGGGGCAGATGGAAGTAAATGAAACAGCTTATGTTTTCATAGTAGTTCCAGTTAGTAACCAAAAAACAAAGAGGAAGTAGATGTTGGGTTAAAATGTGGTAAGTTAATTTAAGAGATGAAAGGAAATTACTCCTTCCTTTTCATTTTAAATTAAACCAGTTAAGTATAATCACAAGACACAATAGTAAATGCTCAAAAGAAACAGTAATTGTGATCTATATGGCTTTTGCAAACAAATGCTATATTATAATACAACTTCTGAGAAAGTGTAAAGTATGATCACCAGCATTCCAGATTGCCCCTCTTATGAGCAGCAATGTATATTCTTTAGTTCAGGGCTGTCAAACTCCCGGCCCGCAGGCCAGATGCATCACGCACTGGCCACGCCTATGCCTGGTTTAGGAAAGAGGGAAAAAAAGTCCTGATAGGTCACGTGATGCTGACATGACAACGTGAGTTTGACACCCTGCTCTAGTTGAATATTTTAATCAATGGTCCTCAAGGTGTCCTTGCAAGAATTTTCCTTGCAAGCCAAATACATAAGTAATTGGGTTTTCCTGGATTAATGTAGCCAGGAATGCATTATTCTTATTCCTTATCCTAGTTCATAAAGGTTTGTGAAAAAACAAATGATTTGGTTGTCTTCCAGATCTCAAAAATGAAATGCTGTCAAAAGGGATGGGATTGCTTTAATTAAGTCAGGTAGTTGAGGTTCAGATTCTGTTACTTAGTCCCAGGGTGGAAATTACAGTAATCTCTTCTCACAGTTACCAGTTTCAATTCTGCTCACGGATAAAAGGTCCTACCACATAAAAGTCACATATTACATGGTTATTTGAAGGGTATCATTTACCTACCAGAAATCTTGAATTTTTATTGAAACATCTAGAACTTAAAATGTCACTTATCCAACTGATTTGTTCATTGTTAAACGTTATTTGGAGACTTTAATAATTTATTGCCTTTTTTATGAAAGCATACTTTGACTTTTTCTTTCAAAAGGAAAGAATGTGATGGCCAATAGTAATACCCTGTAGTAATGTGGTTGTAGATATGAATCTTTCAACCTTACAGAGTACATTTGCAGGGAATTTCCCTCTTTTAAATAGAGGAACATAACGTACCCCCCCCCCCAAAGTTACCTGAATTGGTACTGCTCAAGGCAGTGTTATTACTTGATTTCACTGCATGTGTCACTGGACCATCAGAGAAACCTGAACACCCCTGAAGAATATATACATAACCTTAATATAATATATTTATCACACTCCACTAATATGCTTTCTTGGAAGTATTTAGGAAAGAAGGATAGCCCTAAATTAAAACTTCCTATAAAATTAAATTTTGTTTGACATTTCACAGAACTATCTTATCTGACTAGTGTTGTAGCAAAGAGAAACCCTCTCTGAAATTCGTAAATGATACTTCAGTAAAAATTGAACTGGAACTATATACAAGAAATTCAAAAACCTGAGTTAAAATTGTTAAAAAAAATGGAGGTTTTTAACACTAAAATATATATTTTTAAGAAATGTGTAATTATAAGTACATTTTCTAGATAAACCTTTTTAAAGAGGAATGCTGACTAAATAGCATATTTATAAACAACCCAAAGAGCGCAATGCGAAATCCAATAAAATTAGTGGAAGAGAGAGTTGCACAATTCAAGTCTTATTCTTCAATGTAACAAGATTTTGATGACAGTATTTTAGTTCTACCTTGCCAATGTAGAAGATTCATTGCAACTTGTAAAATTACTTTGTCAAAAGAAAAAAAAAATCTACTGTGTAAAATAGCCATATATGTAGATCTGACCTAATGTTAAATCATTAGTGATGAAGCTACTATGGGTCTCATATGTCTTCTATTTTGACAGAATTAGTCTGGCCTGAAAATGTTGTCTGTACTTCCTATGGCATACAAAGACTACCTACGGTTCCATAAGCATAATTTTAACTGACTGTTCATATTATTTAAATAAATATTCACTTTTGTTTACCTGTCAATATCTCCGGACCCATGCCTGCTCTGTTTCCTGTAGTTTTATTTTAGAAAGAAAGAGAATGAGAAAACTACCTGTTATTGGAAGCTGTTTCCACATAGACATAAGTAGTTCAGCAAAGCAGCCACAGACTTCCTTTCTTTACGTTTCATGGAAATCAAAAGTGCTCTGTGTGTAGGTTCTTTTCTGTCTCTTTTGAGAAAAAGGATCATAAATAAAAAGGAAACACGAAGTTCTCAGTGGCACAGAAGTTGCTGGAATTGGTATCGTGTCTGGCTCTGCACCCTGAATCCTTGCTGCAAAAGATAGGCAAAGAAACCCAGTCCTATAAAATCCCAAGCGCTTTTATATAAGTCATGAAGGTGACTCATCCTCTTCTTTGCAGGGGTTCCCCTACTTCTTTTCTTCTTAGAATCTAATGCTCAGGTTTTTTTCAGTTGTACTATAAAATTTCCATGTATGTTAAAAAAACACTCTACTTTCTATAGAAAATATGGTTTGAATATATGAAATAACGAAATATTTGCATTTGTGATTAAGTTTTCTATTTTCAGTTGTATGAATGCACCAAATCTATTACTGAGCAGTGTCTAGCTTATCATTGTGAAACACTCCTGTCAAGTCGTAGTAAATTTTCCTCTGGCCCTCAAGTGAACAGAAAAATTGTGTCAAGTTTAATTTGACAATGCAGTTGAAGTTATAATGCATGCAAATGGACCTGAAGGACTATTTTGGATGTTTCTGAACATCAGAGAAAACAATATTACATTGATATTTAATTTTGGCTTTTGTCAGATGATCTCCCCACCCCAATCATGTACAGGTGGCGAGTTTCCTTGTCAAAGGTTGCAAAAGGGGATCACATGACCTTGGGACACAGCAATGGTCATAAGTACGAACCAGTTGCCAAACATCTAAATTTTGATCACATAACCATGGGGATGTTAGAATGGTTGTCACTGAAAAATGGTCATAAGTCACTTTTTTCAGTAACTTTGAATGGTCACTAAGCGAACTGTTGTAAGTTGAGGACTATCTGTACATGGTGCTTATGTGCTTGTTTTGTTGTGGGCCATGTTTTGTTGATAGTATCTGCAGTAAAAGATACCCCCTGCTGTGACTTGATAATGTGAGTGACTATATTATAAATATACTCCAAATGTTAATAGTCATTGAACAGGTTAGTAGCCCTAATGGAAAAATCAATAAATAAATATTATGCTTAGGCATTAATCCTGTGCCACTATATCATTGATCTAGAACAGAGGTGTCAAACTCACGGCTGGATGCATCATGAGCTGGCCATGCCCACCCACCCCAGTTTAGTGAAGGGGAAAAAATTGTGATACGTCGCGTGATGATGTGTTGTCGCGAGTTGGACACCTCTGATCTAGAATATCTGTGTATGTAGAACCACAGTTGTTCCTAAAATATTGATGGAGCTTTATTAGTTGGTCTTCTGTAAATGAGAACTTTGTAATGGTGGTCATTTTGTAAACAAACAAGGTTATCCTGTGGTAAGGCTTGCTGAAGTAATCCAGACTTGTTTTCACAATTCCAAATGTGCCCTCTGGACCAAGGGAACTAATTTAAACTGTTAATTGCATTCATCTTTATAATAACTGCACACTGATGCTTTTATTGAGTTCACTGATGGTTTTATTGAGTTCTTTGCCATGCTCCAAAGTTTAATTTCAGTTCATGTTCAAAACTAATTAATATTAAAAACTTTGTCATCTTGCAATTATTTATATTGATTTCTATTTGCCATTTTTAGGCTTATTCAGTCAGTTTGGGAATTTTTATTAAAAGCCTTCTGCAGTTCCAGTTTTTTAATCATTTGGAATAATTTAATGTCATTTACAAATTTGGCCATTTCATTGCTGATCCCTAATTCCAGATCTTTTATATATTACCATAAAAATCTTAGGTCAAGTTTATATCTCTATTAGATCCAAATTTGTCCATCCTTTCATTATGAAAATTGTCAGTTTGTTCTTGTGGATTAGTTAACTGGCTTTATTATTGATTGGTAACTGGTTAACAATTAGGCAGTCAGTCTGATATATATGCCATCTTGTTTTAGAGCAGCTGAGTTTGCTCAGAAGCCTTTGGTAGGTAGGATTAACATATGTGAATTTGGAGAAAGATCTGAGTATAGGAATATAATCATCAATTCTGCTAAATCAGTTGCTAAGATTGTAGCTTTGAACTTCATTACTATTAAGGACATTTAACTCCCAATGTTAATTTGAACTTTGTGAGACAGGAGAAAGTGGTTCAGGATATGCTTTCCTGTTTCTCCAAAAGTTGTCTTTGGCTCTCACTTTGATAGTCCCAAAGGTACTTTTTCAAGAGGTAACTGGACCTGCTTGTTTCTTCTGTTTTCTTCCCCTAAAGAAATACCAGAAAGCCCAGTTGCCTCTTGAAAAAGCATCTTTGGGATAACTGTGACCTGGATGACTGAGAATCTCCATAGACAACTCACTTTGGTAAAATGTACATCATCGTCATCATCATCATCATCATCATCATCATCATCATCAATTTAAAAAGATACTTGGTTGGTACCTAGGATGCTGGCAGCAATCTGTATCAACCATCAGAGCCAATCAATGATATTTGTGGTACATTTTTAAATGTTCAGTTGACTGACCTTCTTGTTTAATGAATAAAGTAAATAATAATAATAATAATAATAATAATAATAATAATAATAATAATAATAATAATAATAATAATAATACTTTGTCAGTTTGTATTCGGAACTTCTGTGGGACTTCTGAATACAGACTGACAAAGTTTTGGAACACAATACCCTGGATATCATGATTGTGGAGAAGAAAAAAGTGTAGATTGTCAACATTGCCATACCTGGTGACAGCAGAATTGACGAGAAACAACTTGAAAAACTCACCTGATATCAGGACTTGAGAATCGAACTGCAGAGACTCTGGCATAAACCAGTGCAGGTGGTTCCAGTGGTACTCGGCACACTGGGTGCTGTGTCTAAGGACCTAGGCAAGCACTTAAAAACAATTGGCGCTGACAGGATCACTATTGGTCAGCTGCAGAAAGCCACCTTACTGGGATCTGCTCGCATAATCTACCGATACATCATGCAGTCCTAAACACTTGGGAAGTGTTCGACTAGTGATTTGTGATATGAAACCCAGCATAGTTATCTCGTTTGCTGTGTATACTGTCATTTTTGTGTATACTAATAATAATAATGCATATTGGAAGCAGATAATATCTTGAATGGAAAAGTCAAAAGAGTCAACACAAAAGAAACACATCAGGAGGGTCCGCAAAATATTAAATTCAAAGCTGGATGCTGGGAACATAGACATTAATACATGGGCAGTTCCAGTGATATGCTACTCAGATGGAATAATCAACTGGACTTTGGCTGAACTGGAAAACTTAGACCAGAAAACACGCAAACTTTTGAATATGTACCATGCTTTACATCCACAAAGTAACATTGACAGGTTGTACTTGCCAAGAAAAATAGGGGGCAGAGGGCTATTGCAAATCTATCAAACTGTAGAAGAAGAAAAATGAAGTTTGAATGATTATGTGAACCAAAGTACAGAAAAATTGCTGCGGTTGTGAAAACAGGGAACATTATAAAAACAACAGAAACAAAGGCAGAATATAAGGAAAAACAGCTGGATGACAGATTAAATAGATGGAAAACCAAAGCTTTGCATGGACAGCACTTGAAAAACATTGAAGGAAAATGTGATGACAACTTGACATGGGCATAGCTTAAGATGGGAACCATCAAGAAAGAAATGGAAGGTTTAATACTTGCTGCTCAAGAACAAGCACTACAAACTAATGCCATGAAAGCAAAGATACAAAAATCCACTGACAATCCAAACTGCTGACTTTGCAACAACAAAGTTGAAACTGTTTCACATTTAATATTGAATGTAGCAAAATTGCACAAACTAATTACAAAGCTAGACATGACCAAGTTGCTAAATTAATCCACTGGTCATTATGTAAAAAATATGACTTACCTGTATCTGAAAAGTCATGGTAACGTAAAGTGGAAGAAAGTTATAGAAAATGAGAAGGTGAAGATCTTGTGGGACTTTTGAATACAGATGGATTGTCATTTGGAACACAGCACGCCAGATAGCACAGTTGTCGAACGTACAATTTATTGATATTGCCGTACCAGGAGACACCAGAGTCAAAGAAAAAGAACTGAAAAAAAATCATGAAATATCTCAACCTGGCCATCAAAACTACGAGATTATGGATGAAGCATGTGACAGTGATACCATTGTCATCAGGTTGGTACTGCACTTGGTACCATGTCCAAGAATTTTTATAAAATACATCAAAAATTGCAGCTTCCTGCAATAACACCAGCGGAACTGCAAAAAACTGAACTACTCAGAACATTGTACATCTTAAGAAGATACTTGGTTGATACCTAGGATGCTGGCAGCAACCCGTATCAACCAATAGCACCAGTCAATGGTACTTGTGATGCATTTTTGAATGTTCAGTTGACTGAGTTTCATGTTTAATGAATAAAGTATATAATAATAATAAAAAGCAAAGGTAGTACCAATACTCATAGATGCCTTGAGTACAGTTCCAAAACAACTGGAACATCACTTGAACACCACTAGCATTGACAGATTCACCATCAGTCACTTGCAAAAGGCAACTTTACTTGGAACAGCTAACATCCTGTGACAATATCTTTAAGACCATCAAACATCCACATCTTATTCAAGTCTTTGGAAAGGACTTGATAGGTAGGCAAAAATGCCAAATCCAGTCTGAATACCTGGTTGACTGTGCTCCGAATCATAATAATAATACCCCATATTTCACAGTCTGGTTGAATCTACTTTGGCCCTTTACTGTGCAGTTATTTACGTTCTAACTATCCCGCTTAATATGTTGTATCTTTTATAATTTTAATATTACGATTTATAATATTACAATTATTAAGTCTATTATTTACAATTATATTTGAAAAATTAGAAACCTCAATATTTTAATTTTGGTTACTACATAGTAGAGCTGTAGCTGGACTGAATTATTGGAAGGGTTAATTCTTTGAATGAATGTATGCACACATGGGAAGAAACTGAACACATATTTCCTGTAATTTAAAAAAAAATGACTATATTTGGCACATAGTAGGTAACAGTCTCTAAGCAAGAAAGAGAAGCTTGATAATATGCATACTTGACATAAATCATGTAGGTGGGGAGACTTTAGTTAAACTTCTTCATGTTTTCAAGCCAATCTCTTCACTGATCACTAGGTGAACAAAAGTACAGGGGATTTTAAACTATTAAATACAATCTAGGGTTTTTTCCACCTTCTTCCCAGAAATTATTATTAGTAAATTTTGCTGGACTTTTAAAAAAATAAATAAATTGTCCCATCCTCCATATAAATTATTGTTCTTAGTGCCTTTTATTACGATGAAGTCCCTATCTTTTTGAAAATCTACTATCAACGTTTTCTATAGTAAATAAATAAAACCCACTCATTCATTGTCTTCTACTGAAAATTTAAATTGTTTAAATGTAAATAAAGACAAATTATGATAAAATCATCAGATAGAAACAATATAGGGTATTTTTCTCTGCATTACTAACCATGCATTGACAATGTATTGACAGAAGCATGGACATTGCTTCTCTGTCGTGTTCAATGAATTTATGAAGATAAATAGATGTAGCCTTTGCGCTATGTGGCATTCAGTAATGGCCCAAGTGAACTATTGCATTGACATGTTTAAGATGATGCCTAACTTTTCCCAGCTAAAATTAAGAATAATGATGTTAAGCTATTGGACTAATTAAGTTTGCTTTGTTCATATATTGTTACTCACCTGCCTGGGGCTGTCATATAAGTTATCATTCTTACAGACTAGCTCTAGAAGTTTTTCAGCAGACAAGCAGCAAAAAACATCTAGTCTTGATTTTAGTATGTGTCAGTATTAAAAGACACAAGTGGTAATGAAGTGGGACTATAAGAGAAATCTCTCAAGCCTTATCTTATCTCTGGAAAGAGAGAAAGGAGAGTAGAAACAAATAGACAAACAAAAATAATGCTGTTGTGACAGTGAGTAAAGACAAAGAGGGAAAAGACCCCAGCAGGAGAGGGTGTTTATTGGAAAGATTGATGTATTTCATAGTACCACAGATGACTGGACATTATATACAGAGAGACGACTTGAACTGCTATTTGAGGCAAATGAGATAAAAAAAGCTGTTTCACCGAGAGTTATGGGAGACAAAGCACACAACTCATTGAGAAGCTTAAGTGCCTCACAAAAATCCTAGCAGTTCAGCTCTCCAGAACGAGCAGCAGTGATGCAGGAATGTGGATACTCAAGCTGTTATTGATTGTAGTGTTTCAAGCTTCATAAGCACACATTAAAAAACAGAATCCATTGCAAGATTGCATTTGCACTTAAGAAGATGTCTGAATATTTCAAGTTTAGCAAAGGATTTAATGGGGCATTGGAAGACTTGCTAATCTATAGAATTATAGAAGAAAACAAAACAAAAGACAAAAGAGTGACAGATAGAACATTTGAGGATAGAAGCAACCAGAGATCCATTTTTTAATTAAAAAAAAAGTTTATAGAGAGCCAGTTTGGTGTTAAGATGTTGGCCTATCAGCCAGAAGACTGTGAGTTCTAGGCCTCCTTTAGACATGAAAGCTGGCTGGGTGACTTTAGGCCAGGCACTCTTTCTCTCAGACCAATCTGCCTCACAGAGTTGTTTTTGGGAAAATGGGAGACAGGGTTATTAGATTCATTCATTGTTTGTATGCAGTATGTTCACTGTCTGGAGTTGATCAAAATATATATTAAACCAGTGGGATTAAATCAATAATAACCAAGAGGAAAAAGTCAAAACAAACTGGGTTATTGTTGTGATGCTACATATAGACATCTGGTGCAGATTTAAGGAGGAAATCTTTAGAAAATTGTAATCAGGTGGAACCTATCCAGACAGCCTGTCACTCAGGGAAATGCAAACAATTTGCTAAATATAACCCAACCCAACCATTGCTTTGAAAATGTGCAGTATTAAATTTCATTGATGAAAATGAAATAGATTACTAACTTGGAAATCTATAGATAGAAAGATAAAATGTGACTGAGAATAGTGATCACAGTAAAAAGGAATGACAAAATCAGATCAATGCTATTGTTGGTTCTGCTAATCAACTTTTTAAATTATAGCCATAAGAAATACAATTAAAACTTATACTGGACAAAATGGTCCTATTGGAATGATACAACTAACTATAAAATAACCACAACAATGTATTGGACTTATGTGCTGTGAAATGACAAGGTGAAGTCATGCTGCTGCTAAATTGGAATTGTATCAACAGTTTAGCATTCCATCCTTCTTCTCATGGAGATTACCACCAATAAGCTGGAAAATGTAGCATCTGTATGTATTCAAAGATGGCACTGGCACATTCGAATTCATCCAAGGCAAACAAGCATCACAAGTAAGCCATGTAAAAGTCCAGATTCACATGTTATATATGAAAAGACAGAACTTGATCTGGATTGGTGAGAAGCTGAGGAAATTCTTCAAAAAGTCCATGGGCTCACCTGTGGTTTTACAGCTAAATAGAACAGAATTAGGGATTGGTGGGGATTTTGAAGTTACCACTGACCCATGATTATGAGCTGAACAACATGCACGTGTACATGTCTTGGCTGGACATTTTTGGATAATCCAGTTGTATTTAAATGATATCATTGTCATCACGGAAATTAATGAGGCACACTTGCAAAACCTTACCACAACATTGTAAAAATTGGTGGACTTTGAAAGCAACAGAACAAATACGAATTTTGAAACCTGGCATTGCAT
This sequence comes from Notechis scutatus, assembly GCF_049901735.1. Taxonomy (NCBI): domain Eukaryota; kingdom Metazoa; phylum Chordata; class Lepidosauria; order Squamata; family Elapidae; genus Notechis; species Notechis scutatus. The sequence goes on along the minus strand of NC_142013.1, from coordinate 49,302,567 downwards.
ATTGTGATAACCATTGATAAATAAGTATATAGAGTAATTCAGTCAATTATTAATGTCCTGTGACCATAGGATGCATCCAAGTTATGGTTTTCCTGATTTGATTGCTGATTGTACCCTATGACTATCATTAAGTGTTGTACGTTATGATTCTTGATTCTTAATGAATGTATCTTTTATGTATACTGAAAGTACTTACACCAAGACAAATTCCTTGTGTGTCCAATCACACTTGGCCAATAAAATATTCTATCTATTCTATCTATCTTCTATCTATCTTTTGATTTTAGGATTATAATAGATTTGTACCAAATTTAGCCACCCTTTATTTAAATGGTGAGTACAAAATAAACTTTGAATTTTAAAATCAAATTCAGTAGACAAAATAAACCTTCCCAGAAAATACTCACATTATAATCTGCATTTACCAAAGAAATTGTTTGCAACGTCTCACTGTGTGAAGCTGGTGTAGTTATACCACACATTGTGAAAGATGACAGGTTTTGCAGTATGGCCTCTCATAGCTATATACCACCCCCAAACAAAACAAATCAAAATAAAAAGCAAATAGAGAAGTTCTGAGTTTGGTTTGGGAAATTAAGTGTCCCAAAGGATTTTTGTATGGAATCCTTCCTGATAATCAAATTTCAATCTACAAAAAGGAATTCTGCTTATAGCTTCTTCAATGTAGTACAGACAATCATTACAAATGTGGACAGGTAACAAGACAATTTGAAAAAAAATCCAAATTAAATGAGAATTCCTTTGACATGATTTTTGACAGAAGTCTTTCCATCTCAAATGAAATTATCTGAATAGAGACCAGAGAGACTCAGCAGTGTCTCAAGTCTATAGAATTACTGTCATGTCTGGCATAAACACCAAATCTCTCTCTCTCCCTCCTTTCCACCTCACCCTGCCTTTTAGGGAGCTTTTTTTCAATACTATGATGAATCTATGGTTTACGGCAGTTATATGGAAATAGAATTACCATACTATCTAAACTGAGAGCTCAAGTATTGGATAACTTGCACGTTGGACATCACAGAGTGTTAAATATGAAAGCATTTGCTTGTACTCTTCTTTAATAGTTAAGAATAGACTCCTTTCTCTTCGGCCCCAATGACTTATATTGCCAATGTCTCCAAAAGTTGCCCCAAACAGCACTACTTTCATCCATGGGACTGACCTGTCTTGACATAGCAAAATAATTCATGTACACTTTTTTTAGTTGTGATGGATGTCTACTCAGAATGCCAAGTTCCCAATGGCTTTGGTATCAATACTTAGTCAGAGATGTACTGAGATAACTCTTTGCACATTTTTCCTGTATCCCAGAACAATTGTGAATGCTAATCATAGTTTGTAGATGAACAGTTTCAATTACTTAAAAAAATGGCATTGGGAATATATTTTTGGTATTTGTTTTGTATATTTTATTTTGCTGTTACCTTTCTGGAATCCTTTGGGATTGGGTAAGACATAAATATTGAAAATTTAATAGGCGGCACCGCATGATTCAGTTACCAACAAATTTGCTGAAAATTTGTTTTAAATCTCACTTGTTTTGCACATTTCAGCAAAGCAAGCAAGGGAAAAAGAACCTACTTCTGTCTCTGGTGTCCTTTAAATAACAAGGATACAATAAATTGTGTTTAAATAAAATAATTATTGATTTAATTGTGACATAAGAATGCCCTACTAATGAAAACTATTTTGTATAGACATGTAAAATATACTTTAAAATGTCATATAAGTTGGGAAAGCACCTGTTGTCTTTCTGAATCCTAGATCATGTCATATTTTCGTTTCTGGTGAACTTTACTAAACTGCAGAAGGAATAGAGATAAAATGAAAGTGAAACTACTGCTGCCAGTACTTTTTGAACAGCTTAGCTGTTGGTGAGAAACCAACTCAAAATTGAAGTAGGACTGGCAAACATTTTCATATCAAAATCTCTGGAGAGAATGGAAAAATTCACATGAGATCAAATGATACTAAGTGTGGTCATTATACATCAGAATACTAACTTCCAGAATTTAGTTGTTGAAATGTATGACATTATCCTCCCCTTAAGATTGTTTAAAAATTGACTATTAGTAGTATTAAGATTATTTTTCTTTTTCTCAAAGCAAGAAATATTAAAACAGAAAGGCACCAAAAATAGCAGAAATACAAAATACTCTAGCTATCCAGTTTATTTTCTATGATAGTAACAGTCACAATATTGCCAGCCAAAAATATTTTGGAAGCGAACATTTAGATAGTAACATTGTATTATTAAAATGAAAGCCACCAAATTTCTTCAACCCTGTTTTAATAAAAAGAAAATTACATTATGTTGTGACAAATCCCTTTTTGGGGGGTTTTGCATATTTTTTTCATATATTTGTCTATAACTTTTGTCTACATTGAAGGCTGATCTAAAGAGAATAATATAATCTATATCAGGGGTGTCAAACTCGATTTCATTGAGGGCCACATCAGGGTTGTGTTTGACCTTGGAGGGCTAGGTGGGCATGGCTGGGGTGAGCGTGGCCGGGTGGACATGGCCAGTGTGCGACTCTCCCAAGCTCCGTTTTCGGCTGCCACGGCCTTGTCAAGCATGCTGCCAGTGAAAATGGAGCTTGGAGGGCCACACACAGCCCTCCCACGCTCCATTTTTGGCTGCTACAGCCTCCTCCAGCACAGCTTCCTCTAGCCCTGGGCCAGGCCGAGGCACTGCGGGCAGGTCCTTCACTGTTTCTAGGTTGGTTCTGAGGGCCAGATCTAAGCACCCCACAGGCTGAATCTGGCTCATGGGCCTTGAGTGAAACCCCTGATCTATATACTTTTTTAAAAATATAAATTTTCCTTATTTGGAAACAGCACTATCTTTGCTCAGTCATCTAATCATAGTTTTTTTTTTTTCATATTAATGTAAATATATTTAAACAATTGATCATATCTTGGTGAACAAGTTGAGATTATCTGAGGCAATTAAAAAGCAAGACAAATCAGAGGCATTGCTACTGTGGTGGCAGATTTGTCTTTTGGACCAAAGTTCTATGTTTTACATTTTGGGATGTCACTTTTTCAGTTCAGATTTATAAAATAACAGCACAAAGACTAAATGTGGCCTTTGCACATGTATACATCAGCCTGCTTACAAAATGGCTCCTCATGAGAACTCCCCTCATCCGGTGCCTGAATTTGGAAAAAGATTTCTAAGCAAGTTCAACCAAATATGCACAGAAGTTGCTGTCTAAATGCAAACTCAGCCTTCTCAGATTTTCAGTTAAAAGAAAACTTCTAACATATCCATCCAAATGAATATCCTTGCAAACTGTTTTTAAATCTTAGATACATAAAATGCTGGTAGCTGTGTTGAAATTAGTATGTTGGGATGGAGTTTGCATATGTCTTTCTCATCCATTAGTCCTTTTAACCTGTGTATATTCAGCAAACCATGGTTATTTTTTTAATCCAAGCTCCAGCAAAAAAAAAAATCTGTTATCCAAAAATATCTAAAATCAACAATATAACATTTCGCAAAAATTGAATTTGGGAAGAAACAAATATAAATGGTACTATATAGGCTTCAGTGATGTACAATAATTTATCTCGGTGTTTATGCTGGTTGCATCAGATGCAAGTAATTATTGAATTTGGAATTGGAGATTTTCACGATTTTAATGACCTCTATTACAAATGTGAAAGCATGTTTCTACCTTAAATTTATAAATATTGCAGAAATACCATATAGTTTATAAAGTTATTATCAACTTTAGCTTATAGAGATTTATTTTTCATTGAAGAAGACAATATGGTACAAAAAGCCATACAATTTACACCCAGTTCTTCCTTATCTCAGTTTTTCCAATTTTCTTAAATTTCTGGCTTTAATTAGCCCATGCACACTTCATGGAAATATGATTACACTATTGTTGGGTGTAAAAGTAGAATAAACTGTTTTATTAAAAAGTATAGTATATTTCACCTTAGACAAGAAAACAGTGACCTGGTAAAATGGAAATTAATGGAAATTAACTGACTGGTATTTCTATCTTTTTATGGTTCTTTGTTTGAAAAAAAAATATTTGGAATATGGGAAGATCAAATCTGGGTTGGTCACTGGGACCAGAGATTTAGTCTTCCAAGCTATTATTTCACAATTTTGTAGTTACTAAGATCGTTGGCCAAGCAGGTACAAAGACAACCAGGGAAATGATTGAAGCCTGGGAAACAGGCCCCTTGTGAGTTAACAGGAGTGCTGATTTACCACCAACTTATCAAGTACTTAGGAGCCAAGGGCTTGGCAGCACAAGGAAACAACAACCAATCACTAGTCATCAACACACCAATCAGCCAATAGGAAGGCACCACATAAATACAACTCACAGAATACCCCAAAGCACATATTCTAGTAGAGAAAAGTTCCCTGAAAATGAACTCCAGTATGAATCCAAAAGCTCAGAAAAGTAAATCTCTGATGCTGGTGACCGATCCAAATTTGATCTTGCAACATTATCCTGGGACATATATATTTGCCTTCATTTGGAATATATTTTCAAATACTGCCATGCCTTTAATACAGCTGGATCTGAAGAAACAGGTATATATTGTTTTCAACAACTTATCCACCATGTTGGGAGGGAATTCTGGAGGTTTATCCCAATATATCCATAGAGTTTTAGGTTGAGTAATGAAAGACTCCACCCCCCCCCCCCCGATTTGTAAATAGCAACTTTTTTTTAAGTTTCTCAACTTTTCATAAATATGACTAATCTATAACTAATAATTATAATTAAATTATCCTTCCTAGGGCTGATATTGTGTGTCAGGCCCAAAGTAATTCCATTACCTTTGTGCCTAAATGTGATGGCTTCTCCGGATGCCAACTTGGATGATGAAAAAGAGCCAACTCTGGGAACTTTGGAGGGGTGTATGGAAGAGTGCTGGGAAGTTGTTGAGGACTCAAAACTAGGAGTGGAGAGGCCAGGCACAGTGGAGTGATCACTGGAGGGCACCCAGACAAACAGTCAGCTGGAGAAGAAAAAGGAGAGATGCAACTGCAGACAGATAGCTCAGAGGTCCCGCTGGAAGTACTTGGTGGAGAAGGTGTGTAGCTGCAGCTGGCCAGTAGCGATGAGGAGAAATTACCTCCTATTTGATCTGCAGATGCACAGGGCGGAACAGAGGCAGGCTCAACAAAGGTGAACTCTATCAGCAAGTACCAATTTAGTTGGATAAGTGGAGAAGGAAGTTGTTGGAAACAACTGCCAATTCTCTGGCATGCTTCATTTTTATGTCTTCAATTTACTTGAAAATTGTGCTGTGCTAACATTTGGACACGGACTTGCTTATGGATTCTGGATTTATAGCTTGTGCTTTGGACTGGACCTGGATTGTGGACTTTGTGGACTCTTAATCTGCCTTTGCTTTTGAATTCAGTATTGTTGCCTAGATTGAGCATTGCTGCACTCAATAGGACTTTGCCTTGGGTGCAAGTGGGAACCTGGGAAGTTCACATTTAAGGAGTTGCACTATCAAGAAAGTTCTTAAAACTCTTGTGTGTTTCATGCATGTGGACTGAAATAGGACATTAAAATGGGACTCAGAATCTCCTGATTTCTAGCCTGATGTTTTAACCTCTATAGCAAATTGTCTTTCGAGTTATCTTTATGAATAATAAATTACTGAACTCATAATTCCAGTTTTTGTAACTTTATATCTGTAACTTTGTTTTCCTATTGATGAGTAACAGTAATATCCAGATTCAACATCGCATGAGATTTGATTTCATAATGTCCTACACAAGTCTCTATAACTTAGAGGTGGTATTCAGTAGGTTCTGACCAGTTCTGGAGAACTGTTAGTGGAATTTTTGAGTAGTTTGGAGAACCAGCAAATACCACCTCTGACTGGAGATTTTACAGTATCCTTCTCCTGCCACACCCACCAAGCTACACCCACAGAACCAGTAGTAAAAAAATTTGAATCCCACCACTGCTATAACTATACTAATTTTCAAATCTATCTATCTATCTATCTATCTATCTATCTATCTATCTATCTATCTATCTATCTATCTATCTATCTAATCTATCTACAGTTTCTCTTACATACACACACATACAAATACAGGCAATCTGAAATAGTAGTTTCCAAAAGTTCAAATCAGAATTTGTCTTAAAAGGAACAATTCAAAATGGTTCTTGAGTCAGTCTTTTACAACAAAACAATAAGTATAGCATCTTATGAAAGAGTAACAGTTATTCTTGTGATAGCAGTGTTTACCAACTCAGCCTACTATACATCTGGTGCATAAAAGCTTATGCCACATTAAATCTGCTAATCTTTACAAAACCACAAAATTGCTATTTTTTTTCTTATGAAACAGCCTTCTCCAGTCTGTTGCATTCTAGGAATTTTTATTATGAGGAATGTACAAGGTCAAGATGAGCACCATACCCCTGTGTTTTCACAAACAGGGATAATTTTATTTTGGTTTAACTGATGCTGTAGATAAAATGCTGCAAAAATAATATGGGAGTAGTGGTAGTTTCTTTAGGTTGGAGTTCCTATCTCTTGGATCCCCAGAGTCCTCCTTTTCTCCAGAAGTCAAAGTATCATTTCACTTTGCTCCTGTCCCCTTGTTTCCAATCGATGTAGCCTTGTCATTCCTGTGCATAACGGCTAGGAGAAAGATTGGCCTACTCAGTAGCACAAAGAAGACACTCAAAAGAATGTTCAAAGGCGACCCTAAATATTGAAAATAACTGGTGCATATATGTCTGCATTGCATTGTTAGTCTCATCAACCTCCATTGGGATGACAGCTGAAAAATCTTGAACATGCACAGAAAGTGCAGGGTTTGGGAAGTATATTTTAACAAAAGCCTTTAAATTGAAATTAAGTTGCATGGAATGCATCTGAAATCCAATAACTTTTACCATAAGAACAAGTTACGTTTATACACTGTCTATGAGTAGCATATTAATTTCTTCTATCTCAGTTGTGTTTTTAAAGAAGAATAAAAGTAGTGCATGATTAATTTCTGAAAAAACGTTGTTTCAGAGATTATTCACATAAAATTCCCTTTTATCAAAAGCATGTAGCAGTTTTGTTTTTACTCATTATATATGCAATTTTGCTTGATTCAAATGAGTATTTGAGTGCCCAAAATCCCTTGCCACCAATATGTTTACAGAAATTAAAATTATAGTTTCTCTTTTCCCATCCCTCTTTTGATTGTCTCCTTTACAAACAATCTCAATTTTAGACTGTGTAATTTGAGCTCTGTTTCCTCAAAGTATAGGATTTCTACATTTAAGCCTGTATCTTGATAGCTGTGGTTTATTTGAGCTTCTAATACTTAGATATGGTTTCCTGTCAGACCTCTGGGCTGTCTAATACAAAAACTGTGTTAGTAGTTCTATAGGTCCTAGATCTTAGAGGCCTTTCTGAGTTTTTAATGGCTATGCCAGAAACTGAATCTGCAAAGTATGTATGCACACTGAGCAATGTTTTCCTTCAAATTTAATCCAGTTGTTCTGAGATTTCTTCATAATCCAATAATAATGGAATGTATGAACTTTGTCTTCACACTCACACTGATTTTCATCGATTACCTTATTAAATAATGGATACTTTTATATATTTATATCTTTTCTGATGTGCCCAAGTATATTTGGCTGCTTTGTCACTCACCCTCAGCTAAATTCTTTCTGTATAAATAGGAAAGATAAGAAGTTTCAGAAAATGTTTCATAGTGATGGCCCCCAACCTTTTGGATGTCAAGGTCTGGTTCCATAGAGGGCAGTTTTTCTACAGACTGGGGGGAATGTGGTTTAATGCGCTGTCCTGCACTTGTGTGGGTGGGGCTTCACTTGCTTACACGTCTTGGTTCCTAGTGGGCCACAGACCGGGTCCAGTCACAAATAGGGGATTTGGGACTCTTGTTTTATAGAGCCTCTAAAAAGCTTAGTTATGAATTTCATCCGAAATCTAAATTATCCAAAGAAAAGTGGAACCATTTTTTTTTGCTGTAACTGTAAATTTGTTTGTGTCTATGTGTGTGTGTGTGTGTGTGTGTAGTATATATGTATACTAGCAGAGTACCCGTGCTTTGCTAGAAAACTATGTGATTGGGCAATTCTTTGGGGAGGAAAATAAGGGGGAAAATTGTGCCTCTGTCTATCAGCATCCATTGGTATTCATCTGGCTAGCATCCTGTCAGTGTGTGAGAGAGGGGTGTTTGGAAACTGAAACAGTATTTGCTGGGTGAGCAAGAAGGAGACAGCAAGGAGCCTGGGCATGGCTTAGCTCAAATGCAGTTGGAAGAGATTTCTTTTCAGGTGAGGAAGGGGAGTAGAACTCCTTAGCATCAGAGCATGTTAATAATAATATAGGAAATAGTAATACTCTGAGGGTCATTTCAAAAAATCCTTTGTCAGCAAACACCTAGAAGCCAAGAGGAACACGTGACAAATTTCAAGTTTGTAGGCTTTATGGTTCTGGAGATTTTGTGACGAGGCGTGAGTGGTATTTCGCTTTTATGTATATAGATTCCACAATGGATGTCCATATCATTGTCATCATCACCAACAAAATATATCTGGTGCTGAGGCCCCGCCATGATACTCCCAATCCTGTGGCAAACCTGTCCCTGCACTTTGAATCTTGGCATAAAATTTCCCTTCTTCACCTCTCTGGTTCCAAAAGACATCATTTGGAAACATCCATTGTACTTCCGGATAGCAGAAAGAAAGTGGTTTGCCGCTGGATGCTGGTGGGTGAGAAGGCTGTGTAAGGGTTCAGGGTAGGGCTGAAGGGGAGGGAGCTGGACTTTACCGCCACTGCAGCACATCCCAGGACTCTCATCCTGCCACTTTAGAGCACGGCACCAGGTACAAGGTAACCGAGGTCCGAGATCAACCACCTTTTCCCTGGAATAATGAATCTGAGGTTCATATTGAAAACCAGACAAATACTTATTAGTCCAAGGCATTGATCTCATTTGTGATTGATTAATGTAGGGGTTATTAGATGTATACTTTTTACTGCCTGTCTACTGACTTGGGGATGAATTTGATGTAGTTTTCAGCGTTGTATGCAGCTTTCCTTACTTGTGTTTTCCTAATCGCATCTGTAAATCTTTTTCTGCATTTTTGCCTTTTCCCCCTTTAAGTGGTGTTACAGTAGAAGGAACAGATATACAAAATACAATTCACCATGGAAACAGAAGCTAACAATCAACTTCCCTTCCTAGATGTCTTGGTATACAAAAAAGCCTTGGTATCCAATGGCTCCCTAGGACACACCATCTACCAGAAGAAAACACATACAAACTGCTATCTACACGCACTCTCACACCACCACCCAGCACAGATCAATTCCGTAGCTGAAACACTCATCTCCAGAACAAAATGCTTAGCCGACGAACAACACCTAAAAACCGAACTACACACTCTCACCAATGTACTAACAGCCAATGGATTCCAAAGAAAGAAGATTACCCACCTAATCCAAAAAGAAACCCCAACCAAAATCCAAGACAGAGAACAAGAGAACGGCAAAGCCCTCCTCCCATATATAAAAGGCACTACACAAAATCAGCAAGATCCTCCAAAAACACAACATTAAAACAGCATTCTGCACAAACAGAAAAATATCCACCATCCTAAGAAACCCTAAAGACAAAATCGAGTTAGAAAACCAAGGAGTATACGAAATCCCTTGCACCGCCTGCCCCACCACATACATTGGACAAACTGACAGAAGAATAAGTGCACGCATTGAAGAACATAAGAACTCAATCAAAAAAGAAGAACCGACCTCTTCCCTGGTCCAACACCTCAAAGCCACAGGACATGAGATTGACTTTAAAAATACCAGAACTATTGCCAAAACCGAACACTTCAACAACAGAATAATCAGAGAAGCCATAGAGATAGAAAAATGCCCACACAGCATGAATAAACGAGATGACACCTCCCGCCTACCAGCCATTTGGAAACCCGCCCTCATGAACAGACGAGTACCTAACATGAAGAATGACACCAGACCCACACCCACCAGGGCCACACAAGATGCCACCACCACACTTCCACATAGAAAGCAGACTCACACCCACACAGAAGATGAGACACGACCACGGACCAGAAGCCGCACCGCAGCTGCATCACTACCCGCTTCAAACCCCTCCGACCCATACATGAAGCGAACTGATGCCCACCATGAAGATGCAGCACGACCACGAACGCAAAGCCAAACAGCAGGATCACAGCTCACCAGCTCAAATCCCCCAGCAACTAAGACTAACCTGAGCACAACCAAGCTCCCATCTGAACAGAACACACCTCCAGCCAATCAGAACATGGCCAACCCCCTAACCAATCAGAATACAGCCAAACCCCCAACCAATCAAGTCACACCCCCACTAGCAGTTAAAAGGAAGAAGCAGCTGCAAGCTCACATTACTCTGAGAAGCACAGAGCCGAAGACACAAGCCTGAAGATGATGAATGAGACTTCATCGAAACATTGCCTAGATACTTCCAATCTTATGTGGGAGAAAACCCGAATGACATCTTTGGTTATTCGGGTTTCTCCCGCGTAAGATTGGAAGTATCTAGGCAACGTTTCGATGAAGTCTCATTCATCATCTTCAGGCTTTTCTTCATCATCTTCAGGCTTCCTCTGAGAAGCACAGAGCTGAAGACAGAAGCCTGAAGATGATGAATGAGACTTCATCGAAACGTTGCCTAGATACTTCCTATCTTACGCGGGAGAAAACCCGAATAACCAAAGATCCACATACAAATACCCGCGAGAACCTCAGAATATATATATACATATATACATACACACACACACACATACATACATACATATGTATGTATGTATGTATGTATGTATGTATGTATGTATGTATGTACATTCTTAAGTTTTCGTGGGTACTTACATGTATGGTATTCAGCTTTGTTCGGGTATTTTCCCACGTCATTATAGTTGTGCTTTTAAAGTTGTAGCAACGTTTCGGCAGAATCTCATCTGCCGAATCTCAGAGGAGATTCTGCCGAAACGTTGCTACAACTTTAAAAGCACAACTATAATGACGTGGGAAAATACCCGAACAAAGCTGAATACCATAGATAGATAGATAGATAGATAGATAGATAGATAGATAGATAGATAGATAGATAGATAGATTAGATAGATATAGATATAGATATAGATATAGATATAGATATAGATATAGATATATGATAGATAGATATATAGATATATATGTAGGTCTAGGTGTGTTCAGGTCTTTTCCCGTGTAAGATTAAGAGTATCTTGGTGACGTTTCGGCGAGGTCCCACTCGCCATCCTCAAGCTGGTGCTTTCGGCTTCGTGCCAGTGCAAGCAATGTGTGATTGGAGCTGCCATCTCTCTGTAAATACTGGTGGTGGGGGCTGGTGTGCTGGGCTGGTTGGCTGCACTGCAGCCTGAGGATGGTGAGTGGGACCTCACGTCGCCAAGATACTCTTAATCTCACACAGGAAAAGACCCAAACATACCTAGACCTACATATATACATACATATATACATATATACATATATACATATATACATATACATATACATATACATATACATATACATATACATATACATATACATATACATACATACATACATACATACATACATACATACACAGATATATATATATATATATATATATATATATATATATATATATATATATATACACACATACATACATACATACATACATACATACATACATACATACATACATACTAGTCTGTGGCCTGGAGGATGGGAATCCCTGCCTTATAATGTCCAGGCAGCAGGTATTAGGGTGACCCCTTCTCCTTTTTCTGCTGATCACTGCCAGCATGATTGACCTTTTGAATGAATCAGCTCTCATGACATGATCCAAGTATGACAGCCTCTGTTTCACAACCTTGGCTTCAAGTGACATTTTTGGTGATGAGCTTTGGTCCAGGACTTCTTTGTTTGTTATTTTTGCAGTCCATGGAATGTGTAATAGTTGCTTCCACCACCATTGCCTTCAGAGACCAGGTTTCACAGCCATAAGTAGCAATTAGAAAAAATATTGTGTTAACTAATCTGCATTTGGTTGTGAGGCTGATGTGTTTACTCTTTCAGATGTTATTCATGCCAGACATTGCAGTTTTTCCAAGTGCTATACACCTTTGGGCTGCTATCACCATTTCAGTCAATTTTAAAGCCCAGGAAGATGAATTTCTTTACTGTTTCGATAGTCTCATTGTTGATCTGCATGCTGACCTGTGTAATTCTCTGCAGTTGTCATTATCTTTGTTTTCTTGATGTTAAGGTGCAGTCCAAATTTTTCACTTTCATCTTTGATTCTCAGGATTAGTCACTCCAGATCCTCCTTGCTTTCCACAAGCAATGTTGCATCAACATATCAAAGATTGTTGATATTCCTACCACCAATTTTAACCCCAATGGTAGATTCCTCCCAATGTGCATTTCTCATAAATGTTTCTGTACTTGTTAAATAGTGTAGGAGACAAGATGCAACCTTGCCAAATACATTTTCCTGAACTTTTTTGTGCCTCTATATTTCATTAATATGGTGGCTGCCCAATCAGAGTATAATGACTGAATGAGCTGGATGTGTGTTGTGATATTCCCAGTTTTTTAAAGAAGTTCCAGAGTTTCTCATGTTCAACATAGTCAAAGGCTTTTGTCTAATCAATAAAGCACATGTAGATGTCTTTTGATTTTTCCATCATTGAATGTAGATTGACAACGTGATCACGTGTTCCTCTTCCTTTCTGAAATCCTGCTTGTACATTAGGCAGTTCTCTGGCGGTTCAAACATTGTTGGATTATCTTCAAGATAATTTCATTCATGTGTGGTATCAAGGCTTTGGTTCAGTGGTTGGAATGGTCTTTCATATTACCTTTCCTTGGTATTGTAAAAAAACTTTTCCATTCTTTTGGCCATTGACCAGACTTTCATATCTTTTGCCATCACTGCTTTGTTAGCAGTGGTCTCAGCAATTCTATAGGAATTCCATCAACTCCTGGGGCTTTGCGGTTAGGCAACTGATTGACTGCCCAGAGTACCTTCTCCTCCAGGATAACTGGTTCCATTTCTGGTAGGTCAACTTCTCCTTTTATGACTTGGCCTTGTTTTTTTATCTGTGTAATGTTGTTCTACATATTCCTATCAACTTTTTCTGATTGTTGGTCATGCAATTCCTGCCCATCACATCTTTTGATGATAGCCTTTCTTGCTATAAGAAAGTTTTTCACATAAATGAAATATTCTCTTGTATGATCTCTCATGGTTACTTCCTCCAGCTTCCCCCAGTACATTGCTCAATCCAGTACTTTTTAAAATCTTTTCTTGACTCTCTCTGGAACCTTGCATTTAGTCTTTACATTTCTTGCCTGTCACTGACAGCTTTTGTTTTCTTTTGCCTTCTGCAATCTCTACTGTAGCTTCTGATATCCATCTGGCCAATGTTGTTGTTTCTCGTATGTAATATGTTCTTGGACTACTTCAGTGATGTTTGTTTTTATTTCCTCTCATTGATCATCTGATTTTCTTTCTATGAAGTTGAGCAGTTCAAATCTGTTCTTAACTTCAGCTGCATATGCTGGGGGAATCTTCTTGAAGTCAAATGTCTAAATCATGGGTTGTTGTTTGACACTACAGCATTTGAACTTTCCTTGGCAGCTAACAGTTCATGGTCTAACCCAGAGTCTGCACCAGGGAATGTTTCATGGCAAGGGTTGAACTTTTCTACTTCTTTTGGCATAATATGTAGTTAATTTGGTTTTGATGTTCTGCATTTGGTGAAGTTCAAGTTATTGCTTGAGTTGTTCAAACCACATGTTCATTATGCTGTTGTCTATGGCAGGGGTCCCAACCACCGGTCCGGGACCGGTACCGTCCGCGGAACAACTCCTACCGGGTCGCTGGTTGTGGGCGCCGCCATCTTTGATTTGTGTGCTTCCGGTGAGCTTTTCTGCAGAAAGCTCACTGGAAGCACTTTTCATGAAAAAGATGGCGGGCGTTAGCGCTCGTGAGCTTTTCCGGGTAGAAGGCCATTTCTACCCGGAAAAGCTCACCAGAAGCGCTGGCGCCCATCTTTTTGATGAAAAAGTGCTTCCGGTGAGGTCACCGAAGCACTTTTTCATCAAAAAGATGGCGGCGCCCACCTGGTGCTGAGTACCGGGTCGCGGCGCCCAGCTGATGCCAGTACCGGGCCGCGGCATAAAAAAGGTTGGGGATCACTGGTCTATGGCATACTTGAATCAGATGTTCTCATTTCATTCACCAAGGCCAAACTTGCCTATTTCTTTCATTTCTCCCCTTTTTGAATTGAAATCTGCAATAATATAGACAATAACTTTCTTTGGTGTTTGTTTTAGAATTTCCTGAATTTCAGGATAGAATTCTCTGATGTTTTCTACTGCTGAGTGCAGTGGGAGTGTAAACTTGCAGAATTGTCATGGTGATGGTTTTCCTTTAATATGTATTGCAATTATCCTATATTGGCTGTTCGAAAAGTTTCTATGGTTCTGCTCACTTTTTTGTGCCATATGAAAACCCATTCCTCTTCTTTTGATGGTATAATTCCCAGAGTAGTATACATAACCATCAGATTTGAAGAAACCACAGCTAGTCTAATGAACTTCACTGATGCCTAGTATATCAATGTTGAGCCTATTCATTGATAAATGTTCAGCTTTCCCAGATTTAAGCCATTGACATTCCATGTTCCTAATTTGAAGATCTCTGAATAGTGGAGAGATCACTTTTCACTAGGAGCTGTGTCAATGGTTGGAGGCTCATTAGATTCACCCTCAGTGCTTAGTACCATATTTCCCACATTTTTGAGTCAGTCCATAAAGTTTTTGGTGGAGAAAATTGGAATACAGGTCAGGTCTTTCTCCAAGCCAGACTCATGTTGGCCAAGTTCTCCAAACTACTCAAAATTTCTGCTACCAGTTCTCCAGAAGTGGTCAGAACCTGCTGAATACCACCTCTGATCCCCCACCATTGTGAAGTATGGTTGGATTTATTTTTGGGTGGGGGGGGCATATTACAATTCAACACAACAAAAAGAGTGAGTTCCTGGGGAAAGTTTTATTGATTTAGGAGAGTAAGGGAACTAATGTTTTTACCTTTAAATATAAGAAAGCAATCATTAAAGAAAATAAAAGAAAACCTTACATTTTATTGTGATTTTAAAACAGCTTGGCAATATTTTTGAACAGAACATCTCTTGGGCATGATACTACATTATAATTTGAATGTAGGCTTTCCAAATAATTTATCAGAAGGGGTTCAGATAAGTGGACCACTTTTACTGTTTATTAAAGAAGCCTGAGACTTTCAAATTTCTTCTTCTTCTTCTTCTTCTTCTTCTTCTTCTTCTTCTTCTTCTTCTTCTTCTTCTTCTTCTTCTTCTTCTTCTTCTTCTTCTTCTTCTTCTTCTTCTTCTTCTTCTTCCTCCTCCTCCTCCTCCTCCTCCTCCTCCTCCTCCTCCTCCTCCTCCTCCTCCTCCTCCTCCCCTCCTCCTCCTAGTGTATTTCCGCAGATGCAGGTCCAGTTTTCAGTTTCAAATTCCTATATAATATTAAAAATTGTGGGTACTATAAAAAGTACTTTAACAAGGTGATTCTTAAAGCAGCTATATCTTTTTTCAGTTTCTAGTGGTAGCCTAAAAGTAATAAGCTGCTTTAATGAGTAGCAGAGAGATGCTGTGCTCACTTGAAATTTGAAACACTTCTGACTAATTTTTGAAAGTTGCACAGCCCCTATATTGTGTATTGGTCTGAATCTATCTCAAAAGCTGAGGCAGAATAAGTCCTTTTTTTTACATATCTCATATAAGTCACTTTACATGAAGGACACAGTGGAAGAAATGTCTTGTTTGTTTCCCATCCAACAGGTGTATCTCAGGACTTCTGTTTCTTTAAGATCCTTGCTTGATTTAGAATGCTTAATCTACCAAGGCAGAAAGGAAAGCAGAGCTCATTTCTGTAGTTACTCATTTGATGCCAGTCACACTGTGATTAAAATCTGAACACACTTTGCAAAATTTATGAGGGAGAACAATGTAAATAAAATGTAAGATGTTCTTCATAATGTCCTGATTCAGATATAATAGGAAACGATGATCTCTACATCAAGTAGAGATAATGTGCAATTTTCAAGATGTTAGTGAATTACAGTAATTCATATTGTTTACTAGTGAGGGTATTGGATAAAGCTGATGGTAATTGCTTTTCGCTAGTGAATGATGGATCATGTGTTACCTATTCCTTCCTTACATAAAGAAACCTGCATAAGCTTTGAACTTATACCTTGTCCTCTTTCTTCTCTTATAGCAGGAGTGTTCATTGAGGGTCATATCAGGACTGTGGTTGACCTTGGGGTGCCAGGTGGGTGTGGTCAATGGGGTTGATGTAGCTCACTGGATGGGCATGGCCAGCTTGACACCACTCACTGGGCATTGTCAACCAGGTGGGCGTGACCAGCTTGACGCCATTCCCCAAACTGCTGGCATGTTTCTCTTTGCACTGGGTAGACCAGGCCAAAACCATGCTAGCCAATGTTTCCTCTTCATATTGGGTAGACCAGGCCAAAGCCACGTTGGCCCGATGTTTCCTCTTTGCATTGGGTAGACCTGGCTAAAGCCATGCGAGCCAGCCCCTTACATTTTGCAGGATGGCTCCACGGGCTGGATCCAACCACATTGCAGGCCGCATTTGGCCTGTGGGCCTTGTGTTTGACACACCTGTCTTATAGCAATAGGGTCAAATATGTGTGGAGATATTTCAGCATGCAAACTATTCACTTATGTATTTCCTGACTTTCTCCCAGGAGGGCCAGGTGATGTATATGATACTCTTTTCTCCAATACCCAGTTTATGAATTAAGTGAATGAAAAGTAATTTGAAGGTAAAACAAAGTGAAAGCAAAAATTTATAATTCAGAATATGAAGAAACATTCCAAAGATGTTTTATAAAGAAAAAGAGAATTGACATAAGTACAAGTAAAATAATTGTAATAGCTTCATTTATATATTACAGGTAGCAGTGAGTTAAATCAAAGAAAACACTTTTTACAAGCTTAATATGGCCAAAACTCTCTTGATGATTTGATTAAAAATTTGACCTTACAATAGTCTATTTCCCCCAGACAAGATGAAAATAGCTTATTTCTCTTTATTCAAGCTCAAATCTAAACTTTAGTATCCATCTCACTCTTTATTTTGTCACTGTCAGCTCTATCTTGAATATCCGTAACTAGCATTTCTATCAATGGCAGACAGAATGCTCTTATCTTCTTTTCTTAGCTTCTTAAACTACTTTGTCCATAATATCAGGAGACCTCTGAAATGTATCGTAATTTACCCCAGCAACTTGTCCTTTACTTAATAGAGATGTCAAATGACCTGACAACTACTAGAAACCCTGAGATTAGAATTTAGTTTTCTTATTTAATTCTTGCTTTCAAGTTTCAGTATTGTTTTGGAATTTTGACTTGCTGACATGATTTTCAGCATCCTCCAAATGTATCAGGATTGCAGCTCCTACAATTCTCAGCCAGCATGTTGTTCTGGAGATCAATGTTTCAGTACATCTGGAAGCTCACAATTGGACAAGGCTGGGCTGAAATAGCTGAACATAATTGGGTATTTATACATGTTATTTAAGCTCCTACTATTTTTAATTTGTAGTTATTATTGATACAAATAATAATTTTCTTTTGGAACTACCTTTACACTAACAAAAACTGCACAGACTGGGAACTCATTTGCAAATACTAACATTATAACTTAGATTTAAATTGGAATCAATGCTATATTAAACAGACTATAACAGCTGCAAAGGATCTAAGAAAAAGAAAATCTTGTAATCTATCACCCTTTTGAAAATTTAAATATCTCAGTAAATGCACATAATAAAGATGCTCTTGTCTTTGTCACAGTTACTTTTGAATCCCGCCACTCAAATATATATGTATAATTAAAGAGAAGAAGTAACACTTATTTGAACTTAAGTTCTAGTAAATTACATGGACATATCTATAAAGTGTTCCTTAGAACAGTGTTAGTTGACAGTGTTTTCCTGGCAACTAATAAACAGATGTTTGCCTTTTCCTTTAAAAATCATTTTTTTTAAATCAATTCTCTTAATTTAAAGGCCTGGGATTTCCTGGTAATTTCCCATTTGAGTAATACAGATAGTCCTTGATTTATACTATTTGTTTAGCGTCTGTTTTAGTGATTGTTTGAAATTACAATGGCACTGAAAAAAATGAGTTATAACTCACACTGGTTGCAATATCCTAAATATGTAATTAATCATATAGTCATTCTCTGTAAGCATTAAGCATTTTTATTTAATTTAATTTTTATTTTTACTATTATACAGTGTATTTATATGTGTTGATTTATATTGGGGTGGATATATATATATATATATGTATGTATTTCTCACACTTTCTCACTCATCTCTCCACACGATATAAATCAACACACACACACACACACACACACACACGGGGGCAGGCTGGCCTAGTAGTTAAGACACTGGACTTTTTGACTGGAAGATTGAGACTGGGAGCTTGTCGACTGGTAGGTTTGAGACCCAAGCACCGTGTGACGAGTTGAGCTCCACTTCTTGCCCAGTTTCTGCCAACCTAGTTCAAAAGCATACAAATACAAGTAGATAAATAGGTTCCACTTCAATGGGAAAGTAAAAGTGTTCTGTGTGCCACAGCATACAGGGCCGTAAAGGACAAGGTTTAATGAACTTCCCCCCACTTCTCATTAAGTTGTCTTGCTGCTATTAAGAAAAACTGTGAATGTTGGCTTCATAAATATTTAATCTTTTAATTGCATCAACTTACTTTAAATGAGGGAACATTGCTTTAACCTTAATATTTTCTCCAACATGAAATTAATTAACTTTCTATCATATGGGAAAGTACACACATGATGTGATACTATCTATGGAATATTTTAAGTTGCATTTCTTGTATTTTTGCTGAGGACAAAAATAAGTTTTCCTCCCCCACAGTGAACAAGACATATTTTCCTCAATTTTGTTCTCAAATTCTATTTCCTGTACTATCTGTAACCCTTCATTGTCTATATCAAAGTCTAATAGCATCCTATGCAACACTGTTTGGTAATATTAAATAAGAAAATACTGTTTGCTTAAAAAGTACTAAGTGTCAAAGAACCTGGACTTTGGATTTAAAATTTTCAATGTTAACAATATAAAAATTAATAATAATAGGTGGAAAGTACAGTGATAAAAATATTAGGGAATGTCACTGCTGAATACATGTTCTCTTAAAATGTTTATATGTGAATTCCTTTAGATATGGCACTTTTAGAAATAAAAGAAACATACATTGTACATGGTTCATTAAAAAATCCATATAATCTTATAGATTTTCAATTCAATTTAATTTTCAATTTCAATTCAACGGGAAACTTTTTATGTTCATTTGACTTCAGTATAAATATCTAAAGCTTTAATGAAACCCAACGATAAGATTAAATTTAAATGCAGTCCCTGTCTCCCTCCCTCCCCCTCCCTCCCTCCCTCCCTCCCTCCCTCTGTCTCTCTCTCTCTTTCTTTTGGCAAATATTTATGTTTGTAAACCAAATCTGTTATAGTAGTCATTACTGATGCTGTTGGAATTACAAATGTATGAAATAATATAATTTCAGGTAAGAGTATATGTGAAGAGAACAGTTATTTAGAAAAAAATAAGATCACCTCACATTTTAAAAAGAATGCATTATGGCAGAAAATAATACCTTAAAAGTGATCAATTGTTGAAAGAAAGAAATTGGGCACCTCTAGTTTCTAAAAAGCCACAAGATGGCAATAGCATCACATGCCACTTAAAAAATTCTGAATTTCATAGTTACTGTCTTTCTGTTTTATTTTCCATTTTTCCTGCACTAGATGTTTTCAGAGTAATTCCATAGCAGGCACATTTTAAAGTTAATATTGTACACAGAAGTAAATACAATAATAATGACATTCCATAATATATAGAGTAGACTTCCTTTAAAACACACATCCTATTTAGTGATTAGATTTTTTTTCCTGTGCTATATAGTTTTTTTAATAGCTGTATCATTTTAGTAGTATCTTACAGTACAAATTCTGAACTGGGAAGAATGCTGACTTACATTTTCAATAGAGGAGAAGGTTAAAAACAATCACAATAGTTATACGGTACAATGATCACTACATGCACATTTCACTTCATTAAAATTATGCTATATCTTGAAATTCAAGTGTGTTAGAAGCTTAAGGAGGTGAAATAATTGTGTATATAAAAATAGGCTTATGAAATCTACCACAACTCAATCCTAAAGATTTGTGCTAGATTAATTATCTGCCACACTGGCTTGATGCCATGTTTTGTGACATCTTGTATTGCTCAACTGATTTAGAGAAATGCATATGTTTTGTTCTGAACATACTTTGTGTAGTACACAGGGATAGCTGCACACTACAATTCTCTGGAAATCCTTTTAAAATTAATTTGCTTAACCCAGGTTTCTTTGGTTTGTGTTTTATTTTAGTTTTGTGGGCAAAGATTCCTCACTAACAGCCTTTGAAACATCCTTCAGGAAAATTCAGCAAAGCATAATACGTTTTATATAATTAGTTAAATGTCAAATCTAGGCAGTATCAAGAGAGCTTACATTCTAAATAAAATATCAACTAGAAGTGTTCCAGTTTTTAACATGGTAATACTGCTAAAAATAGAATGGTTTCTTAATACAAATCATTACCTATTCATACCTCTCTCTCTCTCTCTCTCTCCCCCCCTCTCCCCCCCCTCTCTCTCTCTGGGTCTAACTGTCTTTGTCTCTTTTCCTCTTTGTGACAAACAATAAAAAGAAAACAACCACACCAACCTTTTATTATTATTATTATTTGCTTTTATAATATTTCAATTTATGCCTCTTCAGCTCCTAGATTGTGTATGAAAAGATACTGCAACCAAACGATTGTGTAGAATCTTGTTGTACAAGAGTGATATTAGGTTACTATGTGCAAAACTTATTCCAGAATGAAATTATCTGGAGATGTTTGGAACATTCTATTTTTTTCTCAAGAATATGCCAGTCTGGTTGTTCCCAAAAGTTAATCTAGACTAGAATTCATTCATTCATGGTGTTGTCTAGTCTAACATCTCTCTCTCTCTCTGTCTTTATTTCTCCTTCATGTTTTCTTCCTCTAATCCTATTTTCTGTATCCATTTTTCTCAAATATAAAGAGGATTGGGAAAGACAGATTGCTGGGATCCAATTGAGGTAGGTGGTCACTATATTTAAATAATAATAGTTGTAATAAATTTAATTAATATATAATATTTAACATCTAATAAATTTGGATTAAAATGTGTTACAGAAGCAATAAACAAGAGTAAAATCACAAACAGTGATGGAATTGAAATACTGAATGACTAAACCATCAGATGCCATCAGGATAAAGTCTATAACTATCTGGGCAATTAATAATTGGATAATATCAAGTAGGGACAAGTTAAAAATGTGATTAGTAAAGAATTCATCCAAAGAATGACAAAACTGACTCATGGAAGCACCCTCAAATCCACCAATACCTGGGCCATACCTGTTAAACAATGCACTACTGGAATTGTTAACTAATACAAGCTGATCTGAACAGTTTGGTCCAAAAAAGAAGAAAACTGATGACTATTCACTATGCATTATACACATAGTAATATTAATAGATTATACTTTATAGTTTATATGTAACATATATAGATATAAGTTAAAGACACTGAGCTTGTCATCTGGAAAGCTGACAGTTCGAGACTGAAGCGCTGCATAATGGGGTGAGCTCCTGTTACTTGCCCAGCTGATGCCCAACCTGCAGTTTGAAAGCATACAAATGTATGTAGATAAATAGGTCCCACTTTAGTGGAAAGGTAACAACATTCTGTATGCCTCAGCATGACCATGGAAATGTCTGTGGACAGTTCTGGCTCCCTCGGCTAAGAAACAGAGGTGAGCACTACACCTAGAATCTATCACCACACGGCTAGACAGGGGAAATCTTGATCTTTACCTTTTTTACTTGCTTCATAGAAGTGGAGGCTGAAGTTTATTTCAAGTCAAGCAAACCGTTGGAGAAGAAGAGCATTACCATGTGCCAGTAATTAAAAAAAATGTTTGTACTATATAGTTGAAAGAGTTGTTGATAGGTAAAGGTGTAGGTAAAAATATTGTGAGATTTTGGCATACAAAGTCTTGGCCCACAACACATCAGATTTAACTAGTTGAAAAGAAGAAAGTGTGTATAATTGGTATAGCAATACCAAGGGGTGGTAGAATAAAAAACAAAGAATTGGTATCTTTGTAGTATTAAATTTTGAAAATTAACTGTAATTTTAACAGAGTTGCAAAGGACTTGCAACCTTTTTTCATACATTTTATCCTTCCTAATCATTTTTGTTGTTCTTCTCTGCACTCTTTCTAGAGCATGGGTGTCAAACTTGATCGTGTCACATGACTTATCATCATGTATTGTGACTTTTTTGCCTTTATGGAGCTGGGGTGGATGTGACCTGCATATGATGCATCTGGCCTGTGCACCACCAGTTTGACAGGCCTGTTCAAGTCTCAACATGTTTTTGTGGCGATACAAAAAGATAATGGCATAAACTGGCAGTGTAGTCCTACTGGTTATTGGCACCCTGAGTGCAGTATAAAAAATCTTGGAGAGCACTTAGAAAATGTTTCCATCTGTCAATTATAAAAAGTCATACACTTACAACTGCACATATGCTATGCCAAGATATTATGACATGTTCTTGGGAAGAACTCAGTGTGAATGAAAGCCAACCAGAGCAAAAGAACTGCCAGCTGTGACTTCGTGTTGTTGTATACAATAATAATAGCACTATTTTGATGTGGTTATAGAGTTTGCATGCCCTGAGAAAGATGAGAGCTATACCAGAAGTAGCCATACAGGATAGGTCTCAACAGAGGATCTAGAAAAAGAGAATGCTTCTCCCATAAAAATATGATTATATGATCATCTTACAATTTTATTGCTTTGTTGTTTGTATGTACTCTGACAGCTTATGCACCAGAGAACAAATTCAAGTCACACTTGGCCAATCAAGTACTCTATTTTAAAAATATGATAAGATTAGTTTAAAGAAACTTATACTGGATTGGTCATCACCACCATTAATAAGACCAAGCTAGGTGTTGCAGTTCCTGGACATCTGGTGACAAATGGGCTATAAGACTCAGGACTGGAAAGAATAACACCCAGAATCAGAAATAACAGAATAGAGGCTAGCAGATCAATGTAAATTAATAATACAAAATAAAGTATTCACTGAAGCAGAATCGGAAGAACTGCAAAGATATACCCAGGTCAAAGAAATCAAAGCTTTTCTAGGTGTAGCTCAGAGGCAAATCAGGAGAGTCAACAATAGAGGAAGCCAGCATGCCTATTGAATCATTTTCATTCATCAAGGCAAAAAATTGTGAAATTCTGGGCTCAGCTGTAGGACAAACCAAAGAAATACAAGAATGCGGGCTAGACAATGGTAAATAAGAATTAAAAAGAATCTGAAAGAACTTGTAACAAACAACAGAAATGAAGGAGGAAAGGGCAAGGAAGCTCAACAATTGGTCAGCACCAGGTAAAGATGAACTGCAAAATTTTGGTTGAAACAACTGACTCATCTGTACTCATTATTGCCAAGCAGGCAAGCACCTACCACATAACACCCCAACTTAAAAATTGTTTATAAAATGACAAAAAAGTATGTAGATGTTGCAATATCTGGAGTCAGGGCAACAGAAAAGAAAGGACTGGAAAAAAATTTAAAATAGAAAGACCTGCAAATTGAAGTAGAACAACTGTAGCAAAAGCAAAGCCAGCAAAGATAGTACCAATAATAATAGGTATTTGGATGCAACCCAGAAACATCTGGACCAGAACCTGTCTATTATTGACAAAATCTCCATCAGTCAGTTGCAAAAAGCATATTTATTTGGAACAGCTTACATCCTGCAATAATGCCTTTAACACAGTTATTAACAACTGCCTATTTATAGCTATGGAAAGGAATTAAAAGGCGAATAAAAATGCAAAATCCAGTCTACAAACAACAACAACAACAACAACAGCAACAGCAACAACAACAATAATAATAATAACAACAACAATTCCTTTTTTCCTACAATATTTCTTTCCTTTCCTTCCTTTTTGTTCTGTGCATTTAGAGATTTCCAATTCTCATCATACACATGGGATATACATCATACTTGTTAGATCTTCAGCCACACTAATTATTACCATATTTTATAGTATTTTTAGCTTTAGCAATTTCAGCAAAATTAAAGAATTCTAACTAAATAAATAACAAATTGACTCTTAAACTTATCTAGAAATACTGATCTGTTTAGATGTACATTTTAAATCATATTCAAGTTTTCTTTTCTTCTGAAAAGGGGAATTATTTACAATAATTTCACATGAATTATCTTTGTTTGAAATTTACCTGACAGTTAGACTATTCTCATATTTTAAAAATTCTCTTTAATGCTGTGTGAGATCTAAAGTGCATACTTACTCAGAGAAATTTTAATTGGTTTTGGTTTTCAAAAGAAACCTGGCCTATCAAAGATTTTTATATTTTCAGAGATTTTCCCATTGTATGTAAAAACATCTATCTATACAGATTTACTATTTTCAAGTTTGCTATTTACTATTTTCGAGTTTGCTATGAAAGTGGTGGATAGCCATTATAAGTAGATAATGCCATTTATGGGTAAAGTCATGGAAAATGTGGTAATCAGATGTTATAAATAAAAGCAAATATAAGTGACCCTGGATAATGCTGGAAGATCCAATCTGAGTCGGTCACTGGGACACTGGCATGGCAGCACAAGAAAACAACAACCAATGACTTAATAGCCAGCCATCAATATCCCATTTAACAACTAAAAGCCACACTCAGACAGGCACCACATAAATACTACGCATAGAACAGCCCAGTGGCGTGATGGCGAACCTATGGCACACGTGCCACAGGTGGCATGCAGAGCCATCTGTGCGGGCATGCAAGTCCCAGCCAAACTTACCTGCACTGCACATGCACATGCCTCCCAGCTGATTTTCGGCTAGTTTGAGGCCATTTTCGCCCTCTTGGAGGCTTGAGGGAAGCCTCTGCAGCCTCTGGATGGCATAAAACAGGCCTTCTGGAAATACTGGAAGTGCTGAAACGGGCCCGTTTTCAACCTCCTGAGGCTGCTGAGGCTTTGTTGAGGTATTCCCCGTGAGGAGAATGAGTGCACTCAGGGAAATGTAGTGAGAGTGATGTTGAATAACACACGACCAGCATGCAGATACACTGAATAGTAAAATGTAGGTTTTACTTCCAGTAAACAGGTAAACAAAGTCCAACAAACAGTCCAAATAATACACGGTTAAAGCAGTTAGTATCAGTCCAGGGATAATCCAAAAATGAAGTCAAGTATCATAAACAAAGTTCAGTAAACGGAGTTTGCTAACAGTTGCAAAAACTCACAGCAATCTGAGCAGAGCAACGATCAGGCAATACGGCAAAACAGGAAATGCAAGGAGAACAAACCAGGTTTCTCGCTTCATCTTATGGCCATTGGAGGAACCTCAGTCAATCACAATTGCAGCATTCTCTTACAGATACAGTATTAAATTACTATCAGGGTTTATATATTTCCAATCCAACTGTTAGGTGACTATCATTCTTAACAGGCTTCTTTCAAGCCTCCGGGAGGGTGAAAATGGCCTCAAACGGGCCAAAAATCAGCTGGGAGATGCACACATGTACAAGGCAGGTAAGGGGGCAGGGGGCATTGCATTGTGGGTGCCAGCACATGCGCACTTTTGGCACACCAAACAAAAAGGTTCTCCATCACTAGCCCAGTGCATACATTCTGGACAGAGAAGTTCCCTGAGGATGGGCTCTTGCATAAGTCCAAGTAAACCCCTGGTCCCAGTGCCTGACTCAGATTGGATACTGCAATCAGATGTTATTGTATTCTTGTTACAAGATATATGCATTTCCAGTGTGGGATTCAATTTTTTTTATTACCTGTTCTGTGGGTGTAGCTTGGTGGGCATGGTGTGGCTTGGTGGGCATGGCAGGGGAAGGATACTGTAAAATCTCCATTCCCACCCCACTCCAGGGGAAGGATACTGCAAAATTTCCATTCCCTTTCCACCCCACTAACCTGCTTTCCAGTTCCATTCTCCTGTGCAGGGCAACAAAAGAAGACCCAGCTAATCAGCTGGGACAAGGGAAACAGAAAATAGATGGGGGTGGGGCCAGTCAAAGGTTGTATTTGCCAGTTCTCCAAACTATTCAAAATTTCCGCTACCGGTTCTCCAGAACTGGTCAGAACCTGCTGAATACCACCTTTGTGTATTTCTCAATGCCAGATGCTGAAAAACTTGAGCAAAAAGATACTATTGTATTTCTGCCATGCTATGAGTCTCTCAGAGCTCCCTACTGTGCTGGTATTAGAATAGAATACTGGATATTTTTGTATGACTGGCAGACACTGCTTACAGAACTGCTGTTCTGACCAAGGCTTCCGAGACCGTAATTACCCACAGCTTATTTTAAAAACAAGTGTTCTTTTATTGCAACGCTGGGAATTATTTTCATTCCTAGCTGGTAATGGATCTCAAACAGTCCCTCAAGGTAAGCACCCACCTTTCTTTCCTGTGACGTGCTGCTAATAACAGAAGTCTCAAATAAACTAAACAAAAACCAACCAAAGTACAAAGAGCTTCAAGAATGAATCTGAACCGAATGAATGACTTTGCTTCCTTTGCTTCATCATCTTTGCCTGTCCTTTATTCCAGTGATCCCCAACCTTTTTACGCCGCGGCCCGGTACCGACATCAGCTGGGCGCCGCCATCTTTTTTGATGAAAAAGTGCTTCCGGTGACCTCACCGGAAGCACTTTTTCATCAAAAAGATGGTGGCGCAGCGCTCGGTGAGCTTTCCGGGTAGAAATGGCTTTCTACCCGGAAAAGCTCATCGAGCGCTGCGCCGCCATCTTTTTTATGAAAGCGTGCTTCCGGTGAGCTTTCTACCGGAAAAGCTCACCGGAAGCACTTTTTCATCAAAAAAAGATGGCGGCGCGCAGCAAGCCAGCGGCCCGGTAGGACCTGTTCCGTGGACCGGGACCGGTCCGCGGACCGGTGGTTGGGGACCCCTGCTTTATTCCTTATGGGAGTGGCAATAACCTCCCAGCCTTACTCCCAAGTCCCCCCTTTTTTTTCAGCTGATCTCGTTTTCTAGCAGCTCTGCGCACATGCACACTGGAAACAGACTCCCTGGGTCCTCTGCCTTGTTGCTACCAGACTCTGAAGGCTCCAGAGGCTGCACCCCACTTCCAGATGGTCCTGGCCCCATCTCTGCATTGGGCGCAGGACCCTTGTCCGAGTCCTCTCCAGACTCCCGGACTGATCCCCTTTCTTTCCCACTGTTCGATTCTGCTGCTGTCTGCACAGGCTGCCGGCGAACCACAACAACTGACCCTTGTTCTGGGCTCATACTTCAAACAACTAGACCAATAAGTAGCTTAATAGATCTCATACTTTGCTAATCCATCAATAACAACAGCAGCAGAAAAATCCTTAACCAAAATTAACATTAATTAGCATCTGGTGCAAATGTATTGCAAAGTGTAACCATTTTATGTTTTAAGAAATAAAGGGGAAAACAAAATAAAAACAAAGAAAAGCTAAGGAAAGGAAAAAGGAAAGAATCTTGTTCACATGCTCAATTACATTGATTAATCTGTCTGTTACATTGATAAATAGCCAGTTCATAAGCAAAGAGTGAAGACCAGGTCAAGTTATAATAGATGCTGTGCTGGCAGAATTTCCATTTCACTGGAACCAGAAGTACTCTCTCTCTCTCTCTCTCTCTCTCTCTCTCTCTCTCTCTCTCTCTCTCTCTCTCTCTCTCCCTCTCCCTCTCCCCTCCCTCCCCTCTCCCTCCCTCCCTCCCTCCCTCCCTCCCTCCCCTCCCCGTCCCTCCTTCCCTCTCCCCGTCCCTCTCTCTCTGTGTCTCTCTCTGTGTGTCTGTGTCTGTGTGTATTATTTTCCTGCAGAAATTAATGAAGCTGTGCCAGCTCTGGAAAAAATGACTGTCAACTAATCCTAACATCCCAGCCAATATTTAGCTTTTATTAAAGGAGATCTTGAAGCTATGAGTGGGCTTCCATTGAATGTATGATAATTTTTGCAGTTTTCTAAACAAGCATTTGAAAAATGGAATACTAATGCAGTGCAATGAAAATGTCATTTTAAAAGTGACTAAACTGCAACTTTTTTGAGGGAATAATAAGCATGAGTACTTGTAGACAGAAAGGAGAATGGGCCAATCCCCTCCCCCAATCCTTCTTAACCCCATTTTGCTTATGATTTGCCTAGGCTATCAAGTTAATTTGCCATAGACTTGCAACAGAAGAGTTTACTGTACATTTATTCTCCCCTACGTAAACCCAAGGAATTTCCATATTTTGGATAATATATTAAAACTCTTTTTGTATTCACATCATAGATAGTTGCTATGTTCCGAACATAGCTACTTCTATAATTTCGGCTTAAAATTCTCAGAATTGTAACTTGTACAGTGTTATAGTAAGTCATTATTTAAAGCTCAATGCATATGAAACAAAACATTGTTTCTGGTAAAGAAAGCTCCCGAGCCACACAGAAATGAAGATGTGCATTAAATTTTATTGGGCAATTTACATTGATAGATGATGAAGGTTGCATGACATTGACAGCATGTATGATTACGAGAAAGGTTTCTAACACTCATTTGCTATATATTGTTCTAAACAATATATAGCCCTTTCCCACCCTTAACATGGGAACATGCTGGTCATGTTGCTGAGGAGATGTAGTTCCTTTATTGACTATTGCTTGAGATGAGTTGTTTTTCACTCATTTGACACTGTCTTTCAGATTCTTCATTGATTTACTTTAATACAGACCACACAGATATTTTATATGAAAAATCTTGGTGAATGAGCTAAACGTGTCACTTTGATGTCAATCACATGGGCAGATAGGTTGCCACCAATGCATAGCAAATATGGTATTATTGTGGTAATCTTTAGGTTATTTTAGTTTCCATGAAGGTGTCTGACTGCAAAGATAGGGATAGTAGTAAGCTATATGATCAATTGCTTTGGGCCTAGCAACCAGGAATGCTTATTAATTTCATTTGGCCTATGTACTGTGCATACAGGTAAAAGAGAACTAGATTATTTGGGCATTTCCTCCATGACAGTCAACCTTTTAAGGTACATTCATGCAAAATTTATAATCTTTTATTTCTCTTGATGGGTAAAGAATAACAAAATAAACCCATCAAATTGAAATGATCTTTATATTGATAAAGAAAGGTGCATCATTTAGAGCAGCTAGATTCCTTTTATTAAAACCTATAACCAGTTTTCTCCAGGACTATTCTGCTTTGCAGGAAACTCTCCTGGGTTTCTCTCTCAAAACATCAGTTTCACAATGTTTCTTTCTAGTACTTTATAGCCTGAAACATTATTTTATTGTTTAAACTAAACAAATATTGAGATTTCATTCCTAGGCACATAAATGAGACATTTAGTTACTATGCCATTGCCCATGATCTCTTTTTCTATATTGCAGCATTGTTGAACATAGATTAATATTTCCAAGATTATTTTTTTTGCAGTCAAGGTTTCTACTTCTTAAATGGAAGATGGATGAGAAATTGCTGGATAAAAGACCAGACAACTATAGAATTTTCTTTTACATATTCATAGGAAGGGAATACTATGGCCAAATATCTTTCACCAAAAGAGAGTGTACATACGCCCCCCCCCCCCCCCCCCCCCCCCCCCCCCCCCCCCCCCCCCCCCCCCCCCCCCCCCCCCCCCCCCCCCCCCCCCCCCCCCCCCTCCCCCCCCCTGCTACATACCTACACATTCTGAGAAGCACAGAGCTGAAGACAGAAGCCTGAAGATGATGAATGAGACTTCATCGAAACGTTGCCTAGATACTTCCAATCTTACGCGGAGAAAATCCGAATAACCAAAGATGCACATACAAATACCATGAGAACCTCAGAAAACAAATATATATATATATATATATATATATATATATATATATATATATATATATATATGTGTGTGTGTGTGTGTGTGTGTGTGTGTGTGTGTGTGTGTGAGAGAGAGAGAGAGAGAGAGAGAGAGTTTCCATGAAACAATTAAAATGAGGTAAAGGCCCCCTTTTATTGGTTTATTACGTTTATTGATAAGAGTTTGAAGGCAAATATTAATTAATTAATTGAAGTTAAGAAGAAGGATAGAAGTCAATACTTATGAGAGTGAAGAAGATCTTAAAGTCCAAACTCAGTAGCGGAATTACAAGTCAAGTCAATTAACACCTGGACAATTCCAGTCATTAGATACACAGCTGGAATAATGGATTGGACTCAAGCAAAACTAAAAGCTTTTGAATTGTAAGACAAGAAAAATAATGACAATGACTCATGCCTCTCATCCATGCAGTGATGTTCATAGACTCAGCAATCGCAAAACAAATGAAGCACCACTTGAATGCCATCAGCATGGATAAAATCACCACCAGTCAATTGCAAAAAGTACATTTACTTGGAGCAGCCTACATCCTGCAACAATACCTTTAACACCACCAAACAACATCTACCTATCACAGGTCCTTGGGAAGGATTTTATAGATGGATACAATGCCAAATTCAGTCTAAACAGCTATCCAACTGCGCAATATACATATACAGTACATATACACATACACCTGGAAATGATCAAGAATTCAAGTAAAAGTGTAGCTCAGCAAATTGTTATACCATAATACAGACTGAAGAACTCTTTAGTATGACTTTGTTCCCAAATGGAGAGCTAAGCTATCAAAGTCAGGATGTCAGATTTTTAATAACATTATACACGACTCATAATTAGAAAGATTCTCCAAACAAGCAAGTTTTATAGCGGCCTCATTTTCTTCTAATGCTCACCATTAGACTATAATTGCCTTTTCCAGTGAGTTTTATTGCACGACATGACCAAAATAAATAAGGCATAATTTTGTGATTTTGCCCTTGCAATAAATTTAGTTTTATGCATTCCAATATTTGCTTTTTGTCACCTTCAATGTCTAAGGAATGCATAGGAGTTTATCCAATACTGTAACTTGAACAAGTCATTTTTCCTCCTTCAACTTTTGCAACTATAGGTAGCTATGGAAAACATGATAGGGTGGACTAATCTGCATTTAATTGCCAGGCTGATGTCCTTGTTTTCCCATATTCAATTGATGGTCATCATTGCTGTGTGACCCAATGCAATCCAAAGTTTCATTTCTAAATTTCATTTAGTGCT
Source organism: Notechis scutatus (assembly GCF_049901735.1). Taxonomy (NCBI): domain Eukaryota; kingdom Metazoa; phylum Chordata; class Lepidosauria; order Squamata; family Elapidae; genus Notechis; species Notechis scutatus. The sequence goes on along the minus strand of NC_142013.1, from coordinate 49,271,055 downwards.
TTGGTCAATCTGCAATCCTAGGAAAGTGAATTCTTGCACTAATTTGATCTCTTCCATTTCATTCCAAATTTGTGAGCTTGGTTTTTTGATGTTCAGGAAAAGGCCATTTTTTTTGCTTTGTTTTTTAATCCCTTTGTTCATATGTTTAAGGCCTTCTTTGGTTTCTGAGAAGAGAGTTGAGCTGTCAACTTGTGTTGAATTAACAATTGTTGACATTCCTTTCTCCAATTTTTATTCTGATTTCTTGATTCATCTGGTTCCATCTTCCTCATGATCACTTACAAATCTATAATTTACATTTATATTTTAGATAATGGAACAATAATCACTTTCTCTCAGCCCTAGGAAAGGAGGAAATGGCAAACCACTTCTGAAAAACCCAGGCATTCTCTGAGAATCAGATACAATTGAATGAAAGAAAAAAATGGTTCGAGGTTCTGGAATAATTTTCCCTATTGTAAACCTTATATTTATATATTTTGTGTGGGATAGGGACATTTGGTGCTTACAATAACATCTGACAGTTTGAGGACAACAATGCTAAGCAGTGCTGCAAAATGCCTGGTACCATGCTGTGAACATGGGAAAATATGACATTTCTAATAAATTAAATACACTGCAATATTTATGCCTTTGTCATCATTAAATGAAGGAAATTTTATCTCCAGTTTTTGGTGTTGCCTTTCAGTGGTGTGGTCAGAAATGAACCTAGGGCTGTAAAAAAGAGCTCTTGAGTTCTCTGTATTGCCTATCATCTGTGCTGGACTTCTTCACACACCAGCAGATATTTGGAAAGAATTTTTGTGTGCATCTAAAAATTGTACCTAAGGAAAAAAATCTCTGTAGAAACTTTTTTCCTGGCATGCTAGTTTCTAGAGATAGAGACTACAGCTTTGTCATCCCCGTGAGGGTAGTAATAAAACTGATGGTTTGTATTTACCCACAGTCTAAGAGAAACACTCTCATTAGACACTGCTGAATTCATAAATCTAGCATGTGAAGTGGAGCTTACCATTCCACAGAATATATTAGAATATAATTTTTCTACAGTTTATTTCCAATGCTAGCCTTGGCAGACCAAACCATCACAACAGGAAAAGATATATTGTAAAAGCCACAAAATGAGTCTGATGAGAAACTAATTTTGTTTTGGTTTTTTGTTTGGGGAATGGTATTTATATAGATTGTCTCTTTAAAAGGCCATAATGTTAATTTAACCAAGATTCCCACAGTTCTACATTATACTTTCTTCCTTTGTTAGAATTATATTGGAGACTTAATAGATGTTTTAATTTAATGGCAATATTGCACTAATTGAAAATGGTACCTTGGAATGCTGATGCAGCAGATATATTTCTGGGAACAACAATTACACAGAAACTGAGGCAAGAAAATAATAAAAAATTAGACACAGGAAAGAAAAAAAGTGGGGTTTACAAGGTAGAAAGATAAATAGATAACCTTTATTGTCATTTTTTCTGTGCACACACTGGCACACATTGAAAATGAAATTCTGTTGCCTGCTCTCAAAAGTATACACAAACATAACACACACACCTAATATAAATGGCAAAAATGCACTTCTCTGGTTCACTTTTAATAAAATTTTGAACTCCAACACTATAGGAAATATCCTCAAAGTCACTACATACATTTATTGACAATATCCATCTTCCAATTTATTTTAATAATATTCAAGCAAATGGCTGCCACAAAAGTTTTAGGAATTACTTGTGTTTATCCTATAGTATAAGAGAAGGAAAAGTGTTCAGTGATTTTTCCTGGATAGGTTTAGATCACACCAAAGGCCAAATTTTATCTCAAAGAAAATGTGCAATGTTTATTTTCATTGAGAATACAATCTGACCACTTAATAACTATTTCAAGGACTTGCAAACACCAATGAATACAATTATGGATATGACAGCATTCTGGAGGATAGTCCTAAACATCCTCAGGCTGACAAATGAAGGTTGTTCCCAAGACCTCAGTGTGATGCTTTCCAGATATTTGGCTTTCAATATAGAACATTCTGGGCTAGGTGGTTATAGATGCAGATGAAACTAAGGCTGATCCTATGTATTCTATTTTCTTCATTGATCTACTTCTTAATGATGTTAAATTGCCATTTTTTTTGTTTAGGCAGAAGGCTGGCTATCCTTTTTTTGTGCACTGTAAAACCCACTATGTCTGTATTTTGAGAGTTATAGCCAGAAAGATATCTAGGAGAGAGATGATATATGAAAGTACATTCTATTGCCTAGTTTGAGGCAGTATTGATGGCAAAGTGCTTACAGATCTGAGTCTGCACTACATCCATGAATAGTTACTGGCCACTGGTGACAAACTGATGGCAAACAAATAATTTGTTGACACTGGTAGCAAACAAATCCAAGTCAGTCTTAAATGAGATATTCAAAATCCATCATTCATTGATTTCTTGTCTGTATGGGGCTTCTTATTAGTTACTCAGAGATTTTATAATTAATATTGCATATAAGATGGAGTTCACTAATAGTGTTTTGTCTCAGCGTGATGATGGCATAGATGTCTGCAAGGAAGAAAAGGAAGAGGGACAAATGATGCAGCATATACTATGACATATCAAGGCAAAGCAAATGGCTTATATATTTACATTGGGATACAAGTATGAAAGGCTGATGGTCATGCCATGATGTTGCAATATATATTTTGTCATTATTTTATCTCAACATCACAGTTTGGTTTAGACATTCTATGAATCACAGGCTCAGGCATCTAATAAGTTCTGGGCCTTAACATCTTTATACTGGATGTGGTTGCAGTAGCCCAGACAGACCCAGTGTGCAATCTTTGGACTCATGACTCCTGCTTGATGAGCAGGTGGCAGTTTGTCTAGGAGAGCCTTTGTGCAACTTCACATTGTGTGCTAGTGGATCAAGGGTCCCTGTGCTCACTCATTCAAGCCCTGGTCATCTCATGTTAGGACTACTGAAATGTGCCGTTGAAGAGTATTCAGAAGCTTCAGCTGCTGCAGAATGCAGATGGGTGGGCAGTTCTTGGGACCCCTAAGGGGGTCCATGATACACCATTACTCCACGATCTGCACTGGTTGACAGTTTGCTTCTGGGTTCAATTTAAGATGTTGGTTATGACCTTTAAAGCCCTTCATGGCATTAGTCCAAGCTCTTTGAGGAACCAGCTCACCTCAATGAGATTAGCTTGCCTCACCCATGCTGGCAGAAGGGGTGTCCTGTAGACTCCATTGGTCAAGGAATTCTGGCCAAAATTTTAGGTTCAGAAGAGGAGTTCCTCCTGGGAAGGATTGCCAGCGAGGAAGAATGGGTGCAGGACGACTGAGAGAGAGGGGAAGAGAGGCCAGGCTGTGGAGCAGAGGAGCAACGGAACTCTGGCAATGAGCAAGGCCTGTCCCCAGCTCCCCTTATCCTGAGCATGGAGAGTGGAGAGGAGGCAGGAGCAGTACAGGCCGACCCAACGACTTGGGTGGAGAGTGCTCCATCCCTCTTCACAAGGTTCACCTGGGGACTGAGACTTAAGGAGACACCGTTGGGAGAGGCATTTGTTGGGAACAAATGCTGAATTCTTGGAGACTTGCATGCTGTTGCCAACATCTGGTTTTTGACATGCTTTGTCTTGTGTGCCTTGCCTGGTTTGCCTGCCTCACTGGACTTTTTGCCTTGTTTGCTGCCTTGCTAATTTTGCTTACTGGACAAGTAGTACTGGACAAGCAGACAGAGCTGGGAGCTTTTTGCTCCAGGACTTGCAGGAAACATGGGGATGCTTGGAGGAAAGTTGGAGCAATAAACTGTTCTCCAGCTGTGCTTCTTCTGGGCCTCACCCCAGGACATCACATTGCTAAAAATTTAGCTATATGAAGTCAGCATATTCTGTGAATGTAAACTTGAATTAATGCTTACCAATTTATAATGTTTTCTTCTACCACTTATTTATTAGTTTTACTTTCTTGTTGTAAAAAAAGTCTGCTTTTAATAGGAAAACTAAGGAAATCTTGATGCATTTTACACTGTTTTGAACATAATTTAAACATTTTGGATGAATTTTATTCCATACTGTTTCGATTCTGCTTTCCATTTTTTCTCTTACATATGAGGAAAATAGTTGCTGCATGTACCAAAAGAATATCAAAATGAAGAATGATTTGTTTCTATCCAACATGCAACTTGGTTTTAACATCAGTTTGTATTCACTGTTTGATATGCGCAAAAGATGGTATACATCAACGTTTCTTGATATGCCACTGTTAAATGAGATCAAAGGACACTCTTTTCTGTTGAAGCTGACTATCTCAGCTCAGCAAATCTTTTTCAGATGCTTAACTGTCAGAGAGGAAGGAATTAAAAACAGCACTCTCTACAAAACTCTGATAAAATATATTTTTAAACTTGGGAATAATATTTTGCATATACTTTTAGAATGCCTCAGTGCTTATTCAGATATTTTACTTGGTTTAGGGCTCTGAAATATGAAAGAATATGATAAATATTATTGATAGAATCAGAAGTACTGGATTATTTAAAAATCCAAATCATAGTATTTGAAACACAATAAAATATTTTTTTTAAAAAAGTGTCATGTATTCTTAAGCATAATATTCTTGAGTAAAGAAGAGCAACACAAGGCAATACTACAAGTCCAGTGGTGGGATTTAAAAATTTTTATACTAGTTCTGTGGGCATGGCTTGGTGGGTGTGGTAGGGGAAGGATACTGTAAAATCTCCAATCAAAGGTGGTATTTGACTACTCAAAATTTCCGCTACTGGTTCTCCAGAACTGGTCAGAACCTGCTGAATACCACCTCTGTATGAGTCCCTAAAATGATAAATGAATTTGATCACTGCCTCCATCTCCCATGAAGAAAAACAATTATATCTTGGGGATAAAGTTCAGGAACAATAAATATACAATTTATTTTTCAAGAATTAAATTTTAGCCTATTGCATATATAAAATGAAGCTATAGTAGAACCATGCAGTTTATAAAATAAAGCTATTTTATTGAACATTAAAAAAACCCACCATCAAATGTAAAATAACCTTTTTAAAGGAAAGGATGCCTTGTTAATTAGGCTTTTGTAACAATCTAGAGTTGAAGAGCAAAAGGTGATTTTGAGCATTTGAAAACTCTTTTAACAACTCTATCTTTATTAGGCTTGTGTGATTGCCTTGCACAATCCCATTAAACAATATATTTAATTTATAGAGAGCTATAGATGCTATGTGTGAACACATGCATTCTGAATTATGATTTTTTTGCATTTGAATCAGGATCAGCTGGCAGTCCTACTGCTTACTGCGTAATTCTTAAAATCTGGTTTCATTTTCAAGGCATCCATGCTCATTCACTTAAAAAAAAAATAGGAGAAAAAATAATAGGAAAATTTTTCCCCCCCAACACAACAGGACTAACTGGCAACAGTGACTCTTATTCTCTTTGCTCTGCAGACTTAAATTTAGTTCTTTCTTTCAATTATGTCCTCACAGAAGCCTGCAGGCATCGGGAATTATATTGTAAGTGGAGGAGTACTTTTCTCGAGAAATACCTCTGAACCCACTCATTTGTGTTAATGTCCAATATACAGTGTGGGTTCCTGGCGGATGAGCTGTATTCAAGAATTGGTCTGGCAAAGGTTTTGTATGCCTTACTTAACAGTTCAATGTTGCTGGAGAAGAATATTCGCAAAATAAGGTTAACAACTCTTAAAGCCCTTTTGGCAATGCTGTTAAAGTGAGCCCTGGGGCTTAGATCATTTGAGATAAGTACTCCCAGCTTTTTGACAGAGTGCATTATGCATTAAAACAAAACATTCAGATTTTCACAAAATGTTGCAAATATCATATTGCTTTGTATACATATATTTTCATCAAAGTATAATCCAGCCTGAAAATGGTTTGCAAGAAAGATATTCTCTTTTGATTCCCCGATGCACTGTCTTTTGCCAACCCCATTCCTGGCCCTTATTTTCTTGCCAAAGTAGTTGGGTTGTCCATTTTAAAGCAACTAGCTGAAAATGAGAAATTTCTTTACAATGGAAGCTAGGCTGTTGAAAATATCAATCCATTTTTCAAAAACCCACATCTGTAATATTTTAGGTTGTTCAGTGAAACACATTTATTTTCAGAATGTGTCTAGACCTGTCCTTTATACCAACTGTTCCTTCTCGGTTGGAGAAAACCAAAATAAGATTATAGCCCAGCACATATTGACTAAACATTATACACAGCAAGTAAAAAGACATAAAACCAATATTTTAAGCAGCAGCTTTCATTTATACTAGAAGGCTTTTCAGGATTGCTTCCAAAACTAATGGATGGAAAATTAAATATATTTTATCCCATAAGCTAAGTCCTACTCAGTACTGTGATCCACTTAGAATTCATGGCAAAGGGAGCATATGAAGTAAATGCCATCACATTCAAAGAAACTGCAATCGAACATATTCTGAACCACCAGATTTAAGATATTAACATAAATGAGAGCATAAAAATAATGTTGGACAATTTGTTTAAGGAGAAAATAAATTAGCTATAGAAATGTGAGTTTATTTGCAAAGAAGAGTAAATAGTCCTAGAAGTTTAAGACAGTGATGCTCATTCATACACATAAGCCTCTATTAAACACTTTGACTTCACAGTTTCATTCTAAAAAAAGTACTATGCATCAAAAAAAGGAATATTTGTGATTCTAATGATCTATAGTCTCTCCAAGCATATTAGAATATCAATTTAATATACTGTCATCAAGACAAAATTAAAAGAACAAGTTCCCTTGCCACCTTTTAGAAATCAGGCATATGAACCATGTAAACATTTCTAGGGTTAAAACTCTTCAACTTTAAAAGAATTGATCTTATTTGATCACATTAATTGTAATTTATTCTAACATTACCAAAAGCAGAGCGTACAGAACTGGGTCAATAAATATATTGAATTTCTTTGTCAACCTAATCTGAAATTATTCAGCATAATTTCCTTCACAAATAATCTTGGCTGAGAAATTACTATCTACTTACTTTCAAGAAAAAAAAAATCTATTAGTATCCAAATCAGGCCACAACAGTGGTGATGAGCAATACAGTAACTAGTCACTGTGCCAAAAACAGAGGCTATGGGTGAGACAGGAGTGGCACATAATTATTAAAAATTGAATTTCAAATTAAATTGCTTCTCTGGCAGAGCTATTTATCATGGTAAGTTTTCTCTTTTTGTTTTTGCTCTAAGCAAGCTTAATTATCTGAGCAGAGAACTTTTATTAAACTGAAGATGAGTTGCTGCCAAATCCACATCAACACTTGGATATTTCATGCACAGATGAAAAATTCTCTATTAATGAGAATATGTGGAGTTCTTGTTGTAAGCTACTCTTGAGTGACAATACTTTTCATTTTTAAATATGTATTCTTAGATTAGCTCTGATATTTTTTGCTAGTCTCCCAAACATTCACTTTTAGCATACTTTCTGAAGACCAACCCTCTCTATTCCACTGTGGTAACTAACCACCACTTACACTGAACTTTAGCAACCATTTCCATTCATTGATATGAACACAAAGAGATGAAGCACATAGATCTGGTCCAAATTTCCTTATTTTTGGCTGCATATTGAAGGCCAAGGGTGCCAAGTTCTATTCAAGTTTTTAGCTGTGTAAGATTGCCTCTGAAAAGTATGCATCTTTTATAGAACATAAAAGAATAGGGTTGGAATGGATCTTGAAACTGTTCTAGTCCAAACCTCTGCTTGAGCAGGAGATCTTATATTATTTTGGACAAAGGATGGTCCAGTGTCTTCTTTAAAACCTCCGGTAATGGAGCACCCACAATCTCTGGAGGTAAGCCGTTTCACTGATTAATTGTTCTCACTGTCAGGACATTTCTTCATAGTTTTAGTTTGGATCTCTATTTAATGACCTTCTACCCATTACTTCTTGTCCTGCCTCCAGGTGCTTTGGAAAATGGGTCTCTGCATTCTTTCTAGGTTCTCAACATCTTTGTATCATGGTGACCAGAAATGGATGCAGTATTCCAAGTGTAGTCTCATCAGTGCAATATGAAGTGGTTGTATCATTTCATATGATTTTGAAACTATCCTTCTGTTGAGGCAACCTAGGACTGTGTTAGCTTTTTTGACAGCTGCAGGATACTGCTGGCTCATACTTAAGTGGTAATTTACTAGGACACTTTGATCCTTCTAACAAGTACTGTTGAGCTAGGGACCACCTATTCTACAGTATAACTGTTCATTTGGTTTTTATTACTTTTGTGTAGGATCTTACTTTTCTAACCATTGAAAAGCATTTTGCTGGATAAGATTCAGTGTTCAAATCTGTCAAAATCCTTCTGAATCTTGAATTCTAAAGTGTTAGTTATTCCCCCCTGCTTGGTGTTGTCTGCTAATTTGAAAAAACAACAACCTTGCTATCCCCTCATTTAGATCATGCATGCAGATGTTAAAGAATACTGGACCTAAGAGAAAACCTTTAGGTATCCCAATGCACACTTCCCTGCATGTCAGGGGTCACCAACCTTTTGGACCTCAGGGACCACCAAACATATAATGTTAAATCCCGTGGACCAGAGACCCTGGGAAAATCCCCAAAAAAGTCCACAGGAAAATTCCCCACCCTATTTTCCTACCTATCAATCATTTTTTATTTGGGATCGCAGGATACCATCTCCAGCTCCATTCTCAGGGGGAGAGACAGAGAGAGAGACTTTTGGCTTCATGCAAGGAAAGCAGCAAAAGCAGCAGAAGTCTTATTTTCTCTCCCCCGAACTCCGCCAGAAATGAGTCTTCATGAGACTTGTCGCATTGGTGCAGCCTCTTGGAGCAGAATGCCTTGCAGAGTCCCAAAGACTGATTTCTGGCAGAGTTTGGGGGAAAGAAAGAAAGACTTTTGCTGCTTTCCTTGTGTGCAGCCAAAAGCAGAAGAAGAAAGAAGCAGAAAAAAGCAACCCGGTGGCCAGGCGAGGTGCGTGGGAGGAGTGGGGCCCATTCCCTCCTCCGCCCTTTTCCCCCTCCCCTCACTACCTCATGTTGTTCACAATGCAAGCAATGCAAGCCTTGTGTTCCCACGGGCAGTGTGGGAACACAAGGCTTTGTGTTCCCATGCAGCCTGGATTAATTGCTTTGGGGGGTGTTTTGGGGGTGACATTTCTCTATGGACCACCAAAATTTTCTCGCAGACCACCAGTGGTCCCCAACCCACTGGTTGGTAACCACTGCTCCATGTAGAGGTAGTTCCATTAAATTCCAGCCAGTTGAGAATCCATCTAGACTTGGTATTGTCTATCCCACATCATTAGGCTATGCGCCACTTGGCAAATGCCTTACTGAAGTCTAAGTAAAATTTGTCCAGAGCATTTCTCTTATCCACTAATTTTGTCACATTGTCAATGAATGCAATAATATATATATATATATATATATATATATATATATATATATATATATATATATCTATATATATATATCTATATCTATATCTATTATATCTATCTATTCTATCTATCTATCTATCTATCTATCTATCTATCTATCTATTATATTATCTGGAGGGTTTTCTCCGCGTAGATTGGAAGTATCTGGCAGCGTTTGATGAAGTCTCATTCATCATCTTCAGGCTTCTGTCTTCAGCTCTGTGCTTCTCACTCTGAGAAGCACAGAGCTGAAGACAGAAGCCTGAAGATGATGAATGAGACTTCATCAACATTGCCTAGATACTTCCAATCTTACGCGAAAACCCGAATAACAAAGATCCACATACAAATACCCACGAGAACCTCAGAAAATATATATATATATATATATATATATATATATATATATATATATATATATATATATATATATATATATATATATCCACAGCAGCTGAGGTGATTTATCCTTCTGTTTTAAACATTATTGACCCCTAATTTTATAATTTATCCTTCAGTTTTGAACATTATTGACCCCTAAATCTTATAATTCCCAGAAAATGTAAACCCAATCTAAAAGCATACTATAAGTGTCCAAATAGCCACAGGAGTAATATTAAGCATTAGCTAAAAATCAAGTTTTTGCTGTACAGCATTGGGTGGAGAATAAAAAAACTTGATTTATCAAAAAGGAGAAAGTAATTATGGAGGGGGAAAAGAGGTTGGTTTTGGGAAATAAAGGCTCATGGACCAGCACCCACAACAAGCTTTTTAAACACTTTGTGGACAAAGGACAGTAGACACAGGACAGTGGACACAGGAGTAATATTAAGCATTAGCTAAAAATCAAGTTTTTTGCTGTACAGCATTGTGGAGAATAAAAAAAAACTTGATTTGCTCACAAAAAAGGAGAAAGTAATTATAAAAAAGAGGTTGGTTTTGGAAATCAAAGGCTCATGGACCAGCACCCACAACAAAGCTTTTTAAACACTTTGTGGACAAAGGACAGAATGTTCATTTGATCTCCCAACCTCATTTTCTTCAGACTACTTGTTAAGCCAATACATTTTTCTTCTCTTTTTGTTCATTGAAGTTAATGGTCCAGAAAAGTGAAGTGTATGGGAAAAGTCAAAATTGAAAAAAATATTTTCACTTTTGCTGCCTTGAAGAAAAAGTGTTGATCTGGGTGATCATCTGAACCATACTTTATTAAGGCTCCTTTTTGGGGGGAACTCAAAACAAATGTATCCAGTGCCCATTGCCAAAAAAGGGTTTTTGTCTCAATTAATGCTCTTGACAGATAAGGACATTGAAACCAAGACAGACTGTTACAAAAATAAGATATAATGCTTAACAATTGGACACTATTGTGAATTGGATGCATCATTGCAGTCATCTTTCGGGCAACAAAAATGGCCCATGAGATATTACATAAGAGTAGTAGGAAGTGCTCTTGTTTCTATTGTTTGACATCAGTTGGGAAAACAAAGTAAATAAATATTTTTGAGTTCTTCAGTGTGGTTTTATTATAATCTGACTTCATTGACTGCTCTTCCAATGCTTGGAACTGATGTGGAAATCACAGTTGTTTTTCTTAACTTTGAAATAGTTTTTCCAGTTCATCTAGAAGCAATAAAGGGGACAAACAAAGCATTTTATGGTAATCTGCCAGTATGTGTGCCTGGAGGTAACTGTTCTACTGGAGGAACATTACCCATCTGCTGGCAATTTCAAGAACAAACATAAGTAATGGTGGGTTCAAACACTACTGTGATATATCCACTGAAATTTTACACAGGAGGCCCGATTCTGATATAATAGCTAATGGACTTAAGTTGCTGTTTATGAAAGCAGGTAGTGATGTGGAAGAAAACTCTACATAGGATTTAATAATCCTTTGAAAACTTTGCCAGCTGCTTCTTGGAAAAAATTATGCAACAAATATGTGCTTATATCTGTATCTACCTATATCTGCATCTGCAATTGCCTCTCCAGTCTCTTTCTCTTTCTCTTTCTCTCTCTCTCTCTCCCTCCCTCCCTCCCTCTCCCTCTCCCTCTCCCTCTATCTATCTATCTATCTATCTATCTATCTATCTATCTATCTATCTATCTATCTATCTATCTATCTATCTATCTATCTATCTATCTATCTATCTACCTACCTACCTACCTACCTACCTACCTATCTATCTATCTATCTATCTATCTATCTATCTATCTATCTATCTATCTATCTATCTATCTATCTATCTATCTATCTATCTATCTTTGTTTTCTTAAGATTTCGCAGGTATTTATATATATGGTATTCAGCTTTGTTCGGGTATTTTCCCACGTCATTATAGTTGTGCTTTTAAAGTTGTAGCAACGTTTCGGCAGAATCTCATCTGCCATCATCAGGCTTCTGTATTGTGTCGTCTGTGAGTCAGACTTTCACAGCCGTTTCTCTGTGAAGAAACTGTCTTGGAGTTTGCTGTGTTCTGCTTGATTGGTGTTTCTAATATCTTCTGTCAAGACCAATAAACACAGACCAAGGCTCCCAACCAATCAGGATTAAGAAAAAAACCATTCTAACAAAGCACGAGGCTAGCACCAAATTTAAAACAGAAACGGCTGTGAAAGCCTGACACGCAGACAAACCCAATACACAAGCCTGATGATGACAGATGAGATTCTGCCGAAACGTCGCTCCAACTTTAAAAGCACAACCATAATGATGTGGGAAAATACCCAAACAAAGCTGAATACCATACATATATACATATACATACACACACACACACACACACACGCATGCATATGCATGTGTGCGTAAGTGTATGTGTTTGTGTATCTCTCTCTCTCTCTTTCTCTTTCTGTGTCTCTGTGTATATAAAATTACACCTATACATTCTCTGTATCTATCTAAATTTACATCCATATTTTATCTCTATCTCGTTCTTTCTGTCTCATCACATGGACACACAATATTATCCTGTAGGAGTACAGGAGATAACCCAACATTTTTTCACCTCTTTTCTGGAACCAAATGTTGAATACAACATTAGACTTTCACTTCAAAATTAAATAGGCATAGGAAAAAACACTGATCCTATTTATTTGGTATAAATACCACCACACACATGCAAAAGAACTGGAAGGGGTAGGAAGTTGATCAAATGCATCAGAGGCAAGAATGTGACAATGTAAATCTTTCATTGGTGGTAACTTTTCAAGACTGTGTTTAAATAAAAGCTAAATAAATAGTTCTTTTAAAATATGATATAAACATCAAAATGTACCTCAATATTTCTTCTTAAAAGAAAAAACATACAGTGTTAATCATTTTTTTTTGTCTGAATCACAAACCTCGTCTAGGATAATCCAAAACCAAAAATACCAAGATCTAAGATAATTTAACATCAAACTTTCTCTTTATGAGTCCAGAAGACTACTTTTTAAAATAATCTTTAAATAGAGAATAACATTAGAGTTTTCTGTAAAAGTCATTTGACAGATGGTATAAAAATGAATTTAGAGCTAGTGGTGCTTTTTCTTTTTTTGGTTTAAATTATGCATTTAGAAATTTATATTTGTTCTACATTTTAGTTGCCATGGCACTAAGGTAAACTTTAGTTCACTACAGAAGTAGAAAAAACAATCAGGGTGTTTTCGATTATCATATCATCTTAAATCCCCCCCTCACCCCCCCTCCAAATAACTGAATATTGATAACAAGAATTATTTTTGTGACTTCTATTCTAAAAGCAGTAGACGTGGGTATCCCTGTCTTATATCAGGGGTGTCAAACTTAATTTCATTGTTTGACCTTGGGAGGCAGGGGAGGCAGGGGGAATGGCCAGGGGACACGGCCAGCTTGATGTCACTCATGTCGGGGGTGCCTCTGGTGGCCTGAGCACTCTGCCAGTGAAAATGGGCTCCCGGGATCTGTTTTCAGCTGTGATGGCTTCCTGCAATCCTCTGCCAGCCGAAAACAGAGCTTGGGAGGGCCGAGCTCCATGTACACTGGCAGAGGCATCACGGGCAGTCCGTTGCTGTTTCCAGGGCAGCCCTGCAGGCCAGATCTAAGCACCCCATGGGCCGGATCCCTTAGATAGATATTGGGAAGGTGTAGAAAGTTGGTAGAGCTGATAGTAATACTTAAAAAGTAATCTGAAAGGAGAATGTCATGACTTTTTCTTCAGACAGAGTATGGTTCTATCTCTTTTACGCAGATTGTTTTATCAAATATACAAATACCAGCATGTCTGTTCCATCATGTTTGTTTGCACCCCAGGTCTAGATGATGGCATGATTGCTCAGAGGAGCAAAGCAACTGCTCTTAATTCATGCAGACATGATTTCATAGAACTGGTTAATGTTTTTATTCATATATATATATATGAGAAATAATATGTGACATTCGTTGGTGAGTTTTGTTACTTGCTTTCAATTACACAGAAGATCATGTAAATTTATTTATTTTCTTCACCATGAAATCCTTCCTTTGGACTCTCTTGTACTTATACTTTTTCTTCCCCTTCATCTTTTTCTTTAGATAGTTGGTTATATACTTTTCAGCACTGAAGGCTGTCAGTGTTTTTCTTTGTATTACATTGTTGTCTTGAAATGTTGCATATTTCTCATCCCTCCAGTGGCCTTGGATTTCTGTCCCCATCTCAATCTTATTCTTTATCTGCTTCACCACTATGGCTGAGTCCCCAAGGACTGGGGGCTTGTGATCATTATGTGTATTTATAAAAAAGGTGAAAAAAGGATGATTTTGCTAATTATAAATCAATCATGGAAAAAGAGAAGAATAATTTCTTCCTAAATTTGGAATTATACTTTTATTAATGTTGCCTAAAATTGCATTTCCATTATTTGAAACCATAGTATCATGCTAATATTTAGTTTACAATCAACTACTTATCCAAGTAAACGTTTTCCAACTACATTACGATTCCCTATCTTATATTTATATATTTGTTTCCTAAGTGAAGAACTTTGTACTTGTCTCTCCTAAATTTCATTTTTTCCATTCCTCCCATCTACCTGATTGTTTTGAATTTTTCTTTTTGGACAACTATCTTAGCAATTGTGTATTAATTGCAAATTTAATAAAGATTCTCTCTACTTCAAATTAGTATTGAAAATATTGAAGAATGTAGGGCTGATCCTTGGTAATGACTCTCATATCTTTTTCCAACTTGATGAGAGACCATTAATGAATACCATGTTTCTCCAACAATACGTCCCCCCAATAGGAAGGCCCAGCATATTTTCTAGGCATGAGGTGAAATTAAGCCACCCCCAAATTTAGTTCCCTAGGAATACAGATTGGCTGGGCAGCTTTCTCCCCCCCGCTCCGGTAGTTTTAAAAAGGGAACCATCTATCCATTTTGCCCTTCAAGCAGAGGCAAACCTTCCAATCCAAACATAAGAGAAAGGGAATTATTCTACAGATCCTTAATGTGACGATGACCTGAAGCTCTGAGGCAGGAAGCAAAGCAAGGTGTGTGTGGGGGAGAGAAACTCCCCCACCCTCCCACTGCTGCTTCCACCCACTGAAGCCCAAATGACTCACTGACTTGCAGTTATTGTCACCGCAGCTGCCATCAAGCAAAGTGATGCCCCTGAGGGAGGGCAGGTGGTTCTCGTCGGTGGTGGAGTCTGTCCCACTGCTGTTCCCACTGTTGTTGGAGATGGTGCTGGTGAGAGGTGCCTCCACCGGCGGGAACTGTGGAAGATACAGAGGCAGCTCCCCTGCCCGAGAAGGGGCTGAAATGCTGTTGGTGGAGGAATGCACTCAAACTGTTCCTCCACCCTCTGGAAGGGCCACTTCTCTGCTACTCCCGCAATGTCCAGCAGGGTCTCTGGCCTCTGCATCTTGCCCAATGGCAGCACTCCGAATGTGGCATAAGCATGGCGAGGGCAGAAGGGCGGTGAAAGAAATGGCAGTGGCAGCTGCCGAAGGTCCCGTGATGCAAAGTGCCCCACCGCCAAGGCCGACATCCACACCACCACCACCCACCTGCTGACCCAGCCTGCAGCCAGCACCATACCTGGGTCTGCAGCAAAAGCGTTTGGTGGGGGTAGGGAGTTCTCCGTGTTCCACCAGGATCGGCCATTAGGAGCAGCTGGTGGTGAGGCATGGCTGCCCACGGGGCGATCTAGGTGAGGGTGCATGGGGGGGGGAATTAAGTCACCTGTGAAAAGATGGCCTAGTCGTTTTTTTGGGGGGTCAAAAGAAAATAAGGCCTGGCCTTATTTTCTGAGAAACACGGTACTATTTTTAGGAAGCTATTCACTTCTTTAGCTTCCTAATTAACAAGTCATAGAATATTTGATTAAAATGTTTGCCAAAACTTTATCTGGTATGTATGTGTGTATATACATACCTAGCATGTATATATTATCTAGCATGTAAATACCTTTTCAACAATTGAAGAAATTAACTACACAAATTATGACATAAGAATTGACAAAAATTCTTGCTGACATCTGGCTTAGAGACCAACCTATAATTTGCTCAGTCTTCTTCCTCCTCCCCTTTTGAAGATAATAACAGCATTTGCCCTCCTCCAGTCATCTCACCCATCACTAATATTTTAGGATTTTTCAAAGATACAAGCCAGTATATTGTGTAACCTAAGATGTAATTCATCCAGTCCAGGAGATTTGAAGTTGTGAAGATAGGTATTCTGTTTCACATTTCTACTAATATGAAAATTTTACAATTTCCTGATGGAACAGTGATTTATTATTATTGTTTTTGTTAGAGCACTGATGTATATTCACATACAGACATACATACTTCTACATCTATATTTAGTCTATGTTTATATGTGTGTTCACATGCTCTGGGTCAGGAAAAAAATCCTGACCCAGTAACAATCCATTCAGCCTTTCTTCAGAATGATTTTTAGTCCACATTTTGTCAAAGATCAAAGTATGGTAGGTCTCATTCAAAGATTACCAGAAGCGCGTGAAGACTGAAACAACCTGAATAAATCTTGCTTTGGTCAAAATACAATATAGTAAAAACCATCTATAATTCAGAGTACTTCCACAGGTGGCCATTACATGGCTAAAAATAATATATGTTCCACTTGGATGATCTTTTACCATCCTTTAGTGCGGGAAGTTGAATCAATTTATTTCCAAATCAGTGTACTATATCTGAAATCATATTAAAGGTGATCTTTAATTTGAAACACTCAGTTACCATAGAGCTTCATGGTGACCTAATTCCCATTGGATAAATGTAAAATTTCTCTTTCTTCACAATTTCTGGACTTAAGCCAAGGTCTCTCTTTCTCCATCCCATAGACGTTCAGCTGTGGTATATATGCCAAGATATTATCATTTCATAGAGCTTTACATTCAGTAAGAGAGCAATCTTTGGGTAATTTTGCTGCTTTTCCTTATGTTAACTGTTTTTTTCTTCAATTACAACCAAAATGAACAAAAACCTTGGACTGTAAGGAAAGCAGGATGAGGCACTGATTCAGTGGCATCTTTTGCACTGATTGCCTGTTACCTAGATTAGCTGGAGTGTCCTCAGTGTTTCAGCAGTGAGGATGATACCGTTGGAAAATGAAACATGTGGATGTGCTCTCAAAGTAAGGGTTGTGACCTTTTCTGGAGAAATAAATTTAGCAAACAAAATTATAAGTAAAACCTTTTCTTTGTCTTTTAGATATCGCCAGGGCCAAGCACAATTTATCTCTTTGCCTAATTCTATATATATACGTTGCATCACAGTAGCCATGGTCCAATTACTTTCTCAGAGAAAAGAGAGAGAAGGGAAATACACAACACAAAGATAACTTTTTTGTTTAATAATTCAAGCTTCCCTGCAAGAGTGAATTCTGTTTTTCCAAATCACATTCTAGAAGCAGAAATTGAAGATCTACCTGGGTGGGCTATTTCTAGATCCCTGCTATGCTCTGCTCTTGTCCCTTCCTTTCATCCTGCAATCAAAAGGTCATAGGTCCTGCAGTGAAACATATTCATCTTCTGTCTCCTATGCTGCACCTATATCTGTTCTGCATGATTGCAGAACCTTCTTCAAAAAAATTGGGTATATGGATAAGCTGGATGAGAAAGAACAGAAGTCCCATTGCACAAGTACTTCTTCAGTTCATTGATACATTGTTTAACTCAAATAAGTTATTTAACTCAGATGAACCAATTAAGCACCAGTTTCTGATTCACAAACCTACAGATGTTTTCGGGTGATGTGATTTTTATATTTCCATGTACTATTTCAATATGTGGAAAGCTTTGCAAAAATATTATCTCTTATGTATCATTTTTCTCCTTTTTATTCTTTCAGCAGATTCTAAAGAATTGGCATGCTTGTTGTGTGTATGTTGTATCTATTTTTCTTCAGTAATAGTTAATGATAGAAGAGGAAATAAAAAGGAGAGAAGAAGTGCAATAAGATTATCTAAATATGAATCCTGATCTGACTATATGCAAACAGGTGCATGGCCAGTTGGTTAGAAAAGCTGATCAGCAGAGTTCTATGGTTGCTTTAGATCAATTTATTTATTTATTTAGTTATATTTTATTTTAGTATAAGACAGTGATGGGTAAGGGATGTTTTGTAACAAATTAATAAATAAATAGGCATGACCATTTTTTTTTCAGACAAAATGTGTCTGCAAGCACTAATACCACTGAGGTCTTCTTTGGATGATTTGAAGTGGTTATGAATTCAACAAAACTTTTATCTAATTTTTCTTTTAAAACTTATAAGTTGGCAATTTTTTTTTAAAGTTTCAAAGCAGGCTTTAACATTAAGAACATCTGAATCCCATCTCTCTTTATTCATCTCTTTTAGGGGGCCTTTTAGAGAATATATAATGTACAATATTCAATATACTTAATATTATTAACAGTTAATTTAAGATCACAGCACTCTGTGATATCATGATGGTTACATGACCACAGAAACTTCTTTTGACGGTGCTGGCTCAATCACCCTTGAAATGGAGATGAGCATTGCCCCCTATAGTTGGCAATGACTAGTGGAGTAAAATCCATAGGGACTCCTTTGCCTTGCCTGTAATTGATTGTTGCTTTAATTTTAATATAGTCCAACTCTCTCTTATAGCCAAATTTCATAGTATAGTGTAAACAATTCCTTTTCAAGGACAGGGAGAATAGAATAACAGAATAACCACAGAAGCAGCTGAGATAATAATTTTCACAGCAGAAATAAAATGAAAAGTTCCTGTTCCTTTTAAAATAAAAAAGAAAGGGTATATACAAAAATAAAATGAAACAATGAAGTTCTTTTAGAACGACTAATGAAATGGAAAATCCTTAGAGTAAAAAGCTAGTATAAGAAAAAGAAGAAAAAATAACCTTCATGTCGTCAACTTACTTGTGGCAAAAAAGAAAGTGTTTAAAATTTAGAGTAAAACAATGAAAGTTTAAATTTGTAATCAAGCAAAGAGGTATGGAGCAAATCAACATTTAACCAGGCTATTAACACATTGCAAAAAATGATGTTAAAAACAGAGATGCACCTAAAAATATAAGCACCAACTAGAAAAGATGAAGATCCGCACCAAACTTGATTGCAGAAAATACGACTTCAGCAATAGAGTGGTCAATGTCTGGAATACTCTACCCGACTCTGTAGTTTCTTCCCCAAACCCCAAAAACTTTAACCTTAGACTGTCTACTATTGACCTCACCCCTTTCCTAAGAGGTCTGTAGGGGGCGTGCATAAGCGCACCAACGTGCCTACCGTCCCTGTCCTATTGTTTCTCTTATTCTTCTTTTATTTTTCTTATATGTACCCATTTCATGTATTCACAACTATGTATACACTTATACTTATTATCTTGTAAACAATTGGCAAATCAAATAAATAAATAAATAAATAAATAAACAAACAAATAAATAAATAAATAAATAAATAAATAAATAAATAAATAAATAAATAAATCCAATCTTCCAGCGGTTTTTACCAAGAATCACAATCCTGTAGATTTCTCTTCCCAAGCAAGTATATGGTTGTCTAAGGGTTGTCATGGGTCATTCCTATTTGTTCCATTCAAATCTGGGAACCGTGTTGCCAAAGAACCCTGTTTGGCAGCAAAGGCAGCTGTTTGTTGGAAGGGAGAAAAAAAAACAACCTATTTTCAGCATGCCATTTTCTGGGGATCCCAGGCTTAACTAGTTTCCTATCTTTCCAGACATTCTTCTATCTAAACTAAACCGGCTAGTGGTACCTGAACACACTTGTAAGTGGATCATAAGCTTCCTAACAGACAGGAAGTAGCAGGTGAAGCTAGGCAGAATCACAACTTTTAAAAAAGTGTTTGCCAACTTACAATTAGCACAGAGCCCTCCCCACCAAGGCTATGTGCTTTCTCCGTTTCTCTTCTCCCTTTATACCAATGACTGCATCTCAAACAATCCATCTGTTAAAATACTGAAGTTTGCAGATGATAGAACAGTGATTGGTCTCATTCGAGAAAACAACAAATCCGCATACAGACAGGAGGTTATACAACTTGCCTTGTGGAACTGAACACACTCAAAACCGTAGAAATGTTGGTAGAGAAGAAACCCTCCCATACTACCACCTCTTACAATATTAGACAACACAGTATCAACAGTAGAGACCTTCAAATTTCTAGGTTCTATCATATCACAAGACCTAAAATGGACACCTAACATCAAAAACGTCATCAAAAAAGCACAATAAAAATGTTCTTTCTGTGCCAATTCAGAAAGCTCAAACTGCCCAAGGAGCTGTGAATTATTGAGTCTATCATCTGCACCTCTATAACTGTCTGGTTTGGTTCTGCAGCTCAACAGGACAGACACAGATTTCAGAGGATAATTAGGACTGCAGAAAAAACAATTACTACCAACCTGCTTTCAATCAAGGACCTGTATACTGCATGAGTCAAAAAGAGGGCTGTGAAAATATCTACAGACCCCTCACATCCCAGACATAAACTGTTTTAACTCCTTCTCTCAAAACGACGCTATAGAGCACTGCACACCAGAACAATTAGACACAAGAACAATTTTTTCTCAATTGCCATCACTCTGCTAAACAAATAATTCCCTCAACACTGTCCAACTATTTACAGTCTGCATTACTATTACTATTAATCTTCTCATCACTCCTTATCACCCATCCCCTCCTACTTGTGACTGTATGACTGTAACTTTGTTGCTTGTATCCTTATGATTTATACTGACTGTTTCCGAGTATGATTTGATTGCTTATTGTACCCTATGACTATTATTAAGTATTGTACCTTATGATTCTTTTTTTTAAAACAAATTTTATTCAGTTTTTCACATAAAAACAAAAACCTCTTTTTAGTGGACAACATATTTCCGGATCATCACCTTTACATACAAATATGACAGCAATTATACATTCATATATGCATACTTAATTCTATTATTACCTTTTCCATTCCAAATGGAAGGAGAGAAATGTAAGGAGAGAAACAAACACATTAATTCTAGCCTCTTTCATTAATCTCAATCGAAACATCTTTTTGTTTCATTTCAATTATTTCAAATATAATCCTTTAATATTTATTTTAAAAATAAAGATAAAATGTGTTTGCCTAATAATAATAATAATAATAATAATAATAATAATAATAATAATAATAATAATAATAATAAAGGTTGCCAATGTCTCTCCTTGCTTTTAATAGTCTATATTAACTTATTAATTTAGTTGGTTATTTAGTCTGTTATATTCCCTTTCCATTACACATTCTTTTTATAAATTCTAAATTAATACAAGTTTTAACACTAAAGAAAAAAACAAGTATAGGTTTCCCCCTTTTACTGCTTTGAGTGTGACACCTCAATGATTAAAATATACCTTTATTCCCTCAACTTGATTCCCAATAAACCATTATTTTTAAGAAGTTACGATAATAATCATTACATCTTTTCATTTGGATTCCGCAGCATATTTCCCCCCCTTAATTTTTAATAAGAGTTATCAGTATATATACTACCCGATTTTCTAAATATTTTTAATTGCAGAAATATTCTTATTACCCCTTGTCACTCTGCAGAATCCCCTTTTTAATTCATCGACCATTATCTCTGAAAAAACAATTTCTTTTCAACATTTTACTATTTCTGTATTTCTTTATTTCATGCACCTGTTTCTTACTGCTTCCCCTCTTTTCCCCATATCTTTTCTCATTCCAGTTTATATCCCTCTCTTTCTTAATATCTTCCTTTCCTCTTTTCTGCTGGGTCTTTCTGTCTTTCCCGACTTCACAGGTATTCCCCCTTTTGATTGCCTTCTTAAGTCTCAACTTTTTAACCTTCTTTCTTTCCCCACGTCTTTGTAGTGTTCTTTGTGTTAATTGTCTATTTAAAATGTCTTCTCCTTGAATCGACTCCTCCTCCTCTGAAGCTATTTCTTCTTGTTCTTCAATCGCCATTTCCATTTTTTCTAACACAGAACAAAGTGATTCGCCTCTTTCCTGTAGTAATTCTCTCATATTTTTAAGTTCCATTTTTAATTCCCAAAGAGATATCATCATTACACACTCTTTTATTTTATGATCATTAAAGTCCACAAAAAAATACTTTTACTTTCCTTCTTTCTTCTTTCAATTTTCTAAAGTTCTCAATTATTCCAGCCCAGGGTCTATACCAAAAACATCAATCAATCCCACAGTCAGTCTTTCCTTGCTTTTTTCTTTATTCTGGTTCTGCTTTCACTTTCTAAGATTCTTACTTTGTTTCAATATTTCTTTAATGTTATATCCACACAAGTTCATTCAGAAACAGGATGCTTTCCCTTTTGTTTGAGCTCAAGTTTTTGTCAAAAGGTGGCACTCTCCATTATACAAAGTCTTCACCTTTTTCCCCTATTTTTTTATTTAGGGTTTTTTGAACCTCAATATTCCAGCACAGTCCAGTCTCCAATTTGTAAACTTTATTATTATTATTTTTTGACAATCTTAAGTCCAGCTTTATTTTATGCCTGTTTATTGCCAAAATATTTTAGTCCAATTTAGTTAAATTTTTAGTTCTGGCTTCTTCCTTTCCCGGTTCGAAGCCCCGCTTAGCTGTCAAAAATATTTTCTTATTTTTTTTCCCTGTCCCTTTGTAATTTCGCCGCTCACTTTTCTTTTCTTAAAAATTCCATGTTACCTTAATCCCAGGGTACTTTTGTTTAGTTGTATCACCCAATTGTCCCGGTTCAGATGTTATCCACCTCTTTCTTCCCTCCTGAACAAAGCTTAATCCAGCTGAGTCCTCCTCTTTGGGGTGGCCATTTTAAACCACCGCTGCAGTCGTCTTCGGTGGGAAAAAGACCAAGCCCAGGAGGGGAGATGCGGCTCCCCTCAACCTGGCTTGTGGCTTCCCCTTACTCTGCCGCCCCTCCAAGGCAGCTTCAGCCCCTAATTGTAGTGATCGGGACTCTTCAATGAAAGAGCACGGACCATAGCCGCAGAGAGTCGCGATCTACGGTCCGTCAGCGAGGAGGCTCCGCCTTCTTCCCTCCCACCTACCTTATGATTCTTGACTCTTGACAAATGTATCTTCTCTTTTGTGTACATTTAAAGCATTTGCACCAAGACAAATTCCTTGTGTGTCCAATCACACTTGGCCAATAAAGAATCCTATCCTATCCTATCCTATCCTATCCTATCCTATCCTATCCTATCCTATCCTATCCTATCCTATCCTATCCTATCCTATCCTATTCTATCTAACAAAGTAGTGTTTTGCTATCAGGGTCCTTTAGCTTTCCATTTAAGTGATCTTCCCTTCTCCTTGTGGAAGGGGAAATGATAAAAAGGTCTAGAGGCAGTAAGGTGAACTGTATTTTGAAGAGGTTTTCAGATAATTTGTAGAAGCCTCATATATGTTATTGCCTGACTTAGCAAGTTTAAATAGTATTTTTCTTGTAGGACAATTGATACTAATAAAAAACCTATTAAGTAAGATTACATTTAATGGTAGTTTTTCTGAAATGCACTGCATTTGGTATATAACTCAGAGAAATTAATTTTGGTCAACCTTTCCTTTATATCCACCATAATTGTGCATTAAACTACATTATTTTATTTCAGTGAATCTGCAGATGCCTTAAAAGAATCTTTGTAACAAGCAAGGGCTTCAGTTAGCAGTCTTGTAAGAAATCTGATTATCACACCCAACGTTTTCTCCACTTGCCTCTTCTTCTGCCTCTAATTTTCACTCCCTCTTTCCCTACTTCTGTTTTAAAGAGTCATCCAATCCTTTGTAGCGACATTGCTTTATATGCCTGGATCAGTGGTGGGACTCAAATTTTCTTACTACTGGTTCTATGGGCATGACTTGGTGGGTGTGGCAGGGGAAGGATACTGTAAAATATCCAGTCAGAGGTGGTATTTGCCAGTTCTCCGAACTACTCAAAATTTCCGCTACTGGTTCTCCAAAACTGGTCAGAATCTGCTGAATACCACCTCTGGCCTGGATGGTCATTGCCAAGTGGTTGTAATGGGAGGAAAGATCCATTCCAGTTGTAAATGGACTTCCTTGAAAATAATTTTGAATTTTTAGAGTACAGTCAAAAGTTTATGAATTATGATCATCATTCTTTTTAGAAAATAGAGGATCTTTGTTTTGAGACTCATATTGTAGGTAGTTGTTCAACCAGTAGATAGAAGGGAAAAAAAGGATGAAACATCATAATGGAATTGTATTTCTTTGGCCACAGGAGTTTTTATTTTATTAGGGCTATTGGATTTTGTTGTGTTTTCATCCATTATTACTGTAAACCGCATAGAGTTTTGGGAATTAATTAGTATTGAAATATATGAAATGAGAATTTTTGTTTGCTGTGCTGTTCTTCATTTAATTTGATGATACTATGGAATGTTTCATGTGCAAGACTGAAAAGTTATTACTGTTAACAATATCAACAATAAGAACAACAACAAAAACAGAATTTTAACAAGATATTGATTGCAATAAATTTACTGGATATACTATTTATGGACTGAAGATAAAAGGGAGAGGTTTGGGGGGAAAAATGCCACAACTCCAGCAGGGGGCAGTAGGCTTCCATAGGCCGAAAAGCTTATATTGTAAGAGTCATAAATTATTTTGTATCCTCAGTTTAGTGTTAAAGTTTGGAAACATCATAAAATTCATACTTTTTATCTACAGAAGATTTTTTGTCTGTTTTAATCCCAAATGTACAAGTTCATTTAGCTATTTCCATTTAAGCAGGTAATAAATAAAACTTTTTGAAATTCCACAGTCCTCATGTGGATTTTAGTTTACATCCCAATACAGTATTCAAATGGAATTTCATTTTTTCTTTTTCAGAAAAATTGAGTAATTAAGCTTTTCTATAGAGAAGTAATTATCTAATAAATGACCTCAATAGTGCTGGGTTAAAATGAAGAGATACTCTAGTTGGTGGCCCAACAATAATTTGTAACAACAAAGACAGATTTTGAATAGCTAATAAAGTCTAATCATTTTTGAAACCATGGAAGCAATAATATAGACCAGGTCCTAATAGTTTTTAGCAGCCACAGCCATTTTCAAACTGCTGTGACTGAAAGCTTTCCAGACTGCCAGTCTATTAGTTTCTAAAACCTGTACAATGAATATTTATATGAAATTTGAATACTTTTTCCCTGCCTTTCTGTTTTGGGGGTATAATACTATAATCATTGACATGTTTATATTAATGTGAACTGAGAGAACTTGTGGAGAATATTGTCCAATCTTTGTGCATTCAGCTGCTTTCACGCTACCAAGAGATAACTATCCTTTGAGGCAGAGTGCAGTTCCATGACAATAGGGTTTGTTTATTTGATTATTTATTCATTCATTCCAATTTTGAGAATGCCAACTCCTTGACAGGAGCTTTCATACAAAAGAAAAGAAATAATACCTCTAAAATGTGAATTTCAAAACTCTTGAGTCTCTTAATTTGTAAATTTTAACTTTGTTTTTAATTTTGTTTTTAACTGTACATTTAGTCAGGGGGAAGTTGCACAAATCTATAGAACAAAATTATCTAGAATAATTAATAAGTAAAGTCAAATAAAGCATGGGAGGCAAGAAAGCTACCCTTTCTAAGCTGGAAAGAGCACAGGGAGGAGTACAGCACATGTAAGCTGAATACAGTACAAATGGTTGTACTGATCAAGTGAGAAATACGTGAAGTATGGTCTCTTATACAGTATTTATATTAACAAAATAGGAATTGCCCAACAAAGCCCTTTCATTGCATCAGCCAAACTTCAACCAAGCTTAGCTCAGACAAACCCCCAGGATTGTACATGGCCCCATGGAAGTCTGATAACAGCCAGTAGAATACATGCTCTTGCACAGGAACAGGAAGTTCAAGTGCAAAGCCCAAGGGAAGGTATAAATACCCCTCAACTCCATGTGGTCAGCTGCCCAGAATCCATATGGTTCTGCTTCATTAAACCATCTTTCCAATCAGGCTCCATGTTTCCAGTGTCTTCCTCCCAACTTGGAACTGAATCAGATGGACATTTCTTCCAACATTACTTTAATATAACTGTTATGACCCAGAGCCATATAAAGTCAATGTAAAGCAATTTTCCATGTGTTCATCTATCTATAAATATGTTCCAATGAACAAGAAGAAAACAACTAATAAATATTCTAATTAATTATGAGAATATAGTGTTAAAACAACATTCATTCTTTAAGAATATAGCTCCAAGAAAATAAATTTGCAATTGAGAATAGTCAACCAAGAATCAATTATATGAATGTTAATTTGTCAGATATTTTATAACAATCTATTTTTAATTTAGTATAAGCAGAAGGTATCTTATCAAAGTCTTGTATTATCATTAAACTTAAAATTAGAAAAGTGTATGTGTATTTTTAAATGAATATTCTAGGAAAGAAATATCAGGGTTCATTGTCCAATTACTCTAATTTACTTTGGACTTCAATTTATTTTTCAATTTATTTAAAGCTCTCTAATTTTAAATCAGCTTCTTTCTGCTTTATACCTAAGCTTACTATTCCCCCTCCCTCATCCCAATTAAGGTAGTATATTAATGTAGAAACGATTGAGCCATGAAAGGTTATGGAAATGCCATCTTATCCTGGATAATACTTTTTGCTATTCTGAAGTTACTTGTTATGTTTCATTTTTTTGTTGTGTGCACTTGATGATACCCATATGTTCATTGTCTGTGGGCCAAAATGTCACCTTTGTTTTCCTAACAGCTCCGTATACAAACTGTACATTAGTAAATTAGCAATTTACATGTGCATAGAATAAGAAAATCAGATACCCTGGTATAATGATCACAATAATGCTTCCAAAAAAATGGCAATGGAGCCTGATTATTTTGTTTTAATAATGGGGTCTGATAATTTATGTACATTATTTGTTTAAATAAATTTATTTGGTCACCTGTCTTACAAATTTAATTCCTGACAACTAACGAGGATTTTAAAAATGTCATATAATTACCATATGTATATATAATAATACATTTCTCAAACAACTGAAGTGGCTCCTGAAGACTGTTTTACCAGTAGTGTGTGCTTAATTACTCTCTTGGCTCTCTTGGCTGGGAGAGCTAGATTTTTCATGTCATATGAACAGGTTGAAAGTATATCTATTTGTACTTTTCCAATGTAGAAAAACTTACGTAATATGGACATGGTTCTGTGCCCTAGGACTAGGCTATTCTCGACTAAGCACATCTGCAAAGACCTATACATACTCAGATGAGGATGTCCTTAACTTATGGTCAGAGCAAAGTATGTTGTGTTAAGATAGAAAAGACAGTAATTTGCATTTTGCATTTTGGCAGCTTTGGCATAAACCAACCAATGTTTACTATCCTCTATCAGACCATCTGGAGTGTTGTCTGCTGTCTTGAAGGAACTTCTGGTGGCAGAATCAATATATATTTATATAATATCTCTTATGCTTTTTTTTTGTACTTATGGCTATAGCAAATAAACTCATTGCATCGTCCATACAACAGCCATACTAAGTATGGCTATTGCTTCCAAATCCTAAAATAAACTCTTGGCTCAGCTGACCAGTGCTGCCAAAACAACCCAGATACAATGAAACATAAACCTCTAACTGCAAAAGAAACCAGATGATAGAAAATTAGGTGGAGATGGACATATTCACTAGACCTCTGTTACATAAGTAACAAAAAGAAACTATGCCTTTTTTTTCTCTGCATCCATTTTTTATTATGAAAAGAAAACCAATGACATATAAGTTTTGTTTTCAAAGATTGCTAGTGCATTTTGTAAATAGTTTATTTCTTTGGATTTCAGATGAGAAATATGAAATTTAATTATCAAAGCCAATCAGACAGAAAGGCAATTACAGGTGAAACTCGAAAAGTTCGAATATTGTGCAAGTTTATTTATTTCAGTAATGCAACTTAAAAGGTGAAACTAATATATGAGATAGACTCATTACATGCAAAGCAAGATAGTTCAAGCCATGATTTGTCATAATTGTGATGATTATGGCTTACAGCTCATGAAAATCCCCAATCCACAATCTCAGAAAATTAGAATATTATATGCAATCAATAAAACAAGGATTGTACAGAGAACAATATCGGACCGCTGAAAAGTATAAGCATGCATATGTACTCAGTACTTGGTTTGGGCCCCTTTTGCAACAATTATTGCCTCAATGCAGCCTGTGACACTGCTGAGGTGTTATGGAACAC
Organism: Notechis scutatus; assembly: GCF_049901735.1. Classification (NCBI taxonomy): domain Eukaryota; kingdom Metazoa; phylum Chordata; class Lepidosauria; order Squamata; family Elapidae; genus Notechis; species Notechis scutatus. The sequence goes on along the minus strand of NC_142013.1, from coordinate 49,242,908 downwards.
CAGGATGCTTCAATAGCGGCCTTCAGCTCTCCTGAATTGTTTGGTCTCATGTCTCTCATCTTTCTCTTGGCAATGCCCCATAGATTCACTATGGGGTACAGGTCAGGTGAGTTTGCTGGCCAATCAAGCACAGTAATCCCATGGTCATTGAACCAGGTTTTGGTGCTTTTGGCAGTGTGGGTAGGTGCCAAGTCCTGCTGAAGTGCTCCAAAATCTCCTGGTAGACAGCTGCGTTGACCCTGGACTTAATGAAGCACAGTGGACCAACACCAGCAGATGACATGGCCCTCCAATTCAACACAGACTGTGGAAACTTCACACTGGACTTCAAGCATCTTGCAGTGTGTGCCTCTCCATTCTTCCTCCAGACTCTGGATCCTTGGTTTCCAAATGACATGCAAAAGTTGCTCTCATCAGAAAAGAGGACTTTGGATCACTGAGCAACAGACCAGTTCTGTTTTTCTTTAGCCCAGGTAAGACACTTCTGACATTGTTTGTTGTTCAGGAGCAGCTTGACAAGATGAATGTGACATTTGAAGCCCATGTCCAGGATCCATCTGTGTGTGGTGGCTCTTGATGCACTGACTCCAGCCTCAGTCCACTCCTTGTGAAAGTCCCCAACACCTTTGAATGGCCTTTTTCTGACAATCCTTTCCAGGCTGCAGTCATCCCTCCTTTTTCTTCCACACTTTTCCCTTCCACATAACTTTCTATTAATGTGTTTTGATACAGCACTTTGGGAATGTTAGGAATGTAAGTCACCTAACAGTTGGGTTGGAAAATATATAAACCAGGATAGACATTTTAAAACTGTCTCTTTAAGGGAATGCTAAAATGGTAATTGGGTGAGGTTCCTCAAACGGCCATAAGATGGAGCCAGAAACCTGGGTTGTTCTGTCCTGTTGCTGAGAGTGTTGCTGTTCCTGCATTTCCCTGTTGACTGTTGCTGATCATCGTTATTCTTGGATTTGATGTGAGTCTTTTACTGAACTGTTTTGATACTGGACTTTGTTATTGGATTATCCCTGGATTGAAAACTGACTGCTTTAACCGTGAATGACTTGGACTGTTTGTTGAACTTTGCTTAACGGTTTTACTGGAAGTAAAAACCTACATTTTACTATACAGTGTATCTGTGTGCTGGTTGTGTGTTATTCAACATTACTCTCACTACGTCTCCCTGTGTGCACTCATTCTCCTAACGGGAAATTACTCAGCAGGGAACATCCAACTTCATGTGCAATTACCTTTTGAGGCTTTCCCTCCTTATGGAGGGTGTCAATGATAGTTTTCTGCAGAACTGTCAGGTCAGCAGTCTTTCCCATGATTGTGATTCCTATTGAACCAGACTGAGAGACCATTTAAAGGCTCAGGAACCCTTTGCAGGTGTTATGGCTTAATTAGCTGATTAGAGTGGGACACTTTGAGCCTAGAATATTGAACCTTTTCACAATATTCTAATTTTCTGAGATTGTGGATTTGGGCTTTTCATGAGCTGTAAACCATAATCATCTCAATTATGACACATCACGATAGTTCAAGTATTTTGCTTTGCATGCAATGAGTCTATCTCATATATTAGGTTCACCTTTTCAGTTGTATTACTGAAATAAATGAACTTTTGCACGATATTCTAATTTTTTTGAGTTTCACCTGTATTAATCCTCACAATGCTAAAAGCAAGTTAAATGTTGCAACGGTTCTATGGCCAATTTAAAACAGTAACACTAATCTTTCATACTCAATGTCCCAAAGTAAGCTTTTAGATCTCATACTCAAAATTAGGCATGTTGGATCTCTAAAACCCAGACTCTAGTGGGTAGCCATTGGCAGCTTTTGGACTCTGTTTTCCTTCCTCTCTGATGTTTCCCCCCATTCCTTGTTGAAAATTTTCCTTGTGCTCTCTTTTAAGATAAGATGTAGTTCTGGCCAAAAGGGAAAAAACAATTAAATGGATAATGATTTGTCAATAAGAGAGGCTATGTTAAGAATCTAAAACTATATTCTACATTACTCATTATTAATAACAAAAGAGTGATAAACTTATACAAAAGAGGGAAAGCAAACAGATAACAAACTGTTAATAGATTCAGCACCAGTTTTGTCTATGATCTTTCATTCTTAATCTGATTCCAGACTGTTTTGTTTGGCCTGCCATGATTCAAGAGCAAAAACAATGGCAGTTTCTTCCCCCAATGCAGTAAATTCTGTTGCTCTTTTATTTTTATAGTATAGACACTAAATGGTGCTCATTTTATCGTTCTTAAATGCCTCCCCAAACCATTTTTTTTGTGGAGTGGGGGAAGGGCAGGGAAGTATGTTTGTTCCCCCATAGTTCATTCTGGATCACTTGAAAGGACATTATCTCAAGATGGATTGAGATGGCTCAGTGAGCTTTTGTAGCCTACTCTATCTTGGATACACTTTATTCTAAAGTCATTTTGTAAAGCTGCTACGGATAAGAAACATTTCTTTCGTGTTCATTAAAGCCGTATTGCATCGATACATTTTAAGTTCATTGCACTTTGAAGGCTGCTTTTTTCATTCATTATCTATTCATTATTCATTCATTATTAAGTCTCTTAGCAGCTCTGTTTATTAAGTTTATTTTTCCCTTTTGCTGTCTTACATCTTATCAACAAAAATGTTCCATTTGCTTTTGTATCTTATATTTGTGTTCTTTGGAAACTAGGTTATGAGTCCATCTGCATCAGAATTACTGACACTGTAAACTAGTCAATTTATGCAAGCAAATCTAGTAGATAGAAGACAATGTAAATACAAGATGTATTATTGTGATGCTAGCAAGAATAATTTCTGGTATTCTTTGATTAAACTGTGATTGCCAACTCCCAGTTTTTCTCTAAATATTTTGCCTTGAAGTCATATTTACTTTAGGGTAAGTTAACATTGAACTAAATGTTATTAATGTTGTTGATAGAGAAATGAGTGATCCAGTTTATGGCTGCAATACTGAGTGCTGCAGGGCTCAGGATTCTCCTTTTTAATATCTACATGAAGTCATTTGGTGAAATAATCTACCACCACAGGATGAGGTACCATTAGTATGCTAATGATACTCAATTTTAAATCTCCATCCCCATGACCCAAGTGATGCTGTCGCTGTCCTCTCATGGTGTCTAGAGGTGGTAGGGATCTGTATAGAGGAATGGTTGCCACTTAGGAATCTGTATAGAGGAATGGCTGTGGCCCGCACTGGTGGTCCATGAGAAAATGTTGGTGGTCTGAGGAGAAATGTCACCCCCAGAGCACACCACAAAGCAATTAATCCAGGCTGCACAGGAACACAAGGCTGTGTTGCCCACATGGCCTGCAGGAAACATCCCCGCCCACTCACTCCTTACCTGGCAAACTTGCCTGCTAAATTGCGATTTTTCCTTTTTCCCCTGACCATCAGCTGTTCTGCTGTGCTGGGAGATTTAGATTAGCTAGATAGCAGGAAATCATTGGATGTCTTGCTTTCTAGCTAATCTTTAGATCTTTGGCTCTGCTTTTAAGCAAAGCCGAACCTTCCTTAGGACTGAAGGTTTTATTATTCAGTGCAGACTCAGGTAGCTGAATGCAGAAACACAGATCCCTAAGTGAATCTATGATTCTGTGAGCAACTCAATATGCCTGCCTGCTTTGCCTGATTTTGGATAAAAGTTGCTCTTTTTTAAAATAAAAAATTCAATATTTACATATATGGTGTGTTGTCAGTTAATTTTGTGAGTTTGCTTGCTAGCAAATTTTATGAGTTTGCTTGCAAGCAAATTTTATGTGACAGACTCAGGTAGCCAATGGCAGAAAGATAAATCTGTGATTCTGTGAGCAACTCAATCTTCCTGCCTGCTTTGCCTGATTTTGGGTAAAAGTTGCTCTTTTTTAATAAAAAATTCAATATTTACATAAATATTTACAATATTTACATAAATATTTATAATATTTACATGCAAGCCATTTCCACCGAATCACATGACCATTAAGCCATACCCACAAATTAGGTCATGCTGACAGAACTGGTTGTTAAGAAATTTGAATCCCACCCCTGCCTCTGTGTATTTGCATGTGTGTATGTATTATTTTGCAAGATATGGTTAATTAATTTCTAGTCTCCATGCCCAAAAGTTTAAAGTTTCTTCTCTAAATGATTACATGTAAAGTTTCCACAAGTTTGTTTTTTTAAAAGTTTTAAAAATAAATTTTACAGCATGCACTGAGTGTATTACTGATATTTGAAATACAGAATGATTCCAATTTAGAGAAATATTTTTATACAAATTTACTGACACTGTAGAATTACTAGAAGAGGAAATAATAATGTGGAGGATTGTATTTTCAGACAAGAACAATAAAAGAATATACTCTGTGAGTCTGTTTAAAAAGTACTGCTATTATTTTATTTTTAATTTTTTTGTCAGATACAAGACATGTGTTTACCCCAAGCATGTTTAAATCTACTACCTCCACTGGAAGTTAGTTCCAAGTTTCCACTGATCTTTCTGTGAAATAACACTTTCTAACTACTTTTGAACTTCCCCCTGTTGTACCCCCATGTTTTTGATTTTTGCTTAATATTGAAAATATGGCCTATCTAGAACCTTATTCTCACCCTTAATATATTTAAAGATTTCAAACATGTCCCCCATTTCCTTTCTGTCTTCCAGGCTATACATCTGAGGTGGTATTCAACAGGTTCTGACCAGATCTAGAGAACCGGTAGCGGAAATTTTGAGTAGTTCGGAGAACCGGCAAATATCACCTCTGATATTTTACAGTATCCTTCCCCTGCCACACCCACCAAGCCACGCCCACAGAACCGGTAGTAAAAAAAATGAATCCCACCACTGCTATACAGTTCTTCCAATCTCTCCTCAGATAGGATACTGAGATGGAAAGCATCAGTTTACTTAGGCTGCTCAGTGAGTTCCAAGTTCAAACTAAGAATTGAACGGATGTCTTGATTGGACTGTCACTTTATTTTGTACCAATTTTGTTGCCTGTCTGAACTCTCTCAATCTTACCAATATCTTCTTTTTTTAAAAGTGAGATCTCTAGAACTGGACACAGTATTCCAAATGAGGTCTGACTAAAGGCCTATATATCTTATAAAATATAGAATATATTTATAGAATATATATATATCTTTATTATTCTATGTAAATTAGTACAGGAAGAAAGATTTTTAATTACAAAGACTTGTTTATGTACTAGACATAAAAACAGCCTAACATTTGGGCAAACTACTTGGAGACTATACTGTATGAAATCTTCTTTAGGTTCCCGTCTAATCAGATAATTAAGATCCTCTTCATACCTGGGTGCAAATTTGGCCTGCTAGTAATCAAAAACCCTATCAATTCTAAACATAATATATTACCTTTTGCATTATAGTTTCATCCAACTATTAGAGGAAATAAAAATCTCAATATGATTCTGCTGGCAACAGCAAGATTCTGGCATAGAAAAAAAAATGAATAAGCATGATTATAATTATTGTTGATTTGGTATGAACTTATTAAGCACTTAAACGTATACTGATGGGTAATTTCTAAAAGTGAGTGCTTACTACATTTAATTGGAAGTACACTTGGAAATTGGAGCTAGCATCTGGAGTTGAAAAGGGAGTGCGCATGTGTATGTCTGTGTAACTGATACCCTTTATGAAACCAAAGAGGTTAATTAAGTAGGATGAAAACCACAAAGAAATTCAATGAGATGAGATCAGTTTCTTCAAATGTATTGCCTGTACGTTATCCTTCTACTACATGGCAAAGTAGACTTTCTACATCTTTTAGAGGCATTCTGAAAATTCTGAAATGAAAAGTACAAATGATTTTAAATACCCAATATAAAGTTAAAATTATATATGCAATTTGCTATTTACCCATGGCAAATATACCAACAGGACATTTAACAATTCTAATTTAAATTAGTGCAGTAATCTGAATCTTATTCCGCTTCATTTTCTCTACTCATCAGTTCAGCAAAATGCTATGTCAGCCATGTATGTATGTATGTATGTATGTATGTATGTATGTATGTATGTATTTATTTATTTATTTATTTATTCAACTTATATGCTACCCATCCCACCCAGAAACAACTCTAAGCAATTATTAAAAACAATAAAAACAGTAAAATATTCAAATAAATAATAACATTAAATTAGTTTAAACTTGGCAAAGATGAGGAGAAAGGGAGCAGGATGCACATGACTGAGAGGTGAGGTCTAGTCTATTATGTAGTCTATTAACCACCTCCAGAATGATGTGCCCACTTGGAGCCCCTAGCCTATTGGAAGAGCCAATCTTCAGGAGGCCAAAAGGATGGGTACAGATCTCACCCCGGGGTGGGGGCGGGGTGCACAATGTTCCAAACAGCAGGAGTCATAGCAGGAAAGTCAGCAAATTTGTATAAAAACGTTTCTCTAAATTGGAATCATTCTGTATTTCAAATATCAGTAATACACTCAGTGCATGCTATAGAATTTATTTTTAAAACTAAAAAAAAACAAAACCTTGTGGAAACTTTATATTTGATCATTTAGAGAAGAAACTTTAAATATTATGGGCATGGAGGCTAGACATTAATTAACCATATCTTGCAAAATAAATTTCCACATGAAGAAAAACGAGAGAAATGATTGAAGTAACAGTTTTTTTTCTCTTGCAGCATAGGGTGGGAAACTTTGTGATGGAAAGGTGAATCCAGATGATTTGACAGACAAATGTGTTGCTTCACCTCTTATCACTTTTAAATTCACATCTGCTTGATTTCTCATCTGTGTGGTTGAGAATAACAAGTTTTGAGAAGAAATGTTTGCCAGGGACATAATTCTAGAATTTTCAGTATAGAATATAGAATAACAGAGTTGGAATGGACCTTGGAGGTCTTCTAGTCCAACCCCTGCTTAGGCAGGAAACCCTATACCCAGGGGTGGGATTCAAATTTCTTAACAACTGGTTCTGTGGGTGTGACCTAATTTGTGGGTGTGGCTTGCTGTTCATGTGACTTGGTGGGTGTGTCAACATTTGCAAACTTGATTTTGCCTATTATTTCCCTTTGACTCTAAAATCTATGGCTATAGATTTCTACTGCAGATTTATAGGTTCTCTGAAAAAAATATTAATTGGGCTTTTCCCTCTTATATTGAGGGTTGTCAAGTTATCAGTAGGTTGGCTCTACTGTTAGGCACAGTTTAGTTTAGTTTTGTTAGGCAGTTATTTTTAGCTATTTGGTTAACATATTTTTTTCTCTCCTATGAGAGAGTTGCTCATAGGACTTTATGTACCAAAACAACGTGAATATTCCTTAGTAATATGTACTTTTCCTCAGGGTGATATATTTGCTGTCTCTCCTCAGGTGGCAGATGATCAGCCCTGAATAGAACTTCAGTTTTCAAATACGTAAAAATGATTAATGGTCTTAATACTATTTATTTTCACAAGCAGAAAGTTAATACCATCCTTGAAAACTGCATTTTTTGTCTATGATGACTTTAGCCACTTCATGATACAATTGTTTTTGTTTTAAGGATTGGGAGTTTTTATATATAGGCAATGAGTATAAGTATAAACATGAGTTGAAGTATAAATAGGAAAGACTAATACAAACTAAAAGAAATATAAAAGGTAAAGAAAATAAAAATAAGAAAAAAAGATATATACACGATGATTATTTCTCCTTTCAACCATGTATAAACAACTTGAGTAACTTAATATGCCATGCAGCAATGCAGATAGTAAAATGTTATGCTTGACTTTGAAAAATGTTTTTCTTAGCTTGGAGAAAGTTGAAATTTGTAGGTATTTTGCTGGTTTCTAAGTTCTCTTATTTGTCCAATTTCTGACATGTTGGAGCAATCTATTAGTTTAAGCCTGGAACTCTCTATTCCTTATTCTTTGAGTGAGTATTGTTTGGCTTGGTCATACCTGAAAGAAATTAGGAATAGTGCAGAAATATAATGTCAACGTTTGCTGTAAAATCTTCTTATTTATTTATTTATTTATTTATTTGATTTGCCAATTGTTTACAAGATAATAAGTATAAGTGTATACATAGTTGTGAATACATGAAATGGGTACATAGGAGGAAAATTGTTTTTTAAAATTAAAGAGGTCAGGCCGACTAGGATGAATAGGATTGTCAGCTAGTAATTTATTATTATCCTCCAGCTCCTTACCTGGATTCAGGCATTCCTGCCTCAAACCTTAACCAGGTATTTGCTGTTCCATTGTGTGTGTATGGATTGATCTCAAAAATGCTGTTTGCACTGATTCCAGTGTATCCTTCTTTGCATAAATTCTTACTTATGCACTGTAAATCTGCAAAGAATTTGGGCCAATAATTTGCCATTAAAAAGCTTTAATGTTGCAAGGATTAAATTGTCTTTGCTTGTATAAAAGATGTGCTTAATAACACCTGTAGATCTAAGGTGGCTGTATCACAAGATTTTGGTGTACATTCCAAGAAAACCACTCTAAGGTGTTTAAATGCAGTAATTTGCTCTAATGTGTGCCCTTCTACTCTCAAGGATTGCTGGGTGGCTATCTTAGGAAATATCAAAATTATAGAGCTTTCAAAATTAAGTACCAAATAATTTTTTTCTGCACTACCAAAGCATTGCTGCCATTGCAATTTTCCAATCCCTTAAGGGTTTGTGAAATGATGGTGGCATCACCAGCATAGAGAAGTATATTTTGTATCCTGCTAAGTACAAAATGAAGGATAAATGTCTGGGTTATGAAGAAGAGCCACCATTGAATTGACAAATAAGTTGACAAGAAATAGGCCAAGAATACATCCTGTTGCACTCCTTTCTACACATTTAGTGTGTCAGAGAGGGATCCTTATGAATAACACTTTACTCTTGGTGCTGGAATATAATTTCAATCAGAAAAAGAGGCATCTGTTAATAGTTGTGCTTTGTAATTTTTTTCCAAGGAGCATTTCTAGAAATTGAGTCAAAGGCATGTTATAAAACTAGAAAAGCCATAAAGAGGGTTCTTTTTATGGTTGTATTTTGGTACAAGATGGCAGAATATTAGAATGTGGTCTACTGTTGACCTCATTTATCTGAATCCTGCCTGCTCGTCTTGGATTATATCCTTTGCTTCTAACCAGTCTTGGACCTTTGTCATTTACAAGTTTAGCATAACACTTGCTAATGATACTCAGAAATATGATTTGTGTGGATTTTTATTCCCATTTTTAAATTGTACTATTATTGCCTGTCCTCTATTTTTTTTATATGATCACTCTAATGTGTGAATGTAAACAGGGATGATCTATGAACCAGAGCATACAAAACATTTGCTAGACCAATACTCGAATACAGTTCATCAGTCTGGAACCCACACTACATATCTGATATTAGCACAATTGAGAAAGTCCAGAAATATTTCACAAGAAGAGTTCTCCACTCCTCTACTCGTTGTAGAATACCTTATGCCACCAGACTTGAAATTCTAGAACTAGAAAACCTTGAATTACACCGTCTTCGGTCTGATTTAAGCATGGTATATAAAATCATACATTGCAATGTCCTACCTGTCAATGAATACTTCAGCTTCAACCATAACAACACAAGAGCACACAATAGATACAAACTCAAGGTTAACCGCACCAAACTTGATTGCAGGAAATACGACTTCAGCAACAGAGTGCTCAATGTCTGGAATACTCTACCTGACTCTGTAGTTTCTTCCCCAAACCCCAAAAACTTTAACCTTAGACTGTCTACTATTGACCTCACCCCTTTCCTAAGAGGTCTGTAGGGGGCGTGCATAAGCGCACCAACGTGCCTACCGTCCCTGTCCTATTGTTTCTCTTATTCTTCTTTTATTTTTCTTATATGTACCCATTTCATGTATTCACAACTATGTATATACTTATACTTATTATCTTGTAAACAATTGGCAAATCAAATAAATAAAATAAATAAATAAATAAATGTGCTATGTTCTATATGAATACAGTATATTTATAATATATGAATGTAAATAGTGAAGCTAGCAGAGACACCTAACAGCTAGATTTCTTTTTGATTATTGCAGGCAAAACACAACACCTGGAGCCTTGTTCACATTAAGTGAGTCAATCAATTGGGTTACCACTTACACAGAGACTGGAGACACATTTTACATCTGGTTCAGGTTAATCTCACTCTCATTTATGTTACTAGAGTTCAGGTAAAATTCAGAAGTATATTTTTAACTGCAAAATACTCATAAAAGGAACATTAAACTCACTGAAATTTAAAATGACATAAAAACCCAAATCATTCTAAATATTTCTACCCCTCTTTCCTTAAAAAAATGATAGAAAGAAGGAAGTTCCAATAAGAAGAAACTAGGTTCAGGAAATATGTTCCTAGAGCAATACTACTTATATTGTCTCTTTATTTTCATTTTCATACTGTCAGAAGGGACAAAGGGAAAAAGAGGACATGGTAACTTTTGCTTGATGATATCATAATACAAATCTTTGACTTATCTATTTGGATCATTTTTACTGAGTATATGTCATAATTTGGGCATCATCAGGATTTTCTGCAGACACAATAAATATATAGATATCATCAGAAGATGTTTACTTTGAAGGTATTGTATAGTTGTATCCTATTTTATTTTTGTATTTCTTGAATATGGCTTACATTCATTTGTTCTCAATCTGGAGATAGTAATTCCCATATCTGAACAGTACCATTAAAAATGTATTGGTGCAGTTCAGTACAGTTACTGTACACCAAACTTCTTTATAAACAAGGTTGATCAGGGATTTGTTAATAATTTACAGTATTTTTAAAAGATTCCTTGAATTGCCAATTCAATATTATGTAATGTTAACTTCCTAATAGCATTTTGTTTTATAAGGTATAATGTTTCACAATTCTACTATGCTGTTCTTCTAAATGATGATGAAGAAGGCCAAATATCTTGGTATCACTATGACAAATATGAACTGCATGTTGTTTCAAAGTAACAATGCAGACATGGAATAATGTTAAAAAAGACATACTAAAATGGGAGAAACTACAACTGCTTTTCCTGGGAATGAAGAAAAAAATCTTTCCTAGAGTGATGTTTTTGTTTAAGACAATACCTTTTTAACAACTGATATACCATTTAAACAATGGCAGAAGGATATATCTAAATTTGCGTGGCAGGGGAAAAAAACCCCACAAGTTAAATATAAGGTTTTTCCAAGATACAAAGGAAAGAGGAAGATTGAGTCCACCTGATTTAAATATTATTTTACAGCTTACTATTTGGTTTTGATGAAAAAGTGGGTGCTGCTGGGAAATAAAAGGTCCTTGAAGGTAGAAGGACATGATCTGATATTTGGGTGGCATGAATATTGGTGGTGCAACAAAGTTAAGGTTAATGTGGATTTAAAAATCATTATCTTTGATGTGCTGAATTAAGAATATGGAACAGTAACAAGTCCAGATTGGCCCCAAAACACCTTTTTGGGTCTCAGCATAAGAAGCATTTTATAGATGAGAAATACAGTAACAGGCAAACATAAATGGCTAATTAATAATAAGTTTTTAAAATGTTGTCAAGGAGAATGTAATATAAAATCAAGAGAAGTGATGGCAGAAAGAGATAGTTATCAGCCAGACAATTTGTGCCCTGTTGGATCATTATTTCAGAGCTATTTCCTTACCTAAATAGAGAAACAGAATGGGTAAATCAACAATGCAATATTACAATTTGAAAATATCAGCTGTTTATTCTTCTTTTGCAACTTTCTTTAGGAGTAACTTTAGGAGTTAATGTATTCTTTTCACCTTTTAGCTATTTAAATAGAAGTTAGCAAATTCCATTGCCAATTACAGGAAAAAAAAAAATGAGGAGTGGATTATTTGGCAATTATTTTTTTAAACCCTCTTATCTAGGTCAAACATTTTGAGCCTTAATAAGTATAGTATTATTTTATATTCCAGTCCTTGTACACTAAAATTCATAGGACAAAGAGCCATAAAACAACTCTACATGGTGAATACTTTTAAAGCCTCCATATAATTCATTGCATATATTTGTCAAGGTATTTGTGATAGGCTATGTTAAGAGAATAATAGACATGCCTGAAAGAGGCAGAACCACATGGTCTTCCAATTTTACTCCTCCCTTCCTTTTTTAACATTCATGTTCATGATACTGTAGTAAGAAATAATTTCAGCGAAGCTTGACCAATCAAAGAATTTCATTTATACAGTTCCAAACCTTTCTAATGGTTTTGCATTATTTTATATGCAGTTCTCTTATATTTTCTAGATCTACCTGACATAGTTTTTGCAAAAAGAGTTTGTTTATTTTTTTCCATTTAACTCTAAGCTGTAGTTTAAACCATTTGAAGCAGAATTGACCCGGTTAAAATTATCTTACTTCAGACACATTATGCAAAGATCCAGCTCTCCAGAAAAGGTTCTCATGCTAGGAAATATGGAAAGAAAGAGAGGAAAGCAAGATGACCAGCAGCAAGATGGTTGGATACCATTACTTGAAAGCACAGGTAAGTGATAGTTCATCACGGAGAATCTATCTATATGGACCTAGGAGTTGAAAATGACTTGATGGCATATAATCAATCAATCAACCATCCAATCAATCAAATGTTGCCAAATATTATTTGTCAGTGTATAAGGTTCATAAATTAGAATAGACATGGCAACAGGTCAGCCAACGGGAGCTGTTGGATGACTAAGAAACAGCACCTGTTGTAAGCCAGACAGCTTGGAGACTGGGCATGGCTTAAGCTTACTGGTCTGTATATAAGAGTTAGTTTGTCCTTGGATCTTTGTCTTTGTAATATATTGCTTCTGTGTTTATATTGCTTTTGTGATTATGACTTCTTGAGTCATAATCTGGTTCTGGGTATTGTATACATGCATCATACTTTATATTATTGTATACATGCATCATACTGTATATTATTGTATATAAACAAGTTTCTTCTATAAATAAATCCTGCTGAATTATTTACTTGTGTGCTGGTTGGACTGCTGCAAAGTCTAACATTATTTCCATGTAAAATTAATAAACAGCTTAATATTCTGTGGGCTGGTGTCAATCTCCTAAAGCAATATTTTACCTTGTTGGGGTATTTACTTAATCAATCAATTAATCAGACTTGTAGTTTGCTGGATTTTCTCTCTGGCAAGTATATCTTTAATATTCTCCTCAGTCATCTTCAGTGCTACCAAAAGCATTCTATGTTGAAAAGTGTTGTGAAACTTCAGTTGTTCAATATACTTCTTTGATTAGTGTCTGAATAATTATTTTCTCATTGTTTTAACTTGCCCACAAACTAATCCAATGTATAGATTTCACTAAATCAAAAACCCAACTTTAACAGAGAGTTGCTATCAAAGCCGATTTTAGTTGCCAACTCTCATCTTCATTTCCAGTATTTTCCTCACAAAGTTTCTCCTTCCCAGATAGTATTTAAAACTCATGCTCTAATACCAGCATGACAAATGATATCTCCCCATCTGCAGCCCTCCTATGAGACTTTTCTTATGAGAATTTAAGCTAACCTTATGCTAAGCTCTTTACCAGCAAAACAATAAAAAATATTTTGTTTAGGTATCCACATAGACACATGGCTACATGAAATTCCATTGAGACCCTGTGACAGAAAGCAGGTGCCTCACAGATATAAATATAATTACAGTTAATAAACAAAAAATAAATATTTTTAATTGGTATGGTTGAGGTAACAAAACATTTTGAATTGTTTGGTTTGATCTTGTCAGAGAGACACAAAAGATGAAGTAAATGATGAAAGGGCTATGTTTTTATTGTGAAGGCTACTATTCTCAGTCCAAACATAAATATTATATTTTCTTGTGCTTTTGATTCAAGGATAAAATGGTGCTTCACAATGTACATAGTACCTTTTTATCTAACACATTCTTTCTTGAATAGTGTTGCTGCACTTAGTGAATCCAGTTGTTTGATTTCCAAAACAGATTTGACTATTTTAATGAATTTAAATGAGCTGTTATGTGAATGCTCCTGCATGGTCCACAGCATTTTGTTTTTGCATTTGAAAGTGAAGCAGTGTACACATTCCTAAGATTTTCCACATAGATCATCCTCTTATAAATCCTCAACCCCAATAATTATAATATTGTACTGTGTGAAGGCACACTTACTAGATATTCCTTATCTTATGTACAGCAATGGCATTCATCAATGATACATTCATTAAAACATATAAATAAAAGTCCATATAGTTCTGGTATAAGAGTTTTTATAGGAGTCATCAACAATGACAAAATAGAAGATGCAGTCAGGTACCTGTAGTTCCATTTCTTTTTAATATGCATCATATGCTAGTAAAAAGTGGCAGGATATCAATTGCCCAGTTGTGCCCCCATTTTGACATCATGCAAATGCCCCTGTATGTGTGGGAAATTTGCTAACATCTTGTAGCAAATGCTATATTCAGGCATTTAGAATCAGGTTGCTGTGCATAAGATGAATATTATACTATATCAACTCAAACTTTGAAATTTAAAAATGAATATGATTGATGTTATTTGCTTACAATAGAAAAATAATTTCTGTATTATTAAATGTAAACATGGACATTTAAAAAAATGAAAGTGAAGTTTGAAATAAAAGACTTTAAAGCTTTCAGGAAGTTCTACCTTTGAATTTCATGCCAACTTCCAGATGATATCACATTTGAAGAGAAAAAAAAGTCATTTTACTTACAGACACTGTGTGTAGCTCTTCAGATAAATGGATCATATTAGCTCCGAAAGTTATACTCCTTGTTTTTCATGGCCACGTAATATATTACAGCTTTAGATAGGCTGTGCTTGAAAAGTAATTTAAGGTTCTGATTGTCTTAAGTAAAAGAATAGCAAGAAACTCAGATCTTTTTGCAAAATGTGACATTTCAAAAGCCATATACATTCATACAACCAGATTAAAAAAAAAACCACAGAAAGTCTATTGTCCTTTGCAACCATACATCCCTACTGAATTTTTCTTTTAAAATAGTAACACTGTAGGTAGTATGAAGTTCTGAAAATCTTTTATATTTAACATTAAAACTTATTCAGTATTGAAACATTTCAACTTCAGAATGTGTTCTTTGGTATAATTTTATCCAAGGTAGCCAGATTCTTATCTTAGAATACCTGAGAAAATGTTATATATGTGAATGTCTCTGTGTGAATGTGTGTGTGTGTGCATGCATGTATGATGTTCTTATTCAAGGACTCTTTAGCAAGGACCAGTAACCAAGAATAATATTTTAATCAAGAATATTTAACAATTATACATCCCAGTGTGAATTTGAACTTCAGCAATGGTGATCACACACATCTCAGGGAAAAAGTTTGAATGTTATTGAGCGGCAATATATAAAATTGTGTAAAATGTGTGAAAAACTGAAAGGGTGGGAAAAGGTAGGAAATAATTGTACAATGAAAAGAGGATTCAAAAGATAATGTTACATTACACAGAAGTGATAGAATTGGATAGTTTTACAAACTGAACAAACTACCTTTCAGGGAAGAAATGGCAGACTGAAAATGACTCCAAAAAGCAGAGGCAATAACAACAGAATGATGTGCCAGCAAATAGACCAGCTTTTTGCAATTCCTCTCCAAAAAAGGAGAGGACTTGAGGTTACCCACAGGTGCTTCAAACAGTTGCTCTTCTCAAGCACAAGACAGCAGTTTTCAGTGGAGTTAGAAGTGTGGGAGAGGAGGGAATAGCCATCTTATCCAAACTGTGGTTATCACCTTTGAAAGGACTCTGTTTGCATACTTCCTTCTCTAATCACTTTCAAAATTGTTTGTTAACTGCTTTTCAGTCATTAGGAACCTTTAAATTGAGAAGTCTGAAAACACCAGGTGAGTTTCCCTCAATCCTTACTGAAAACAACCTTTAAAGATACAGTAAGTTTAAGGACTTTTTTTGAAGCAGCAAAAGGAAGATTAGACCTTTGATTTTAGAAAGTTACAAAATGACTAAGAATCCAGATGGATTTGAAATTAGGTTTCAGAATGAAATATAATTCTTCTGATGGGAAAATGCTTTTGTTTGGTTTTTTTTTAAAAAAAGTGATAGTATAGAACTTTGAAGATTGGGCACTAAAGAGAACTAGAAAGAGAGAAAGACTGCAATTAAAGGAGAAAAATGCTTCAATTTGACTTATTAATATAGTATGAAGCATAATATTTTAGCAGTGGACATATTAAAGATATTTTTGAACAATGAAGCCAGAATTAATTTTAAGATTAGTATGTATCTATAATTATACTGTGTTTAAAGGTGTTATGATAAAATAATAAGCTTTACCATAAAAGATTGAAAGTGATATGAAAGTGGATTTTAAAATGACAAGCTATAAACATGATATGGGAACATATACTACATTGGATGTATAAAAGAACCTGGTGAATGTCTTACTAATTAAAAGGAACATACAAATAACAAACCAGAAAAGTGATCTGGATAACTTTCCTGTATTGGTTTTATAACTGAGACTTGTTATAGCTTTGAAGAATTTTATAAAAAGCAATAAAGAAAATATGAAAACAAATCAAGTTCTGGGATATTACTCAAAGGGACTAAAGATCAAGATTATTAAAAATAAAAAGACAGAATATAAAGTTGGTTTTGTCAAGGTTAAAATAGATAGGGACTTTCAGTTGCATGTTGCAGCGAGAATGGCTGGAAAATGGTAGAGCTCCTGATTGCTGGAAGACCCTACGGGGTTAATCCGTCCTGGAGGGTTGGTGAAGAAAGGAGAGGCACTCAGTTGATCACAAGGAAATCACAATTTCCTCATTGATCTGAAGAAAGCTCTCCCGAATGGCAGCAGGGACAATGGCCATTTTGGTCAGTCACAAGCTGGGACAACCGGGACACTAAGATCTTGCGCTGGAGCAATGCATGGTCAGAAACTGGGTGAGATAACTTCCAACCAAGGGTGGGATTCTACCGGTTCTCACCTATTCACTAGAACCTGTTGTTAATTTTCTTTCTTTTTTTTTTTTGTAAATTTTATTGGTTTTTAAAAACAAACATAAACAAACAAAACAAAAACATCAAACTTTCTTCCATAGGTATACAAACAGTGTGCCGGTTGGATTACAAATCATTTTGTGCATCCATTTCATAGTCTTCAATTAGTTACATTACATAAAAGCTCATATTATCAATCAAAAATTAAATACCCTAATATCATTATTAATCAATCATTTGACTATAATTTTATTCATTCATATTTTACGAGATAACCACAATTTACTTAGTTTATTTTATAACAATTCATATTATCCTCCCAAATCTATCCTAAAACATTTTGTAGATATAATAAAAAAGAAATACCGTATTTATCGGCGTATAACACGCACAGGCGTATAACACGCATCTTCATTTTAAGGGGGAAATTTCAGGAAAAAAATTTAAAAAATTCTGCCTGCCTGCCTTAGTTTCTGGTTGTTTGGGAGCAGCTTCGGCTGAGAATAATAACTATTCGCCTCTTTACTCAGCCGAAGCTGTTCCGATTCAACCATTAACGAAGGCAGGCAGGCAGGCAGAACGGAGCACTGCGGGCGGGCGGACGGGGTGGGGGGTGGGGAGAGGCGACAGGAAAAGCCCCCCCGCTTCTTTGAAGCAGTTTCTTCCTGTGCTGGTGGAGGAGCGAGAGAGCAACTGAGAGAGCTGACCCAGAGAGAAGGACAGGCTTCGGTTGCTTCCTCCCTCCCCTTCTTTCATTTGTGTCCTTGATCCCCGATCCCAGCAGCATTCACCGAAGGCTTCTTAACATTATATCGGCGTATAACACGCATACATCATTTGCCCCCTATTTTCAGGGGGAAAAAGTGCGTGTTATACGCCGATAAATACTGGTACATCTTTATATATTTATTATTTTCTAAAAATCTACATATTTCATTATTGTATTTTATTATCTAACCATTGATAGAAAAGGTCCCAAATTTTATAAAATTGTTTATCTTCTTGTTCTCTAATTTCAAATGTCAATCTACTCATTTCAGCACATTCCAATATTTTCTTAATGATTTCCTCCTGTGATGGTTCATTTTTCTAGTTTTTAGCAAATACAATCCTAGCTGCTGTTAATACATTTACAATCAGGTATTTCAAATCTTTGCTATATGTTTCAGGTAAAATTCCCAATAAAAATATCTCTGGTTTCAAGTCTATATGTTTTTTTGTCATTTTTCCAACCACATGTGGATTTTAGTCCAGTATTTTTTAGTGTCCGCACAAGTCCACCACATATGGTAATATGAGCCAGGTGTCTGATGACATTTCCAACATTTTTCGGATTTGTTCTTGAACATTCTTGCTATTCTTGTCGGGGGAAAATGCCACCTGTAAAACATCTTACACAAATTTTCTTTATAAGCTGTTGACATTGTCATTTTATAATTTTGAGACCACAATTTTTGCCATTTCTCTAAATCAATCCCATATCCAAAGTTCTTCCCCCAAGCAATCATAGTTTCTTTAACTTGTTCTTCTTCTAGTTTAATTTCTAATAAATATCCATACAGTTTTTAAATCACCTTTTCATCAGTACCTGTCAAAATCTTATCTAAATCAGTCAATTTATCATAGAAACCTTCCATTTTAAAATCTTTATCATACCTTGAATGTATTTGCGCATATGAAAACCAATTCATCTTTATACCTTGTTCCTCTAGTTTTTGCATTGATTTAAGTTCACCCTTTTCATTCAATATTTACCTGTTGTTAATTTTCTAAGCAGTTTGGAGAACTGGTTGTTGGAAGAAATCTTCTTTTGTTGTTTTCCACTTTATATGGCTAATCCTGTCAGGAAGACAGGAAACATTCTGGTGTTGTTTCTAGCCTAATCTTTATTGCCATGCTTACAGAAACTGCCTCTCTATTCCTCCGTTACCCCTTATTACATTCTTGGCAGTACTAGACTTCCTGTCGCCTGAGCTTCTTGGGAGTATTTTTCTCTGCTGGTACTTTGCTTGACTTTTTTTTTTTTTTAAAGGGGAAGGGTTGTTTTAAGCTTTTTTACATTGCCATTGGGAGGAAATACTCCCCTGTTGGAGTTCTTCCAGCCAGGATGCAACAATTAACACTTTGAAGAAATAATTGAACAATGAAGCTGAGCTGCCAGAAAGAAGCTTTTTAATGACCAGGAACCAAGATGAGTGACATTCAGCAAGGCTAGCTAGAAAGATTGACATTCAAACGTGAGTTTACATACCCTTTCGGAGTTTCTTTTATTTTTCTTATATGTACCCATTTCATGTATTCATAACTATGTATATACTTATACTTATTATCTTGTAAACAATTGACAAATCAAATAAATAAAATAAAAAATAAAATAAATAAACTGGATTTGGGTTACATGTGACAGATGAAAAAAATGAAGCAAAAGAAGAAAAGCGATAGAAGGGGAAAAACAAAAAGAAGAAAAGATAAATAAGACTTTAAAATCTGCACAATTGGAAAGGTGTAAACTGGAAATTATAAAGACTGAAAAACACAAATCTATAACACTTAAAGACTAGAAATTTAGGGGACTTGGAGGAATAATTTTGGGATTGACCAAATTTTATTAACAATTGATTTTTTTCTGGAGTTTTTAGATATTGGGATACTGGAATATTAGAGATATATTAACTTGGTACAAAATGACTCAGCAAGAGACAATAATGTTCTATGTGGAAATGTTAGAAATGGTGACAAAGAATTATAAGGAGTTGATGGGAATATTTAAAGAAAAAGATGTGAAAGTAGAAGGTCCTCAACAAATGGAGGGAAAAGATGAATATAACACACAGAAGACAAATGAGAAATTAGAAGAAGTGGTGGAGGAGACAAAGCAAAATAAACTACAAGAAGATAAAAATAAATTACAAGCAGATAAAAACACTGAAAAGACAGTAACAGTAAATATTAAAAATCAAATAGATAATCCCTTAAGAGATTACAATAGAATAGAGAAAAAAAGGAAGATTTTCCAAAAACAATGAAAAGGTTATGGATGGATGTACAAAAGATGCAGCAGAAGGAGATAAAGGGTAAGACAGAAGGAACAATTAGTCTGTGCAAAAATGCTAGAAAGACATATAGGATTCCAAGAAAGAAATATAAAACAATCACCCAAAAATCAATAAATGATGAAATTCTAAAAAGACTGAGAGATGAAGGATAGAGACATAATACCTTGCAATATAGTAATTACATTAAAAACCAATAGACATAAGGGGAAAGTTTGAATTGGGAAAATAGTAGCAGTAGCACATATATAGATATGTAATAGAATTTATTTTAACTATAAATATATTAAGATTAGGAGGTGGAAGACTAGGGTAAGGTATATGGGGACTGATTAAATGTAATTAACAACTGGTTTTATTGGTGTTTATTATTGGTGTTTATAGAAAATTGAGATATTGAAAATGTGGTGGAACACTGAATGATATTTATAATATTAAAACATGAGTGACTTAATGGGTTAATAAATATATTGTATGAAGAAATGTTATTGATGTTTACATATATTTTTGGAGAAAGTGATAAAAATCACAAAGAGAGAATAGTATTGTTCAACGATAATGAGGTTAATATAGAAGAATCCCAAGAAATGGGAAAAATAAAGAAATAAATACAAATTGGGAAAATAGTATAATATATATTGATACATAAAAGAATATATTATAGTTATAATGATCATATCAAGGTTAGAAGTTGGAAGATAAAAACTCTGTATATGTAATTGTATTATTACTATCAACATTGTGTGAAAAATATATTAACCCAGTCATTGTCCACAAAAAATGTTGGTTGTTAAATAAAACATATGCAATAGAAAAGAACTAAAATGACAAAATATTAAGGATTTCTTTATAGATAAGAGATAGGATTGGCGTTCTGTGCCACTACACATTAATCTGTATGCAGCTCAACATGCAGCTAAACCCACCTATCCTCCAATCAAATAGGCCATGTACGTAGATTTGAATGCTTTATTGAAAGAACAGGATATTGTGAAACGGAGGAAAATAGGAATACATGCAATGAGAACCAAATACAAGATAGACAGTATTGAGTTACTGCTGAACATAACAATTAATAAATACAAGTAATTTAAATCTCACTAGTGATGCTCTGTGTGGGATGTGGGATTGTCTTTGGATGACTATGTGCCACAGATTAAGATGGATTTTTTTTTGTGCTTCTGCCTTCTCCAAATAATATTTTAAATAATAAGCACTATAGATAACAGCATACAATATAATAGTCTGCATTGAGTGGCTAAGAATCATTCTCAATATTTTGAAACCCAAGATCAGTACTCAACATTTTTACAAAGGAAATGGAGTCTGGCTTGCCAGGATGCACTTGTTTGTGTGGGCTGATGGGTAAAATGGGTTGGGTTAGCTTCAAACAATATAATTGGTATTTGTCTCTCTGGCCACTAGATGGGGCTGGAGAGCAACAACAGTATATAAAGATCATATGTTGGGGCATATGGTCCCTCTGACCACTAGATGGGGATAGAGAGCAACATCAGTATATAAAAGTTATATGCTGGGGCATGACAATGGAAGAAGAGCTAATTTGTTGCATTTTACAAGAAAGTAATAAGTTACTAAAATTGTTTATACTTGTTGAATTAAAGGCGGAAGTCATTTCTTAATATATTTCTTTTCTTTTTCTTTACTTTAATTCACTTTTCTTCCTTTTCTATTTCTTTCTATTTTCTATTCCTTTTCTTTTTTATTCTTTCATTTGTTTGCTTTTATCATAGTAATTATCACTATTAAAAACAAATTAGTTAAAAGAATAAATAACCATTAAATACATTAACAATATTGAGGGGTAAAACAATCAAAATGTGAAAAGTATTCATGGAGAAGTAACATGCAAAGAGGAAAAAGAAGGGGAAGTGGCAATTAAGGTAGAAATAGGAATCAACAAAGAAATAATATTTTAAATATAGTATAGATAATAGTATACAATAGTCTGCATGGGGTGGCTAAGAATCACTCTCAATATTTTGAGACCCAAGATCAGTACTCAACATTTTTACAATCAATTGTATCTCTCAAATTACTGTAAGGTTTGAAATGTAACATCCTATGCAACCATTCAAATACCTAGGCCCTTATTGTGTAGAAACTGTGTTTAAGTAACATGTTTGGAAAACATAAAACGCAAAAATTCATTGCTCTCTCAAGATTGTGATAAGAAAGGTAATTACAGGGAGATGTGTTAGGAATCCCATTCTCTATCTTACTATTCCCTCCAATTATACCATAGATTTTCACATATAAAATGCATCATTTTGTCGTTGCTGATTAATTAATATGCAGTTAATGAAATTAATGTATTACAGATTGGTAAACCTTGAAACTGACTTACATGATTGGATTACATTTATTTGTTAAAATTGAATTGACTGTAGAGGTATCTATTCAAACTTGGTTATGAAAACTATCACTCTATAATGAGTTTGTTAATTCTATATTGGCTGACATTGCTTCCATTTTGAAAGCAATTATTTTAGCTCTTATAACTATTAAGACTCACATTAATATTTTTGTGGGTCTGAAATTGCAGTAAACTAGTCTATTAAAATGAGGACATTGTCAGAATATCCACCCAACATTATGATAGAATCATATTACAATTTGCAATATTGTATGCGATGAGACCCAGGACGAGCCCCTTTTTCAACATGGTGCCCACCTTTAGGAACATCACCCTGTAGCATAGTTTGGCCTGATCCTTCTGATCTTCTGAACGACTCTGAAGACCACTGGAGAGCCTTTTCAGTTGTTCTATTAAATGTGATGTATTGATTGCACTTGCCCATCTGTGTTAATATGCTTTTAATAATAGTTTTAGTGGGTTGTATGTTTTTGTTGTTTTATTTGTATTGCTTATTGTTTTGTTATTATTATGGTTTGTCACACAATCAGCTAATCAGTTAGAATCCAGACTCTGGATGTGGCATTTTTATGCACCTTGAAATCTTTCCCAAGGACCCAGGATAGGCAGATGTTTGATGTTGTTAAAAGTATCATTGCAGGATGTAAGTTGTTCCAAGTAAAGCTACTTTTTACAATTAATTGTGATTTTGTTAATGTTGATGATGTTAAAGTGTTTTTCCAGAAGTTCGGAAATTACACCAACATACCTATTACTATTGGTACTATCTTGGCTTTCTTTTTCCCATCATTGTTCTACTTCTATTTGCAGAACTTTATATTTTGTGATTTTCTCCAGTTCTTTCTCTTCTCTTCTCTTCTCTTGTCTTCTCTTCTCTTCTCTTCTCTTCTCTTCTCTTCTCTTCTCTTCTCTTCTCTTCTCTTCTCTCCTCTCCTCTCCTCTCCTCTCCTCTCCTCTCCTCTCCTCTCCTCTCCTCTCTCTGTCTCTCTGGGTGTAATGTCTCCTAACCAGCCCTTTTCATCTATCTTATTATTAATACACAAGACTGCCTATTTGGTGAAGTACTCATATAAGTTTACTTTATTACAGCTGATCTTGAGAGATAAATATGATTTCAGTTCCTTGAATATGGTAAAATAGTTTTATACTGTTTTAAACTTAACATGAACAGGTTAAGATCTTATTGGTCTTTAAGATCCAAACACACAGGCACCCTGTTCAGTTATTGAAAAGAAGGAAGTCTGGTTCATTGACATTATTTTTCTGGGCAATGCTAAGATTGAGGAAAAGCAATTGGAAAAAAAAATGAAATATCAGGATTTGAAGATCAAAGTTGAAACTTATGGAAAAATAAATCTTTTTATATCAATTATAATTAGAGTCCTTGTATACCTAAAAGTCTTCCTCAAAATATTTTCTTCAAGCCTTGAATTTTTTAAACCTGAAGAAACTAATTTTATAACAAACAAACAAACAACAAACGAAGCTTGTTTGTTGGAATTGCCTATATTCTTAGAAACTACCTTAATAATTCTAAGATTCTTGGTTATGATTTGAATAATTAACTTTCCACCAGTCATAGACTGGTACTCTTCCTGTAAATCCCCCCCACACATAACAATGGTAATGATGCACCATCTTGATGTGGTTGTGGGGCTTG
The DNA here is from genome assembly GCF_049901735.1 of Notechis scutatus. Lineage (NCBI taxonomy): Eukaryota > Metazoa > Chordata > Lepidosauria > Squamata > Elapidae > Notechis > Notechis scutatus. The sequence goes on along the minus strand of NC_142013.1, from coordinate 49,218,797 downwards.
TGTGCTCTGAGAAAGATGAGAGGTGGCCCATACTGGATGGGCTCATCAGAAGAGCCAACATTTGTCTCTCCCAGGTCCTTGGAAAGAACTTGATGGGTGGATAGAAATACAGAACCAAGCTAAACATATGGCTCACTTGTGCAATCAATTATAACAATTTCAATCAATAGCGAGGAAATAATTTTTAAAAATATTCAGGTGTGATTAGAGCAGGTTGATGGACTTTTAAGTCCTATCTTTTCTTGTAAAGAAGGAAGATTTAGAAACGTAACTCAATGAATCAAAGACAATTCTATAAACTTTCAATACCTTGTTGGGCTTTCTTTAGATTTTTAAAAAATATCTTCACTTTTCAAATGAGTTTAGGTCAATTTTGTATTAAAATACATGCAATTGTTACTGCCTTCCTAGCTCTGTCCCTTGCATTTGAGACTATAATAAAATTTCAGCTTCATGATTGGGCACAGGGGGAGATAGATGCAGGGTGGGGGGAAGGAAGAAAGTATTCTTCATTTATAAAATGCCTGAAGCATAATTTCACTGTCACTATTTTTCATTGTAAATGATGAAGTTGAAAATAGAAGTTGTATTTAATATGAGGCTACTGACTCTATCTTTTTTACGTTTCAGTAACTGGGTAAAATCTGCTTCCTCCAAGGTTTTTTTTAGGCTGTGAAAGTCATTATAAAATGTAAATGCATGCATTGTGAACCAAATTTGAATTACAAATACATTGTCTGGAGTGTTGTCTGAAAAGTATGCACATTCTGTTCATCCTTAACTAACATCCTATGGCTATGCATAAGATTTTGTCATAAAATGGTTTGCAATATTTCTGGTAGTTTTGTTGAACTGGAAACTAAAAAAAAAGAAATATAATTTAAAAAAACTGTGCTTTAGGGTAAGCAAGTGTACCTTTATTTTAGAATTACCCAAGTGTGAATATTAAAATTATACATTTAAACTACTACAGCTCTTGAACATTCTAGATTATCATGGGTGTAAATGCACTAGAAATGCAATAGTTTTTGCTCCACTTATATTATTGAAAGGTGCAAACTTTATTAGCTTTGATAATTAATTTTACTTATCTAATCTTTCAGCCATTTCCAACAGAAATCATGCAATGACAGTTTCTAATATGTGTCCATAAAATTACTCCAGTTTTGTAGCATTGTTGAAAGAAATATCCTTCTGGGTTCAGTTCCAAGTGGGGAAAAAGACACTGGAAACATGGAGGCTATTTGGAAAGATGGTTTAATGGTGGACAGCAGGACCACATGGCTTGGAGCTCCAAAATGAAAAAGAAAGGATGATCACATACTTCAAGGTGAGAAGGTCAAGAAGGGAAGACCAAGATGCTGAGAGACCCTTATATAACCTCTGTTGGGCCCCACCTTAGTGTTTCCTGTTCCTGTGTAAGAAATGTATCCTATTGGCTGTCAGACTCACAGGGGCGGGGGTCTTAGCTAACTCTTAGCTAACTCACCTGAGTGTTGGCTGATACAATCTTCCCAGGCTAGGTGGTGAGATGGGTAGACCCTTTATTATGTAGAATACTCTGGCCTAGGTCTTAATGGTCCATTAGAAAAAGTGGGGGGGCTGAGATTCTGCTTCTCTGAGTTTCTACTTTACTCTTTTTAGGGGAAATATTCTGCCTTTTTAATATTTCCCAGGATATTTCATTTTTCTAGGAGAGGGGTGGATGCTAACTTCCTACAGCATATTTATTTCATATTGATATCTAGTGAACAAAAGTGAAAATGAATGCTGATTTTGTGATTATCCACTTACTGTTAAGTGTATCCTGGTAGTTTATAAAGCAGGGTTGAAGAACTTTTGTCCTGAAATATTTTAATTTATAATCTTTGGCAAATTCATGAACAGTGAAAGGTGTTTAGAACTGTAGTTTGATGACATTCATAAGCATTCTTAAGTATTAAAGGATTGCTGTAAATGTTTTGGGAGGAAATGGTTTGTTGCCAAACAAATATCAACTGCAGCTGCAATTAAAATATTGTGAAAACATGTTATCATTTGTTAATAATGAATATGTTAATGAATTCTGCAACCTTTATTGTATTTTTAATAAAGATCAATTTTAATTAAGTCCTGCATATTTGGCAGTTATTTTGACCTGTGAAGGTCATACAATTTGCTTTACTCACAGAGGAGGGGAAGCTGATTTTCTATTCTATTCTACTTCTCATAGGATCCAATCTGGGTCAGTCACTGGGACCAGTGGTTTTGTCTTCTGAGCTTTCAGATTTGTACTGGAGCCCATCTTCAGGGAACTTCTTTTTAGTGGAGTATGTTCTTTAGTGAGTATGTGTATGGTATGTATATGGTGCCTATTGTATGTGGCTTTTTAGATGTTGATTGGAGTGTTGATGGCTGGTTATTAAATTGTTGACTGTTGTTTGCTTCTGCTGCCAAGCTCTCACCTCCTAAGTACTGGAGGAGATTTAAGACCCCCAATAAATTTATACTCACAATACAAAGACAAGTCTGGTGCACAATTTCAAAGTTTTATTGAAGAAAAGAAAAGTGGTTGTAAGCGCGGCCTCCAAGACCCTTCTCAAGTGGGGTGAGTACAAGGAGAACAAAATTCTATATTCAAACAATACATTTTTCCCCATGCACAAAGCATGCCACACCTAAGAGGCCCTCCCCCCACCCCCTTATTTTCTTACATTCTAAGATGAGCTAAATTATAGGCTTAAGGGTCAATATGACATTGTTTTCTGTACCTCAGTGTCTTATCTTGTTTCACTGCTGGGCTTTACCTTGGGAGGATGTCCCTTATCTTATTTGTTGCCTAGACCCCTGCGGATCTTCCTGTTTTCAAAGAAGATTTTGTAACAATTCATCATGCACTTGTAACTGAACAGATTTTGGGTTTTAGGGTGGGAGTTTTATATGTAACAGAAAGAGTAAAGAGGAAGCTAACAGAATGAGTAAAAAGGAATCTTCTAGCTTAACCATACTTTAACTATGTAAAATCCTATTACAAAAGAGTAACTTATAATACTTTTCTTCAAATCCACCCTTTTCTTTTTCTATCTCAATTACTCGTTTATACTTGTAAGAGTTCATAATTTCTTACCCCTTCCTTTATTTCAGGTGTAAGCAGGTTTTTGTACTTCGAGTCTTCTGTTTCTAACTTTTGCCTGCCTACTTTCATTACTAACATGGTTTCCTTTTTCCCATTCTCTATTGATGTGGTTATTAGAGTCATACTGCTCTTAGTTCTTTTTATTATCATTTGTATGAGAGGAATCAAACACGTAACATCATCAGAGCCAGGAATCCCAAGATAGTGAATTTAACTAATTCCTTCCAGTTTTCAATTTTTATATCACTTGGTTGTATAGCTCTTTTTGTTCTGACTTGATTAGCTAGATCATCATACACAGCTAGTTCCAACAGTTGCTTTTGTCTAATGGGGAAGAGGAAAGGCTTGGCTTGATTATTCCCAAGATCCATGCCACCCCTTAGGTAGATATCCACAGGCATACTTTCCACATATCCAATACATACCTTCCAGAGCTACCGAGTCCAGAGTGTCACTTTCGGGATCCTTCAAATAAGCCATTTCAGTTATTTCACTTAATACTTCCTTTTCTGAGATTCCATTTCCTCCCCACCAACTGTTGTTGTTCCATACAGTCAAGCAAAGCATGTCTCCTATTGCTACCCTTTTATATTCTTCTTTTTCTCATAACACACTCTATCTTACACCCAATGCAACATACACAATCAATGCAATGAAAATAACAACATCCACAAACTGTGATGACCAGGTGTGTGCTATAAATATAACAAAAACCAAAACGTAAATAAAGGTCCTTTAATGCTTTCAACTTGGCTTCACTGCCTTCACTTCTCTTATGCAGATCTCACACCTGCAACCCATGAAGAGGATCATGGCCCTCTCCACCCAAGTAGACCACATTTTCCCCTGATCCTCTCCTCCCTGTGTGCCCTAGGATGGATAGGGAATGGGCCTGGGTCCTCCTCTGACTGCTCAGCCAGCCTCTGCCCTTCCCCAGCCTCCTCCTCCACCTCTGGAGCCACACTCCCACTCCCTGTTGGTTGTTCCTCCTCTCCCTCAGAGTCAGTCTCCACCAGGGGCATGACAAACACAATTACAAAACCAACACATCTGGGAGAACACGCAATGGAATCTGCTCAGTTGTAGTCTTCTTCAGCTGAGGAAAGAGCATAGGCAACCATTCTGCTCTGAATAAAAAAACACAAAAGTTAATCCAAGAGTGAATATTACCCCTCCTATAGGTAAACGATTGTCAACCAGTCCATCAGCGGATCTTCTTGGTGAGATTCCACCTTCCACTCCTTTGGGGTTGGCACGGGCCCTTTCACTTGGTAATGAGTCCATCCTTTTTTGCAGTTTGAATTGCAGTCTCAGTGGTCTGCAGGATAATGAAAGATCCTTCCCAAATTGGAGTCAATTTGTTGTCCTTCCAGGCCTTTATCAAAACCCACTGCCCTGCTTTATATTGGTGTACAGTAAAGCCCAAGGGTGGTGTTTGTGCAAGAATGCCTTTCTGTCACAAAAGAGAAAAACATCTGGACATTTCTTGTACATATTTTCTGATCATTTTGTCTTTTAATTCAATTCTTGGTAAACCTTCTCTCCACATATATGGTATCCCAAACAACATTTCAAATAGTGATATTCCATATCTTTTCTAGGTTGAGTTCGTATTCTCAATAGGACTTAAAGGAAGACATTTAGTCCATGGTATATGTGTTTCCAATATTAATTTGATCTAACAATACTCTTGACACAACTGTTGCTTTACTAAAGGGCATTACTAAAGGGAAAAGCTTCAACTCACCCTGTGAGGTGGTCTACTATGACCCAATTCTGTAAAATCCACTAGAATACACTGAAAGGGTCTTATCGCTGGTGGCACACCCATCTGTTGTTTTCTAACAGCTTGTCTGTTTACCTTTTTACAAATTAAACATTTGTCTATAATTGATTTTGCCACAGGGTATATTCCAGTATAACCATAACATTTCAAAAGTTCATCTACAATAGCTCGAATTCCCCAATGACTTCCTTCAAGTAGTTTTTCCATCACATTTCTAGTAATAGCTTTATTTAAAACTTGTCTTCCATCCATCAGAAACCATCTCCCTTCCTTATCCTGTCCTGTCCCATCATTTTCCATCTCTTCTCCCTCTTTCTGCATTTGGCAGAATTTACGCAGAAAGGCACTCCTATCTCCCCTAATCCTCATCCTCATCCATCAATTGATATACTTCCTGTTCTTTTTCTCTTTCTACTTCCTTTTGTGGACAATTTCTAGCAAAATGTCTATCTCTTCCACACCTAAAACACCGAGTTCTTCTTCTCAGTCCACATTCCTTTTCCTCTGCCTTGCCACATTCCTCTATTTCCCACCCCTCTTTTCTCTCACACATTCTCCATGCAATCACTTGGTATTACCTTTCTACCTACTTCACCACTACCACAACAAAAACCTTAAAACTTACTGTTTCTTTGTAAGACAGGGAATCAAAGTACTATCTCCTTTTAATCTGGGATGGGTGTCAACACACAGACATTCACACCAACTTTTTACCATCAATATACTCACATATTTTAACTGAAATCAGACTACTTGCATAAACAATTTCACACAGAAAAATTCATTTCATGCTTTCTCCAAACAAACCAGTTGTAATTTTTTTTAGCTAATGAGCTCCATTTTCTAAATCTTTTTGTATACTTTTTTGGAGGGTCTCATCCTCCAGGTTTGGAAATGATTACACAGAGACATATTCATGCACACATAAACAACATTTCCAGACCTGGGGAGATTTGTTCCTTTAAATCTCCACTTTTTCTTTCCTTGGGCAACTTGTAGTTTGTTCTCAAAGCAGTAGGAAAACCCAAGGAATGGTTCCAATCAAAAATGTGATTGCAGCCCCTGACCACTGCCTACCTGTTTCCCACAGCTTTTAGCCCAAGCTAAAAAGCCCATTTAATTCTCTGGTTGTCCAAACATGTCACAAGTATGTTTTGTTTTGAGCTGCAGCTGTCCAATTGGGGCTATTCACAGGTAAATATATTTTTCTTCCATTCAATCCCATTCAATTCTGCATGCAATTGTTATAGATGCACATCTAAGAACTTTTAAGAGAAATCACATCAAATTGATCAAGTCAAATTGTCTGAGTCTTCCCATTTCCCAGGTATATATGTTTGGCCCAAATAATGTCTCTATTTCCTCCGCTACTGCATGTGGTTCCTCCTGTAATTTCCTTATTTGTTTCTTAAAATTTCTGATGGTATTTCTACAGTACCATTAGTTACTTTTATAGCAAGTTTCTCTTTCTTAGGCTTAGCACAACAACTACACTGATTGCCCATCTTCCCCCTCAAGAGTTTTCCTGATTATGCTTTCCTGTGAGGTACTCAATTTTACAGCCACTCGATATCTCCGACACCAGTCTGCTTCTCTTCAGGCTGGCCTTCCCCCTCACAGGAGTAAGGAACTGCAATCTTTCAGGTCCGCACTTGCTCTGGACTTCACAAGTAATCCTGGAACACAGTCCAGCACACACACACTGCCGTTATTGACAAACCTCCCACAATCGCTCTCTTGACCATCCTGGTACAAATGCACATTCCCTCCTTTGGGACAACTTACCAATGCACCAGGTTGCCTGGTCCTCTTAGGACCTCAGTTGTTGTCTCTTGCCTGCTCCTTTGATATTGTGGACCAGAGTTGTTAATTTAGATTTGGCTCAGGGCCCGCAAATGGAAGCTCTATCTCAGATTACTCTAGGCAGTTGAAAACAACCGGCGCGCTCCCAGAGTTACTGATAAGACCATCCAAATGACACCCTCAAGCCCCATGTTGGGCACCAAGATTGTGAGATTTAAGACCCCCAATAAATTTATACTCACAATATGAAGACACAATACTTTTATCTCAATGTCTATAGTTCTTTAAAAGATGTGAGCAATCAATTTCCCATTCATCAATAATCTACAAAATCAAATTAATAATTATGATCATCATGGGACATTTAAAAGTTGCAATTTATGTAAAGAGTATTTTGGAAGTGAGAAAGAAACTCAGGACTTGAAAGAAAAGATACCCTGCTGATTTTCAAAAACACATAAATATCCACATGCACCGATTACTTGAAGTATGGGACATTTTACAGTACAAAGAAAACATGTAAAATAAAGAATTGTCACTGTCAAAATTCTGATGCTCAATGGAATACATTCATTCTGAGGAATTTTGATTTGAAAGACAATGAGCATTTTATTTTCTATTATTCCCCAAATCAATCTTACTATTATACTGCCCTCTGCGTGGAAGAAAGCTGAAAAGCTGGAACTTTTCATTTTTGGTTCACACAGTAAGTATATTGTGTGAGATAGGAACAGAAAATAAGTCATTGTGGAACAAATTAATTAATTTAGGCGTTTAGGATGTAAAATCATTAAGTTTTATATACATTCACAAAGAGGTAATCATCCCAATATCTATCTAGATCTCAGAGATTCCACTGGCTTTGAATATTTACTGTGCCATAATATGTCAAGAAAAAAGTCTTGTATAGCATACAGTCTAATGCATTGTTAAATTATTCTTTTTCATTACACTAAAGTACTATTTGAATTTTCTATATTGGAAAAGTAAATAATTTCTCCATCATAATTTATATCCCATTATTATTTCCTATATTGCTTCCCAACCAATTTCTTTCAAGGCACACTTTCCCATTCTAGTGCCACCTACCTGCCTGGAAGGTTGCAAAGGAAAGTCACAAGTAGGAAGTGGAATGGCTATTATTCGATCTCAAAGCAGATTCCACAAGGATCCAACACGAGTGATTTAGAGAAGTGTTTCTCAACCTCAGCAATTTTAAGACTTCAGCTCCCAGAATTCTTCAGCTTAAAGTTGCTGAGGTTGACAAACACTGATTTAGAGAATCACCCAACCATCATTGTGCCAATAGAAATCTTGTACTTACAATAAAGATTGATTGCATTAAAAAAAGCTAAATCTTGGGAAAGATGGTTTGATGTAGTGATTAAAGTGCTGGTATAGAAATCAGAAGATTTTGAGTTTTAATCCTGCCTTGGGCATGAAAGTTAGCAGGGTACATTTGGGCCCATCATTCTCTTTCAGCCCAACTCTCCACAGTATTGTTATTGAGTGCAAAATAGGAGGAGGAAGGAGTGTTATGTATGTTCACTGCTTTGCTTACTTATAAAATAATAAAACCTGGAAAATAGTTAATAAATCAATCCTGACTGGCTCAAGGTTGACTCAGCCTTCCCTCCTTCCAAGGTCAGTAAAATGAGGACCCAGATTGTTGGGAGCAATATGGTGACTCTGTAAACTGTTCAGAGAGGGCTGTAAAGCACTGGGAAGTGGCATATAAGTCTAATAGATAGTGGTAAGTGCTATATTTCCTGAACCTGAACAGTTATTGCCCTGATGTTTGTTCCATTTTCTATTTTCATCCCTAGATTGCAGCATCTTATAACTTCTGCTTAGGTTCTGTTATTTTTATTTGTTTTGATAGTTCTTATGCTACTTTGATATTTTTGGCTATCTTTCTACATAGCATTTCTAGATTTACATGAACAAAATTGCAGTAGGAATGCTTGAACATAAAAAAGTCAAAGCTCTTTTTAATATATATAAATAATCTCTATTCAGTAAGGTGACAAGAAAGAAGGATATACTTAGTGAAGGAATATGCTGATATGCTGATTTAGCTCCAAACTCTTTTATTTTAAACAATGAGCCATGAATCAGGGACCAGACAGAAGTTAATTAATACTATTCGTAAAACTGTACATCAGGGTGTCCAACATTGTCAACTTTTGACTTGTGGATTTCAACTCCCAGAATTTCCCAGCCAATCATAGTGGTTGAAGAATTCTGGGAATTGAAGTCCACAAGTGTTAAAGTTGTCAGGATTGGATATCCCTGCTTTATAATATTTTTACAATAACTTCCCATTATACTTGTCTTATATGAACCCAAGCAGCCTGCCAAATACATTAATATTTTACGAATTTAATAAGCTACTTTGCAACTCAGCATCAGAAATTTCTCAAGGGAACTATCTTCTTTTGGGAAATGATCCTTCTTTAGTATATTATTATTATTTTTAGTGTAACAATCATGTCACAACCATTGTAGGATATTTTATAATTGAGCTAATATATTTGCTGGAGTTTCTGTCCACTGTAACTACAATTTTTTAACTTGCTAGTTTTTTTTTTTTTGCGGCTCTAATGAATTCCCCCGCCTCCAAACTACTAATTTCAGATTAGCTGCTAGAGAGGGTTTTTTTTTTTTTTTTTTTTTTTGTAATTTGGACTCAGTTCTCCATTCCTAAGATGTCTTCTATAGGATATATCCAGGGATGGGATTCAATTTTTTTAACAACCGGTTCTGTGGGCATGGCTTAGTTGGTGGGCGTGGCCAACTCAATATCACTCACATCAAGACACGCATCTCCTCACCTGGCCTCTCATGACTGTGGGGATACTGTAACAATTGTAAGTGTGGGAAATGGTCATGTCACTTTTTTCAGTGCCATTGTAACTTTGAATGGTCACTCCACACAAGCAAAGTACCAGCAAAGGAGAGGAAAAAAACTCCAGAGACGTTCCTGAGGCAGGAAGTCTAGTCCTGCCAAGAATGTAATAAGGATTAACGGAGAGGCAGTTTCTGTAAGCAACACCAGAATGTTTCCTTCCTGCCTTCCTTACAGGATTAGGCCAGTAATTTCTTCTAACAACCAGTTCTCCGAACTGCTTAGAATGTTAACAACCGGTTCTAGCGAATAGGTGCAAACTGGTAGAATCCCACTCCTGGATATTTTATTTATTTATTTATTTATTTATTTTTTATTTATTTGATTTGTCAATTGTTTACAAGATAATAAGTATAAGTGTATACATAGTTATTAATACATGAAATGGGTACATAAAGAAACAATAGGACAGGGACGGTAGGCACATTGGTGCGCTTATGCACGCCCCCTAGAGACCTCTTAGGAAAGGGGTGAGGTCAATAGTAGACAGTCTAAGGTTAAAGTTTTGGGGGTTTGGGGAAGAAACTACAGAGTCGGGTAGAGTATTCCAGACTGTTGCTGAAGTCGTATTTCCTGCAATCAAATTTGGTGTGGTTAACCTTGAGTTTGTATCTATTGTGTGCTCTTGTGTTGTTATGGTTGAAGCTGAAGTATTCATTGACAGGAAGGACATTGCAATGTATGATTTTATATACCATACTTAAATCAGACCGAAGATGGCATAATTCAAGGTTTTCTAGTTCTAGAATTTCAAGTCTGGTGGCATAAGGTATTCTACAACGAGTAGAGGAGTGGAGAACTTTTCTTGTGAAATATTTCTGGACTTTCTCAATTGTGCTAATATCAGATACATAATGTGGGTTCCAGACTGATGAGCTGTATTCGAGTATTGGTCTAGCAAATGTTTTGTATGCTCTAGTTAGTAGAGTGATATTACCAGAGAAAAAGCTACGTAGGATTAGGTTAACAACTCTTAATGCCTTTTTGGCTATGTAGTTGCAGTGGGCTCTAGCACTTAGATCATTAGAGGTGAGTATTCCAAGGTCCTTTACAGAGCTTGGATCATCAACAAGATCTTGACTATTCAGCTTGTATTTTATTTTCTGATTTTTCTTGCCAATATGTAAGACAGAGCATTTATTTGTTGAGATTTGAAGTTGCCATTTGTTTGACCATTCTGATACATAGTCAAGATCTTTTTTTTTTTAAGCAAGTTTTATTAATTTCAAAAAACAAACAAATCATCATCAACCATTACATATTTGAACCTTTTTCCATTATAGATTTAACAAGTCAGATAAAACCTTATCTTATACAATACATTTCTATATTATTTCATCAATTTCTTTCTGACTTGATTATCATCACTCTCTTTCTATGTTTCTACAAGGTTTCACCAATACTCTCAAAGACATAAACAAACACAAACATACATATAAAAATCTTTTAGTAAAGTAACTTGGCCCCAGGTACCTCTCTTTATATGGGCTTTAATTATATTCATGCTCATCTTACAGATCATTACTTATTTTATTTACCATTCTGTATCTTCCATATAAACTTCTCCATACATTTCACTCTTCATAATTCTCTCTTATTCAATCCATCTTAATTTAAATCATTATATTTGTATCTTTTGCCCAACCTTTATTATCCCTCTATCTCATTCCTTATAATGAAAAAAAAAAAAAAAAGAAGAATTTCTCCTGAAATCTCTAATCAGAGTATGATGCCTTTCTATCCTTCCCCTAAATTAATTAAATTAACATTTAAAATAACACCTAATACCCAATTTGATTCTGCTTGGTACATTCTATCTACTAATTTTTACTTTTAGTAACAATAAAAACAGAGTAAAAAAATAAAAATGTTTAAATACATAATATCCTCCTAAATACGTAGTTAAATAATAAATCTAAATAATAAATCTTATAGCATTCTCATTGCCTTTCCCTTCAATATTTTATTACATTTTAAAAATCAATCATTATTAAACATTTCATTTCTATTTCTAATACGAATGTTACAGTACCATCTTGTGTACCTTGCAGAATCTTTTTTAAAAAATTTATGCTTTACCCATTATCCCTAAAAAGGATTCCTCTTTTCCCATCTAATTTTAAAACTTTGTGGCTTTTCTCCGCCTTTCCCTTTCTTTCTTCCCCCACCAAGTCTTCCTACCCCCTTCTTCTAACCTCTGTCTTGCCGGCATCCCTTCTCTGTTGTATTCCCTTTTTCTCTTGTTTGCTATCATTGTATTTATTTTGTATCATATTTTCTCTTTCTTAAATGTTTTTTAGATCTTAAGTCCTTCATTTTCCTCGCTTTCTTCCTTCCTTCTTTCTTAGATGAATTTTGGGATTCATTGAAGATGGCGTCTTCATCTTCTTCTTGTTGTTCTTCAGCTTCCATCTGTATTGTCTGTTCATAGTTAACCAACGCCATTTTTAAAAAAAGAAAAGCTTTTTCCATACCATCTTTACAGGCTGCTTTCATTTGCTCATATTCATCCCTCAGTTCCTCCAAAGAAAAAGCCATTATAGATCTTTTCTTTCTTTTTCCCTCTTTCTTCTCACACCAACCAAAATATTCCAAAAGAAAAAACAAGACAACCCCAAAGTCCACAATCCTCAATCAATCCAAGCCAAGCCAGAATTCCCCCTTTCTCTTCCAGGGGTAGTATCAGACAAAGAAAAAAAAAAGTTCAGATCTGTGTTTTGAAGCCTTATTAAGATTTTATTTCTATTTTCAAATCCTTAAGGCATCTCCTCCAACAAAATCCAACCAGATAAATATATTTTTGTCCTCTCCCTTCCGACTTATCCCAAAAAGCTAGTTTTACCTGAAAAAAACAGGTTTCTCAATATCCATTTATTAATTCCGTCGGGGGAGAGTAAACCTTCCTTTCAGCACCTCAGAATTGCCGCTTATTACCTCTTGTGGAAAGAATCATCCAAAAAGCCATCATTTTCAGGAATTAAATTAAATATATCTTAGAGTCCTGGGTCAACCAAGAAGACTTTCACTTTTAAAAACTTTCTCCTCTTCCTCCAGCGCATACTTGCCCAGCTGCCGGCTTCTTTGTGGCGGCCATTACGGACCGCCGCTACACCGTCTTGGTAAAAGGAGGTTCTGCCGGCTAGGAAGGGGTCTGCAGCACCCCAAACCCTTTCCCGGATCCCCCTACCTTCAGCTGCCCCTGCAGGGCAGCCTTGCTCGCACCCTTTCGGTCGGAGCCCGGGCGGTTAGCGCGGCAGGGATCGCGCAGCTTCGCGAATCCCTACCGCGCAAAGCCGACAAACCGGAAATCCTTTTTGAAGGGTAGCAGTATTGTCTGTGGTATTGAACAGCTTTACATCATCAGCGAAAAGAACGCAGTTGCTCTTAATATGATCACAGAGGTCATTTATGTAGAGTATGAAGAGAGTTGGTCCTAGAACACTGCCTTGGGGGACACCACTGTTTACAGGTACAGAATTTGATAGGACACTCCCAATTTTGACCATTTGTTGTCTGTTTGACAGGAATGCTTCTATCCAGTTATGCAGTTGTCCAGAGATACCATAGGATTTTATTTTTAGGAGTAGTTTGTCATGTACCACTGAATCAAAGGCTTTACAGAAGTCTATGTAGATTGCGTCTATTGCTTTGCCCTGATCGAGTTGTGTCGTCCATATGTTTTTGCAGTGTAAGAGTTGCAGATTACAGGATAGTTTTTTTCTGAAACCAAATTGTTTATTGGAAAGTAGGTTGTTAGTCTCTAAGTGGAGGATGATGGATTGGTTAATAATTGATTCCATGACTTTACAGGTGACGCAGCATAAGGAGATTGGTCTGTAATTTTCAACTAGGCTGGGGTCTCCCTTTTTGAAGATGGGGATGACCGTGGCTTGTGACCATAGGTTAGGCAAGGAGCTGGTCCTGAAAGATTTTTCAAAGATTATGCTTAGAGGTTTGGCTATGGCAGTGGATAGCTTTTTTAAGAAGTAGGCACATATTCCATCCGGTCCAATAGATAGAGATGGTTTTAGATTGCGTAGTGCTTTTTCAACATTGCCTTTCTGTAAAATCGAAATGTATTAGATCATTATTGTTATCTGTGGTTCGACTAGGAAATACTGGGCATGATCCATTGCTGTATATATCAATATATTATTTATTATATTGAGAAAATATGTTCACAAGCTTTACTGGTATTATCAATGTTTATTTGCAGAAACAATAAAAGGTTCATGACAGTTCCCAACTTCTGAAACTTTATACCAACATATATAGCAAATTTCTTGTGTTTTTTTTTTAATGCACCAGATATAACATTTTCCATGTATACACGTGTGAATGTGTCGCAGGTTCACAGTGTAACCCAGTTACACTGACCCACATACAAGAGAGATATAAAAGTTATGGATCTTGGAGAAGTGGTTTCTTTATACTTCCCTAAAAGGATTGGGAAGATGTATTATTTTGTAAAAACAAACATATAAAAGCAATATATGAATGTTTCGTGTATTCTATTCTATTGATGCTCTGTACTATTACCATAATAATTACTCTTACAGTATAACTATTCTTCAAATACTATGACTATGGTAAAGCTTATGCTCTAGTCTATAATAGAGGTACCCAATCTCCAGGCCATGGCCTGGAATTGGGCTGTGTGAGTGACAGGAGAATGCGCATGGGAAGCTCCTTTTGTGTGGGCGGCTGACACATGCTCCGACTGCTTGCACAAATGGAGCTGTGCATGTATGTGGACTTCCCTGCAACTCACATGAAACCATCCCCATCCCACCACTACTGCCGCCACCAGTCTGCAAAGCCAGAAAGGTTGGGGACCACTGGTCTATACTATTACTATTAAATATACTATACTTTATATATTCAATTACTATCACCTATTATTCTACTACAATTACTTATACAGTCTGCTCTACAGGATTACTAGTATATATAATGTTTCTTTCTTAAACTTGTTCTAAGACCCCTTTGTCTGAGATTTCTTCTTTTTCTATTAATGGCCAAGCTTATAGAAATCTCATACCTTTTCTATGTTGTGCTTTGCTGTACTGTACTCCTATACATCTTTTCTTCTCCATTGGACTGTCTTCTTTTTCTGAAAAAAAAAACACAAAACCCCACTTTATTTTATTCTGCTGCTATACTCTGCTGGTTTGATTTGTCCAAAACATATATTCTCCATTCTCCTTTCATCTCCCCAATGCTTTTGTCAAGGTTGCAGCTTTATTGACAGCTCTGGCCTGCTGATGCTGGAAAGAAGACTCAAATGGGAAGAGAAGAAGGGAGCCTGCAATTTTACTAAAAAGCTTACCCTTCCATAGTATGTTTGCACAATAAACAAATGTTTTGTCTGTATCTACAATTATAGCTATCTATCTACATATGTCACATTAAATATGCTAAATTGAATGCTGATTTGATGATAAAAGTGGCTTTTTCTGCAAAAGAGATACAAAACACAACTATGGTAGAACTTTCCTTGAAAATCTTATGCAAATAAGCTCCACTGAATGTGAGACAAGAAAATACAAATACTTTTTAATATCAATATCGCACCTGTGTGTGGCTTAATAATCATGATAAAGAACATATCCGAAGTATCCAACCTCTGTTATGTATTCCATTTGGTGTTGATTTTCTAAGACCTGTTGATTTATTTATTGGTTGTAAAAGGCTGCTGTTCATTGTGCAAACACAATTCAGTTAAACTACTGCAAATCACTGCTGTCAGATCTTATCTAGCATGTGAGTAGCCTTGACTATGGCTTTTTTATGATACTGTAAAAGCTGAGTCACAAGAAAAGCATGAGTTTATGGACTTTTCTCCATTAAAGTGAAAATGTAGAGTTTTTATTGGTCTTTAGGCACAGATTATTAATGCCATAATGACAGTAAGGAGTATTAAATGCAAATTTGCAAAGCTCCAAAGAGCTTTATTGGGGTAAGCAACACTTTTATTGAGCTAGTCTTTTAATGAAAATCTGGCTAAGTAAATCTAGATGGAGGCCACCACAGATGTTGTCTCATGCTTTCTCAATGAGCAAAAGACATAATGACAGGGATGATGGGCAAACTTCAGTGCACCTCTTCTTCAAAGCTACTCCCTCCTCATTTATGGAATGTACAGTGTTAAACAGAAAGTTTCATTTCTGTCTTTGCTTGCGGAACCAAGAGCTATAGTGTGATATACTTGCAATCCAAAAGCATTCATGGAAGAACTTGCCAGATACTGCATATAAATATGATTTGATTTAGTTTAAAATTGGATTTGAAACCAACAAAAGATTCACTGAATGTACTTTCTAATCGATGCTTACATTATTAAAACTATGGTGTTTCACCAGATATCCACATTGGTAGTCTTCTGTTCAGGAAACATGTGGTTTATAAGAGTTTGTGACTTTAATTTGCATTACCTCTGTCTGCTACATAGTTAATTTCCTGTCATTGTCAGCTTTGGAAACCATATTAGCACCAGAAGCTTCTATGCTGCCACATTCTTGTGCCTGGGAAATTAGGAGGGGGGATTTTGTAGAGTGGTTGTAGTTAGACATAATAACATTCTTCTTTACAGTCAAAGTCATGTTATTCCTGCACCTGGAGGAGGAGTGTTTTAAGGGATGTCTCAAGTTGGAATGGAGGATGATTGGGCCATGTGATGGAGTTTGGGCAGGGATGGATTTTGTGATTTTTAATTATTGGAGGAAAACCTGGAACTTTTAGATTTGGCATCTCTAATGAAATGGAACTTTGAGAAAATGCCTGTCTCAGAGTTTTGGTGTTGAAGTTTGTTTTTCTGGAACACTAATAGTCACCCTGATAAAATCTGCTGATTTTATCAGAAGAAATAAACCATCATGACACGTTTGCATGGATGACATATAACTATTTATACCTGACAATCCAATCATGCACATTTAGTCTATTTGCTATTTTTAAGCATAAATGAAAAAGGGCCAATTAATACTTTTATGAATAGGGAAAACACATAATAAAAGGAAAGAAAGGAAAAGTGAAAAGTGAAAAAGAACCTCACTGAAATTATGAGTACTAGACAAAAAAAAGGCATTTATACTTTAATAATTTTTAGACAATAATTTAAATAGACTTTTGGCCTTTACATATCTGTGCATAACACACCATGCAGAACATTTACTTTAAGCATTTTTCTCTGGCTCACTAGAGGCATCTGCATGCCTGAACAATATAAACTGAGAACAGAAGAACTCAGAAGCAATTTCTTTAAACAGGAAAGCATTTTGGGGAGCATTGCTTCATGGATCACATATGCTGTTTCCCACTTTACTCTCTCTCACATCCATATCTGCAAATTCTCTTTTGATAGCTACACAGAAGTGCATATTCTAAGCAAAATACGCATAGAGTTGCCATCAAATAATCTTTGTGGTATTTTTTTTTTAATTTAAGTTTTTATTGGTTTTTAAAAACAAACATAAACAAACAAAACATAAAAACATCAAGCCATCTTCCATATATATATACATACAGTGTGCCGGTTGGTTTACAAATTGTTTTGTGCTTCCATTTCGTAGTCTTCAATTACAATTACATTGCATATAATCTCATATTTTCAATCAAAAATTAAATACCTTAGTATCATTATTAATCAATCATTTGACTATACTTTTATTCATTCATGTTTTACAAGATAATCATAATTTACTTAGTTTGTTTTATAACAGTTCATATTATCATCCAAAATCTATCCTAAAATCATTTTGTAGATATAATAAGAAAGAAATACATCTTTATATATTTATTATTTTCTAAAAGTCTACATATTTCATTACTGTATTTTATTGTCTAACCATTGATAGAATAGATCCCAAAGTTTATAAAATTGTTTATCCTCTTGTTCTCTAATTTCAAATGTCAATCTACTCATTTCAGCACATTCCAATATTTTCTTAATGATTTCCTCCTGTGATGGTGTTTTCTCATTTTTCCAGTTTTTGGCAAATACAATCCTAGCCTCTGTTAATACATTTACAATCAGATATTTCAAGTCTTTACTATATATTTCAGGTAAAATTCCCAATAAAAATATCTCTGGTTTCAAGTCTATATGTTTTTTTGTCATTTTTTCCAACCACATGTGGATTTTAGTCCAGTATTTTTTAGCATCCGCACAAGTACACATATGGTAATATGAGCCAGGTGTCTGATGACATTTCCAACATTTTTCGGATTTATTCTTGAACATTCTTGCTATTCTTGTCGGGGGGAAATGCCACCTGTAAAACATCTTACACAAATTTTCTTTATATGCTGTTGGCATTGTCATTTTATAATTTTGAGACCACAATTTTTGCCATTTCTCTAAATCGATCCCATATCCAAAATTCTTCCCCCAAGCAATCATAGTTTCTTTAACTTGTTCTTCTTCTAATTTAATTTCTGATAAATATCCATACAATTTTTTTATCACCTTTTAATCAGTACCTGTCAAAATCTTATCTGAATCAGTCAATTTATCATAGAAACCTTCCATTTTAGAATCTTTATCATACCTTGAATGTATTTGCACATATGAAAACCAATTCATCTTTATATCTTGTTCCTCTAGTTTTTGTATAGATTTAAGTTACCCTTTTCATTGAATATTTCACCATATCTGTTTGTTCCTTTTTGTATCTTATAGGATAAGAAAATGCTTCAATAGTCAATAGCCAGACTGGAATTTTCAAATAACATTGTCTTTTAATCTTCTCCCAGTTTAACCACAGAGACTCCCGTATATAATGTCTTTTAAAATACCCCTGTGTTTTAGTTCCTTTATACCATAAAAAAGCATGCCACCCCAACAACAAATCATGTCCTTCTAATGTCAACAATCTAGTATTTCTTAGTGTTATCCATTCCTTAACCCACAACAGATTTGTAGCTTGATAATACAACTCCCAATTAGGCAAGCCAAATCCTCCTCTTATTCTAGCATCTTGCAAAAGTTTTAACTTTATTCTCGCTTTCTTACCTTGCCATATATATTTCAACACAATTTTATTTAAATCTTCAAAGTAATCTTTTCCAAGCCTAATTGGAATTGTTTGAAACAAATGTAAAATTCTGGGTAATATGTTTATCTTGATTGTTGAAATTCTCCCTATTAGTGACACTTATAAATTTTCCCATTTCGCCAAATCTAGCGCTATCTGCTGTTTAAGTTTGATATAATTATTCTCTTTTAGTGTACTACATCTTGCTGTCAAGTATATCCCCAAGTACTTGATCTTATTCGTGACCTGGATTTTCAATAGGTCTGCCAGTTCTTCCTTTTGTTGTGATAGCATATTCTTTGTCAAGATCTTTGTCTTATCTTTATTTATTTTCAAACCAGCCACCTTTCCATATGTCCCTATCTTTTCTATCAATTTTGGTGCTGTTTCTAGAGGGTCTTCTAAGATGAAAACCAGATCATCCGCAAATGCTTGCAGCTTAAATTCTTCCTTTTTTATTTTCATTCCTTTTATATTCTTTTCATCTCTAATATTTCTGTTTAGCACTTCCAAAGTTAACACAAACAACAAAGGTGATAGTGGGCACCCCTGTCTTGTTCCTTTTCTTATATTGATAGAGTCTGTCAGTTCTCCCTCTATCATTACCTTTGCCATTTGGTTATAGTATATAGCTTCTATTGCTTGAATAAATTTTCTAGCAAAGCCCATCTGTTCCAGCAGTAATAACATGAATCACCAATTCACATTATCAAATGCCTTTTGTGCATCTAGAAATATCAGAGCCATTTGTTTTTCAGGATGTGCCTCTCAGTATTCCAAGGTGTCCAAGATTACTCTCATATTATCTTTAATTTGTCTCTTTGGCAGAAATCCATTTTGATCAGGATGAATAAAATTATTTAGATATTTTTAAGTCTTTCTGCCAATATTGAAGCAAAGATTTTATAATCTGCATTTAGTAGAGAAATGGGTCTATAGTTCTTAATTTGTAATGGATCGGCCTCCTCTTTTGGAATAAGTGTAATATAGGCATCTGACCATGATTTAGGTATCCTTTTCTTTAACATAACTTCATTCATAACGTCTAGCAATGGAAGATTCAACGATTCTTGTAATGTTTTGTAAAATTCTGCCAGAAGTCCATCTGGGCCTGGTGCCTTTGCATTATTTTGCTTCTTGAGTGCTTCAGTTAACTCCATCATCGTTATATTGCTTTCTAACATTGTTTCAATCTCTTTAGGTATCTGAGGTAAATTAGCATTCTGTAAGTACTGTTTAACTCTTTCCTCATCAATATTCTCTTGCATATATAGTTTCCCATAGAAGTCTCAAATGATTTCCTTCTTCTCTTTACTACCATAGCAAACTTGGCCTTGGTCATCTATTAATTGCAATATTTTCCTTGATTCTTTCTCCTTTCTCAATTTGTATGCTAACCATCTACCTGGTTTGTTTGCATCTTCAAAGTAGTTCTGTTTAGCACCTCTAATTTTCTGTGCTAATTCTTCTTTTTCTATTTGACCCATTTTATGTTTAATTATATCCATTTTTAGCTTGATGTCCTTTTTCTGTGGCATTTTCTGTAGCTCTTTTTCATAGTATTTCTTTTCCTTGTATAGTCTATTATCAAGCCTCTAACATATGCCTTCATTGTATCCCATACATTCCCATACATTCTGAATTGATGTATCTTCTTTTTTGTTTTCTCTAAAGAAGAAAGCCAATTCTTTCTCCATCCACTGTGTGAAGTCTTTTTCCTTTAAAATAGTATTATTTAATGTCCATCTAGATCTTCTTTTTTGTCCTTTCCATTTAGTTGTTATTGGATTGTGATCTGCCCAAGTACTTGTTTCAATATTTATTTCTTGAATATTAGTTATTAATTCTGTTGACATCCATATCATATCTATTCTGGACCATGATAAGTGTCTATTTGAATAAAAGGTGTATTGTTTAGTTTTAGCATTTCTTTCTCTCCATGTATCTTTTAAGTTTATTTCATCTACCATTTAAAAAAAAGATTTAGGGAGAGTCTTTCTGTTTTGCTTTATTGTTTTCTGTGCTGTATAGTCCAATTTATTGTCTACAATTTCATTAAAATCTCCCATCATAACTATATTAGCATAGTCCAGTTCAATTATTTTCATATGTATTTTTTTGTAGAATTCTTCTTGTTTGTCATTCGGGGCATAGATTGCAATCAGGAGTGTTTTCGTATTATTGTCCATTATTTCCACCATTAGTATTCTTCTGTCATCATCGGTATAAATCAATTTTGCTGTGATAGTCTCCTTAATATATAAAACCACTCCTCTTTCTTACATTGTGTCAAGGAAGTAAATATTTTCCCTAGTTTTGGCTGCACCAACAATTGTTTATATGGTTTTTTAATATGTACTTCTTGTAGACAAATTATATCAAATTTTAATTTCTCTAATTTATGAAAGGTTTTCCTTCTTTTAACGGCTGAGTTAAGTTTTTTCTCTTCCATGGTTATATTTTGTAGTTAGGTTTAGCAGCTCTCGTAGATCTTGGTTCATGTTGTTCTTTGGCTTCCACCTTTCCACCTACTGCACCTTCTTCTTTTTCAATCGCCATTTGGCAGTCCTCTTGGAATTCAGTTAGTGAGATTTCTTTTTCTGCCTCTTCCTCTTTCCCTCCAAAAAATTCTGTATAAAATAATTCTGCTTTCTCAATTGAGTCAATTCTGTGTTTCTGCTCTTGCCTTGTGAACATTAAACCTTCTGGAATCAGCCATCTATAATTCACCTCTTTTTTAAGTAGCATTTTAGTCAGGAATCGTATTCTCTTCTCATCTCTCTCACTCTTCTGGATATTTGTTTCAAGACCACAATCTCCTTGTCTTTATATTTCAATGTTTTCTCTTTTGCCACTTGCAATATTTGCGTTTTAATGGCTTTCTTTGTAAATCTAATGTGAACTTCTCTTGGTAAGCTATTTCTCATCGCATATCTTGTGAAAACTCGATAAACCTCATCTATTCCATCCATCATCTTCTCTTGAGTTATTTCCAAAGTTTCAGCCAGTATTTCTATCATTATCTCAGCTAAGTTTTGTCCTTTTTCTTCCTCTACGTTTTGGAATCTAAGATAGAATTCTGATCTATCCATCACCCATCTCAACATACCACTTTCATCTTGTTCAACCACCGTTAATCTATTATCAATATCTCCAATCTTCTTGTCTCTTTGTTTATCTTCTTCTTCAATTTTTTTGAATCTCTCATCATACTTCAACATCATTTGTTGGATGTTCTCCACTTTTTCATCAGTTTTCCCTGTTCTTTGTTCAATGTTCTCTGTTCTTTGTTCTTTGTTCAATGTTCTCTGTTCTTTGTTCAATGTTCTCTATTCTCTTTTCAATATTCTCTGATCTTGCTTGAATATTTTGAATTCCTTGCATAATCATCTGCAGAGTCACTTTTTCTTGTTCTTTTTCTTGCTTTAACATTGTCTGTATTGAACGTTGTCCTCCAGATGGTGGAGAGGAGGAAGTAGAAGTTGAAGAACCAGGAGCTGAGTAGTTTCCTACTCATTTTAAGCAATTCAAAATCTTCAGGTTCTTCTAAACCTTAATCCAATTGTGAAATAACCAATTGTAGTTCAAAATAAAAATAGTAGACAAAAGAAGCCAAATAGTAATGATAATTTTTTTTTAAAAAAAGGGAGGACAAAAATTCTTCAGGATCTTCAACACCTTAATCCAATTGAGAGGTCTCAAATAGAAAAGAGTGCATAAAAATAAACCAGAAAGGTAGATGAAAAAACAAAAATACCAGGAAAGGAGAAAAAAAAGGCTATTCCCTTAAAAAAAAGGAAACATTAATACTAAAGCTTTCCCTTTAAAATAAAAAGCCAGCGTAGAGATTGATCTTCCAAAGAAAAACAAAGACAAGCTCCAACAAAGCCAAAGATCCAAATAGCTATTGCAAAAAAAAAAAAAAAAGATAAAATGAAATAAAATAAAGCTGATGAGGAGGGATAGCACAACTTAGAAAAAGTAAAAAGAGCACACTGCACTTTGTTTAATTATCCAAGGTTCTTGTTATAACTCTCTTCTCCAGAGACTTATCACCTTTTCTTTTCCTATAAGCTTCCATACCGGACTCCAGCTGTTGATAGAAACCCAGAAGAGCACCTGCAATAATACTCTCCCATGCTCTTCCCTCTATCTTATCAAACAGGCAGTGTCCTTGAAAAAAAGTCTCAATTCTTTCTCAGCTTTGTCTGGTCAAAGGAAAAGTAGAGTATTTCCAAGCCTCTAGTTGGCAGTGTTACAAAGTTTCTTTAGCTTTCACTTTCCCCCTTCTTTTCCCGCAGAGTATAATAAGAATTAGTTAAAAAAGGAAGAAAATATTTTTTAAAAAAAAGACTAAAAGGGAATCTCTGGCTTAATATATTATAAAATCAAAAAGGGGAAAGAAAAGAGTAGATAAAAAAAAAGGCAAAAACCAGTCCAGTTTCAAAATATAGTATCATCAGCAATAAGAAATATATATATATATATATATATATATATATATATATATATATATATATATATATATATATATATATATATATATATATATATTTGTTTTCTGAGGTTCTAATATATATATATTACTTTGACATTCCTGTTTAAAATCGCTGCTTATTCACTTCTGTCAAAAAACTTTTACAGATTCTTTCTTTCCCTTAGGGTGTCCTCTCAAATCTTTAAATAAAGAAAAGTTCTCACCAAACCGGCACACTTTCTCTTTCATTCTCTTTCGTTTCGGAGCTGTCCCAACTTCAGCAGCTTTAATGGCTGCCTCTTTGCCGCTGGCAAAAAGAGCTGCTCCTGGATCTACCAGGGACTTTGCAATATCCCTGGGATCGACAGGACGCGCTCTTTACATTCACCGTCTCTTCGGGATGGTTTAGATCCACTTGTACCGTCCAGGAGCAAAGATATCAGCAGCGATCTCAGACCTCCAAGATCGCATGCCGTATCGTCACGACACCAGCTCCGCCCCTCTTTGTGCTATTTTTGTTTCAAAGAAACCAGCCTCATTTGTTCTAACTGATTTAATCTCATACATCTGAACGATAGCGAGAAGAAATTCGCATACTTTTTTTTGCTGTCTTCCCACCAAGCAGGAAAAAAAAATGATGTTTTGTTTTTTAAGCTTTTATTTACATTGGAAATATTCACTGGTAATAGCTTGATGGATTCCTTCCTGCCATAGTTAGCAGAAATGAGATGGAAATCACTTTGCCAAGTAAAAGCAGCTACATATTTAAGAACAAATACTAAAAATAATTTGACATGAGCAGATACCTCAAACCAATTCAGCAGCGGGAAATAAAAGAAAATTGGAAGATCGAACCCCTCATCAAAGACAAGAGAGCATAAAGTATCTTGATCAGCACATCCTCACCTTCTCAATCTGTGTGGCCTTCAGCTGCTGAGAAAAAAGACAGTTTAAAAAAGGGTGACCTAGAACTGCCAAAATGTTTTGTGCCCTTTTCTAGGCATTCCTATTTGGCTTCTGTTTGTCTAAGCTGTTTGCTGAGCACTTACAGTACTTACTAGTGCAAAACAATTGAAATGGTCTGCAGGCTTATATTTTACTGGTGTGATAATTAGGGTTAGACCCTTAGGTTTGGACTCCTATCAGGGAAGCTGGTAGAAGGCTTAATTGTAATTCACAGTTTGTAGTAATTAAATGATTTGCTTAGTGCTGCAATGTAAAATTGTTTCAGTGCAGCATAGGTTTCTAGAACTATTATTCTATGTGCAACAAAGCTTTCGTTCTTTACTTTTGCAGAATAAAGGGAAGAATGGGACTGAATCTCAATATAATTGAAACAGCAGGATATCTTGTTAGAGGTAGAGGATAGATAACTAGCCCAGAATGAGAGGATTAACAGAAATACCTTCCTGACTACTTTGGAATAGGATAAGTGTTTCTTTAACATGGACATGGCTATTCTATTTATTCATTCATTGTGATTAATGTAGATCATGTAGGCCAGGGGTGTCAAACTCAATTTCATTGAGGGCCACATCAGGGTTGTGTTTGACTTTGAGGGCTGGGTGGGTGTGGCTAGGCTGGGTGTGGCCAGCTCGACATCACACCTGTTGGGGATGCCTGTGTGGCCCGAGCACTCTGCCAGTGAAAACGAAGCTTGGGAGGCTGCAACGGCCTCCTGCAAGCCTCTGCCAGCAAAAATGGAACTCAGGACCTCCCTAGCTCCGTTTTCACTGGCAGAGGGTTGCAGGAGGTAATCGCAGCCTCCCAAGCTCTGTTTTCATTGGCAGAGGCAACCATGGGCCAGTCCTCTTTTTCCAGGGCAGCCCTGTGGGCCAGATCTAAGCAGCCTGTGGGCTGGTTCCAGCCCATGGGTCTTGAGTTTAATACCCCTGATGTAGACTCATTTGTTTGGCACCTTGCAATAGAATTATTATCACCGATGTGACACCTGCTTAACTCAATGATACTATGAAGTAAATAATACAAGAGAAGCAATAAAAAATGAAAAGCCATGGCAATTCTCAAGGAAAAGAAGTTTATATTGGGAAGTTTCATGGACTCTGAAAGGCCACACATTTTTCATCCTTCGACATGACATTATATCCTAAAGTCTCCTTTTTGCTGTTTTTGAATGGATCAAAGTGATCTCTTAATTGTTCCTCAAAGTTGGTTAAAATTGGCACTTAGGATGAGATTAAAATGGCCTTTTTTTGTAAACATCAAAAAATGCATTTTTGTTTTTTAACAAATGGTAAAAATCAATTTCTTGAAATGTTGGCTGTTTTCAAGTTATTCCTGCTTGAAAATTTCCAGTTTTATGTATGATCCAAAAGCATATATCAAAACATAGCTAATTAGTGTGTTTGAGATAACACTCTCTGTTTGGTTCAGAATTACATACATATCTTTTTGTCTTTTCCACACAAATTGAATATCAAGGAATTGTTTTGGCTCTCTGAAGTAGAAAGTATGCTAAGTGCTAATGGATGGGTTTTTAGGAATCAAAGACATATAAATGTCCAAGTTTAAAATGCATGCAAACTAATAACGTAAGAGGTACCTACAACAAAGATGTATAAAGATGTATCATTATAAACATCAGTTATAACATGACTGAGTCAATAAGGTTAATATTGTCAAATCCATGGCAATAAATGAACATAGAGTGGGATAAGAGAATAAAAAATGATCAGATTTTTAGCAAATGTGCTTGTTTCAGCACATTTCTTTTGAACCTAAAGGTTTACAAAATAGTCACAGGAAATATGAAACAATGAATATTGTAAATATTTTAATTCTGAACTCTTGAGTTATAAAAATAATTTTATGAATATTTCTACTGGATCAAAATGTATTATTTCCATAGTTTAGTTTTGACATGTTAGGCCTACAGAAATCTGATTAAAGGTGATTAAATGTAATATTAAACAGCTAAAGCTCATAGCTGCATATAAGTGCAGTATAGAAATTGAGAGTGGTGAATGTTAGTACAATGGCCAAGAAACTGCAAATAGAACTAGCAGGAAAACTAAAGAGATAATTTCAAAGCAAAATGGAGAAACCATTCTCTGCTGTATACTGTCAAGGCTTGCTTTCAAGTCCAAATCAACACCACTAAATAAGATCAAATGGTCAGGGATGTTGTAGGCCATGAGTTAAGCTCTTATCTTAATATGAAGATATACTACCTATGACAAATGACCTTTTCCATTTTGTAGGACTGAGGCTAGAATCCTTTATATACACCTTCTAGACATATCCACTTGAGGACTAAGCACCAATTCTCAAGCAGCTATAAGCCTTCATGATCCCATGACACTGGCAATTTCTATCAAGTGAGCTTTGTGATGTAATGAGAGGTGTACGAACACATTTATTTTCTTTTCCTGCAACAAGATAGTTCTGCGGAATTTGTAACTGATCCATTTCTCTGTTTGATTGAAGTTTTATCTCACTTCTAGTAGATCTTTTAAAACAAATGCTAGCTTTATTTGTTGGCAGTAAAAATGACAGTTCCCATATGTTGCGTCCTTCTATTCCACCTGGGAAAAGTACAAAATTGTTTGATCTTTTTATTTCTGTTCCCCCTCCCACCTTTTAGAGTGGAATGTGTATGATTTTGCTAATTTTACAAAGAAGAAATGATGGTAGGCAGGAAATGGTCCTGATAATGAGTTCCTGCTGCTGAAAAGTGGGCATTTTGTTTAAAACATCTCCTTTTCAACTGCCACTATAACTTATCATCATTAATAGCATGGGAAAAATATGAGACTGCATTACAGATGACATTTGTATCTTGCCTTATTCACATCTTTCAGTGGAATTTGAATATTACAGAAATTACAGGATAGCATGATATAAAGGCTTACACTGTTACAAAAATGCTCAGGTATGTGAGGGTATTTTTCTTCTTCTTCGTACTGTTCAACACCCAGCATGTACTGAAAACAAGAATGGGGCCTGCCAGCAATTAATTTCATTTCCTTTTTTTGTAAAGCAGAGGGAAGTTTATTTTTTGTTGTGCCAGGATATGAAGCAGCATAGGTGAAGCTCTGATAGAATGACTTTTGGGGGCCCATTCTTATTAGCCGGCTGGCAGGAGAACCTGATTAGCTCATTGTCTTCTCAGCATGTTCTCAGCATTCTGGTATCAGCAGGCAAGAAGACAATCAGCAGGAATATTTCAAACTGCTTTGGAGGAATTAGGAGTGGAAATGGTGGACTTGTAAGTGGAATGTGTGGAGCTATAACATGGGATGGAGTGGAAGGGAAGAATACTGACATTGTAATTCTTGTTTGCATTGATGTCTCAGACATTATCTAGATTGTGTTGGACTACAGCTCCCATAATTCCAAGCAACAATATTCCAATACCATCTGGGTTACCAAAGGGTAGCAACCATTGCTATGCATCTTTCTGCCATTCATTCAGCCAAAATTCAAAGCACTCTAAATTGCAATGGATCTTTTTACTGGATAACATTGTATCCTTGCCAACATTCATGTAGATTTAATGACTGTTGTTCATATTTTTGTAAAAATACCTCCCTATCTCATACATGGATTTATTTTCTTTTTCAAAAACAAAAAGCTTTTAAACTATCATGCTATAATCCACATGTTTCTCTCTAGCAAAATAGTCTTTTAATATTTAAGATCACGCAATGAACACACAGGCAGAGAAGAGGCTGAATTATTTAAGCTAATTTATCTAAAAGGAGAAAAAAAAAACTTCCACGGCAGGACTTCCATCTGTCTATAATGGTAAATAGCCACCACCTGCTTCCTGTAAATGGTGGGGTAAGATTATTACTCAGTAAATGTCACAATTTCCATTTCAGCAACCCCCTCTACTTTCAGCTGTCTTCCCTTCCACCAACAAAGTAATAAATCACCTGCTACTATGCTCAGTATCATTCCCCCATCTGAGTAATAACGATGGGAATAGAGAATGGGGGGGAGGAGGGAGGAGGAAATCCCACACTTGTGTTGCTTTCTTTTATATAGCAGTGAATCTAGATGATAAAAGGGCAATAGATAATCATTGCCTAGATTGTTCTTCTTGGGCATGAAAAAGTCAATTGAGACTCCAGCCTGTCAGGCTATGATATCATACCAGTTGCAGCTTCCTACTGTTGTGTTAGTTTCAATGTGTGTAAAGGGAACTCTCCTGTTTTGAACAATATTTCACTTTTGAAACAGGGTGAAGTCAGAATTTTCAGTAAAAGAAAGCGTTAACTTTTGACTGTTAAATGGGAATCACATGATCTGTTTAATCTCTGCAAGTATTTTAAGTCATAGCTGAAATATTGTTTGTGAACCTAGTAGCCATAAAATACTTTATGCAAAAAGTGTGCTCTGTAATATTAAGGAGATTATAACTTTATTTCTTTTAAACCAATTCAGATGTACTCTGTTGATTTTTCCAGTCATTCTCTCTGGCTCATTGTGAACTATTCATAGGTCACAGAATGTATGGAATTAAACAGATCCCTAATTTTTGACACTTCCAACTGCAACACTGTTCTGAATTGTAGAGGCAGCAGAGATTTTGGAAGTAGAGTTTACAACCATTCTAACCAGTGTTCATGACGATTTGCAACTTCTGAAACTTTATACCAACACACATAGCTAATTTTTTGTTGTTTTGTTAATGCACCAGATATAATGTTTTATATGTATACATGCGTGAATGTGTCACAGGTTCTTTTTTTAACTATATCCAATTGTGCTGACCCAGACAAAAGAGAGACATAAAAATTATTATTAATATTTTAAGGTATGAATATTTTCTGAAAACAATTCCATTGCAAAATAACTTGAAGTAGAATATATGTTTTTTTTTTTCAATTTAAGAATCTGACTATTTTACTATCTGAGTATTTTACTATCCTGTAGAGCAGGGGTCCCCAACACCTGGATCACAGACCAGTACCAATCTGTGGTCTGTTAGGAACTGGGCTGGAGGTGGGCAGTGGCGGAGTGAGCGAAACCAAAACCACCCCCAACCCAGATCTGTGGAAAAATTATCTTCCACGAAACTGGTCCCTGGTACCAAAAACCAGCTGCAGATCACTGCTATAGAGAATAAAATAGCTTTTAAAAAAGGGTACTTTATATTACTTTTTAATAAGACAAAATAGTCCTTGATAAAAAATACCAAATTACATCATTATGGTACTCCTTTTTGTTAACAATAATAGAGTTTTCAGTTAGGGGGAGGAAATAGTCAATTTCAGCAATCTTGGTTAGAAATAGCTCCAAAGAATCATTAACACAGGACACAGGGACCACAAGTCACTTCCCTTCTTAAGTTAAGAATACCTTATTCTAATGCAATACCAAATGTATTGAAGAATAATCTGATGTTACATTTAATATGTAATCCTAATAGCATTGTGAGTACATGATGATTGAAGAAACTGTTACATTGTGGTGAATCACCTATATAGTACTTATTAATATTTGGGAAACACTTTGATTTTTACCTATTTCTATACAGTAAATTCATTGGCAGTTAGTACCAAAATGCTCACATTTCTTTTCATTAATATTATATTTTTATCCCAGGTTTAAAAGAGAAAATCCATTCAAGACTGTGAACATACATAATAATCCTTCCTCTTCCTATTTTTTCCACAACAACCCTGTGCGGTGACTTGGGCCGAGAAAGAGTAACTGGCCTTAGTGCTTAAGGCAGGACAAGAACTCAGTCTCCTAGTTTCTAGGCCAGCACTTTAGCAACTTCACCAAACTACCTCTCAAATTAGAAATATATAATTTATTTTTAAGGCAACTTCACTGTAATGTAAGCTTTTTAGGGCATCAGTGGAGGGTGAATGGAAAAATAGACAAGAGAGAGAAGAATGGGCAAAAATCAGAGGTATAAAATTGTAAAGAAATTGTGGAAAAATACAGTCACACGGAAAGATTAAAACCAGCTTTCAACTACCAGGATATGAGCAATTGGGAATACTGAGACATAAAGAAGAATGGTTTGTACTTTGCAAGAATGTGCTAAAAGTTCCCAAAAAGATTGATGATATACACCGTAGTTGGCCAAGATCCAAGAGAGGCAGTAAGCACTTTGAGACTCCCAAAGCTATAACCTCTGTTCATTTTTAATCAATATTTTAAATGAAACTTAGAGGAACTTAATTTAGATTTTGGTGTCATGCTTAAATTGTTCAGCATGTATGGATGTTTGTGTAGATGGGTGTAGATAGATAGATGATAGATAAACAGACAGACAGACCATGTAGTAGAAGACTGATCACTTTGATCTTTATACACCAATTAAACAGAGCTGTTATTCCTTAACTTGGTATATAATAATTTTCTGTAAACAAATATTTGGGGTAGGAATGGTGCAGCCACACCTTTGTCTCTCTATGGAGAGTTTATTTTACAACTCGACTTGAATCTTGTAAAGTTTCAGGTAAAAATATTGCTGATCTTTGATTATTAATAAAATTGGGATTTAATTTTCAGATAAAATTATTTTGGGGAATGAAGCTAGGAGCTTAGTTTTTTTCACTGCTTAATTTATTATGTATAGCTTACATAACGGTGCAAAACAGGACATTAGCATGATAAAGTGCACACAACAGAGGTGTTATTCAGCAGGTTCTGACCAGTTCTGGAGAATCAGTAGTGGAAATTTTGAGTAGTTCAGAGAACCGGTACATACCACCTCTGATTGAAGAATTTACTGTATCCTTCCCCTGCCACACCCACCCAGCACACAGAACCAGTAGCAAAAATTTTTGAATCCCACCACTGGCGCACAATCATTTTAAAGAACAAATAAGCATAAAAGAAAACCAGTGCTTTGGGCAATAGACAACAGATGAACATGGGACACTACAACCCTGTCTTAATCAACACACCCTATTAACATAACACCAGTTATTGTTACACATCACAAGGGACTAGGAGTCTTCAAATTGCTGGCTATTTAAATGGAAAAGAAAATGAGTAAAACAGAGAATGTCTTGAAGAGTTCTACTAGGATATTTATTGACCTAAATCTTTACACATGCAATAGAATATAAGAAAAGCATCAAATAATTTTCATCAGCAAAAACATAAGTATAGGTGGAAGAGTCCCTGGACTCTTTAATAACACTGAAAATGGATTCTAGAAATGAATATGGCAATTTCTGCTAAATTGAATTGGAAAGATAACAGGGGAAATATTTCAGATAAATGTTTGCCCCAGAGTACTGACTAGCCTGGATGATCAAATAAAACAGCTAATTTCACAAAATCATTGACTTTAAGCATCAAGGCTGTATTTAGTCTAATGCTTATGGTAAAACAGGACCACTCAAATGCAATAGAATCGAAATGGCAAGGTTATAGAAATTTTAAGATAGATAAACATTTTTTTAAAACGGAAAGTGGCTGAATGCTGCATTTTAAAATTATTATTGGAATGTATTTATCCTAAATCTGAAAACAGCCTGACCACATTTTTCTCTCCCTTTCTGTGTAACCCTCCTACCCCCATCTCTTGTGTATTGCTGTATTGCTACCTCACTTCAACCTTGCTCCACTTGCCCACAACATTTCAGTGCAACACTCCAAGGCACTCTAAGCTTATCTGTCCTGCATTAAAATGTATTAAGTGCAGACCAGCAATGATCGCAGTATGTTCTCCTAAAACCATTTACAGAGAAATACTGACTTCTTATATCAATCTAGATAGGCTTCTGGGTTTGTATGCCATCACTGTTTTCCCAGTGGAGTGTAAAATTGAGTGTATTAGCTAGCAGTTCTCATCTGTGGGTTATTTCATACCCCCCCCTCCCCACTCTCTCTCACACAGACATCTCTGGCATCTGTGAACAACTTGTCTTTCTGAAAAGCATACTTTTCCCTCACAAACCATATATTGAAAAATGCTCTGGCATTAATTACAATTAATTAACTAATTGTTAAATTAAAACACAATTTGAGGTGAAAGCCACAAGAGCATTCTGGTTTATATCTATTCCATATTCTCAATACGGCACACATAATAAAATGATTTTTGAAACTTTAGCTTTTTATTGTACCATAGAAAACCATGCCGCCCAAATCTCAAACCAACTTCTTCTAATTTCAGTAATCTTTTTTTTTTTTTTTTTGCATCACTGACTATTCCATCAAAACTTAGACAAGCTTCAAAATATAATTTCAAATCAAGTAAACCCAAACCTCTTTTTTAGCATCTTGTAACACTTTATATTTAACTCATGGTTTTTCCCCCCCTGTGATACAACTTTAGGTACCGTATTTGCCGGCGTATAAGACGACTTTTTGCCCGGAAAAACATGCCTCCAAGTGGTGGGGTTGTCTTATCGCCGGGTCGTCTTATCGCCGGCAAATAGTAAGTGGGAAGCACTGCAGCTGCCGCGGCAGAGGCACTTTTGCGCACCGTGGAAGCGGATCCCGTGAAGCCGAAAGGAGCAGCCAGCCTTCTCCCAGCTCCCAAGGAAGCGAGGAAAACCGAGGCTGCTTGAGCGCTTGGCACAGGTCCGGCTTAACTGGACTTGGATCTCTGTCACTGCGACCAACTTTCTTAAAGCATTATCAGCCACTTTGGGGCTATGAATTGGTTTCCAGGCGCGAATTCCCTCTCGTTTCTCCTTAGAGCAGCAGCCTCCAGTCCCAGGGATCCGACAGATCGAGGCTAACGGGATCTCTCCGCCCGTCAACCGAGGAACCGCTGGTTGCTGTGAATGAGAAATGCGCGGTTTCATTTCATCTTGGGCGCTTGCGGCGTTTTCACCGGCGCTTCCAAGCCAGGCGGACACGACTTTCGGCAGATCGGTTCTCCCTCCCGGAAACCCCGACGTTTAATTGATTTAAATTGCTTTATCTACCCGCGAAGAGGGATGGGAATCCGCTTCAGATCGGCGTTGCTTGAATTGTAAAAGGCTCGTTCCAAAGGAAAGCTGGTTCTTTTTGCGGTTCAAGAAGGAACCCCAACTCACTCGCAAGGGCTTTTATCGGAGAAGTCGAGGGGATAGGACCAAGAAGGGTCAGAATCGAGTTCCCACTTGACCTGGTAGCTATTTCGGGGCTTTTTCAGCCCAGCCCAGCCCAGCCTACTTCAGAAAATTATGGTGATGATAAAAATAAGGAGTGGAAGGGAAGGATCACCTCGTGGTCCCGTCTCCGTGTTGTCAGGAAATAATTGCAAGAGAAGGTATACGGTAAAAATAAAGTGCAATAAAGGGAGCCCACCTAAAGTCACCCTTTTAATTGTCTCAGCGTCCATAGGGTTGTCTTGGGAGCAATGCGGAAATGGTTTTGCCTTTGCCACTTTCTGGGATGTGGCTTACTTCCCCTAGAGCTCTTGGTGGTCTCCTGTCCAAGTCATAAGCAGCCCGACTCAGCATCTGAGCCCAGGAAAGATACTTGGTGTCTATTGGGGGTGGGGTGGGGAATAGATCTGCAAGTACAAAATAAAGGCTGCTTCCTTTTCCAGTATCGCGGTATCCAGCGCGGACGCGCGGGTCATCAGCGTGGCTGCGGCGAGCATCAGCAGCGAGACAGGGTGCCAGCCTTTCGGCGTGACTGGCCCGTTCTGCTCGGCGGGAAGCAGCGGCGCAGCCCAGCCCGCCCCTTGTCTACGCAGAGCTCGCACATGCGCACTTGCGCACTAGTGCCGGTCACAGGGAGATGCAGGGGCGGGCCAGAGGCGCTGCGGCCGTACAATGGTGTCAATGACAGGTACTGTAATGGCACTAATACTAATACTAATGGCACTCGTGTAATATCGGTAACAATAATAGCACACAGGGGTACACTTTTATACATTTTGCAACTCTCTCCTCGCCCCCTCCCCCTTCTTATGCATACCTTGATAAATACTCCCTATCCAAATCTCTTATCAGGTCATAATATACAGTATGTCACTTGGTATTAATATATGGTATGGTACTATAATACTAGTACTATCCATAATATGGATTCAAGGGCGGACCAGACTGCTGCTAGTGACATGGAGACAGGGAGCCAGGGAGGGCAGACAGGGAGCAGGGACCAATCCAATCAGGCTTTGTATACAGCCAATAGCAAACCACAGTACTGCACCATTGTACAGCATTTAAGTACAGCATAGAAAATGTCCAGCAGTCAAACCCCTATCAACCCTATCATGGCACCAGCAAAAAGAAAGAAATATGATGCAAGTTTTAAACTTAAAGTTGTAAAATTTGCCATGGAACATAATAATTGTGCTGCTGCAAGACAATATGGAGTAACAGAAAAGATGGTTCGGGACTGGAAATCAAATGAAAAAGCATTAAAGAGTATGCCAAGGGGTAAGTGTGCATTAAGAAGAGGCACCCCACACTGGCCAGAGCTAGAAAAACATGTAGCAGACATGGTGGCTCAGCATCGCCAAAATGGTTATGTGGTGACACGAAATACAATATGCTTGTTTGCACTTCAGTGGGCCAAATCTAACCCAGATTACAGCAACAATTTTAAGGCCACTATATCCTGGTGTAGTAGATTCATGGCAAGGCATGATCTGGTACTAAGGCAAAAGACAAAAATTGCCCATAAATTACCTGCAGATCTGGATAACAAAGTGGATAGTTTCCATCGATACGTAATACAACAGCGCACTAAACATGGCTATGCGTTAAGTAATATTGGAAATATGGATGAAACTCCAATGAATTTTGATATGATTGGAAATAAAACTGTCCATCAAAAAGGTGAAAAAACTATTTTGATAAAAACAACAGGACATGAGAAGTCAAGTTTTACAGTGGTACTAGCATGTACAGCTGATGGCAACAAACTGAAACCTATGATTATTTTTAAAAAGGAAAACAATGCCAAAACTCAAGTTCCCTGCTGGTTGTTTTGTGCACGTGCATGAAAAAGGCTGGATGGATGAGGAGGATGTGAAACTATGGCTGGATAATGTATGGAGCAGACGACCAGGTGGTCTACTTCAAAAACGTAGTCTACTTGTGTGGGATATGTTCAGGGCTCATTTAACTCCCACCACCAAGGAAAGGCTTGCGAGAATAAAAACAGATGCAGCAGTTATTCCTGCAGGATTGACATCATTGGTACAGCCCCTGGATGTGTGCCTAAACAAGCCGTTTAAAGATCGCATTCGAGAACAGTGGAATGAATGGATGGTTAGCGGCGAAAAGTCATACACAAAAGGAGGAAACATGCGTGCTCCACAGTTGGATGTTTTGTGCCAATTTGTCATAAAAGCCTGGAATGATATTGATGCACAAACAGTAATCAAGTCTTTCAAGAAGTGTGGCATATCAAATTCATTAGATGGTATGGAGGACGCGATTACTTGTGGCAAGATGAAGAGGAAGCTGAAGCTGAGGCCACATCATCTGACACGGAATTACCGGTAGATCCATACGATGACTGCCTTGCAACTGTATCCCAAGATGTCATTGATGAACTTTTCATATCAGATGACGAACAGGAGTTTGAAGGCTTTTAAAGGGAAACTGTCATGCCAGCAAACTTGCTAGGGACTTGCCCGGCACTTGCTCTCTCCCTCTATTTGTTATCTTCCTTCTATCATTGACAGTTCCAGTTTGGTTAACAGCTTAGAAAACAAACAGCATGGCAGCTCCCATAGGTTTATTGTTCCATTCAGCTTTAGTGAATTAGCCCCTGGCATTTACTATTGGCTGGTATAATACAGGATGGGGAGGGGTCTTAGCCACCCTCACACTATTTATGAACATTCCTTTGGGAGCTCAGCAAGGTCTGACGAAGGGGCGTGTCCCCAGAAACATGTTACCTATCCCGTAGTTTTGCTGATCCAGTGTTTATACTCTTGATGTGCCTGTCATACTCCTATGTTTGTGAGTATCATTTTATCTCTGATTTATGGATCTATTAAAAAGGTTTTACACGAGGAGGTGGCGCCCGCTGTTTTTCTTCTTTTCTTCTACAGTGTGTTGCCAGAGTCCCTCTGGGTTGTGGGCTGCCTGCCTGTGTTCCTGAGAAGCATCTACCCGTCCATAGGGTCCACTTGGAGTGTTGCTTGCGCTGAGGAGGAGAGGAGTGTGTTGTCTTTAGTGAATTACGTTTAATAAACTTGCACTGTTTTATGTTTACTGTACATGTTTGATAACATACAGCCTTGTGACAGTTTTCCTGCATGTCATAAGCATTTGAATATAAATTAACATGTTGAAATCAAATCTGAGGTTCTTTACCTTTTATTTGGTGTGTGGAAGGTGTGCGGAAGAGGGGGTAGTCTTATACGGCGAGTATATAACAAACACTATATTTTGAGTGGAAATGTTGGGGGGTCGTCTTATACGCCCAGTCGTCTTATACGCCGGCAAATACGGTAGGTCTTTCTGCCATTCTAGGCAAAACATTCATCTTAATTACATAAATTCTCCTCAACAATGACAACTGTAATTTACCTCATCTTAACCCATCTCTTTTTAAAACTTTATTCCATTTCTTAACATAAAATTAGTTTGAAATAATATGACACTGATATGTGTCAAATTAAAATCCAAATATTTTACCTTTTTCTCAACCTTGAAATCCCTTTTATTCATCATTCATTCTATTTGATTTTATATCTTCATATTTGTGTTAACATTTTTATCTTTTATTAATCTTAAAACAGCACAGATGAGTTGATTACCTGTCCAAGCAGCAGGCGGAGGCAGAGATGGGTGGGAAGCAGGTGATCTAGCTGTGCTGTGGGCCACAGGAAAGCCGAGATTTGGTGGGCTGGAGCAGGTGGCCAGCTCATCTTTGTGCAGCACCACCAGCAGCAGATGGAGCAGAGGCACAGGGAGAAAGCAGGTGATCAGACACTCTGCCCAGTCCGCAGGCAAGCCGAGAGATGTAAAGACGAGTCTCCTGCAGCTGGGCGCTTGCTCTGTCTTAGTGCTTCAGTGAGCAAGCTGAAAAAGTGGGCCAGTGATGATGTGGAGTCCTGCTGGATTGGACTGCTAGAGCCACCACCATGAGGCAAGGCAGGTGTCGGGTATGAGGGTATGAGGGGCTGCCACAGGGAGGAAGGGGTCAAGCTGTTTTCTTAAGCACCTGTAGGCCAGACAAGGAATAATGGATGGAAACTGAACAAGGAGAGATTTAACCTGGAAATAAGGAGAAACTTTCTGACAGTGAGAACAATCAACCAATGGAACAGCTTGCCCTTGGAAGTTGTGGGAGCGCCATCAGTTGAGACTTTCAAGAAGAGATTGGACTGCCATTTGTCAGAAATGGTGTAGGGTCTCCCGCTTGGGCAGGGGGTTGGACTAGATGACCTACAAGGTCCCTTCCAACTCTGATTATCTGTTATCTGTTATCTGTTACCTGACTGCGGGGCCCTGAGGTAAGCTGGTGCGGGGTGTGTGTGCAGCTTTACCCCACGCCTTGTGGTGGTGGTATTGGCACACCACACGGCCTTTTGCCCAATTGTGACCATGAGCAAGCAGAAGAAGTGGGCCTCCTGTACATGGAAAAAAATAAGACTTTCCCTGAAAATAAGCCCTAGAAGTTATTTTGGAGTCCAAAAAAATATAAGACCAGTTCTTATTTTCAGGGAAACATGGTACATCATATAAGAGAAATGATAACTAAGCACAAATGATTAATTTATGGTGAACTATTAGAATTTCTTCAGGGAGATTGCAAAGTAAAATCAAGAGAACATTTGATATTAGAAAGATTTGTGTTTCACTGGTTTCCATATGTACAATTGCTAGAAAGATTTAAAATAAATAAAAGGACTTTTGGTATTGAGTATTGTAAGACTAAGTTGTTAAATGTATCAATCTTTACTGAAATTTCAAACAAAAAAAGAACAAGTGAAAGAATGCATGATGAAATTGGCTAAAAATTTTGGTTGTAATATAAAAATGGCACAATATTATGTTATAATCTTAATAGTATTTAATAGTATTTTTTATAAAATGATGTATCACTGATATTTACTGGAAAATTGTTCTAAAATGTATAAAGATATTTCAAATTTGTACTAGAAATGTGAACAAGAGTTATGCTTAGTGGACTATAAAAAGTTAAACAAACTTAGTTTCAAATGCATACATTAATTCAAAAGATTTTAAAGATTAATGAACAACTGAATCTAGACAGGTTTCATTTGAGACTGACAAAAAGTTGGAAAAACTCACGAAATCTTTCTTTTATATTAGTTAACTGCAGCAAGACTCTTATATGCATAATTGTCGAAAGTTTTGACAGTACTCACAATGGCAGAGAGGATGGTGAAGATGGTAAAGGTAGCAAAGATGACTAACCTGACATTCTTGATTAGAGAAAGAACAGTAAGTTTGATGCCAGTTAGAAATCTCTTTTGGACTTTTTGCATGAAAGAGAAAAAATGAAATTATGATATATTGATTTGATGACTAGAAAAAAAATGAAAATCATAGTGAAATATTTAAATTTATGTCCATAACTATTATAAAAGAAAATTGGAGGTTATTTCTTTATATTTTCTTCTCCCCCTCCCCCTTTGCACTTTTGACCTTGTTCTTTTCTTCTTCTTTATCCTTAAATAGTTTCTGTTAGTTTTATTTTTCTTCTTTAAAAATCTAATAAAGTTATTAAAAACAAAAGTAAAACATCATTTAAAAGGTAAATATCTAGATTATTAAGAATGTTTTCTGTTGAAGCAATTAACAAAGACAGGTTTTCCTTTGTTTTTTATTGAGGACAAACTAGTGTAGTAGAAGATTAAGCTGGTTCCTTAATTGTTGATTTCATGGGGTAGACAGATAGACAGATGAATAGGAAGTGGATAGGATAGTAGATTACCGGTTTCCAAAATATCTCTGTGAGCCTTAAAAAAAATGTAGCAGTTTAGCAATTCAGAAACAAACAGTTGTTATTATGCACACACTAATCTCATTGTGTAAAAAGTAATACAACAATATTTTATACATACACATACATACGTTCCTTTGAATGATGGCTATAACTTTTTTCTAAATATTACATAGTATTTTTCTAGGGTGTAAAATTGTCTTCTTCCCACATAATAAAGGAAAACTTTTAAAACCGTAAAACGTATTTTTTGGTGAAATTACTTAAATGCAATTCAGCATGAAGCAGCATATATGAAAACTTATTTAAAATTATAGTTTGAATAAACAACAAGTGTTTCCTACAATTAAATTTGAAATGGAATTTTATCAATCTGTAATTGGAAGATTATTGGAGGCAGTGCAAATTGCATTTGGCATGCTCTCAGTGCTTTCTAACTGTTAGTCTATTGGGGAAGGGTGTGATAGAATGAGCCGCTGGAGCAGCAGTTAAGGAGAGTTTTGACAGCATGGAACTTTCCTAGAGAGAAGCCCAGTTTAAGGGATTGAACAGTCCCAAACTGGGTGGGGAAGGGTAGCCATACCCAGAATCTCTCAGGATATATCTAGTAGGTTAGAAAGTTATTGTTTTACTTTGGCAAGATTCTGTCCATTAGGTGTAAGAAAATAAAGGATTTAATATGATTGGATTTCACAGTGTTGTTTCTAAGCTTGGGCCTGATAATGGTTTTTTTTTTTTTACTTTGGGTTCCAAATAATCTTAATGAAGTATAATGCTGATATGATTACATATGGGTGGAAAATAATATAATCTGCTTCCAAAAGTGGCTTTATCAAGCATGTTTGATCATTTTAATTTCATAAGAATAAATCATGTTCTTTAATAACTGAAGAACAAACTAAATTAACCAAATTATACACTCTAATTAGAGATTCAGTGCATATGATTATCTAACAATTTGATTAGATAGCTCTATAAAACTTTTTTTTTAAGGAAACTAATTTGTTACAGATTAGAAGAAACCATCTTTTCAAAACTGTTTATGCTGTGCCATTTTTGAGGCTACCTTTTAATTAGTTATTTCAAATTAATATCCAAGGACCTTCAGAAGTATTGTAGATTTTATTCACACTTTGAGGAAAATTAGAAAAACTAAGGATAGGAAAAGCTAAGCATAAGGCTTTCCAGAGCTATAAGCAAACCTTGTTCTTCAGATTTTGGATATTTGTGCTGGAGACATAGTATGACCTTGGCCAATATTTAAAGCCTGTAGTTAGAATATTGGAAATACTTACTGTATGTGTATGAGGTACCTTT
Source organism: Notechis scutatus (assembly GCF_049901735.1). Lineage (NCBI taxonomy): Eukaryota > Metazoa > Chordata > Lepidosauria > Squamata > Elapidae > Notechis > Notechis scutatus. The sequence continues at coordinate 49,178,543 of NC_142013.1, read as the reverse complement.
TCTTTAGTGGTCTCATACTTTGAATACAACAGCACACAATTTTGCCGTATACCTGATTAGACCATTAAAAAAAAACCTTTGGCAGCAGTTGTCTGGAAATCTTTGCCATTTACTTCCTGTTTAAATCTTTTTCCTGAATGTTGTTTATCCATTCAGCCATGATTCCTTTTAAAGTGAGCATATTTATTAGCTTATAGCCAAAGAATATGCTTTAAAGGTCGAGAGTCCAAGGTTTAATACTTTCCCATATATTACTGCCTATGAAGGTTAATATAATAAAGTTAGATATAATGAAGTTAAATATATACTCAGTATATGGTACCTTACTATGTTCTAAAGTTCTGCATCTGTTTTCCAACTCTAAATCTTAGCCAAAGAAATATCAGGTTACAAGTATCTATCAAGGTAATGTTATATATTCTATATTTCATTTATGACACAAAGTATGGTTAATTGCTTCATTCTGCCTATTCTACAGTGAGCAAGGAAATGGAAAGCATACCTTACATAAAGCATGCCTTTGAAACACATGGTGTTGTACCAGCATATGAAATTCAAGACCATTATAGGAGTGTATGTTCAAATCTGTGTAACTATATAATGCATCTGTAAACATACATGAAGGATAATTGTAAATCTTGTAGTTTGAAAAATTCAGGTTCCTAGTGAACATAACACACAATTTTGAAACCCTAACATATCATATTATCTCAAAATTACGCATTTAAATCAAGGTACCAATTCTTAAATATAAATCCCTTATCAACTGTTCTTTAATCCATAAAAAAGAGATTGTGGCCAGTGAGCATGTTTATAATGTTGAGAGATTATTATAGATATAAAAAAGCTTAACTTGGAGAAGAGTGATTATGTAATTACAAAATCACTTCCATAAGGAGTGTAGACAGTCACAAAATGCTCAATTGCCAGAAAGTGAATTTTACTGCCACTAGCTTTCTGCACACGAGCTATGGTGGTGTGGTGGTTAGAATGCAGTAATTCTGCTGTCTGCCAGGGGATCAATCTTCACCAGCTCATGATTGACTCAGCCTTCCAACCTTCCAGGATCAAAAATGAGGACCCAGGTTGCTGAGGGCAATATGCTTACAGAATGCTGTAAAGCATTATGAGGTGGTATATGTCTATTGCTATTACTATTACTATGGATTTTTAATACTGTTTCACTAGACTAAAATTGTCCAACATTTTCATGTTACTTTAAAATATCATTTCATATTTTTTTTAAAAAATTAAACAGGCAGGTTAGAGATTGAGAGGCAGGAAGGAGGATCCCTGCCAAAGATTTTTTTAAATACATCTGTTATTGTTAGTAGCCATAATAATTATCTTTGTGATAATTATTAAATAAAATCAGTGACCATTGAAATGAATTTTTATTCCATACTATGTTTGGATTTATAATTTTTATTTTTTATGATCACTTATTACACTTATATGTTACTTGATTCTCAGCAACTTGTATTAATTTAATTAATAGAAGTATAATGAATATTATCATCCCTAAGGGTCTAGAATGTTGACAGAAAAGAAGTCAAAGCTCTTTTTTTTTTTACTGCTTTAATGTAGAACTTTTTTCAATTTATTTAGTTTTATATTCTGTGCTATTCCAGGCTTCATTATACCAAAGATAGCATGCCCACTGTTCACAGCAGCTGCAATGCATTAACCTAATGGATTGGAATTACGGGTTACCATAGGAATTGTCTGTTTTGTGCCAAATCCAAATGCAAATCCTACTGTAAAAATCCTGACACTATTAAATGAGATAAAATACAATGCTTGTGAAATAAGAGACAAAAAATATCAAAGTAGGCTAACAGAGGTAACATAAGGCAAATTTGAAAAAAATATTTTAAGTTTACACAGGGAAGTTGCAGATTTGTCTATAAAGCTGATCTGAAATCAATTTAAGAAATGGAACTAATCAAACTAGGGAACATCGTGTCTAGTGAGATTGATAACAAAAACATTAAGGCAATAGCACCTTGATACATCATTGACTATAAATCTATGGATATAATGGAAATCTAGGAGGAATAAAGTAATGTGAAAATAAATAATGATTAAGTTCTTGCTTAACTAAACAGTAAAAGCATAACAGAATTGTAAATATATGTCCTTCCTTAACAGATACATGAGCTAGTAATATGGAACACAGTTAACAGAGAAGCCCCCCCTTTTTTCCTTCTCTTCTCTCTTTCTTATGAGAAAGAGAAGTTGAATAAAGAGTGTTAGAAAGAGCCAACATTTGGAAGCTATCTTCTAAAACACCTAAAGATATAACATGAAGCTGTTGCTTAAAATTCTATTCCATAGTAAAATAGTTTATAAGGTTGAACTTCATTTTTGTTTACCTTTGTTATAACTCACAGGTTGAGAAATATTTGGGGTCAGGATAAAACCTTATCTAATTTGATCACTACAGCACCATCCTAAGAATCTAATTTTATTCTATTTTTATTATTTATTTATTTTATTTATTTGATTTGCCAATTGTTTACAAGATAATAAGTATAAGTGTATACATAGTTGTGAATACATGAAATGGGTACATATAAGAAAAATAAAAGAATAAGAGAAACAATAGGACAGGGACGGTAGGCACGTTGGTGCGCTTATGCACGCCCCTACAGACCTCTTAGGAAAGGGGTGAGGTCAATAGTAGACAGTCTAAGGTTAAAGTTTTTGGGGTTTGGGAAGAGACTACAGAGTCGGGTAGAGTATTCCAGACATTGACCACTCTATTGCTGAAGTCGTATTTCCTGCAATCAAGTTTGGTGCGGTTTACTTTGAGTTTGTATCTATTGTGTGCTCTTGTGTTGTTATGGTTGAAGCTGAAGTATTCATTGACAGGTAGGACATTGCAATGTATGATTTTATATACCATGCTTAAGTCAGACCGAAGACGGCGTAATTCAAGGTTTTCTAGTTCTAGAATTTCAAGTCTAGTGGCATAAGGTATTCTACAGAGTAGAAGAGTGGAGAACTCTTCTTGTGAAATATTTCTGGACTTTCTCAATTGTGTTAATATCAGATACGTAATGAGGGTTCCAGACTGATGAACTGTATTCGAGTATTGGTCTAGCAAATGTTTTGTATGCTCTGGTTAGTAGTGTGATATTACCAGAGAAAAAGCTACGTAGGATTAGGTTAACAACTCTTAATGCCTTTTTGGCTATGTAGTTGCAGTGGGCTCTAGCACTTAGATCATTAGAGGTGAGTATTCCAAGGTCCTTTACAGAGCTTGGGTCATCAACAAGATCTTGGCTATTCAGCTTGTATTTTATTTTCTGATTTTTTTGCCAATATGTAGGACAGAGCATTTATTTGTTGAGATTTGAAGTTGCCATTTGTTTGACCATTCAGATACATAGTCAAGATCTTTTTGTAGGGTAGCAGTATTGTCTGTGGTATTGAACAGCTTTACATCATCAGCGAAGAGAACGCAATTGCTCTTAATATGATCACAGAGGTCGTTTATGTAGAGTATGAAGAGAGTTGGTCCTAGAACACTGCCCTGGGGGACACCACTATTGACAGGTACTGGATTTGATAGGACGCTCCCAATTTTGACCATTTGTTGTCTGTTTGACAGGAATGCTTCTATCCAGTTGTCCAGAGATACCATAGGATTTTATTTTTAGGAGTAGTTTGTCGTGTACCACTGAATCAAAGGCTTTACAGAAGTCTATGTAGATTGCGTCTATTGCTTTGCCCTGGTCGAGTTGTGTCGTCCATATGTTTTTGCAGTGTAAGAGTTGCAGATTACAGGATAGTTTTTTTCTGAAACCAAATTGTTTATTATCCAGAGTTTACTATATAGTCAATTCTAGTAGAGAACCACTATTACAAACTAAAAATATCTGTTTTTAATTTCAAAATGCTTTGATCACAATAATTTGGATCCTTGGATTGTTTTGGAAAGGACTTTGGACTCTTAGGAAGGAAATTTGATAGCTCCTTCCAGGGTCAAGTAAGACATGTGGTGGTCTTTGAGAATGACTTTAGAAGGAATGCAGCTTAGACAACCATCATGCCCACAGAAGGAAAAGGGGCATGGGAAACAATTCAGAAGGGCCTCTTCCTAGCTTTCAGGAAAGTAAAAGTAAAGAATAGCAGAAGTGATTTCAGACTTGCAAGATTCTATCATTCTAACCTTGCGATAAAGATACTTTCTGCTTCTTGTTTGGACTGTCTTAAAGTACTGACAACAACAGTGTATGTAATCAAAAGAGGATATAACATAAACTAATCAGGGAAGGAGGGGCAAACATTAGAACCCTCTGCCTCTGTGTCCAAAGGAGGTATCCAAATAAAGGCACAGATAAAAACAAACCCTAGGAATTAGTCTAAAATAGTCTTGCAGATATCTTTAACAAAGCAGTTGTTTTTTTTTAAAACCAAGTTGCAAGAAAAAAACCAGACATAAACATTTCTAACCATTCACTGTCAGTGGTAGTGCAAGGACACTTTTCAGTAATTCAAGGACACTTCCTTCTGCTTTTCTTTCCAGGAACACTTACAGACAATACATATTCTTTAGAAGCAGTTATAAGATGCAAAAGAAAAAAAAAAGGGATTGGGTTTCCCTGGTTCAGAATTATACTTTGCTGCTTGTTGTTTAGTTTTGGATGAAAGAGGGGAGGATTCTGAGAAACAGAAGGTTATTGGAGTTAGAAGAACATGATCTGAGAATTGAATGATATGCAGGGGTGGGATCCGATCGGTGTAACTACCAGCTCGGTGATTTTAAGTTTTGCTGTGCGTATGTGTATATCATCATCAGCTAGCTGCCTGGACAGCTGAGCAGTGCTGCGCGTGGGTGCACAGAGGTTGAAAAGGCACTTTTTTTCCTGCTTTTTCAACCGCAGCTGTGCCGCGCAAAGCAGCTGTGGTTGAAAAAGCAGGAAATAAGGGTCAGGTAAGAGCCTGGGCAGGTGGGTGGGCCAAAAGAGCAGCAGACATAAAACCGGTTCCATGTATGCTCTCTATTTGCTGCTCTTCAGAGCAACCAGTTCTACAGAGGTGGACAGAACCGGTAGAATCCCACCCCTGATGATATGCGTATTTGTGGTACAATAAAGTTAAGATTAATGTAGATTTTGTCCTTCCTTCCTTCCCAGCCTCCCTCCCTCCCCCCCCTCCCTCCCAACTTCCCAATCTCCTTCTTCCCTCTCTTTGCCACCTTTCTCATTGATAAGGCAACTCTGAGCTGCTTACCAATAGTAAAAAGATATCAAAATAAAAACAACTGCAATTATCATGCTTCCAGTGGTAAACACTCCCCTTAGGACCCTAAGCCAACCAGCAAAACTGGTTCCTTGTCATGAAAGCCAGCTGGGTGACTTGGGGCCAGTCTCTTTCTCGCTCACTCAATGTTCTGCTGCCTGCAACATCCTCCAGCATGACCAGTTTGGCAGTGGGTCAGTAATGGTGTGGGGTGGCATTTCTTTAGGGGGCCGCACAGCCGTCATCTCACAGGGTGTTTATTGTGGGAAAATAAGAGGAGGAAAGAGTATTAGGCATGTTTGCCACTTTGATTTGTTTATAAAATAGTGGGATAAAAAAACCTTTAAAAGGACATTTAGAAGTAGCTAAGTTCCACAGTGCATTGATATACACTGCTCAAAAAAATAAAGGGAACACTTAAACAACACAATGTAACTCCAAGTCAATCACACTTCTGTGAAATCAAACTGTCCACTTTGGTAGCAACACTGATTGACAATCAATTTCACATGTTGTTGTGCAAATGGAATAGACAACAGGTGGAAAGCATAGGCAGTTAGCAAGACATCCCCAATAAAGGAGTGGTTCTGCAGGTGGGGACCACAGACCACTTCTCAGTTCCTATGCTTTCTGGCTGATGGTTTGGTCACTTTTGAATGCTGGCGGTGCTTTCACTCTAGTGGTAGCATGAGACGGAGTCTACAACCCACACAAGTGGCTCAGGTAGTGCAGCTCATCCAGGATGGCACATCAATGTGAGCTGTGGCAAGAAGGTTTGCTGTGTCTGTCAGCGTAGTGTCCAGAGCATGGAGGCGCTACCAGGAGACAGGCCAGTACATCAGGAAATGTGGAGGAGGCTGTAGGAGGGCAACAACCCAGCATCAGGACCGCTACCTCCGCTTTTGTGCAAGGAGGGACAGGAGGAGCACTGCCAGAGCCCTGCAAAATGACCTCCAGCGGGCCACAAATGTGCATGTGGCTGCTCAAACGGCCAGAAACAGACTCCATGAGGGTGGTATGAGGGCCCGACGTCCACAGGTGGGGGTTGTGCTTACAGCCCAACACTGTGCAGGACGTTTGGCATTTTCCAGAGAACACCAAGATTGGCAAATTCGCCACTGGCGCCCTGTGCTTTTCACAGATGAAAGCAGGTTCACACTGAGCACATGTGACAGGCGTGACAGAGTCTGGAGACACCGTGGAGAATGTTCTGCTGCCTGCAACATCCTCCAGCATGACCGGTTTGGCAGTGGGTCAGTAATGGTGTGGGGTGGCATTTCTTTAGGGGGCCACACAGCCCTCCATGTGCTTGCCAGAGGTAGCCTAACTGCCATTAGGTACCGAGATGAGATCCTCAGACCCCTTGTGATATGCTGGTGCAGTTGGCCCTGGGTTCCTCCTAATGCATGACAATGCTAGACCTCATGTGGCTGGAGTGTGTCAGCAGTTCCTGCAAGACGAAGGCATTGATGCTATGGACTGGCCCGCCCGTTCCCCAGACCTGAATCCAATTGAGCACATCTGGGACATCATGTCTCGCTCCATCCACCAACGCCACGTTGCACCACAGACTGTCCAGGAGTTGGGGAATGCTTTAGTCCAGGTGTGGGAGGAGATCCCTCAGGAGACCATCCGCCACCTCATCAGGAGCATGCCCAGGCATTGCAGGGAGGTCATACAGGCACGTGGAGGCCACACACACTACTGAGCCTCATTTTGCCTTGTTTTAAGGACATTACATCAAAGTTGGATCAGCCTGTAGTGTTTTTTTCCACTTTAATTTTGAGTGTAACTCCAAATCCAGACCTCCATGGGTTGCTAAATTTGATTTCAATTGATAGTTTTTATTTATTTATTTTATTTATTTATTTATTTGATTTGCCAATTGTTTACAAGATAATAAGTATAAGTGTATACATAGTTGTGAATACATGAAATGGGTACATATAAGAAAAATAAAAGAATAAGAGAAATAGTAGGACAGGGACGGTAGGCACGTTGGTGCGCTTATGCACGCCCCCTACAGACCTCTTAGGAAAGGGTGAGTTCAATAGTAGACAGTCTAAGGTTAAAGTTTTTGGGGTTTGGGGAAGAAACTACAAAGTCGGGTAGAGTATTCCAGACATTGACCACTCTATTGCTGAAGTCGTATTTCCTGCAATCAAGTTTGGTGCGGTTTACTTTGAGTTTGTATCTATTGTGTGCTCTTGTGTTGTTATGGTTGAAGCTGAAGTATTCACTGACAGGTAGGACATTGCAATGTATGATTTTATATACCATGCTTAAATCAGACCGAAGACGGCGTAATTCAAGGTTTTCTAGTTCTAGAATTTCAAGTCTGGTGGCATAAGGTATTCTACAACGAGTAGAGGAGTGGAGAACTCTTCTTGTGAAATATTTCTGGACTTTCTCAATTGTGCTAATATCAGATACGTAATGTGGGTTCCAGACTGATGAACTGTATTCGAGTATTGGTCTAGCAAATGTTTTGTATGCTCTGGTTAGTAGTGTGATATTACCAGAGAAAAAGCTACGTAGGATTAGGTTAACAACTCTTAATGCCTTTTTGGCTATGTAGTTGCAGTGGGCTCTAGCACTTAGATCATTAGAGGTGAGTATTCCAAGGTCCTTTACAGAGCTTGGGTCATCAACAAGTTCTTGACTATTCAGCTTGTATTTTATTTTCTGATTTTTTTTTTGCCAATATGTAAGACAGAGCATTTATTTGTTGAGATTTGAAGTTGCCATTTGTTTAACCATTCTGATACATAGTCAAGATCTTTTGTAGGGTAGCAGTATTGTCTGTGGTATTGAACAGCTTTACATCATCAGCGAAGAGAACGCAATTGCTCTTAATATGATCACAGAGGTCATTTATGTAGAGTATGAAGAGAGTTGGTCCTAGAACACTGCCTTGGGGGACACCACTATTGACAGGTACTGGATTTGATAGGACGCTCCCGATTTTGACCATTTGTTGTCTGTTTGACAGGAATGCTTCTATCCAGTTATTCAGTTGTCCAGAGATACCATAGGATTTTATTTTTAGGAGTAGTTTGTCGTGTACCACTGAATCAAAGGCTTTACAGAAGTCTATGTAGATTGCGTCTATTGCTTTGCCCTGGTCGAGTTGTGTCGTCCATATGTCTTTGCAGTGTAAGAGTTGTAGATTACAGGATAGTTTTTTTCTGAAACCAAATTGTTTATTGGAGAGTAGGTTATTTGTCTCTAAGTGGAGGATGATGGATTGGTTAATAATTGATTCCATGACTTTACAGGTGACGCAGCATAAGGAGATTGGCCTGTAATTTTCAACTAGGCTTGGGTCTCCCTTTTTGAAGATGGGGATGACTGTGGCTTGTGACCATAGGTTAGGCAAGGAGCTGGTCCTGAAAGATTTTTCAAAGATTATGCTTAGAGGTTTGGCTATGGCAGTGGATAGCTTTCTTAAGAAGTAGGCACATATTCCATCCGGTCCAATAGATAGAGATGGTTTTAGATTGCGTAGTGATTTTTCAACATTGTCTTCTGTGAAATCGATATGTATTAGATCATTATTGTTATCTGTGGTACGGCTAGGAAATACTGGGCATGATCCATTGCTGTTTACAAATACTGAGCCGAAGAATGTGTTAAAGATGTTGGCTTTAATGGTGTCGTCGTTGCAGTCTTTACCATCAGGTCCTATCAAGGGAGGGATGGACTTTGTGTGATTGTGTTGTCACCACGTTCAACTATGTAACAAACAAAGTATTTAATAAGAATATTTCATTCATTCAGATCTAGGATGTCTTATTTTGTGTTCCCTTTATTTATTTTTTTGAGCAGTGTGTTAAGAAATAAGCTCATTTGAAGGTGTAACTGCTGGAATACAAATTAATACCGTGTTTCTCATATAATAAGGCTGGGTCTTATTTTTTTTTTTGAGTCCCGAAGAAATGGCTAGGCCGTCTTTTCGGGGGGTGACTTAATTCCCCCCCCCCTTGCATCTTCGGGTGGGTGGGTGGCGATGGCTTGGATGTTGACCTTGGCGTTGGTGGGTACTTCATATTGGGGTCAACGCAGGCAGCACCATATCCGGGTGTGCAACAAAAGTACTTCCTAATTGCAAGTCCCCCCACCATTCTCCCCATTTTGCATGTTTTAATATAGGCCTTAATTTGGGGGGAGGGGTTTAATTTTATTTCATGCCTATAAAACATGCTGGACTTCCTATTGGGGGAGGCCATATTGTTGGAGAAACAGGGTATTGTTTACACCTTGAACAAAACATATGTAAAATAGCAACACCCACAATTCTTAAAGCAAATATATTGTGAAATTTATGTTATTTAAAAAATATTTTTATCATTTTTATGGCTCTATTAAAAAAAGTTCTGTGCTAAGTACATTCCTTCCTAAAATGATGGTATTATATTGAATTCCTCTACTCTTAGAAGAGACAAAATGGAAAATCGTTTATTCACTTCATAACACACTGTTGGAAGTATGTGTGGTAGCTGCAGTACTCTAGAAATTATATCTTAGGAGGAAATAATATAGATGGTCCAAGATAGTTAGCATCAGGTAGTTTCCTTGAAAACTGTGGGCAACATCTTGGATAAGCTTGCACTCTCCTTGTTCAACTCACTTTTCCAGGAACTAATAGGTCTGTCCCTTAACTTCAAAGTCAATACATGATTAATGAATGCAAAGAATTTCTTTGTGCACAGAGTCACTAAGAGTTGTATGCCAACGAGACAAAGATATATGTATAGGGATTAATATCTCACTGCTATTATTCAGTGGAAGTGCCCAAGGCAGCTAGCTAAGTGAAACATAAACATGAAGAATAATCAGTGTCAAATACAGGAATTGTATAAAGAAACAATTTTTTTAAAAAAACCCACACATTTAGATGCCCCAAGGAATAAGGATTAAATACATGAAATTCAGGTAACATGAGGCATAATGGTAAGAATGGCACCTTAATGAGAGAATGAGTATATCTGCTGAATCAGTTATAATTGGACTAGAAGACCTCTGAGTAGTGGTGGGATTCAAATAATTTAACAACCGGTTCTCTGCCCCAATGATTTCTTCCAACAACCAATTTACCAAACTGCTACCAAAAGTTAACAACCAGTTCTCCCGAAGTGGTGCGAACTGGCTGAATCCCACCACTGCCTCTGAGGTCCCTTTCAACTCTGTTATTCTGTTGCAAGAACTGACTTTTTAAAATGTGCAATTTATCTCTTTTGGAAAGACAATATTTTCAAACAAAGAGTGAACAATATGTTCTTATTTGGTATAGATTTTATGATAGTTTATAATAATACAATGGTGTTATTATGTAATTTATTTCTACCTTTTAGTATGTGATAATAATATACTATTATAAGGTAATTTTTGTAAACCAGCTGCATTTAGATGTTCAACATACATATTAGACGTTTGGTACTGTAATCTATTAGATTTTGTTAGGGTTTTAAAAAGATGTTTGGAGAGATCTTTTTAAAAATTTTCTTTTTGGCCTGCTATAATTTTAATTTTGTTCTATATCAATTGTCTTCAGTATTTAAAAATAAAATATCAAATTAAAAATGTGTGTAATGTCAAATTAATAGTGTAAAATATTTCTTGAAAATTGGTAATGATTTATGTCATGTTATAAAGGAAGTCCCCTTGTAGTGGTATCTTTCTATCAAAATGGATTCATCAAATTTGCTTTCATTCTGCAGTTTTAAAGTATTCTTGTATCACCTCAAATATTTTTGTCCGTTCAGTACAAGCTAACCCAGCACATTAGCTACTGTGCAGAAGCATGAATACCCCCTCAATTGAGTCAGTGCTTACTATGGTCTTTTTATATTTTGTAGTCTTATTTTTACCAGGAATTCAGTAATAGTGCAGCAGTTGTAATACTTACCTTGTAAACAGATGTTGCTGTTTCAAATGTTACATCAGAAACATTTTTAATTGCTATTTTTCCCTCTCCCTCCCCCTTTTAATAAATTCACCAGTGTACTTGTTTTATCATTTTTCCAATCACTTGAGATATAAAGGTTTCACCTCCCGCTTTTTCTACCTGGAAAAATGTTGAAACAGGAAATCCTTGGATTACTGGACAAAGCTACTTCTGAAAAAAGCTATTACTTTTTAAAAAAAATATATATCTCCTTTTGTAAATAGTTACATTTCCTAAAAGAAATATCTTAACATCTTCAGCTAGAGACTCTGGTGAAGAGGAAAAGGCTCATCACTACACCATGGAAATAGAACATTCCAATTCTATAAGGCTTAAGCTTTCTTTTTGCCAAAATCAGTTTGAGAGCTTTATTAAATCTGATGACAGAGTTCCAACTATTCATGCCATCAGGAGAAAATACATTTTGATTTCAATATCAGGACAACTTTGACTACAGGTTACATATCTCAGAGTCAAAATAAAGAATGGGAATATAACACCAAGGTTCTGAATCTCACGTTTTGCTCCATGAATGCTGTGTTAAATGCAAGCTGTTTGTAATACTTTTTGAAGAGGCATAATTTACATTTTGTTGCAATAGCTTTTTAGCAAGAGCAATAGTTCTTAGGCTTATATACTGCTTCACAGTGCTTTACAGGCCTTTCTAGGCAGTTTACAGAGTCAGCATATTTTCCCCAACAATCTAGATCCTCATTTTACTGACTTCAAAAGGATGGAAGGCTGAGTCAATTCTGAGCCGGTCAGGATCGAACTCCTGAAGTGAACTGTGAGTTAGCCTGCAGTCATGAATTCTAGCCACTGCACTACCATGGCTCTTTTTAGCTCTATCTAGCTATATTTTTTAAAATTTCTTTAAAATTTGCCAGTTTAAGAACAGAATTAAGATGATTTTATAAGCTCCATTTAGGTATAAGGTTTATATCAGGGATGGGATTCAAATTTTTAACAACTGGTTCTGTGGGTGTGGCTTAGGTGGTGGGCATGGCTTGGTGGTCATGTGACTGGGTGGACATGGCTTGGTGGTCATATTATTGACTGGGGGTGCCCAACTCAATATCACTCGCATCGAGGCACGCATCTCCTCGCCTGGCCTTTCATGACTGTGGGGATGCTGCAACAGTCGTAAGTGTGAAAAATGGTCATAAGTCACTTTTTTCAGTGCCATTGTAACTTTGAATGGTCACTCCACACAAGCAAAGTACCAGCAAAGGAGGGGAAAAAACCTCCAGAGACATTCTTGAGACAGGAAGTCTAGTCCTGCCAAGAACGTAATAAGGGTTAACGGAGAGGCAGTTTCTGTAAGCAACACCAGAATGTTTCCTTCCTGCCTTCCTTACAGGACTAGGCCAGTAATTTCTTCTAACAACTGGTTTTCCAAACTGCTTAGAATGTTAACAACCGGTTATAGCGAATAGGTGCGAACTGGTAGAATCCCACCCCTGGTTTGTTTGTAGATTGTTTGTTTGCACAGGAGATTATTTTTGTGTATGCAACAAGCATCTATAGCCATGAAAGTCAACTCTTCAGTATCATTACCATCTGCTTGCATGTGGAAAATTGTGTGGAAATTCATTGCCCAAGCAGAACTATAGTGACTCATGTTCCACAAAGCTAGAAAATTGAAAGCTTAGAAGGATACCTTACAAATGTTTTCTATGCTAATGTTAATCATGATAGAAAAATTTTCTTGTGTACAACTTATTTGCCATGTACTAATGCTTTTAAATTTGTTTTTCCAAACTAAACTACACGCTATTTTAAATACTCTAAATTTTGGGAAAAGATTTCTCCTATATAGTTGTACTTTGAATAAAAATATCTTTGCAAACCCTAAGAAAAACAGATACAAATTATACAATAAGATAATGTTCATTTTGTAAACTAATATGCAGTCTTTTTTCTAAGCCAATTTATTTATTCTTTTTGGTGTTTACATACAAGTAAGGTAAAACAGTATTGAAATGTCACTTTCATTTCTACATTAAAGAAAGATTTCCAAAATGAATCAAAGCAAAGAATATAATTTGCATGCAAAACATTTGTTTCTTAATCAGACTCATAAATTCTGCTGGACATTTAATCAATTACATTTATTGGATCCACCAGCCATTTTTTATATATCTAAGGCAGAAAAAACAATGGATCTTAGATTTTAGGCATTAAATAGATAGCATCAGAGTAGGTTGTATTATAAATGCATGAATGTGGAACACCAGCCAGAAATTAAGTTCTCATTATGTTTGCTTTCATTTATATTCTGTTTTTCCCTTACATTCTCAATCTAGGACTACAGTCCATCAGAATTCATCTGGCTAGCTACACAGACCAGAATATTTTATAAAATGGAACCATTTTCCTGAAAATTGGTTCATATACAGATTTACATTGAGTTGCCTCAGTCCTACACAGTATGCTTTTTCTAAGACAAGTCATTGATTTCTATGACTAACTGCAGTAAGTGAGAGACTTGGGCATATTCTAAAAATATCACCATACATAAATAGATTTCAGGTTTGTGAAAGTTTTTGTAAGTGCATTTATACAAGCAAAAGTTCCCTCGGTCAATAGATGTTTATGCTTCATAATGAAGACAAGAATTAGCGATATGACTGACCTTTATACAATTGAATACATGAACCTGTTTTGCTGAATGGATGTAATATAGAAGAGGAAAACATCTTCTGGCTTCACATTATCTTGTGCCTCATTAGATGTGCTCTTGGTAGAAAAATTGTACGCAATTTTCTTTTATTCTGTATTAAGATAGTGTATTGTCATTATACAACAAGAAAGATATAACTAGTGGATGTCTCCTATTGTTAGTAACTACATGAATTTAGACAATTAAAGTGAAGTGACAAATATAGAAGTCAGTGACCATCTACTTCTGTAGTTTTAGAATATTGATCATAATTTATAACTGATTGTATATTTAGTTGTTTAGAAAACAGAACAAAGCAACTGTTATTCTCTTCTGCTACTTTTAATGTTGCTAACTGTTCCAAAGTCCTTTCTAGTTTGGGCCAAATAGTTACACTTAAATATTCAGCAAGTGCATGCATAATTCAAAAGACTTTCTTATGAAATGCATATAAGATTATGGACTTGTTCTAAATGCCTTTGCATATTTTATGATGTATCATTCTATGAATTTAACTGATAAGCAGTTATATACAGATGAGAAGCCAAGTGGACATTAGATAATGGTTATGATTCTTACTTTGCTTTCTGTGCCAATCATAAAACAATAATACAATGCTGTATACTTTGATTTTCCAAAATTCCATGTACCTTTATATTCTTTTTGGCAATTGCATGCATCTGTGTTTTGTTTTGTTATGAACAATGTGAGCGGAAGAACAAAACACACACATGAAATATTAAGCAAAGAATAGCAATATAATAATTGTTTGAAAAGATAATTTCTACAGAAGAGATATGGCAATATTTTATAAAAGAATATAAAATTTCACTTTCCTTTGATAGCTGGGAACCCTTGACCTCATGAAAGAATGTTCAAATATATCTAATACTATCCTCGATAAGGTATAGTATTTTTGTGAGTAATTCTACAGTCTCAAAATATGGCATTTGCCATCTTTTATACTTCTAGCAGGTATCAAATGTTTATGTGAGAAAGTACTAACCTATCCATTTGCCTTGCCCTGCAAGGTACTTTTAAGGGATAAACACCACATGAACATGATCAATTAAGGTGGTGTGTATTTATTCATTAATTTCTTTATCCAATTTTATGTAAATTCAGTCATTATAAAAATATAAAACAATAATGATTAACGATTAAAATATACTAAAAAGTAGATGTGTGTGTAAAAGTGGGGGTTGAGCTCTGTACTTTTATAATGGTATCTGTATTTTTGGGAAATGTAAAGTTTTAACTAGCCAAACCATGCATAAGCATCAGAAAAGAAATAATTTTATGCAGGAGAGTGCAGGGAAAATTTGAGCTCATCATTGAAACCTCATGAGCATTGATCTGGTCCATTCCTACAGATGTTCTCCGTGTCTAAATATATCTATCTATATCTATCCAGCATTTCCAGTATCACCATAAATTTCACTATGATCCCAATTATTAAGCTGCAGCAGTTATTTCTGAGAATACTATTTTTGGTGAAAATTGCAATGCCACTTCCAGTTTTCACTTATATTACTTTATTCTTTCCTTTAAACTTCATTTTTTGATCATATTTTTGGCACAGACCTTTTCTTTCTATGTCTACTCAAATTCCTATTATAACAAGAAAACTTTTGTTAACATATACCGTGTTTCTCACAAACTAAGGCCGGGCCTTCTTTTTTTGCCCTGAAAAAATGGCTAGACCATCTTTTGGGGGGTGACTTAATTTCCTCCCCTCATGTGCACCCCCACCTAGAGCACCCCATGCTCACGATGCCACTTCTACCTGCTAATAGAAGTGCCCCGAGGACAGAGTCACCAGCCGCTTCTATCGGCCGAGGCATGGCTACGCATTGGGTTCCCAACTGCAAACTCAGTCACGTACATATACCGTTGTCAGAATAAATATCAGACAATCTCAAGATTCCCGCTGCATTTCTGCTTCCAGAGCCAGCTGCTCTTCTTTGTTCCCTCAGATAGCTTTATTTCCCCTGCCCCCAATTTCCCACTGCAACCACTTGGACGGAATGGGCCACAGGAGGGTCGTTAAAGAAGCTGATTCCACCTATCACCTGCAATGGGCAGTTCCGGGTCCCTCCGCTTATGCTGCCAACTAAGGGAACTTGCAGTTTACTCAATTGCTTAACCGGTTTCAAAGGGAGGTTGGGGGGATCTTTGTGCTCCTTGCCATCCACTAGCATCTTCGAGGGGGAAGGTATGCTTCGAGGGGGAACGTGTAAATTGCTGTCCGTAAAACTGCAAGCTAAACAGCCCACCTTTTTCCTACCTTCTTCTTGAGGTTTCCCTTCCTTTGTCTATGAATATTGTAATATTTAAGTTATTTGAATGCACTGGAATATCTACGAATGGGGGATTTAATAGATGTCATTCAAGTGGTCGGACTGCAAGCAAAACCTCAAGAAGAAGGTAGGAGAAAGGCAGGTTGTTTAGCTTGCAGTTTTACGGACAGCAATTTCCAGGTTCCCCCTCGAAGCATACCTTCCCCCTCGAAGATGCTAGTGGATGGCAAGGGGCACAAAGATCCCCCTGACCTCCCTTTGAAACCAGTTGATCAATTGAGTAAACTGCGAGTTCCCTTAGTTGGCAGCCTAAGCGGAGGGGCCTGGAATTGCCCATTGCAGGTGATAGGTGGAATCAGCTTCTTTAGCGACTCTCCTGTGACCCATTCCATCCAAGTGGTTGCAGTGGGAAATTGGGGGCGGTGGGAAATAGAGCTACCTGAGGGGATGAAGAAGAGTGGCTGGCTCGGGAAGCAGAAATGCAGTGGGAATCTTGAGATTGTATGATATTTACACTGACAATGGTATATGTATGCGATTGAGTTTGCAGTTTGGAACCCAATGTGGAGCCATGCCTCGCCACGAGGCTGCTTCTATTGGCCGATAGAAGCATCTGGTGACTCTGCCCTCAGGGTGCTTCTATCGGCCAATAGAAGTGGCCTCGTGATGAGGCGTGGCTGCCCGCAGGGTGCTCCTGTTAGGAGTGCCCCGCAAGCAGCTGCGCCTCGACATGAGGTTGCTTCTATCAGCTGATAGAAGCGGCTGGTGACCCTGCCCTCAGGAAGCTTCTATCGGCCAATAGAAGTGGCCTCGTGGCAAGGCGATTCTGCCCAGGGGGTGCTTCTATTGGCCAATAGAGGCAAGTCTGCCCACGAGGTGCTTTAGGTAAGGCTATCTGCAGGGGGCTCCTAAAGGCAAGTTCCCTCCTGCCCTTCCCCCCATTTCTCTTCACCTCGTATAGTTCAAGAGATGTGAGAAATGGTGGGGAATGCATGGTTTAAATAAGCCTAAATTTTGGGGGAGGGCTTAATTTCACCTTATGCCTAGAAAACATGTTGGGCCTTCCTATTGGGAGGGCTTTATTGTCAGAGAAACATGGGTATGTACATTTCCTATCTATTTTTGACCTACTGTTTCTACCCCATCTTCCTCTGATGTTGAATTTGAAATGCTATATCCCTTACAACAGGTATCTGTCCTCTTATAATACATAAAGTGCCATATTAGTGGCAGCAGTATAATAATAGCCTCTCTAATCTTTAAAATAGAAATTAATTGTGACCCTCATAGCTTACTTTGATAATTGTTGTTATTATATAGACAGATTTTGTTCTTCATGCTCCACAAATACAAAATAATTTTTGTATTAAAGAAATATGATCCAGAACATTAAAAGAGCCAACATAAAAATATAATTGGCATACACTGTTTACTCCACTGAGATTATGTTTTACTTTTGTTTTGTATAATATTTAGTCCACACGCCCTTCTGATTGGCTAAGAATAGTATACAATAAATTTGTTCTTAAATCCAGAGTTCAGTTCTTTATGAAATCTTTGAATTAAATTTGAATTTGAATGGATTACTCCTTGGATGCAATGTAGTAAGCTATTAAAATGGAATAGTTGGCTAGTGCACAACTGATTGCAATGTGAATTATGCTTTATCTATGAAAATATTATATGTAAAATAACATTTCACCTTCCTGCTAAAAAAAAAATGAAAATAACACTGCTCTTTCTGATTACATTTGATACAAAATGTTTATTACAGAAATCTAATCAGATTTCATACAATATAATTGTATCTCCCAATTATTGGAATTACTTCTCCATTTGTCTTCATAATTTAATCCAGAAGGTACAGGGATGTGAAGACATATAGTTTTCCATATTATTATGCATTTGATTTGTTTACATTTTGTTTATTAATTTTCATCCTAATTACTTTTTAAAAAAATTTCTGGTAGCTCAAGACTATTCTAATTTTTTTCCTACTCTTAGACACAAATTGTTGTCTGCATTTGTAAACATTTTCTCGATCTATTAATTCATATGATCAATAAATAAATTGAAAAAAAATGAGACCAGGACTGGAGCACATGAGACTTCAATTGTTACTGCTTGAAAATGAACAATTGTTGAACATTAGAATTTTCTTTGGATTTAAGTATTGTAATATACAGCCCACATTTCTGAACAGAGTATCACTGGATACTTTGTCATATTCTCTGCAGAGACTGAGACATACTACATTTGTGCCATTCCATAATTACTAAGGAAACTGATAAAAAAAGCAAGAATTTTTTTCTTGTACACGTGGATTGTATTTTTAATATGCTTATACAGAAAATATTCTTATTTTCTTTAGAACCTTCCCAGAAATGTATCAACTATTTTGCACTTTTCTAGATCCTTCTTATCTTTTTTGAGAAAAAAGACATTTTTTCTAGTCTAGTTGTCTGACACTTTATTTCTCAAAGATAGGTGTGTGTGTATGTGTGTGTGTGTGTGTGTGTGTGTGTGTATGAGAGAGAGAGAGAGATTCAATTTTTTTTACTACCAGTTCTGTGGGCGTGGTTTGGTGGGCGTGGCAGGGGAAGGATACTGTAAAAACTCCAGTCAGAGGTGGTATTTGCTGGTTCTCTGAACTATTCAAAATTTCCGCTACCTGTTCTCCAGAACTCTGTCAGAACCTGCTAAATGCCACCTCTGGGGTGTGTAATCATCGTCATCATTTTATCCATTGTCTATCCAATGCAGGATTATGGCCTCTTCCGCCTGTTTCCAACCAATATGATCCTGAGCTTTCTTTTGCCAATTGGGCCTGTAATACTTGCTGATGTTGTTGATCCATCTTGTTTTAGGTCTGTTTTGTGGATACTTTTTATTAAATGGGATCCATTCTATGACTGCCTTGATCTACCTGCCATCAGTTGTTGTTGCTTTGTGACCAGCCCATTTCCATTTCTATTTTTCTCTTGATGCTATTGTATACCTTCAATTGTTCTCTAATCCATATGCAGGTCTTCCTATCTTATAATCAAGGATGGGATGCTACCAGTTCTGCCAGCTCTATAGAACGGTAGCTCTGAAGAGCAGCAGACACCGAACTGGTTCTGTGTTTGCTGCTGTTTGGCCCACCGGCCTGCCCAGGCTCTTACCTGTCCTTTATTTCCTGCTTTTTCAACCTCAGCTGCTTTGCGCAGCATAGCTGAGGTTGAAAGAGCAGGACAAAAGAGCCTTTTCAAACACTGCGCACCTACACGCAGCGCTTTTCAGCTGTCTGGGCGGCACAGCTTAAGGTTTTTTACATGAATGCTTAGTCAGATGCAAAACATAGTCACCACACTGGTAGTAACACTGGATGAATTCCACCCCTGCTTATAATGCTGAGCATGTATCTTTCCATGGCTTTTTGCACCACTCATAGCTTTTGTTTCAATTGTGTGGTTATGTTTTACTAGCCTATGTTAGAGCAGGTAGCACATACTAATCAAAAACTTTTCTTTTCAGACATAGTGGGAGGTTGTTCTTGAAAATTATGCTTAGCTTGCTGAATGCTTGTCAACCACATTTAACACACTATTCCATTTCCTTTATTGTATCACCTTCCATTGAGATCTGTTGACCAAAGTATATGTAATGGTCTACTACTGGGTTCAGTTCCAAGTGGGAAGAAAGACACTGGAAACATGGCGATTGCTTGGAAAGATTGTTTAATGGTGGACAGGACCACATTGAGGTCCTGGGCAAAAAGAACACATGGGTGAGAAAGGGAGAGAGATTTATAACCTCTGTTGGGCTTTGAACTTACTTCCTGTTCCTGTGGCAAGAAATGTATCCTGATTGGTTGTCAGACTCCCATGGGACCATACAGGGGTAATTTGATAGGTTGTCTTGAGTCCCTTGGTTGAATTTTGCTGGGTGATGCAATGAAGGGGCTTTGGGGGATTCCTATTATGGCTTAATGACTTTGTCCTTGTTTGGATCTGAGTGAGGGCTAATCCTATCACTCTGGAGCTGAAGGTCTTTTGTGTTGTAGATAAGATGTCTTTTGTCTTTCTGGGGCTATTAACAAAGGTGGAGACTGCTTTCCAATAGCATGTTTCTCCTTTTCTCATCCAGGGAGATATAATATTCTGTCTTTTTAATATTTCCTAGAATATTTCATTTTTCTAGGAGAAGGGTGGGTGCTAACTTTCTACCCTACATATAGTTCTTCTGCAGATTTAAATTTGTTCTTTTTTTGGTGAATTTATTAAAAATAACCTGGCTCTTTTTCAGATTTATGTTTAAGCCAAATGGTTGTCCTACTTCGTGTAGCTCTTGTATGTGTCTTTGTAGCTCTTCTGGGTCTTGTGAGAAAAGAACAACATTGTCTGAAGATCTTAAGTGATTTAAAATTGATTTTAATTCCATCTTTTGCCCAGTCTAGTTTGCAAAATATTTCTTCAAGGGAGGCAAAGAAAAGGATAGATGATATTGCATAACCTTGTCCTATGTTGATTTCCACTCAAGAAAGTGCCATGAAATATATATGTATATGTATGTCAAAGTAAGTGGGTATTCTTTAATAATGTTTCTATAGGTCTCGTACTTTTTTCCTGCTCTTTCCAATTGCTCATTAGAAATTATGAGGAAAAATTTTTGATTTTTGTTTTAATTTTGAGAGCATGACTTCTAAATGCAACAAGCCTCCTGCAACCCTCTGCCAGTGGCTGGTCCTTCACTGTTTCCAGGGCGGTCCCACGGGCCAGATCTAAGCACCACATAGGCTGGATCTGGCCCGCAGACCTTGAGTTTGACACCCCTGCTTTAGTAGATGAAGAAAAATCTTATGTTACAGGCTATGTTAGAGCAAAAATATGTGACCATTCACTGAGCAAAACTATTATGAACCCAAATTCTGTGAGAGGCAATAGGATGAGATACAGGACCCTCTTTGCAAAGTCTCCTTTTCTGTAGAATCAACTACCTTTAGATATAAATATATCAGTCTTCATAACTAACATTTAGAAATGTATTAAAACCTGATTTTTATAGCAACCACTTCAGAATTAGGGGTGTATGAATTAGATGCTAGATGTGTTGGGCAGTATTATTTAGTGGAAATGACTTTGTTTTATATTGTTTTAAAACAGCTCATTAATTTTTTTGCTACATCTTATATTGTATGCTTTATTATACCTGTAAACCGCTTAGAGTAACACATTTGAAACAGCATCAAAGTAGACATTTTCAGGAAATAATAAAATAATAACAGTAATAATAAAAACAATGAGCAATACAATTCCATAGGCTACTGAGAAATATGTAGGAAAGTGTGGCATCCATAGCTTTCCAATACCATATCCTCAATGCTCTTAAACATAAAAAAAATCACTTAGAAAAGAGAAACTACCTGGGGATTGAAGTTCAGAATGAATCAGGATACCGTATGGCAGAGATTGTTTATATAAATGCATCTGTCAATGAGCACCTTACGGTTAGTTCTGTTTATATACAGTATATGTCTATATCTGTGTTTGGGGGTCAATATCTGAACTATGAATTTTTTATATATGTAAAAAAGTAATACTTTAATTCTGAGAAAACAGCCTTACTCTTCTTTAACAATATACTTTAAAAGTGCATAGAATATATGTCCTTTTTCAATCATCCTGAATGCCATACCAAATGTCATGTCCCTGTTGGAATCTGATTCAGAGGGGGAGGTTGAGCAGCTGACAGGGAGTGGGAGTGTGGCTCCAGTGTCCATCGAAGAAACTGGGGAAGGGCACAGTCCGGCTGGGCATTCAGAGGAAGACCCAGGGCCACCCCCTCTTCATCCTGGGTCATGCAGAGAGGAACGAAGAGAGCAACACGAGTTATGTGGGTTACAGGGGAGAAAAGGGCCCTGGTTCCCTTCATTAGGTGCAGCTGGGAAAACAGGATATAAAAAGGGTGTTTGCGCACAGCACCTTGCTGGAAGCAAAGCGTGAATTATCTTTGTTTCTCAAATCTTATCTGGGTTCTGGCATCCTCCCAACTGTGTGTGTTTTGTTATCTTTTGAAGTCTGCAGTTCCTTATCCTTTCCTGTCTCGTTAATTGCTGCAGTGTGGTTTGTGTTGGTTTTTATTTATAATTTATACCGTGTTTCTCACATAATAAGGCCGGGCCTTATTTTTTTTTTTGAGCCCCGAAAAAACGGCTAGGCCGTCTTTTCGGGGGGTGACTTAATTCCCCCCCTTGCATCCTCGCCAACAGCCACTCCTAACGGGCGATCATGGCGAAGCACAGAGAGCTCCCTACTCCCACCTTTGCTGCAGACACCTTTGGCACCCACCGCTGTTGCTTTCCCTTCTGCCCATTACGCCGCCACGTTTGGAGCTGACGCTTCCGTGTTTGGAGTGCCGCCGCCATTTGGAGCTCCAAACGCGGAAGTGGCAGCTGCAAACATGACGGCGGGCGATCTTTTTATTTTGGTCCGCGCGAAGTTCAGAGCGAGCAAGAGAGGGAGACTGCGATGCCTCCATCCGAGATGGCAACCTCACTAGTGGATCACAACGTGGCTGGAAGCCAGAATCGGCGGGATACGATGGCGATCTTTTTGGAGCGAGAGGAAAGGGAGAGAAGAGTTGCGAGGCGTAATTTGCAGGAGGAAGTGGGTGTACCCCACAGCAGGGAGCCCAAGGAAGAAGGGCTGGTAGGCAACGGAGAGCGTCCCGTAGCTCCGGAAGCAGCCTAGAGACGCGCCCGGGAAGAGGTGCTCTCCCGAGGCTCTCGCTGGAGATTTCCCTCCCTCACACCCCCGTCGAAGTTGCAGGCGTTCGGGTGCCGCGACGGCGGGGCGTGAAA
This sequence comes from Notechis scutatus, assembly GCF_049901735.1. NCBI lineage: Eukaryota > Metazoa > Chordata > Lepidosauria > Squamata > Elapidae > Notechis > Notechis scutatus. The sequence continues at coordinate 49,155,543 of NC_142013.1, read as the reverse complement.
GGCGGCCCGAGGAGGCAAGCGGAGGAGGCAAAGTGGAAGCCGAAGCCGGCGCTTGGAAGGCGAGCCTGCTTCGGACAGCGTGCAAGCTGACGAGGGCTGCGGCGGGCGTTCACTCTCCCAGCCGGCGGGCCCAATCAGCGGCCGGCAAGCGGCAGCTCGAGGAAAGGCTACCTTTGGAAAGGCGAGGAGCGAAAAAGAGGCAGGGGAGGGAGGGAGGGAGTCGGGGGTGAAGGGAGAAGAAATCACTAAAGACTCGGGATTAAAGGAGCCGCTTTTGTTCGACGGCGCACTAATAGCGGCAGCCAATAAACGCCTCACGCCCTCTCGTTTGGGGGCGGAGTAGGAGGGGGAAACGCCGGGCGGCGAGTGGGGGACGGAGGGAGACGAAAGGGCTGGATTCTAATCCTCTCCTTTCTTGTGGAGGGGGGGGAGAGAGAGAGTCATTTTATCAATGGGGGCAGCGCAGGAGTCAAGGGCAAAGGTGCACCACGTTTCCTTGGCGCTTGTCTTCCCTCTCCCCGGATCCAGCCGGGCTGGAAGAGGGGGGTGGGGGGGCGGGGAAGTGGGGAGACCGACAACGGGAAGCACGCGGGGCGTCGAAAGTGAGAGCAAACCAAGAGGAGCTAGCAGCGCCCCTCGTTCTCCTTCTATCTCTCCCTCCCTCCCCCCTTAAACCCCCCTCTCTCTCCCGAAGCCACCTAAGTTCGGGCCGGATGGAACCTGGCGAACGTTAATAGACCGGGCAAGGCCAGGCAGGGCTGGGTCTGGGTGGGAAGCAAACACGGCGACACTTCCTTCGGAGAGCTCTGACAAACGGGGAGAGAAGGGGGTCGGTATTTCCCTCCCCCTCCCCCTCCCGCTTCTTCCGAAGAATTTGCTACAACGGAGGGCAAAGGAGGGAACCCACTGAAGAAATCCAGTCCCCGCTCAAAGGGACGCCGCCTCCACACAGCGGCAGTGCTCCAAACACGAAGCCGGCTGCTTTCTGGCTCTTTAGCAACTGGCTTCGTGTTTGGAGCACTGCCGCTGTTTGGAGCTCCAAACGGCAGCGGAAGCTCCAAATGCGGAAGCTCCAAACATGACGGTGGGGATCTTTTTATTTTGGTCGCGAAGTTCAGAGCGAGCATGAGAGGGAGACTGTGATGCCTTGCTAAAGAGCCAGAAAGCAGCAAGGGCGCCAGGTGGAAAGGACAGGGTCGCGATCACACGGAGATGCCCAAAGCGCGGAGCGCACATAACTAAAGGCGGCGCACGCAGTTGGCTTGGGGACTACAAGGCAGCATCTGCGCCTCTTCCCGGGCGCATCTCTAGGCTGCTTCCGGAGCTACGGGACGCTCTCCGTTGCCTACCAGCCCTTCTTCCTTGGGCTCCCTGCCGTGGGGTACACCCACTTCCTCCTGCAAATTACGCCTTGCAACTCTTCTCTCCCTTTCCTCTCGCTCCAAAAAGATTGCCATCGTATCCCGCCGATTCTGGCTTCCAGCCACGTTGTGATCCACTAGTGAGGTTGCCATCTCGGATGGAGGCATCGCAGTCTCCCTCTCTTGCTCGCTCTGAACTTCGCGCGGACCAAAATAAAAAGATCGCCCGCCGTCATGTTTGCAGCTGCCACTTCCGCGTTTGGAGCTCCAAATGGCGGCGGCACTCCAAACACGGAAGCGTCAGCTCCAAACGTGGCAGCGTAATGGGCAGAAGGGAAAGCAACAGCGGCGGGTGCCAAAGGTGTCTGCAGCAAGGTGTTTGGTGGGAGTAGGGAGCTCTCTGTGCTTCACCATGATCGCCCGTTAGGAGCGGCTGGTGGCGAGGAATTCCGGCCCGCCGGGCGCTCCTAACGGCAAGTCTCCCCGCCCTTCCCCCTTGTTTTGCATATTTTAAAAAGGGCCTAAATTTGGGGGGAGGGGCTTAATTTGATTTTATGCCCAAAAAACATGCTGGGCCTTCCTATTGGTGGAGGCCGTATTGTTGGAGAAACACGGTATGTACTTTGGGTTCAGACTGAATTTCTTCCCTTTAAAAACTGTTCTTGGGAGAGTTTTTTCTCCAGCTGATGATAACTGGACATCGGGTGCCAAGTTGGAGGTATTAAAGGGACTTTACCTACTTTTGTGATTTTGTTGCTTTTGTGACACGCCCCAGGTCATCACACCAAAAGAAATTTTTTGTTTTTAAGGTACAAAACTTAATTAGCTCAAACATTACTAAAGTATTATAATCCTGAGAATATTACAGATTAAAATTAAATGGGAAATGCCACTGAGTTTCCATAATAATGCATCAGATGAAGACAATTAAATAAGGAAACATGAAGTTAACAGATTACACTCTTCTTAATGGTCAATAACACTTGCTTCAATAATGCTGACACCAGACTTTTTTTTGAGATATTAAGTGACTTGAAAAGTATTCATGAAGTTCTATACAGTTTAAAAGTTAATCTTAACCCATTTGCTACTCCCTGTGAATTTCTATGCCAGTAAGCATTTCCACTCATGTAATTTATAACAACATCCAGCCACACTTCCAGAGATACACAGACTTTATATAAATCATTAGTGCTGGAGTCCTCAGTGTGTAAACACTGAATGAATAGAATAAAGTTTTGAAGGTAAGGTAACAATTTAAATATAAATTGAGTAGTGTAGTGTCCTCAGTGTGTAAAGATGCTTAGCAATTTCTTTAAAATATACTTTATTCAGTTTCTGGATGCGAGCAATACAATATTTTTCTTTTTTTAAAAAAAAAAAAGGCTGTTAGGGCTACAGGGAATTTTCTGATGACATGGTGATGTAATTGGTATAGGGAAGGTCTAACATTTAGTTCTTTGGAGTATTTTTGCTGTCAAAATAATTGAATTCATTCATCATTTTGTAGTGATGTGTACAAACCACAGTGTCCAAACAACCATTCACTCTCTCCAGGTATTTGCTGCAACCAATCAGAAAATATGTTTGAAGAGAATATACTGAAACAAAATCTAAAAATTAGCCTTAATCTCTCTGGGTTAATAAGTTTGAATCAAACAAATTCCCTTTCTTCAAGGATCATAAAATTTCTCCCATTCCATTTACTCTGATCAAACCTTTTCTAGGAAGGAGAGATTAAATGGCAATAGAATTCATTTTTACAATTTACTTACAAGAGTGGAGTAGAAAAATAAAGAAGCAGAGAAGGAACAGTATGATATTTTTTGAGGTCCAGAAATATTTATATAATAAATATGTTAATGTTATCATTGCATTAGAAATAAATAGTTCTCACTAGTTTTGTTGACCTTATTTATAACTTATAGTTATTGCTAATAATTCTACTCATACCTAAAGGTAAGCACATAAGAATAGCTTTGTTGGATCATTTTCATCTTGTATTTTGTTTCCTATGGTGGTCCACCAGATGTTGGGTGTGTTGCAGCTGGTATTAGGATGCCAGTTTACCATTGTTGTAGCTGATATTAGGATACAATCTAGAAGAAATATGAGTTTCAAGACAAATACCCTCTGATAGATAAGGGGGGTTATTTTTTTACTGATTGATCCAATTCCCATTTAAATCAATCCAAGTTAGTCAATTATACAGTGTACAAAAACACCTTCTGCTTTTTGTTCCAAATACTTTCCAATTAGTCTAAATTTGCAAAAGTGCTTTGGAATATGTGGGATTTATCTGCAATTTGTTAAATCAATCACCATTGTTTCTGGAAGTCTCCCTGAAGCATTCTGCTGTTATTTTGGAAAGAGACATGGCTATTTTAAAGAGTTGCAGGAGAGTATCTTGTCTTCATATGTTTTTCTGGTACACATGTAAGTCTGTCTGTTACAATAATAAGGAGGATTTTGGCTTAATTTACAATATCAAAGCTATTGTGCTGTACTTCAAGCTGCAGTGCTACAATGACCACAATTGCTTCAATTATAGGAAGGGTTAGTGTAGCTGACTGATTGTAGATTTGTAACTGTGCTGAAGAACTTTGTCAGAAAAGGTAACATGGCATTTTCATCAAGCTGTGGTCAAGAAAGTCTGGGCTAATGTTCACCATTAGCATGTTAAAAACATACCAAAGGTAAAGAATTATGTGCAACCTCTATGTTTATTATGGGATATTAGCCTAAACTGCACATCTTCAATAAATCAGGAGCAAGTGAAGAAATTCTGACATATATATGTGGTTATTATGGCAATGGTGAACTACCCTGTAAAAAATCTCACCACAACATTTCATGTCAATAACTCAACATGGCTCAGATATGGATACCAACAGCAGGTATTCCAGGCTGGATGGTAGCCTGCAAGCTACTGGAGAAGAGCAAGGACCAGCTTTTATCAGTCAGGGTTTTTATGATGATGTTGGAGGAAAGCCTTCAGGAAGTCCAACATTTGACAGTGCCCATGACAAAAGAGATCACCTACACTGTACAAAGTTATATCAAATTGGAACATGAAATGTTAGAGGCATGTCTTTTGGGAAACTCAAAATTGTAAAAAGAGAAATGATTAGAGTGAACATAGATTTCCTTGGCATTAGTGAGTTTCACTGATAGGCAGTGGTTAATTCAAAATCAGATGAGTTTATGGTTTATTTTCCTGGAAATGATATGATTAGATATCAATGTCAACATTCTATAAATCTGCACCCCAATTGTAGACTCATGATGAAATTGAATGTTTTTTACAGTGAGCTTCAATGGGTTCTCAAGTAAATACCAAAAAAATGATCTTTTGTATAATATGGGGGATTTCAGGGCATATGTAGGCCAAGGAGGAGTTGCATGAATAGTTTGGACTAGGTGATCAGAATGACGTCTAGTGCAATTTTGCCAGGAAAATTATCTCAGCACAATAAACACATGGTTTATTCAATACAAGTGACATTTATATACATGGACAGCACCAAATGGACAGCACCAATCAGATAGATTTTATTTTATGCCGACAATGCTGTAAATGTTCATTTGCATCTGTTCAGACACTTCCTGGCATTGATGGTAGCTTAAACCATCAGCTAATAGCAGCTAAACTGAAACTCAAACTGTGCAAAGTGAAAAAAGGTACTATCCTCCAAAATTCAATGTGAACATCTCACATTGCTATAGAAGTTATGAATAGGTTTCAGTGACTGGATTTAGAAGAGAAAGATCCAAAAGAACAGTGGCGAGAGATCCAAGGTTTCAAGACAATGGAAATTGCATGGGAAACGTGTGTCACACCAATAACCAAAGGGAACAAACAAGTGGCACCATGACACCATCAAAATAGCTGCTCAGTAAAAGTGGACAAAGCCAAGGGTAATAAACCCCTGTGGATAAGAATGTTGGATTTAGTTATATGTTCCAACACTTAAATTGTCTTGGTCTTTATGTCACCAAGAATATATATTAAATTTTTATTATTTGTAGCATCCTGCTAAATTCTGTATTCTTGCTAGAGAGAAGCAGATTGAATGTTTCAGCAAAAGTCCATGCGGTTTTCTTGGCAACACTTTTCAAAATGGCTTGGCAGTCCTTTCTAGGGATGAGCAAATGTGACAGGCCAAAAGTCACCAGCTGTCTATGTGCTTCAAGCAAGACTAGACCTCACAGTGTCATATTTTTCAGCCTACAGAAAATATTTTAGGATAATTTAGGGCAATTAAAATTTAAGCTACATGCCAAACTAAGGGCATTGTTCTGAGGTTATAGTCAAATCAGAGGCACAGGAACTAGGATTCTGCTTTCTTTTTGGCCATTTTTGATGACTGAAGCTAGTTTTCTAATGAAGAAGCTAATTTAACAGCTTTGAGATCTGAAGGTATTACTATTGTACTCTCCTCTATTCTTATCAAATCCTATAATTAGGAGTGTCTGACAGGGAGATAGTTACTTAACCATCTGCCCCCAGTGTTGCTGATTCAGCTCCAAAATATCTTATTTACATTATTCTGCAAGAATATTAGAGCTGATTTCCATCTTTTTATCAAGCTAGTTAAAATTCTGAAACACTTATCAGTGTCTCTTTGATGAGAAACATTTGTGAGTAAGAATTCCATTCTACTTATCTTAGTCAATGTTGATAACTTATCCATACTTCCCCAGTTTTAATGACAGAAACATTGCGGTACTGTAGTTCATTCTTCCAGGAGGCCAGTCCTACAGTATATATCTCATCACTTGGCAAATTATTCTGGTAAAATAGAAGTTTCCTATAGAAAAGAATATCTGTAGCTTAAAGTTGAACTATGGAATTTTGATACTATCTGAGCTTGTTTGTTTGCTTGAAGATGTTTTATTACCTAACAAGGTAACATCATCAGTGCAAGCAAACAAACAAGCTCAGAGAGCATCAAGAACTACAAATAGAGATCAGTTATGTGTGGCTGGCTCAGCCATTTGCCTTTGTACAAAAAACTGATAAGGACCATCATAACAATTCATAGCTTCTTTCTTTCATTATACAAATGGAGCATGATTGTGCACTTTTTTTCCACTTGCTAAAATTTCTTTCCTGCATTATTACTTTTGGTAATCCTTATTCCTTTTTTGTGAGGAATTACTTTTGAAGAAAGTAATTCAGTTCTACTATGCTGGTAGCTGAGAAATAAATTAGGACCTCAAAGCAGTAGAGTTGCACAGTGGGAGGGGGAAGAAACTCTGGAGAAGGTGTTCCGATGCGAGATAAAGAAAGGGTTGTCAGTTTCATTTCAGGAAAGCAGTTAATCTTTCTTCATCCAGTCCTAGGAAGAATGGAAACCTAACAGGATGTAAATAAAAGGTTTGTTTTATGGTCAGGTTTGCAGGAGCATTGAGTATGCTATAACTCTTGTTGGTGCCATAATTTTATCTACCCAAGTAGTTTTATCTACCTTAGCAATGTATCTGGGGTCCATGGAACTCCTCCAATATCAAACATCATGCTGTAGCTTGCCTTCTTTTATAGTTAAAGTCAGCCAATTCTCAATCCAAGATAAATAATTTGTTGTTTATAGGACTGTCAACATTTCACTCTGCAGTTCCTTATCCATAAGAAATTGATCTAGTTGCTTTCTAGTCTATATCTCCTTTGCTTTGGTAATGTTCACTGCTATTTCTTTGATTCGTTGAACTTATCAGATAATTTGGAGTAGAACCATGAAACACAAAATACAAAAAAGGAAAAGATTTTTCCCTGTATAACAGATATCCATTTAGTTGTGGTCACCTGGATTGCATTACAATAGGTTGGGTTATCTAGGGACCTTTCTATAAAGATGTTGTGTCATAAGTACTACAATTACTTTCAAATATGATCTGGAGTTTGCAGCTGATGCAAAATTCAATTATTTGACTGTTAAGTGCAGTAGTTAAAGGAATACATAAAATTAGTGCTGAAAGTGATGCATTTATTGCGTGCAAGCTACAAGGCCCTTTGATCTTTGCACATCTGCCTCTCATATTCTTGCAGAGATAATGTTTAATGTATTTGTATTCTACTTATATTATTCAGGGAAGAGTTTAAAACAGAACTTCAGTGCACTAGTATTATAACAGTATGTGCTATTATAAAAATGTTATCATTGCTCTAGATAAGAGTATGACTGGCTGAAGAATTCTGGAAGTTGAAATTCACACATCTGAAAGTTGCTAAGGTTGAGAAACACTACCCTATCTGTCTATCATCTATCTATCTATCTATCTATCTATCTATCTATCTATCTATCTATCTATCTGTCTATCATGTATCCATCTATCTATCTATCATGTATCTACCTATGCATCTATCTATTTCTCTATCTATCTATCTATCTATCTATCTATCTATCTATCTATCTATCTATCTATCTATCTATCTATCTATCTATCTATCTATCTAAACAAATGCCCAAATTTTCAATCAATTTATTCTTATTCCAATTTTACAAAGCAGGAAGTTGCTAATTTGCCGTTACATTGTCACTGGATGTGAAGAAGACATTTGGAAGCAACATTCCAAAGAATCTAAGTCTGAATGCCAGATAATTCAGTGCAATCTGCTAGTCTTAAAATGTTAAATTAGGCATAATGTTCAACCTATATGACTCTGAAAATTCATAGTTCAACAAAATGTTCTAGTTTGCTCAGAACAAATTGTAGTAGGATACAAAATATTAAATCAAATTTGGTTGAAAGGATTCATATGGTTGGCTGTGCCTTTATAATAGAAACTGCAATATAATAGAAGGATTCAACTCAGTAGAGGATGGAATACAACATTTTATGTGCCCTTTATTAACTAAAAAAAGAAACCCTAAAAAAACTTATTAGATTGTTACTAAGGAAGGAGTTACTCATTTAAAACAGTATTTTAAAATTGAAGAGAACATAAAATTATATTTACTTTTTTACTTAATTTCATTGTTTTTGGCCATTACATTTATTTACTTAATACTTCAACGAACTTAGCTTGTTTAATTTTATAGATTCTCGTGATAAAACAGACACTGACAAAGCATTGCCTTTTACTTATATTCTGTAAAGAAACACAAGATTATACATGAAGAACATTAAAAATATATAAGCAAACATTTCTTCTGTTGTTATCATTTGTATTCTTTAGCCAATTAAGATTATTTACAAATGGACATATTTATACTACAGATAGTCCTTGAGTTACACATGTAATGGAGCCTGCCAATTACATTAATAACCTGAGGATTCATTGGAGTGAATTATATAAAATGAATATTAAAACTCCCTGCTTTCACCCGTGCATTTGCTAATCGAATGCACAGGTTGTTAGTGCACATGAGGTATCTCAGGGTGGAGAAGGCCATGGGTGGGCGGAGTGCTTCTGACCATCCAAGCCCTCTCTCAACCCACTGAGATACCCCATGGTCCCCACAATTGCTTCCCCCCATCCTGCCTCTCCAGGTCTCCACAGGCACTGAGCCTATGGAGACTCACTTACCTTATGAAAATCTAGGGAGCTATCTCCTCTCTGCTATAGTTTCTTTGCCTGCTTCCAGTGCCCCAAAAGCAGAGCAGTGAGAGCAGAGAGAGAGTGGGACACGCATATGCTGATCGGCTTCATTGACTCACTGAAGCTGCCTGCTGCTTCTTGAGTGGTGGGTAGCCTCAATGAGTCTCCCCCAAAGGCTTCCAGTCTCAGCACACAAAGCATTTGCAAGTCAATGGGATTCTTTGAGGCAGCAAAATCACGCTGCTCAAAGCATCCCATCAACTTGCAAATGCAAGATCACAGCCCCCAGAAAAGTGAAAACAATAGAACGGGTTCGGGCAAACCCCTTAGCTCCGATGATCAGCTGGCTCCAAACTGGTTCACTCCAATTATCATGTGAGCCCGCCTACCCCTGCTCTGTACTCACCTATACCTGCTCAGGTGATTTTCGTGGCAGAGCAGATTGCTGCATCTCGGCTGTTTTAGTTCCCCAAAGTAAGATTGAAGGTAAGTAATTTTGGAAGCTACACGCAAAGTGCGTGATTAGTGAACCGGTTGTTACACTGGCAGCATCCCACCACAGCCCCAGAAGCTTCCAGTCTTAGTGTGCAAAGCATTTGCAAGCTGATGAGATGCTTTGAGGCAGCACAATTTCACTGCCTCAAAGCCTCCCGCTAGCTTGTAAGGCCTTTTGGCATGAATAACATGCAGGCCTCTGTTTGCAGAGAACTGAGGCCTAAAGTACTGTGAGATAAAGAGAAATCTGCTACTGATCCTGTGAGATCTCACGATACTTTAGGCCTCGGTTCTCTGCAAAGCACTGAAGGCAAAGAAACTGAATGCTTTCTAGAACTTCACAAGATAAGTGAGTCTCCACAGGCCCAGTGCCTGTGGAGACTCGGCTAGGGGGGAATAGGCAAGGCGAATGTTGCAATGCCTCTGCAGTCATTCATAAGGGTGAATGACTACCATGGTACTGCAACATTCGTAATCTCGGGACTATGTTGTAAGTACTGGGGGGTTATGTCACAACTTCAAACGGTTGCTAAGTGAACTGCTGTAACTTGAGGATTACCTTTATTAGGAAACAAAGGGGGGTTGTGCAGGATGTCATATTGCTGATGTTTGGTGATTTGCGGACACAAAATGAAAGATGCGGAAACCTTTGCAACCCTTGGACCACATATTTTGTATACCAGCAATATATACCTCCATAAAATTACTATTAAATTTGTTATTCATAGATTGTAAAACCAAAATACTTAGGTTCCAGTAAATTCCAACAGAACAACAAAGAGCAACAATTATTGATATTCATTTGTGGAATTGAAGTTCAAAAAAAGGAAGTAAACAAAAAAGTTATAGTGGAAGAAAGGAAGAAAGGATTGGTGACACATCAAATGCTGAATTTGGAAAGACTTTAGGTAGTCAGCAGTGAAAAACAATAGAATTAACTCAGATCTTAGCAGTGTTTTAGTCTTTTTCAAATGATAAATTTAAATGCCATTAAAATCATATTTATTAGTATTAGAAATACCATGAACTTCTAAAGAAATTTTTAAAAAACCAATTCAAGGGAGGAAATTGTCTATGTTAATTGATATATAAATATAGCCATCAGTTTGAGTGGTTTCAATAGAAATCTGTGACAGCATTTCTTAACTCTGCTGTTTTCATGCTGATCAAAATCTTACCAAATCTTATCAATTTGCTCAGTATGTGCTTTATTTATGCTCTGAAAAATTGTTAAGTGTTGTGCTAGTGTCTAATGCTTACTATAAGCTAAAAATGTCAAATCCATTTCAGCTACCAAGAGAGATTCCTGCTGCTTGATGACAGATTTACTTGATTTGCTTGATGACAGAATTCTACACTCACTAGACTTTGACTAAATTAAAAGGAAATTTACCGCTATTCAAATACACCTGGCTATTACCATAAGGCAATGTTTTCAGAGTGAGAAATCAGGAAATTTAGACTTTGCAAAAACCTGCTTTTTAATACCCCAAGGAATTCTCCAACTATAATATAACAAATGTTAAGTTTCCTTACAGAAATGAAAAAGATTACTTTAAGTTTTGCAGTTATTGCCTAGCTATGGATTTAAGTTGTGATCTGGTAATCACAGTGTTATCAAAATTACAAGAGAAGCAATTTATCCATTAATGAGAAAATGAATCTACAAGTTTAAAACTGGGGAACAAATCACAAATTTCTGGGATTAATAGGTATTATTATTTTTGTTGTAAATAAGGATCAGCTACTTAATTTGTCATTTTCACTATTGTAGTCTATAACAAATATTGCTTCTCCTTGTTACTAGAGAATATTGAATTATGGTTTCATATGAACATGAATTTTTCAAAACACACAAACATATCAAGGCTCATCAAGACTCAGGATTTCTCTAATTTTATTCTCTGACAAACTTTCTAATCTGAGATTCTGATGAGCTGCTACAATAAAATGCACCATGGCAGGAACCTATTTGAGTCTATTTTTAAAATATATTTATATTTATTAATTGTTTTAGTTCTATTGCAGGCTATCTAGAATTGCTTGTTGTAAGATGGACAACTATAAAAATTGGTTTAATAAATAAATAATAAAGATTCATGAAGGTTCCTTCCTTCCATACTCATAATAATGGCATTCCTCAATGGTTTTCTTGTCTTTCCTCCAACTAAGCTAAGGACTGGTGCAGCTTGCTTGTCTCTCATTCTAAATCTTACTAAACTCTTCATGATTTTTTTCAAAAGGTATGCAATATAAATTGATATGAAAAATGAATGAATGATTTCTTTGCAAATATTGCTTTTTTAATAAATGCTTTGCAGGAGTAGAAGGCAGTTATTCCATCTATTTACTGCTAAACTCAGTATTAGCTTCTGTCAGAAAGAATGGCTGAGAGATAAAGTCGGCAAACAAAGCAGCAAAGTCAGTGATAAGGGTTAGGGTAGTGTGGAAAAGATGGCAAGATATATGGTTGCAGTTATATGGAACTGCCAAGCATGCATTTACCCTCATGAAAATAAAAATTTGAAGATGCCTAGTGTGTTGATAATGCTTGTCATTTTGTTGGCTTACTACTTTATTTTTGAAATTTTTTTGTTGGACTAAATGTTTTTCTATCAAACTTCAACTACTCCCATTCAGGGACATGATCTCTAGCTCTAATTTTATAGTCTATGTCCCATCATCAGATTCAGTAGCCCTAAATTTCATCAACCTGCTTCAGCTTCCCAGCTGGTGGTGCAACAAAATTAGACCTAACTACTTTATCTCTCATGTATTCATATTCTTTATAGTGTCGTGATTTTCATTGTTCTCCAATGAATCCTGTGTAAGTATTTCCATTACAGGAATAACAGATAAAAAGCAGAATGACTAGGTCCACAGGCATCATTGCAGCAAACCATTAAATAGATATTCTCAGTATATAAATATACATTTAATTAGAGTTTTTATAAATTTTTATAAATTTATAAATTTTTAATATAGTTATGAGTTTTATTCTTGATAGTAACTAAGAGATGAGAAGGAAGAGAAGGAGAAAGGACAGAAAAAGAAAGTTGTGTTACACAAATGTGGACCAACTGGAGATGCATATTTGGCAAGACATGAAATAGCAAAGGTCAAAATCTTCACTCATAAATGAACTGATCTGCTGAGTTCCACGTTCTCTATTTCATGAAATCTTCACTTCCATTCCAATAGGGACATTTTTTTTGCTATTTTTACAGGAGAAACTGTGAATAGGAGGAGTGAGGAGAAGGAGTAAATATGTGGTCATGTCCAACTTTTTTATTAAAAGAATATATTTTTAAAAATATATTCTAAACCACACCTTCCCCATATACCATGACTGAAAGCTGTAATCTTGTTTTTAATTAAAACTTGTTTTTACCTTATCTCAGCTTCTTGTTTTTGAATCTCCAGTAAACATTATTTTTACAATTCCTTTGTGTAAGAAAATAATGCAGCTTATATGGGGACAAAGCCTATGTTGAATTCTGTTCAACTTCATTCTGAGTTTACATTTATATCATTGTACTATAAAGGAAACCAATGTGAAGACCTACCAGTTTTAGAATTTATTTAAGATTGTTTTATTTTTAAGCAGTTTTTGAAAATCACACCTGTATAATTATGCCAAATTCAAATCTGATATAAAATGTGTTTTTTATATAAGTTTGAGAAATAGTACAAATTTTAATTTATTTAATGCTTTCATGCAACATTTGCTTTATTTTGTACATTGATCTAGTAACTTTTGTCCCAAAGTTATAAGATCTCTCTCTTTTTTTTTTACTTAGCTGTCAGGAGGAAATTAAAAAGGGGCTTTTTCAAAGTTAATAACTACATAAATTTTTTTAAACCCCAAATGATTTAAAGCAAACCAAACTTGTGAATTAAAATTTACTTTTTGTTTTTAATGTTAAATTACCAGTGAAATTAAAAGTGACAGAATTAGGAAGGAATCCTTTTCCAGCTGGTGTATTTGAATGAAAATGTAATAAATTATACTGTACTTTTTCTAAAAGGTACAATAGTCATGTATTCAAGTTTGTGGGTGGATCTCGTGATCCTGTGGCACATGTGGCCCTGATCCTAATTTCAAGAGCTTGTTTCACGTCATCAAATCAGATCATTGGCAAGAGTTGTCTGGAACATCAGTATAGATGTAGGCTTTATTAGAAGTCATATTTTTCATTCAATTTTGGTCTTTTGGGCATGTGCAGGATGTCCTCGATCACTAATCTGTAGTCTCCATCAGGCCAAACTGTTCTTGTTGTCTACATACTGGCACAGTAACTGGTGTTTACATTTCATAATACTTGTGTGGATCACATCTGAGCCATATTCTATTTAATCAGTTGTTTTAGATTTGTGCTCTGCTTCATTTATATAAGGTCATACTTCTAATTCTCTTTCTCTAAATATAGTTCTTTAGTTTATATTGCCAGTTATGTTAAATCACAATGGAATTAAATCATAATTAACAAAGAAAAATGCCATGAACTCAGGGGTGGGTTTTTACTGGTTCTGTCCACCTCTGTAGAACTGGTAGCTCTGAAGAGCAGCAGACATAGAACCGGTTCTATGTCTGCTGAGGTTTTTGCCCACCCACCCAACCAGGCTGTTACCTAATCTTTATTTCCTGATTTTTTTCAACTTCAGTTGCTGAACGAGGCACAGCTGCAGTTAAAAAAAACAAGAAAAGAGGGCTGTTTCAAAGGCTGCTTCTCGGCATGAAGTGTGCTAATGACGATTTACAGTCGTGCGGCTCACAGCGGGCAGGGAAGCTCGGAAATCCCGAACCGGTAGTTAACCCTGTCATATACCATCCCTGCATAAACTGTATGAAATGCTTACTTGGATTTCAGTGATGTGACTCTTTCCTCAAAATTCTGAACTTTGTAAGGTGGGTGCAAATACAAACGTTATGCAACACTTTCTTTTTGTGAATAATTTAGCAAAATTTTGCTCTATCTTTGGTCAACATGCTTTTGGTTTGCTTTTAATTGTCCTGGCCAAAATGGAGAATTCATCTTCAGCATTCTATTGATATTCCATATTTTTAATATTCTTGTATTTATTAACATAAAAACATTGTATTTGGAATAGTTTGTAATACATAACACATATGAAAACCAATGTTGTAGTCATTTTAGACCAATAGCTGATCTCTCATAAATAACAAAAATGGAAAGAACTCACAAAAAGCAAAAATTAGATATAAATTTTTGGTAGATAGAAACCAGGTATTCAAAATACTGTAACATGGCCTATTTTAACTGGCTACAGTGGGGCAAAAGAGTTTGTAAAGACTAAGGCCACACCTTGCATTGATAAATATGTTGATATTAATTATCAATTTTTTAAACATTAAATGATTACCTGACAGGAGGCCATGATAGAGACGTTTTTCTTTTTAAAAATCTTCTCCTTTATAATCCAAAATACATTAACTTTCCAGAAGCTGCTATATTATGAGCAAAAAGGAAAGGTTGGTGTATGTATTTGGATAAATATGTGCACAGATTGTACACAATAAGAGCAGTAACATGGTATATGAACTTTCCCCATCACCATTGGCCCTTCCATAGCATTCATCAAGAACTACAGATTATCCACCTGCCTATCAGAACAGATCTCTAAGGCACTAGCTGGCCCAGATTCTGAGCAAATTTCTCTTCTGTGGTGTTTGCAGACATTTCATATTTGGCATTCTACCAAATAGAAGATCAGAGCTGAAGTAAAAAAAAAACCTGGCTTCTGATAAGCATAACATAAATATATCACACCACCACATGTTTCTTTACACTAAACAAAATGTATGGAGCATTTACAAAAGGGTTCTAAGACTATTCATTTTTCTCCTAGTTCTGAATGTTTTGAAGATTAAAGATTTGGCAAATTTAGCCACTTATATCTTCCCCTGAGGATGAGTTTAAGCTATGTTCTCTGAAGTTAAAGAAAAACTAAATGTTCTGCAGGGGAAATTGGTTATCAGCATAAGACTAAAAGAAAAAAAAAGATGTATTAGGTTTTGAAAGCAGAACAAAACAACACCAACAGTGGCAGCAGCAATACCCAACAGAGATGCAGATGCAATGGAGTCATTTATATGCACATGTTATATTACTATCATTATATTTTCCATCAATTTTTCTGTAACAGTAAATGTATTTGATTTTATTCTGAGAGGCTTATTTGCATGTAATAGTAAAGTGCTGATAATATTTGGGTAATAAAAGAAGTTGGAATAATCCTAATATGCTCACATTTGTGGTGCTTAATGCAGTGTTCCAGCTGATTGGCAAAAGGGCCTGTTCAATATCACTGACACTTATGCAAGAGTAATCTAGGTAAAAATAACCTACTGGATTTTTTAAAAAAGCTTTCTGCAACTTTAAAATATTGAGAAACTGTTTCTTTGTAATTTCATCCACATGCACACAGTTATTTTATTGTTTTTGTTGCAAAACTCAAATGTTGTCTACTGGGAATGGCAGTAATTTCATCCAATATTTTTTTATTTCTAATGTGGCATTGCTGTTAGAAATTATTAAATTTATCACCTGCGGCAAACAAACAAACAAATAAGTTGTCATTAATTCTCTAATTTTGCATCAGTCTCAGGATCAATATTCTTCATGAATTACATTTATGAGAGTAACCTTGGCTAGGTACATTCCTATACTTCTCCATCAGGAATATGTGAGTGTGCATCTCATTGGAGAAGGCATTTAGTTTAACCATTTTCCACTTTGATGGTGGTTTTCAACTTCTGGAAGACAAAGAGTATTGATCTGATATAGGCTAATGCATTTGCTGTTTTCCCAAATATGAAGTATACAAACATTTAAAAAAGCTAATATAATGCTAACTTTTTTTTGTAAATTTATTGAGGCGGAATAAAAAAACTTAACTCATCAATAAGAAGCTAAGAATGTCGATATATTTGGAATTAAATCTTTGAAGGTGATTGATTAAATAGGCCCTAAATCTTAGGTCCAAAATTGGCCTCCTGGGCTACTTCTACCACTTGTCCTCCCATCCATTCACCCATCCGGCCGTCTGTCCATCTGTCCATCTATTCTGTATTTACCTTAACAAGTTTAATGTGGAAAAAAAAATCAAATATAACCATAGTAGGAAAGATATTTAAACTCCCCTTTTAAATTCCCTTCTTAGAAACTTCTGCTAATATGGAATTAGACCAATTTTTCTTCCTAGTGAAATTATTACAACTATGTATTTTATTATTATTTTCAAAGTATATTTCACCAAGTAGGGACTGAATCTATTATACTTCAGTAACTTTTAACAGTAAAGGACCCAGAAATTCTTATTAGATTTATAAAACATCTTTTAATTGAATGTCACAGTGTGTTACAAAAAAAATTAATAACAATCAAGCCTAAACCCCACAGTTTCCTAATCAATTGTAGAGTTGGTGCTCGGTTTCTGCTCTTCAATCCTTGGGTTTTACTAGTAGGATAAAGGGTTACTTTCAGCTAAGAAAGTAGATGTGGGTTCTTTGACAGATGTGGCAGGTTGATATTTCTTCCCAGAATGCTCTTCTAAGAAGCTTTTTTTCAATTAGCTTATGATAGAGTAGCATTGAAAAAACAGAAAATGCTGCTACAGTATATAATCAGAAACCATGATTTTACAACAACAAATGCGACAAAAGCAAAAATAAAAAAATATATTGAATCAAGTTTGACTCCTGGTGATTTGATGAACACATTGAGATGGTTTTCCCCACAACAGCATAAAAATCAGAGGTGGTATTCAGCAGGTTCTGACCAGTTTTGGAGAACCGGTAGCAGAAATTTTGAGGAGGTTGGAGAACCGGCAAATACCACCACTGACTGGAGATTTTACATATCCTTCCCCTGCCACACCCACCAAGCCACACCTACAGAACCGGTAGTAAAAAAAATTGAATCCCATCATTGATAAAAATGATTTGCTGTTTGCTTCTCTGAGGATTTTTTTTTTAAAAAAAACCTCCTTTTTGAAGTTTAAAGACCTCCTTCTTGCTAGTGACCCATCATAGTTGTAATTAGATACAACTGTAGGAGTACCATATCTTGGCTATAAAAATCCAAAAGTCTTTTTGGCACTAACCCAAAATTAAAGTTGTCTATACAATATTTCTTTGCTGCCATCTGGATTTTTGTAGCTGAAGTATGATAGCTCTATGCAGTTAGCTGTTCAAGACTAGCCTTGTCAGCTAAATGCTGCAATTCAAAAAGAATTCATCATAGTAACTGTGAAATTTCATAAATCAATGAACAACCAACACACAGTGTGATTATTAGAATAGGGCTTTGGGAGGAGAAGCCAAGAACCAAGAGCCACACTCTGCAGAGTGAACAAGCAAAAATGACCTTTAGAGCAGAGCCAGAGTTTTCCACATAGTTAAATCAATGTTCATTAGCATATAAAATAAAGGTGGGAAAAAAATCATTAGAGCTAATTTTTAAATTATCTGTTGGCAACTTTGCCAGTGTGTTTCAATGCCTTCTTTTTCAAAAGTCACAAAGAGGCAGCTTTCCTAGTAATGCATGCCTGCCAAACTCCTGGCTCACGGGCCGGATGTGTCACACGCTAGCCAAACCCATGCCCAATTTAGCGAAGGGGGAAATAAATCCCGATACATCATGTGATGCCACTATGACAACGTAAGTTTGATCCCCCTGGAGTAATGCAACAACTGTTGAGTCTTGAAAGCTGATCTCATACCTTTATTTATTTCTTTGACATTCTGCCTTTCTCTCTCTTCCGAATGCTATTTCCTACAGCACTAAAATTTGTATGACTTTTTTTTTTAAAGTAGATACTGCTTCTCCCCCAATCCTCACCATCCGACTAGATAGAACAACTCATTATTTTACCAGCATGTAGCAATCAAGAGTGACTATGAGGAGGTGATTCCCAAGCTGTTATTTCATGTACAGCCATAAGATTCTTTTTGGGCTTGCTGTCAGTTGTAATTGTATTATTGCATTAATATGTGTTGCTCTGTGGGATCATTGTAAACGTCTATGATGAAACAGTTCCACTTATCCAGTGCCTTGGGTGTCACATTTCTTCCTGTGCTCTTGCTACATTTTTGAAGCAGAGCTTGTTTTATTCTTGAATATTTGAATAAGGTATGCCATTTCTATTTGCCCCAAGGGATAATTTAAACAGTGTTAAATCTTATCATTGAATTATTTTAATGCGTTGTATTCATGATGAATGAACACAGCATACATGCATACATAAACTATGCTCCCATTCAAGCCCCAGGTTTTATATACAATATAAAAGCAATAACGAATTAGAATGCTTTCCATTTTGTGTACCCTAATATCAAATGTTTATAGTAAAAATAGAAATGTCTGCTTATATTACCTTAAAAATGCTTACAAGCAATACAAATTACAAAGCATGTAATGCTTTTTTGCTGTTTTCTGTAAGGGGAAAGAAAGAAAATGAATGTAATTAAAAGGAGTAATGAGTGTGTAGCACTGAACTTTCTCTAGAGCTGGGTTCATTCTTTCAAACAAGCTAGCTGAACTCCAAAATCAATTTCAATTCAATTTCTGTTCTCTTTAACAGAATAACATATTGATAAAATGTTTAAAGAGGTAATGTATTATTTGCCCCCTTTTACAACTGAAGGGAAAATAAGGTTGCAATTGCCTGACCACCGGTAACAGCTGATGCAGACACCAACAAACAATGCAACTGAATGTATGTAGAATTCTTTGGGGGGCATAATAGCACTTAGACTTATATACCATTTCACAGTGCTTTACAGCCCACTCTAAGTGGTTTACAGAGTCAGCATATTGCCTCAACAATGTGGGTCTAACAGAGTTGAGAATCTGGATGTCCTCATTTCAGATTAATTGTAATTATGAACTATGGTCATAAAAATGAAACAATGACTGAAATAAAAAGGTGGCCTCATTGTCTTTTTCCAAGACGAAATTCTATCCATCCAAGTTTCCATTCTGCAAAAAAGGAAATCCAATACTTTCCCAAAATTAAATTTACCTCCTACTTCTTATGTCTATATGATGATGCAACTCTCTATTCACCTTTTTCAGTAAAATATTTCTAAAAGTACTATTCAGAAAACAAAGAAATGAAGTTCAATCAGTTGTCAATGGGGATACAGGCAGGGGATAAACACCATTTAGTGACCATTCAATGTTACAACGGCACTGAAAAAAATGACTTATGACCCTTTTTCACATTTATGACTATTGCAGCATCCCTATGATCACATGATTTATATTTGGATGCTTGTCAATTGACTCATATTTAAGATGTTTGCAACATTCCAGGGGTCACGGGCTCCGTTTTTGTGACCGTCTGAAAAGCAAAGTCAATGCGGAAACCAGATTCACTTAACAATTGTGTTACTAATTTAAGAATGCAGTAATTCATTTAATAAATGTGGTGAAAAAAATAGTAAAATGGACAAAACTCACTTAACAAATTTCTCACTTAACAACAATCATTCTGGGCCAATTGTGGTTGTAAGTTGAGGACTACTTATACTGCAAAGCATTCCTGCCTCCCTAGGGTTTGGGAACAGGGCTCTTTAACAAAAGGCAGCTTAAGGACAAGTTTTCCAAATCTTTCACAATTTCTTTGTGACAAAATTACATCAAATATTTATGTGACAAAAAGGATTGACATTGTATTGATTCCCCCCTTATCATCCAATTTGTACTGATTTATAAAAAAGAAAATAAGATTATTAATACTTCCGGATATAATAGTGTCTGCTTGTTGTCAATAACTGTTTCAGAGATTAAACTCTATTGATTTTTTTTTTGCTTGTTGTAACTGCCAATAACTGGCTAGCTTTTTCAACTGAATCCCATTCATTTAATGTCAATTTCCTCAATGAAAATTAAATCATATCAGTCTAAAAATAGCCCATTTTTTCTCCTGGGCCTTCAAGTCGGTTTGACTCCTGACAACTGTCTGGATTAGTTCCTGCAGTTTTCTTGGTAAGATTTTCAGAAGTAATTTCTCATAACCATTTTTCTAGCAGTTAGAGCCTGTGACTGGGCCAACATTACTCAACTGGCTTCATACTTAACACTAGAATCACAGTCTCCTGATTCCTAGCCTGGTACCTGTTAGGTCCAACCCAAGAACAATGTCAACTCATAAAATATTTCTATTTTATGAGTTCATAGAACAATCCAGGCAAAGTTCAGTTCCTTTTTATAGTTAAACCATATAGACAGAATTTTAGCAGACTAAACCTATACTACTTTAATCCCAGTGGCTCTATACCGTGGTAGATTCTAGGAGGTAGCTATCCTAAATAACTTCTTTCTCTAATACAGCTCTAGGTTATGTTTCTCTTGCCTCTCCTCACTCCTTCCTGGAAAAGGGCAGTTTCACTGTGGTCCGTAACACCATTTCCGCCTTCCTAAAGATATTATATTGCTGTAACGTAACCACTACACTAAACTGGTTTTCTAATTGTAAACTTAGCTAATATAAGCATACTGTAAATTTATTGTTGTCTTATTTTCAGTACAAGAAAACAACAGTAGCTACTCTTTAATAGTGTTTCGTTTGTTGAAGTCAATGATATAACCTTATATACACACCTTATAAATTACCTCGTACAGCCTATTAAGTAGATAAATCATTTTTAACTTTAAACAAATTGCAAGGGTAATTGTCTAAAATAACTTTTTAAAAAAATATTGTGACAAAAAAGTATTAACATACCAACATCCTTAGGATATCTTAATAGGTTGAAATTGAAGTGTTAAAATAATTGAAACATGGTCAGGTATAACATTAGAGCTAATGGAAGAATCTGGAAGATATTCCAGTAATAAGCAGAAATGAATAAAGAATCTAATCTGAAACACATTCTATAAGAATGGGAAATTTGTATAATGTATAATTCATAAATTACACATTTCATAATTTCATAAAAAATCATAACCACAAACATAATTCATAATATAAGAGTGGATTTTTTTTGTCAAATATAGATCAAGTTAAAGTCTTATAGCAAAAACATAAAGGGATAATCTGCCTTCAGCATCTTTCTATACAGCTGCTGCTCAACATAGGTACCCTGCCTGCATTTGGATATTTGCATTTGGATGGGCAGCTAGGATGCCAACTCTTGGCACACACTTTCGATGTTTTTTGTTCATGCTTTCAGGAACAACACCATCCACCACAAGGAGGCAGAGCACATCTAGGAATGAGAAAGGGTAAGATGGGATGTACCAGCCATACTTACTAATATTATTGAAATTGAGTGAATTATAACAAAGATCAGAAGATATCTGTTCACTTAATCTGATTTAAAACTGACAGACAAAAAAATTCTTGGTGCTCTGTGAGTTTGGTTGTTTTCTTGCAGATGTTTCATCAGCCAAAGTAGATAACATCATCAATGCACCTAGTGGCTAGTTTGGGTTAATGAAACATCTGCAAGAAAACAACTAAGCTCAAAGAGCACCAAAGATCCCTCATTTCAACCCTGAGTTACAAATATTCTCCTTTAATGGTTCTTTAAATCTCAAGATAAATCTTTCATACAGCTTTCCTGAGATGATATAATAAAGTGCAGAACCTAAAAAAGAACAGAAGCAGTGCTTCTTGTATTTTCATACATTTTTTATACAAAAGACACAATCAATATCAATATAAGAACATAACAGAAGTGATTCCTGTAAACATTTTCCAGATGGCAATCATGGAGATAGATTTTTAGGACAATCTGTTCCAAATCTGATCTTTCAGTTTCTCAGTCTTTTGGAACCACTATAATTGAGTCTTACCACCTTACTGATGGTTGTTCTTTTCTTTTCTTTCCCAGCATTAAAGCCTTTTCCAGAGATCTAAGTCTTTGCATAATGTGCTCAAAATAGAATAATTTAAGTCTAGTTATTTGTGCCTGGAATGAGAATGCTGCGTTAATTTCTTCAGTGATCCATTTCTTTGTTTTCTTGGCTGTCAATGGTAGTCTTTTCAACAACAAAGTTAAAAAACATCAATATTCTTTCTATTCTGCTTTTTCAAATCCAACTTTTGCTGTCATAGAATGTCACAGGAAAAAAACACTCCCTGCACAGTTCTGATCTTTTTAGCTATGGACACATCCTGGCATCTCAAAAGCATTTCCAAAGGCTTCAAGGCTCCTTTGCATATTTCTTGTGACATATTTCTTGGCTGCTGGTTCCTTTGCTGTTGGTAGTTTGAGCCTAAAAGGCGGAAGCTATTCACCAAAAGCTTGATTGCATCTTCTAAGGCTGGTTATTGTCAACAAGTGACAATCAAGTAGATTTAAAAACACAGTGATGTAAAATGATTTTGGCCACTACAGAAAAGCCTGACTTCTAAGCCCCATCTGAGAGGGAGATCTGCAGTAGGCACCTCCTTTCTGAAACTCTGCATGGATTATACAACACACATTTTATTGTAGTAACAAAAATTAGTTATTTTGCAAATTAGTCATTGGGGGTTTGGGGGAACCCATAAATCCTACAACCAAATGAAACAGATTAAATCAGTGACTAGACTTTAAATCAGCATATTCTTAAAATTATATTTATCTTAAAAATAATTAAAAGTGAATTGTGAAAATACTATTAGTTTGAAAACTTATTTGCTAAAGTACATGAACTGAATTGCCTAATTCATAAAAGATATAAAATTACCTTTAAACAAGAAAAGGTAGCATATTACACTTAGAAACCAGAATGAAATACAAACCAGAAGCATTTTTTGAAATGACTGCTTATGATGTATCCAAAACTCTTCATATTATACTTTGTTAAAAAAGGGTGCCCATACAAATCAAACAATCAATCAATCAAACCAACCAACCAACCCACCAACGAGCCAACCAACCATGTCTTTTTTGGTTTAAGTGGTATGACAATATTCTTATTCTTGTGCTAATAGCAGAAAATGTGAGACAGGAAGAGATATAAAGGCTGTATATAAGAGAAAAATATAAAAGAAAATGGGAGATAAAAAGATATAATTGAAGAAAGGATTGAGGTTAGGATACCTCATTGTCTGTAGCAAATTCCACTATCTCATCAGTTAAGACATGATAACTTTAATGCTTCAGTTCTTCTTTGAGATTGAACAACTTGATTCAATCCTCCTTTTCTCTTTTAAAGTACTGCTTGTTCTCAGATTTCTTGATATCTCTGTCTATAATGATATTGTTAAGAAGCTTACTCAGTCATATGGATTGCTCCATCCAACTGTCTAGAGGATACCCATGTCTATGACCCTGCTTTTCAAGAATGTATTATGATATATAATGTAACTTTTTGTGTAGAAGATGAAAAATATGACAATTGCACCAATGACTTTCTATTCTTCACCTGTTTTACCATTTCAGTTTCATAAAGCTTCAAAATGACTTCAGAATTATATTACTTTTGGAATATATGGGCTCCATAATGCAGCTTAAAAACCGACTTCTGTAACCCAAACCTATTTCCCTTAGATGTTGGCAATCTTATCCCTTGTTCATCTTTGTTGAAGGTGAAAAAGCTAAGAAGGGTCAGAATTGCATCTGGAAAGGGGGTCACCTGGAAATCCTGAGATTCAAGATTAGATTGGGAAATTGAAAAATAAATATCGTCTAAGAAGGCAAAAACAAATCATGTCCCTACTGTTGCCAAGGAAACTACAGGCCAGGAAGAGGGAACTGAAAGAAGGAAATGCCTTGCATCTGCAAGTCTTGGGAAAATGCTTTGAAAATTTCAAAGATGAAAAGTAAAGAGAACAATTAACATCTGGGACATACAATATACACTTCAATGTATTGTAAGTATTAATTACTTACTATGAATAAATAAAAATAATAATCCAAAAGTAATAAAATATATAGCCAATATTTTACCTCAATTTCATCTCTTCTTCAATCTATTGGGGAAAAATATTGTATGCAGCATTTATAACTGTTGAATTTTACTAGCTATATCACCAAAACTAAGAGTCATATCAAAATGATCTATAATTAATTTTAGGAGGAAAATTTCCTTTGATTCCAGTGAGATTTCATCCCCAGTTCTACTGCAAATTGAATAACTGCTAAGCTTCCATGCAAATGAAAATCAGAGTGACTCATAAATTTTATACCATTTAAAAAAAAAATGTTTGCTAAACATGCAGCTGAAATGGTATATAACTTGACATCTATGATACTTTCTTATTAGCATGTTATGCTGGCAAAGAGTTCTAAGGGATTTAAAGAAATAGCATTTTGCATAAAGATATTCCTCACTTCTTATGCCTACCCATAAAACACCTATATCTGAGCATTTGGTCAAGAGAATTGTGCCTCCTAGTCATATAGAGGTGTAGTGTCCCATCAACATATACTTGCCATTATACAAGCAGCAGGTGTATTTAACCAAATAATGGTGAAGATTTTTCTTAGAGTTATAGTGACCACTGCCAAATTTCAAGATTCCTTAAGAGTTCTGGCTTTATTTATTTTTCATCTGCTCCAGAACAATTTTCTGAGAGATCATAGTAGAATAACCTGATATCCCACATGCCTGTACGTGAATTCGTAACAAACATTACACTTCAACCACTTGTTAACTGTTTCATGTGTCGTGTTGGACTAGAAACCAGGGCACTGTAAGATCTAGTTATCCTTTGGGACAAAAGCCAGCTGGGTGACTTTGGGATAGTCATCTTCTCTCATTAGTCCAAGCCACTTCACAGAACTCTTGCTGTAACAAAAATGGGAGGAGTAGGCATTATGTTTCTAAAATATGCAGTCTTCTAATAAATGATGAAACTTGTAAACAATTTTTCTATTTAGATTAATAGGTGAAAAATAACATTAAAGAATTTTCAAAAGGGAAATATTTATACTTCTATCATTATATCTATTTTACTGAGTTGAAAGTGTTTTAAGAAATAACTTCTAAATGTTTACACATTCCTTATTCCACTGAAACAGATGCTGCCTATTTACACACCATATTTCTATAGTATTTACTTCCATATTTCTATAGTAACAATTCTACTCTAAATCACTGGTTTTTATTAGCAGGATAGAGTTGTTAGTTACCCAAAAGAGACACAGGAAAAAAGACGGAAAATATTTAAAAATGTTTTATATGAAATGCTAGAAATAAATTGAAAGAACAGAAAAGGAATACATGATTCCAAAGGAATTTCTTTAATTGCTGCTCTCCAAATGAAATATTTATCTGCATTTAGAAAGTGGATCCCATGTGGTTTTATATTTTTATAAGCTCATATATAAACAATCCCACCAAATCTCTCTCTATACATACATGATTGTATCATATTTTATCACTATTGAAATGTTCTGCTTTGACCATGAAAACCAGCTGGTTGCCCTGTCACCGTCTCTCAGCCCAACTCAAGAGTTGTTGTTGTGGGGAAAATAGGAGGAAGGTGTGTTGTTTGCCCTTTTGAATTATTAGTAAAAATAATAAAGGTTGGATAAACATTTTTTTAAATGAATTTTAGTCCTGACTGCTAGCTAGGTGGCCTTGGGCCAGTCATTGTGTACAAAGCAGATAATGGCAAAACGTATTTAAAAAATCTTACTAAAATGTTGCTGGAATGTCTATGGGGATTCTCAGTCATGAGGTCATGGTTGTTGTTAAATATGCATGATGACGCTGCACGTTGTAATTAATATTCAGTAGGAGTGGAGTCTGATGTCAGACTCCACTCATTGGCTCAGCCACTGGTGGGAGAAATAAAGCCCCATCAGTGGCTGAAATGTTGGACAGCATGGCCTATAAAAGAACGGTCAGATCCACTAAGGAAGTGCTCAAGAAGATGGGTCCAGCGGACTGGCAAGAAAAGATTGATAGGATGTTTCTAATACAAACATCACACCTAATGCAACAACACACCAAAGCCTGGCCGAGTTACTGATGAGCTAAAAGTAAAGGTCGACCCTAGACAGAATACACCCTAACTACACCAATGAGCCTCTGGCAGACTCAATGGGGAAGTGTAGGAAATTCACAGTTGGGGATTCCATTTATGCACACAATTACACGGAGGAGGCCACCTGGGTACCCGCTAAAATAATAGGAGTTACCAGCCCTAGGTCTTACAGAGTGGAGATTGAAGGGGGGAAAATATGGAATAGACACATCAACCAAAGAAGAGGCAAAAAGAAGCCCGACATGGTAACACAGAGCCAACCCTAACAAATAGTTGGGCAGCAGAACAAGCAGGGATAAACCCCAGCCTAACCTCAAGCCCAAATAGGACAGTGGAATACTTAGCTTTAGAAGAAGAAGTCCCACGAAGTACTTCTGAGGCCTCAAGTTCAACGGAACCTGCCACGCCTCAAGATAGTTTCGAGACGATTTCACAGGAAGGGACTGGAGCAGTAGCAGGCCTGTCCGAACAGGCCGCCACCTCAGGAACAAGTGAGACCCACAGGCCCAGATGCACCCCTAGAAGCCCCGCCTACTTACGGGACTACATATGGTATAGGATTGGGCGAGTCTTAACTAGAAGGGAAGGGGTGTTAAATATGCATGATGCCACTGCATGTTGCAATTAATATTCAGTAGGAGTGGAGTCTGATGTCAGATTCCACTCATTGGCTCAGCCACTGGTGGGAGAAATAAAGCCGCATCAGTGACTGAAATGTTGGACAGCACCAGCTATAAAAGCCGGCACTGGCTGTGGCTCTGCTGCTTTTTCTTCTGGAGTCAGAATAAACAGCTTTACCTGCATTTTCGTGTCCTGCCTCTTCCATCGGAGCACCCACTTAAGAGTTCTCTCAAAGGTGCTTTTTCAAGGGTTAAGATTAGGGGCAACTGGACTTTCTGGTTTTTCTGAAAGAATGAGAAGTGAAATATCTCCAAAGAAAAACCAGAAAGTCCAGCTGCCTCTTGAAAAAGTACCCTTGGGACAACTGCTGGGATCTATCCAGGCAGTTTCCAGGAGTCAGCACTGGTTTGAAATCTCCCTTCCTTTTTTTCCCTTTCTTTCTTAGAACCACATCCAACCTTAGCAACCAAAAATTAATGATGTGGGTTTTTTGCCATTTTTAAGTGGAAAATACAGAGGAAGAAGAAATAGCCCCTTGAAATACTTTGAATATAGTTTATAAAAATCTTCCTTGAACCTAGGAAAAACCTAAAACACCACAATTTCAGTGGCATATGTTTCAGGTTACTTGATATCATCCCCCCATCCACTGAGGCCTTGTATGCCTTAAATTTTTACTGTGCTTCCCAAACACCCTACCCTTGACAAAAATATATGTTGTTGATTAGGACAAATGCATCCTTTATGCATATTTAGAAGTTAGCCCTTTTAATTCAGGACACCAGGTTAAGTGTATAGAACTTTAGCTTCTTCTTTATAATTTAGCATTATCCAGTTGTCATCTAGATAAGTTGGGCTACAGGTATAGTCAGCATTACTCATTACTCTCCACTGACCTTCTCGAGAATAATAAACATAATTAAATAATTCCTTTGGAAATTAAATTCCTTCTTTGTTGTGCATTTGGAAAAGCATAGCAATCCTTGCACTCTGAACGTGCATAGACTATGTGCATAGATATCTGGTGCAGAGGTAGACGGTTAGGATCAATTCATTGATTGGTTTATTTATGAATTGCTGGTCAGGATTTTAAAATCAATCTTAATTTCTGCTGCCCTCCTTTCCACATTGTACTAGAACACTGTTGCCCTGAAAGTTCATATTTTACAGTAATTTGCCAAACAAACTAAATTAGTATTTAAATTGTATGAAAACAGCATGCTTGCAGTTCTTCCTAGTATCTAATTATGTCAGTAGTATTAAGGTTTTATAGATTAAATCCAGACTAAATGTCCTCCCTGAATAGCTTGACAATTAATATACCTATATATGTGCTTTTAAGCCCTTTCTAATTCTCTGCATACTGAATAATGATTATGATTATAGCATTTTGCAATTCTGTAGTAAAAACTAAGTGTCAGCAGGGTAAGAACATTGTAAAATTTTGTGTTATAGCAATGAGTAGGAAGCTGAAATTGTTTACATTTTCATACCTATGGTAACTGTCAAGCATTTGTTAGGACTGCTGTGTTTTCAGAGCATGTTTCCAAAGCAAAACTTTGCTTCCCACAAGTCCAGGCCTCAATAAATATAAAAACCACTAAATTTTCTGTGAATAGTTTCACATTCAGAGAATTCATTCTGATGTTAGAGCTTATCAATACCTACTGTTTAAATTGCTTCTGTCCTTTACTCATACCAGTTTGACTCTAAACTGACTTGAAAAATAATCCTGTTGTTTGGACAAGAGGTTGAAAATTGTATGTTTGGACTGTTTACTTGTTCTGATCCTTTCCATCTTTCTCTTACAGAATGTGTGTGTAGGAGTGAAACTCTGTTTCTCAAGTGACTGGAAAAATAATAAATGGTAAAACTATATGATAATCATTAAAAAAAAATCACACATTCCCATTGGTTTTCAAGCTAGCAACCCTTAACTTATAAGACAGGAATTATAGTGTCTTCGTATCACAAAAGGGAAGGCACTCCAGTGAATGGTAAACATTGGCTTAGTTGAAGGGACTATATCTTCTTTTGCAAAGTAGCCAACAAACTGTTAAGAGCTAGCTTGTAAAGAAGTGAAGCACTCCAATAGAAATGGGCATGGCTCTCTAGAAAGAGGAGGAGGAAGAGAGATTACTTTCAAATTGTTATAATACAAGAGTGAGGTGAGATGAGATAAAGCTAGTGGTGTCTGTTTCGGCCCTCAAGAAATGGCTAGACAATGTAGATTAACCCTTTGTTTCTTTTCTTTTTTCTGTTTCTTTGTTTCCCTTTCCTCCATGGCATTTTTTTCTTGTCACCAAAGCATACTTTTTGCAAATGCACCTGATTAAAATGTAAATTAATAACTTTAGCCATTAGCTTTCCACCTTCTGATTAAGCTGGCTATTCCCTTTGGAACAGGATATTTGAAGTTATTATGCTTGAGCAATGACTAGAAGCAGAGCAAATAAATATGTGAGTGAGCTTGGTATCTCTCATAAAGGTATTATATATATGAATGAGAAGCAGAATATAAATGTGTTTTTCCTGATGATACCTATGTTATAAACCAGTGGTCAGAAATTAGGAAGGCCAGTAATGTGTGCTTTTATTAGAAACTGAATACTACAGTAAATTGTATATGAAATCAACACCTTACTTCTGCTCTTAATACTGTTTTATCAAAATAAGTCTTATTTGATTAATTGGGATTGCACTCTAATTGATCCCAATATTGTAAAAAACTGACAAGCTTATCTGGGTGATTTTGTATTAGCCAGAAGACAAAAAGTCATAAGGATAGATGGGAGAGAAGAATCCTGCTGCTGCATGAATTGTGTGATACATTTATTGTTTATTTTTCTACAAGGTCCTCGTATTTTCCTAAACAGGGAATAAGTGCACTAACTTTGGTGATATAAATGTCTGAACTGGTATGCAAGGACAAGAGTCACTCTTTGGGAAGTGATCTTTATGTTTTCTTAATTCTTCCATTGTAACCAAAATTGTATTATGAACTTCAAGCTGTTTATATAATAAATAAGTAACAATCTGAAGTCAATCTTGATTTCTAAAGATTATATAAAGATTATATTATATTATTCATTCATTCATTCATTTTTATCCTGCCTTTATTTTTTAATAAATTAAGATGGTAAGGATATCTAGTGCTTCTTCCTCCTCCTATTTTTTCCACCACATTAATATGAGGTGAAGTTGGATTGAGAGAGAATTACTAGCCCAACATCATTCAGCTGGCTTTCATCTTTAAGGTGTCAGGACTCCTTAAAAATATTTCTTTGGTCTTTTTAGTTGCCATAAGGTAGGATCAGAACTCATGGTTTCCCAGTTTCTAGCCTGGTGCCTTAACCACTAGACCAAACTGACTCTTTTTATGTCTATTCTACAGAAGTAGTCTGCTACTATCTTCTTCAAGCAAGTTGCAATTACCAAATTTAGATAATTCCCTGGTGTCTCCCATGGAAGCACTAACCAGGTCGGACCAAGATAAGCCAAATTCAGCTAGGTGCTTCCACCTGCTGAGGGAGATTAAAATCATGACAACTTTATTTTGCATTCTCAAATGTTGTCAGTTCTATATTTGGATTTTCCTGGCAATCCAGTAAGGAATATCCAAAATCCTGCCTTACACGATTTTCCTTTTGTTTGTATCATGTTCATGATCAATGAACATTTATTTGTATTTCTAAAATTCACCACAATCTAAAAAGCTACTTTTAAAAATAAAAAAACCTGGAAAAATATACCGTATTTGCCGGCGTATAAGACGACCCGGCCACTCCCCACCACCACCGGAACGCTCCAGAAATCCCGGCGCTGCAGCGGCAGGGCAGAGTGCCAGGGCCGGGAAGAGCAGGAAGGCTGCAGCCTCGGGCGGAGCGAGGCGAGCGGGATGAAGCGGAAGCGACGCAGGGATCCAGGAAGCCAGAGGCGCCTTCACAAGGTCCAACAAGCATCCGAAAGCCGGCAGTGGATAGACCGGCGTATAAGACGAATACCCCCACTTGGAGGCATGTTTTTCGGGCAAAAAGTCGCCTTATACGCTGGCAAACACGGTACTCATCTTTTCTTATTTTTCTATTTTTTCTTCTTATTTATTTTTTAAATTTTCCTCTTCATTTTTTTCCTAATTCATATTAGAAAATGCATCTAAAATATTCTAAAACAATGCAGCAATATGCAGTATTTCTTGATGTTGAAAAGAACAGGGATATCCTCTTTTTCTGTAGCTCCATGAAAACATGTAGGGTTTTGGTTAAAGGCTAAGGCAAAGATCCAGAAATGTTTTCATTCCAGATCAATATATTCATTGGGAATGATTGAATTACCTTTCAGTAGTATGCTTAGCATTCTAAATTCTGAGTGTGTATGCAATGCAGACATATAAAAGGATTTCTCAAATAATACATGATTGTATCCCATATCTGCATTGCAGTTCTACCTAACAAAGAACTGAAAAGTGATTTTCTTTTATATTTAGTAACAATTCGGCACATACAATTTTATAATACAAATGGCAACACATTCCATAGTATTAGAGAATTAGCTTATATTTACAATTCTTTTCTTTCTATGATATTCCTACAGTATTCCACATTCAGAAAGAATTTGTGTGTTGCACTGTTAGAACTATTTTAATTATGATATCCAACAAATATATCCTAACGTATGTTGAAATTTTTACCTACAAAATTTTTTAAGTTGAAGCCTCCAAAGGAGATTTAAAAAGAAAAAAAAAACTCATCCCATGTCATATGTGGAAGAGCTCAGAGACAGCTTGGCAAAATATATTGCAAAAATAATTATATCATTACCCAGCTAAAGTTAGTTGAATTAAAATCTCACTGAAGTTGATAAAGGTATTTATTAACAGAAATTTTAACCCTAATTACCATAGTGCAACTGTTTGCTAAGTTTAGATAAAAATACGTAGAGAGTTGGAAATGTTTTATGTGTTAAAGCTAGTACTAGTTTTTCATTATCAATCAGCGTGACTTAAGTAAGCACTTAGACCTACATTAGGATTGATCATTACTGAGTACCTGACAAGGCCAATATCTCTGCAAAATTGGAAGCCCTGCCAATGGCAAAATTCTCCTGGTGCTGCTGCTTGCTGTCAGTGCTTGTTCACCTCTTTCTCTGATAATGGAGATAGTGAGATGAATCAGGAAACAGAATAGCTTCCCCCCCTCCCCCTTGCTTTGTATATTCCACTGGTAGGATTGGGTCTAAAGGAAAAGAATGAGTGAATGAATACTGGAATTGGATAAGGAATCCATTAAGGGCATCATTGATTAATGCTCTTTCAAAAGTATTGCTGGTGCTGTCCATTTTATATTTCTAAATCTATTTTTAGATTTTCTGGAAAAAAATTACAAAATATATGTAGCAATGAAATGGTTCAGTGGTACAACTTTCCCGGGCAATATACCTTTTAAGTGGGTGGAGTATTCAATCAGGTGATCCAAATATTACATCCAATGCCTGCAGTATGAGATCACAAAAATTTATCTGCAACTTCAGTCATGCATTTGATACTCGTCTCAATCTATATGCATATCCCATATATGGATGCTATGGTATTGCTTGCCTTCAGATGACATTTGCTTGATAGAGGAAAATATAAGACATCTTTACACAAATGTATGTGTAAGTAAACACACATAGCAAAATCAAGAAAACATACTTTGAAAACACACTGTCACTGCTGCATTTAAAATTCGATATGTGGCAAAAATCATTTCTAAAAAAAAGCCCTATGGAAATAACTTTACCTCATGATATTATATAACATGGTCTGATATGACAGATTTTTATTTTCTTGCCACTAAAGTTAAGCAGTCAACAAGGCTAGAGTCTCTCTGTCAGGGAGATGAGCAGTTCAAAAATGTGATAAGTAAAATAAATAAAAATAAATAGTAAGGTTATAATTATAATTCAGATTGTCTTCAAAAGCATCTTAAAAGAATACATACACACGTGTACTGTATATACTGCTTATAATTGAATGTATAGCTATGCATGTGTATGTGTGTGTGTATGTGTGTGTCTATGTGAGATTTACGTGGAATTCAGGGACAGGGAAGAATAGGCACTGTAGATTTAATATATATAATATATATATATATATATATATATATATATATATATATATATATATATATATATATATATATATATATATATATATATTTGTTGGGTATTTCAACAAATTATTATTATTACTTCAGTAATATTACCAGACTACATAAAATATCTAAAACTTTTATTCCAACAATATGTTCAGTGTTGGATGTGCAAAACCTGGATCCAGACGTTATTCTTTGACCCACATATCCTGGATAATTCCTGTCCAATGTCCAATTTTATATTTTAGAAAATCTATAGAGAAGGCAATGGTCTTGAAATTACAAATACTGGGAGGAAAAATATTAGTTAGATTTCCATTACTTAGAATTCAGGCCTGAGTATAGGAACAGCACCATATTGGTTAACCTGTTCACCACTGGCATGTCTGGGATGGGTCAGTAGAACTCTCTTGGCTTTGTAGGAATTGTCAGCAGCATTTGATACTAATCTCATTGTACACATATTGTACTCTGACAATAAAGGTAATAATAATAATAATAATAATAATAATAATAATAATAATAATAATAATAATAATAATAATAATAATAATAATAATGGCTGGGGTGTCCTTCTAGACCAGCTACAAGAGTTAGGAGTTTGGGAGCAGGTGTCAAGTGCAGGATATCAGGGAAGTCCAGGCAGTTCAGATGAATATAAAGGTTTTTGATAGCTTATGTGCTCTACAATAACCTGAACTATTAACCATCAAAGCAAATGGGGGTAGATAAGAGTCAATGGAATTCAAGGTGGGTGGTCTTAGCTTTCTTGTAGACATAAAGAGACTCATGACTGATGATGCACTCATGACTAATGATGCATCCACTCCCTTGGGCTCAGCCAGGTCATCTCCTACAGTAGGGTTTAGCATTTTGTGGCAGTTTTCTTTCTTGAGCAATCAGTTTCAGTTGCTGAGATATGAGTATGTGTGTGTGTGTGTAAAGAGGTTAGATTATTCATCAGCCTGGAGTGAAGCATCATCAATAAACTGATAATATCTAACTATGAATAATTGTGGGCTGGACAGGTGATGCAATTGTATACTTGGACTTCAGTAAGGCATTTGACTAAGTAGACCACAACCTACTTTTTGGTAAGATAAAGCAATGTGGAATAGACAGTACAATCACCATATAGATTTGCGATTAGATGATCATCTGCACTCTGTAGATAGTCATCAACAGTTTCTATCTACATAGAAACAAGCATGCAGTGGGCTACCTCAAATTTCTATTCTGAACCTAGTGCTGTTTAACATTTTCACAAAAGATCTAGATTAAAAGGGAAGCTCATCAAATTTTTCAATGACACTGAGCTGGGGGAAACATTGTAAGATAGACTTTTGGAAGATAGATTCAAGATGCAGAAGGATGTTGATGGATTAGCGAAATGGGCAATATTCAATAAGATGCAATTCAGTATGAGAAAAATAAGGTCCTGCAGTCCTGCACTTAGTCAGGAAAATTGTAGGTGCATAGGGATACAATACAGGTGGCCTCTAACTTTCAACAGTTCAGTTAGTGACTGTTCAAAGTAACAAAGGTGCTAAAAAAAGGATTTATCACCATTTTTCACATTTACAACATTGTAGCATCTCTGTAGTCATGTGATCAAAATTCAGATGCTTGGCAACTGGTTTATATTTATGATGTTTGCAGTGTCCCAGGGTCATGTAATCCCCCTTTTTGACCTTCTCAACAGCAAAGTCCATGGGGAAACCAGATTCACATAACAATGTTACTAAATTAACAGCAATTTAACAGGTAACAGGTAACAGGTACATCTACATTTGCCCACATAGGCTGTTCTAAAAGCTATTTTGGTTGCCAGTCAATTTCTAATCTAATTCATTATTTTGATTATTGCCTTTAAAGTCGTCCATGGTTTAGGGTCTAGTTAAATCTGCTTATCCTGTAAGATATGGAACAGAGATACTACTGAAGATTCCATTCCCTAAGGAGTTCCTTCTTCAGTGCCTTTTCTGGTGGCATATATCCCAAGGAATAACGTATCTCTGATTACCACTTTTCCCACTAAAGTTATGCAGAGAGTGAAAGCTTTGAGAAGGAACATATGAATAATGTTAATTTGGGATAATTTCACCAAAGGGTACATTCCTATTTTACACACACACACACACACACACACACACACACACACACACACAAGCTTGTTTCATAGTAGCACAAATATAAAAGTAGATAGGAAAGCAAAAACAAATGTATGAATAAATTAGGATATGCCATTAGATGTTTTTCTACCAGCTGTGAAAACTCAGGAATACATTTTTTTGACATTATGGAGCCTCATTCTTAATCTTACTGATCTGAAAAAGAGTTTATCTTTTAAAAAAATTCAGTAAGTTTATGGCTCAGTGGCTGCAAATATTCCTCTCCAAAGTATTATATAATGGATCATTTCTTCTAAATGCGGATGAGTGCCAGTAGTATTTAGGCTAAAGCAGGCCTACTGAGAAACAGGAGGGAATTATTTGCATGCTTCGGAAGATCCCAAGAAAGAAAGGGAGGAGAAAAAAAGGAACCCTCCACAATAGCCTATAGCCTTTATGACCTGTTGGATGTTGAACCCATTGAACAGTAGGGAATGGAAGATGGAATGAAAAGACTTATGTAGTAAAATTGCATAGTTCCCAGTTGAACCATAAATAACTGGTAGATAGATTTTTCTACATTATTTTTAAATGGTAGGGGAATAAAGTTACTTGAGAAAGAAATAGGGAGACAAAGAATGTTTATAAAACAAGAGTTTTACTTGTAGAATATATAAATATATAAAGACTATATTGCTAATTCACAAAGGGAAAATGTTGCTGGTATTAATATTAATCAAGAATACTGGTTTATATAAATTGTGATAGTTCTCTGCCACATTCAGCATAAAGTTTCATGGACCATTACCCAAAGAAATATCCCTTTTGTAAGTTAAGATCAATGTTTGGCAGCCAATAAATATTTTCTAGACACAGCACTAGTTTTGGCCTTCATTCATGGTTCTCTTATGGTCATTACTGAGAATTACATATCACACTACACCCTACATAATTATTGTTTTAAAAAATGCCACATCTAATTTTCTTCAACTGGAATGTAGATATCCTTCCATGACTTTTTATTAATTAGAAAAATACTTTATTAAACATATTTTCACAAATACAATAGAACCAAACAGTCCGCTTATCGCAACATGAGCAAGACAGTGTTCACTCAATACAACCTCTCAAATTATGTAAAGTAATCATTCACACTTATTACATTAATAAATAACATGAAGTTTCATCTAATTATAGATTACAAATGTATATCTGATTGCATGTGATATTGCTAATTTCCACCATACCTTCTTATTTGACTTTCTTTTGTTCATTTCCTGTCTACCTTCCAACCAACTGTACCATAAATTCCACCATGGTTTTTATTTCAGAGTGTGGAGTGGTAAAATACATTTAGCATTTACATGAATACCTTAAACAAAGACATTTGTGGAGGTGGGGCAGTAATCAAATATCAAAGCCATCATTCTGCCTCCATAATGCAATCTCCATCCATTTATATGTACTGTAATGATATTGCAGAAATCTATAATGATACAGTACTTTTGCATGAAAATGTCAGATATCGTGTATGGCTGTTGCCAAAGTATAACGTACAAGAAATATGTGCTGCTTAAACCAATACAGTGATCAAAAGAAAGAAATATATGGGTCCTGGCCCAAGACATTTCATGTGAAATCACTACAATATTTTTTTAAAAATGGAAAGAGGCATTCTTTTGTACTAAGTTGTCTGTCTACAGTTCTTCACCAAGTACTGTTTCTTTACTGAATACCACTGTACTGTAGAGGGATAGCTTTGTGTGGAAAGTGATACAGATGAAAAACAATGCATAATCTTAAGAAAGTCAAAGGGGCACAACTACTGAACCACTCCTATTATATCCTGCAGGGAAGAAGAAGCTTGTTTGAAATGCAACTGACAGAAGCCACTGAGTTCCATTTAACGATGTTAATATTATTCTATGAAAGATACACCACATATAGAGTGATGTTCTTTTCAAGATACTTTTCAAGATGAATGATGGTTTGGCCTCTCCTCATCCGCACCACTGTTTCCATGTTGACAAAATACTGCCTTGCCTGCCTCATTATTTTTCATTTATCCCGAACTAAATAATTATTTGTTCTAGTGGTTAAGGCACCAGCCTAGAAAGTTGGAGAATTGTGAGT
This sequence comes from Notechis scutatus, assembly GCF_049901735.1. NCBI lineage: Eukaryota > Metazoa > Chordata > Lepidosauria > Squamata > Elapidae > Notechis > Notechis scutatus. The sequence goes on along the minus strand of NC_142013.1, from coordinate 49,118,189 downwards.
TCAAATCCTTTGGGCATAGTCACTCTGAGCCCAGCCCACCACACAGGGTTGTTGTAGGGGAACTAGAGGGAGGACGATGTGCTAGATGTGTTCACGACCTTGAGTTATTACTAAAAATAATAAATGCGGGATACAAATAATAAAATTAATTAATTAATGTTTCTATATGCATGCAACACATATACAGAAATTTACATAGTGGGCAGTAATGCAGGATTTTATTGTAGAAATTATCGCTGTCTGTTGGTTGATCGGTCTGTGACTCTCTTGCTCTCTTACTCTTTCTCTCCCTCTCTCTATTTCAGCAGGGAGCTATCATTGTATAATTTCCCCCATCGTGTCATGATGTTATTTAATAACCTATAATGACCACCTGGCACAGTAAAATAATGAAATGTTGACTCTGCTGAATATTTAAAGACAAAATCTTTCAGTAAAGGCAGCTTTCATTAACTCATACAGTGTTTTCTCAAAGTGAAATGAGGAATACATATAGTTATTTTGGCATATAAATAAAAAACCCTCGTGTTTGTTAAATTAGCTATTTAAAAGCAAAGTCATCCAAATATCCAATGATCAAAAAGTATACCATTTTACTTCACCATAATCACCCACCCAAGAACATGAACAACAAGAACATGCACATATTTAAAAAACAACTTCAGGTCTTTGAAAGAAACAGGAAATGGTAGCGATAAGAGAATTTAATTACTTTGATATCTTTTGGGAGAGAAATTCTGATAAGTCTCATTCTTCCAGTAAATTCCTATCTTGTCTTGCTGATAACTTTCAAAGGGTAGATGAAGACATATGGAGATCAACTAACCTTGACTTGATTCTAACCTAGGGAGAATATAAGTAGATAAAGTGAATCTAGTGGCATCTTTGGGAGAAAGTGTCTATGTAATCCTTGAAATTAAGGGGAATTAAAATTGGGTACATCAAAAGGTGGACCTTAGAAAGATAGATTTTAATAAATCTACAACAACAACAAATAAAATTCCATGCCAGGAAATTATATAGAAAAAAATATTGGAAAGGCATTTGTAAAAAGGGAAATCTCTATTCAATGAGGAAAAATAAGAAGGATGATAGCAACAACCAAACAAGTAAACCCAATGTGATTGTATAAAACTCTTAGTAAAAAATTGAAAATAAAAATAATTCTTACAAGAGGCAAAAAATGGATAATCACCAAGGAAATAGTTTAGTTTAGTTTACTTTTATTGTCATTGCACCTCGTACAACGAAATCAAACACCATCTTCAGTGCACATCATGACCATGACCATGAAAATAAACACAAACACACATCCTTCACCCTTCACACATTGAACTGAAAATCCCCGACACTACACCAACACTGCACTATATAGCAGAATTCAAAAGAGCTACTGCCCTGGGATAGAAGCTGTTTTTCAGCCTATTTGTCCTTGTTTTTATTATTCTGTACCGTCTGCCATATAACTATATGTATATACTGCACATATAACTAGCCTAGCTTTATAGAGCAAGGATAAGGTAAACTAAAGTTTAGAAATAACTGAGATGAGCAAAGGATATTAAGAAAAAAAAAGATACTTCAGGTAGGTTCAACCTAGAAAGAAGAGAAAGTAAATAAAATACCAATTGCTCAGTGAAAATAGTAGAGAGATGCCAACTGTTTTTGCTCAGCTTTCTCTGATGATATGCATTCTGCTGAGCAATTGTGTCGAGTAGATTGAAGGAGAATTATAGCTTGAGGCATACAATGCCTACCGACCTTACAAATCTCCAAGCCCATGTGGATTGCATTATAGGATGGCATCAGAACATGCTGATGGTGTAGCCATTAGCTTTGAGAAATCCTGAAAAATAGATGAAATATGAAATGACTGCAGAAGGTCAAATGTCCTTGTCTTCAGAGGGTGAAAAAACAGAGGTTGAGAGAACTATAGACCAATTAATATGACACTGAAAGCTGGCAATATTTTAAAATGATGAATATGTAAGAATCTGTAATCACAATGGAGTAATTAAAGTAAGCATACTGTAGCTCCATCAGGAACCACTGGAAACTGGCACAACTGCAAAAAGAAAAAAAAAAACCAGCTGTGAAAATAATCAGGAGATTGGAAGCTTAAGTTTTATTACGAAAGACTATGGGAATTGTTTGGCTTTGAAGGGGATGATAGAAGGGACTATGGGAGATTTTATAAAAGATAGGTAGTCCCCAACTTACAACAGTTCATTTAGTGACTGTTCAAAGTTACAATGGCATTGAAAAAAATGACTTATGACCATTTTTCACACTTATGACAGTTGTAGCATCCCCATGGTCACATACTTTACATTTGGACGCTTGACAACTGGTTCATATTTATGACGGTTGCAGTGTCATGGGGTCATGTGACCACTTTTTGCAACCTTCTGATGAGCAAAGTCACTGGGAAAACTAGATTCACTTAACAACCATGTTACTAATTTAACAACTTCAGTGATTCACTTAACCAGAAAAGTCGTAAAATGGGACAAAATTCACAAATTTTAAATTTCTCACAACATAAATTTTGGACTCAGTTGTAATCATAAATTGAGGACGACCTGTATCTAGAAAGGTGTCCTGCATAACAATGTCAAATCTGTTACGTATAGTATAACCCAAGAGTAAGAGCTATTTAATAATTATCTTAAGTGGCAGAAAGGGAAATTTGGCTCAAACATTAGGAAGAGATTTCTTATAATATGAGCAGTACAAACCACAGAACCAATTATCCAGAGAAATGATGGTCCATATTTCATTGCTTCTCCAGACAGAACCATGACCCCAATTTTTGAGTAATTTTAAGAGTTAGATTCTTGAACAGAGCAATTGGACTTGATGGTCTTAATAACCCATTCCAATTATATATTTTAGACAAATGTGCCCTTCTATAACATGAAATATAGATTACACGTAAGGATCAAAATGAAAATAAACTAGCTAAATTCAGCATAGTTAATGTCCTGACGATAGCATTTCCATTTTTTTTCAATCTTTTTCAATCTTATTTTCCAGGCAATTAATCATGCAGATATCACATCTATTTATTTATTGGAAATATCTTTCATTGTTTGTTTAAAAAATTCAGAAATTGCAACTTATAGTAGCATAACTATAAAACCTGGGAAATTGTTTGAATTTTCCATAAACATCTTGATACAGTCAGTCTAAATAGCATGAAAGATTTGTTGTACAGAAGATGGCAGTATTTATTCATTATTGAAGAGCACAAAGATGTAGCTTTTAGTTGGGGAGGGAGAGGAGGGAGAAAATACATTTTGATGAGAAAACGATTGAAGAAAGAGATGTTAGCAATGAATTCTATTCAGTCATTCACTAAATGCTCATCTAAGGTCCCAATCATCCAAGAGATATGTATAGCTTTGTTTTATGCATTTGAAGATCAGCCTGAGTTCACCTAATGTGTGGGCAGCCATTCTGACTCATGGATTAAAGCAGTATAGGCAGGAAAAGAGAATGGATTATTTTTCATTAAATGGGATTAAACATCCAAACAAAGCATCCTGTTTATTATAAAATATTTACTGTGGGACTAGCAACATTTATTTTAACTTATGACTTTATTTTATTTTATTTTAAAAATGACAGGCATTAGCCATCAAATACTTCTATAAAGTCAGCAGGAGGTGATGTCCAATTATATCTAGGCTTTTTAGTGAAAAATCTTTTCCCTCCCCATTTGAAGGAAGGATTCACTGAATGAATAAGATATCAAATTAAAATCTCAGTTCAGTATAGAAATGCAGCTCCACCCCCCACTTCCAGAAACAAATAGGACTGATTCAGAGGAATTCAGAAACTATTCCAATTAAAAACCAAATCTGATTTTGACTCCACTGATCTAATTTTATGTAAGTATTCCAGTGTTTGGATGTCTTTGCTAATTCTTTGCTTCTCTATAAGAAGCAGGGAACAGCTTCTGTCTTCTTAAAGTCACACTGTTGATGTCATTGAAGCATTTGTTTCCATGAGTACAACATAATTGTATAAAGCGAAGAGCATTTGGGGATATAGAAGAATGGGATCCCTGAAGCCTGACTGTTAAAATAAGTATTCATTCAACCTAACTTTTCACTCCAACACGACTCCTTTCTGAAAAGTTACACACTTTTTTTTACTAAGACTATATTTATATCTGCTATAACCATTCATATTTTACACACATAACCAGGGGTGGGATTCTAAAGGTTCACACCTATTCTCTAGAACCGGTTGTTAACATTCTAAGCAGTTCGGAGAACCAGTTGTTAGAAGAAATTACTGGCCTAATCCTGTAAGGAAGGCAGGAAGGAAACATTCTGGTGTTGCTTACAGAAACTGCCTCTCCGTTAACCCTTATTACATTCTTGGCAGGACTAGACTTCCTGTTTTAGGAACTTCTCTGGAGTTTTTCCCCCCCTCCTTTGCTGGTACTTTGCTTGTGTAGAGTGACCATTCAAAGTTACAATGGCACTGAAAAAAGTGACTTATGACCATTTTTCTCACTTACGACTGTTGCAGCATCCCCACAGTCATGAAAGGCCAGGCGAGGAGATGTGTGCCTCGATGTGAATGATTTTGAGTTGGCCACGCCCAGCCGGTCACATGACCACAAAGCCACTCCCACCAACTAAGCCACTCCCACAGAACCGGTGGGAGTGCACATAACCCATAAATTTTGTTTCTTGATCAATTTACTGAGTCTACAGAAAGGGTTGCTGATTTTTACCTGATGAATATATGATATTTGAAGGAATGAGGGCTTATTCTTTCAAGAGCCAGAGGTAGTTTAAACTAGTGATTGGGTCTAGCGTGTTTGCTTACAACTTCCCCATTATCCATCTGACTATTTTTTCCCTACAATCCTGTTTATTCTTTTATATTCTTCTAAATATGGCCTTCTCTCAGTTCGCCACTGCCTAGTCATAATTACTAGATTCTAGGTCAGAGGACTTCAAACTTGACAGTTTTAAGACTTGTGGACTTTAACTCCCAGAATTCCTCCTCCAGTCATGTTACCTCAGGAATTCTGGGAGTTGAAATCCACAAGTCTTAAACTTGCCAAGTTTCAAGAACCTTGTTTTAGGTCTTTAGGAACTTTATTCCATGATTCTAGAATTAGTTTTCTTCTTCCTTTCATATATGTAGAAATAAGATGGCCTTAAAAAGAATTAAATACTGTGTCATATGATTAATAGGAAAGTATAGACGTTAGTTTATTCCAGGGGTGTCAAACTTGCATCGTCACAGCAGCATCACGTGATGTATTGTGACTTTTTTCTCCTTTGCTAAACTGAGACTGCATGTGATAAATCTGGCTGGAGAGCTGAGAGTTTAACAGCCCTGGTCTATTCTTATTTACTGACAGTTCTAGATTAACACTGTTTTAAATTATTGTGGGTGTTGGAGAAAACCTATGAAATGCATCCCCTCCAACCATATGAGCAGCTTAAAGTTTCCTTGTAATAAAACATTCATAACAAGCTGAATTGCTTCTGATTGGTGACAAGGGGAGGAATCAGACAGAGGCAAATAGCCTAGTGAATAAAATGGTTTATATTTACTGACCATATCTCAGATATTGTATAGCAACCATGCTGACTTACTAGGAAGAGATGAATATTAATAAGGTCACCCAAATGGGTTAATCAACAACATTCCAACATCTTACTTTAATCTATACTGTGTCTTCCTTTTCCTGTGTTTTGTCTTTGTAATATGGTAAGACAGAGGAATATAAATGTTGTTCTGGTTTTGTTTAGGGCCACTCAGCAAGCTGCCAATGTTTTACTGTGAGCTAAGTTTATGCTTTCATTTGAATGCTTAATAAATGTACGTTGTATCTTCAAAATGATTTTGTTTCCTGAGGAGATCCAGGTTTTGGCTACATCAATATAAACACACTTAATCTTACCTTATGTCACTGATATAAAATGTATTGTTGTTTTAGTTGTTATAGGAGTAATATTTGTTCATTCGATTATGAGTTGTTTTTATTGGATTGATTTGCAATTATTGTAGATACTATTTGTTTTATTTTATACTGGGTCTTCAGTAAGTATTTGGAAACATGAATACATAAACTGGAATGGGAAAAAAAAGGAAATACAGAAAAGGTGAAAAGATAAATAGTATTAGGAATATGTAGAAGGAGATAACAGAATGAATAGTTAGAAGGGACCTTGGACGTTTTCTTGTCCAACCCCCTGCTCAGATATTTGATATCACAATCCCTTCCAAACATGAATATTCACACATGGGACCCAAAGCTAATGACTGAAGTTCCCCAATGAAATCCAGATAAAATGTTCAGTGTCACTATAAGTTGTAAACTTACCGTTCTCTTCTTTTCCCATACTTGAGAACAAAAAATAGTTCTGATGAAGAATATTGTCTAACAGAATTTTAACAATAGCATTTAAACTTATATATGGCCCCATAGAGCTACAGCACTTTCAGGGAGGTTTATAATGTCAGCATATTGCCCCCAACAATCTGGGCCCTCATTTTACTGACCTCACAAGGACGGAAAGCTGTCAACCTTGAGTCCATCAGAATTGAACTCCAGATGGTGGGCAGAGTCAACCTGCAATATGCATTTAAGTACTGCACTACGAGAGTCCAAAGCTCTTGGGAGTGCTAAATTGCTCGTGAAGCTTCAGGTATCCATAAAAAAAGAAAACATGGAGAAAGAGAACAGGGTTTGTGTTCTAGAACAATAGAACTATGGATACTTGAAGAAATAAATTAAGCAAAATATTGAAATATTTTTATTTACAAAATGTTGGGACAGTTTTATTTAATTTAAAAATCTGATCAGCAGTTAAATTGTCTATAATTTTTCGTATGGTATAGTAGTTCCATTGGAAAGACAATGCATTTCTAAATTGATTCAAAATGCAAGTCAAGCCAATATAGTTTTGCTTAAAATTACAAAATTGCAAATATGGTTATTTTAAGAAATCATCTTCCAATAAGTTATTACTGTAGCAGTTAGATCTAAAGCAATGGACAGTTCTACTGTTAGTTGTGTTAGATATCCCATTCACATGCTGTTGGAACTATTTTTAACTGAAAATTACCTAATGTAGAAAATAAAGACTGGAACCACCTGAAAGCACAAAAACATTGATTTTACAAAGGACATGTGCTTCTGTGCCTTAGATCTCAATACACATGGAAATCCCTTTTGCTGTTTCATGTTCCTTTTTCTAAAAAGATATTTTTTAATTTTATTCAGAAAATTAAGATAAAATTCAAACTCCCTCCCAAATAAAGAAAAATAAATTTTACAAAACAAAACAAGGTAGACTAAACATTAGAAAAGAAAAAAAAGTACATTAAAAATACAAAAGGCAAAACCCACATATACATATATTATCCCTTCTAGTTGTATACTGATTAACATATTGGAACAATATTAGTCCCCTCTTGTGAAGCAGGCCCAAAATTTATAAACTTCCTCCTCTATTTGAAACCAATTTGACCTGTCATTTATCTACTCTGTATAAAGGCAAAGTAATTAACAACAGTAATGAGCCAACAACAAAGTTAAAATTCAAAACCCTCTGTTAGCACTCTATTATTGTATTTAAATTGTAAAAAAATCTACAACAGCTTCTTCTCTATGATAAATATAAAACCATTATTTCTGATCCACCAGAATCAAATATCCTCATTTGGTTCTTAATAATAAAATTTCTCAAAATTTTTGTTGAATATTTTCTCAAAAATTGTGTCTTATTCCCCAAAGTCCTAAACCTCTGTGGTTGATCCATTTTCTCCAAAAAGTCCAGTCCAAATTGTTTTCGAATTAGATATAGTAAATCCAGGCCACAATTACGTCGATCTTTTAAAGAAAGTCCAGTTCATCACTCATCGATTCTATTAACTTCAAATCTTTAGAATCCATATCACCTTCAACTTTCTCCCACAAAGCTGCAGTTTCCAAGCCCAATTCCTTCTCCTTTAAATATTCCAACAGCAATTTAGATTCCAATCCATTCAGTTGTGAGTTTGGTTTGGCTACAATTCCTTATGTCTGGATAGCCTCTTTAGGTTGATTTAAAACCCTTGTTATTTTGTTGAGCCTTTTACCAAAGATTTCAATTTGAACTTGTAGGTTAAAAGGCATTCTTTTTTATGGCTTTACAGAGGAGTTAAGTTGGTATTTCGTTTGCATTTTTAATATAGTGTTGTAACTGGACGTTCACAACCAGACATAAACAGTTCCTTTCAAGGCCAGGGGGATTAGATATACTGTAACAAAGTAGCCATAAAGAATGTTGAGATAATATTTCTCACAATATAGAAGAATGTTTTTTTAAAATAAAACAAATAAGATTTCCATGAAACATTAAAAAATTAAGACTAGAGCTTTTTAAAAGTTAGAAAATCTAAAATCTCTGTAGTGAAAATCTGATGCAAATGAAAATCCAAACAGGTTACTTTCATTAGCCAGAAAAATCTCCTTTGACTTCCACAAGGAGAAAGTGAAAGTAATTCAGAACAGTAGAGTAAAACATTGGAAAAACTTTAAAGAATTCATGTTAAAATCCAGCAAGGAGTTAAAGTAAATCAGCCCTCAAACAGTCAATTAACTTTTGAAAGATAAAACAAGATAAAAAAGAAGATTCAAACACAGGTGTGCTTTAAAAAAACCTACCTCAAACAGCTGAGAGGAAAGATGGAGACCTGACTCTCTGACTGCTCCCACCAGGAATTGCAGTCCTCAAGATTCGTCTTCTCAGGAGGATCCACAGTTGTCTGAGGGTCATCTGAGGTCATTCCTAGCTGCTCCCACTCAGATCTAGGGAGCAGGCTGCCAAAGAGCCCACTTTGGCAGCAAAAATCAGCTATTCGTCAGCAAGAGAAACAAATCTCCCTGTCAGTCAGCATGGCATCTTGGGGGAAGTCCTGCTGTTTTTATAGTCCTATTGTGAAGATGCAAAGAATATACGTTTAATTCCAACTTTTACTTTGAGAACAAGATCCTTAAGTTTCCTATCCTTGTAAATTGCTGTAAATTCTTCTAGCAAATATTTCATGTATGTATGTATATAATCTAAGCCCTACTCATGCATGTGTGATGTAGCTGTACGCACAAAGGGACATGTTTTATACTATAAGTTTTATACTTATAGGGGGTGTGCATAAGCGCACCAAAGTGCCTACTGTCCCTGTCCTATTGTTTCTTTTATTTTTCTTATATGTACTCATTTCTTGTATTCATAACTATGTTTATCCTTATACCTGTTATCTTGTTGTAAGTGATTGACAAATCAAATAAATAAAAATAAATGTTTTATACTTCAAACTTGCAGTGTGGTAAAAATGGACCAACAAGATACTACACTAATGCAGTTGTGTATAAAACAAAGGCTAGCACAGTTAAAATTAATCTCTTACTCTTCTATAGAAAGTACACTAATTCTCATGCCCATATTATCATGTATTCTCAAATAAACAATCCTATTATACGAATGATGAAGTGTGAGTTTCCCATCTTCATATGTGATCTCCTTAAGAAAGATGGCTGATTTTTTATAGCTTGGATCCTTATAAACATTGGAAAGTTAATATGCAGAAAATGTTTTCATCTGCTATAGCTCTGTTACCAGCTATATATTGCTAATAGTGGATCTAGGAGAACAGAAAAAAAAATAATGAAAAGTTAGGGGATTTCCAGAAAGAGAATAGCAGAGGTGAAGTTTCTGAAGTTATACATCTCAGATTGACACTATTTTTTATATCATCCAAGTTTCAGCAAGTGACACATTAATTACTCTCATTCTTAAATCACTATTTGTAGTGACTGGCTTGACATTTTAAGTATAAGGTTATTGAACTGTACAGGGTGAATATGACTTCTGCATTACTAATCTTAAATGTATACAACTGTCACAGACATGTACAGTATTCCAAGTGCTTAGGGAAAATGTATTTTTATAAACCTTACAGACAATGGCAGGTTTATTACAGGGAAGTATGATGATTTCTTCCTTAATGCTAGATCCATTCAGTAGGTTAAAAATTCAACCGTAGTTTGTTACCCTATTGTGATGGTCATTGCAAAGTCACACAGTTTTTGCACATCTGATCCTCCTTGTGCAAACAAACCATAGGTAAAGTCAAAACTCACAATATGCTTTGCCTAGGCAATTCTTATGCAGTGGTAGCAGCATGAAAAGTTTGAGAAATCCTTGTGATAAGTTATGCTTATTTCCTACCCATCTATAAGCCTAGTTAAATCATTGATTATACTTGTGAATCAGTGGAAAAAGGAGAAGGGGGCACCCTAGTACTTGCTGGTTGGACATTATAAAGCAGGGGTTGCCAATATTTTGCACCTCAGGAACCAGCTATGTAATGAATTAGCAATCTCTAATAATTATTATTGGAGAAATTTTGTTCTTCAGGTGCAGAGAAAAAATCATCAGAGAAGCCTTGATTACTTAGACAAAAGCAGAGGGATACACTTCTGTTATTAATAGATTAATTAATTTTTCTGTATTTAGGCAGAAAAATTATTTAACTGCTTTACCTATTAGCTTGCTCAAGGAAACTAATAAATGGAGTAGCTTTACTTATTTCTTCACTGAAGGTTTTTATTCAGCTCTCAACCAAATACATAATACAAAATTTATTGAACTCTGTAGATTTTTTTAAAAATGAAAAATAAATCTATTAGATTATTTATTTTGCTATGCTTTAGACCAAACGTCTAATATTCTGGTAGCTAGACAATATTAAAAGTATGGTTTTTGTTAGGTATCTGTCCACCAATTAGTTGGGTTGGCAATTTATAAACCAACAATGTATGTTTTGTAGCTTTAAGACAAAATCACTGTATTGATTTGTACTGTGTTCCGATTGGTTGATTGTATTGCAGATTGCCATAAGAGAGAGCTAGAGATCATAGCTTGTTCTCTCTGACATGCTGTATCTCTGACATGCTGTATCTGTGACATGCTGTCTCTCTGACATTCTGTTGCTATCTAAGGTTGTATTTATGCTGTGCTTATACTTTGATATCTTTGTTTACTGTAAATGACAGAGGCAACTGGTAATAAGACTTTGTAAATAGATATTCTTTGGACTGTTAAACGTATATGACCTGGACCGTTTATTGGGCTGTGCTATTTCTTAAAGTAAACTTTAACTCAATTTAGTGTATCTGTGTGTGGCTGAACAAGTATTCATAACTACTCTCATAAACGTTTCCATGTGCATATCCTTGTTACTCAAGGGTTATTCTGTACATATCATAACAGTTTCTATGTACTTTGTTTTTCTGGCTTTCATCCAAAGATCTGCATATGGTAGATCATCCACCATAATAATAATACCACACCCTTGTATGTCTACTAAGAGCAATTGTCATGGCAGCTCCTGGACTCCACATGAGCCAGAAAACCTTTCCTGAAGCATATGCAGTTATAATATTTATAATAGAAAAATAATTTTTCTTTGATTTAATAAAAATGTTCACATTTATGATTTTCCATCAAAAAAATTCTTGAGAATGTAGTTTCTCTACCTTTATTTTTAACAAAATATATTCAAAAAAAAAAAAAAAAAAAGCAGACAAGCCATGCTTTGATACAAAAAAAAAAAAAATTGCTGGCATCCTTGATATGTTGAGTATTTAATGCAGCTGAGCTGCTTTGCTAGAGTTTGCATAAAAAGACACACATCATTGTTCATTTATGAAATGGCAAATGAAAGCAAAGGCTTACTACTGTGAATTTGACAGCAACTGTTTTCATATCTGCATTGTTATTTCCAACTAATGTAAAAATAAAACTATTTTCATGAAATAGCTTTGAGTTCCCAAGGTGCTATATGATTATGTGATGTGTTTTTCATTTTTGTCAATGGCTGTGCCAAATGCCACTATTTAAAAACTGAACTCTGAAAGTTTACCTGTATTATAATTTTCCTTGATTATTTTTTATTGTTGTTCAGATTTGTGCCCTGGGATAATATGCACTCAAAATTCAAGATTCAGTTCATGAAAATGTTATCAGAACCCTTCCTGGGCAAACAAAGAACAGAAAGTATGTCATAATTTCAGTGTCAGCATTCTGAGTAATACACCCATTGAAAGCAGAACTCTGAGGCAGGTAGATTCGTCAAAGAACATGTTTATTGGATGCATCATATCAATGTTCTGACCAAGGCTTCCTGAGACAGTAACAATCACACACTGTTCCCAAAAACCTTGTTTTTATTTCAACAGCTGTGAATTATATGCATTCACAGTCCATAAAGAGTCCCAAACAGTTTATGAATAGTCCAACAGAAATCTGTCACAGTCTTTTGGGATAAGGCTGATAAGCACCCAACTTTATCTCCCTTAAAATGCTGCCAATGACTAAATTGCCAGTGAGCTGTATGAGGCCAAATGGAGCACAAACTCAACACTGAGCTTCAGATTTTAAACTGACCAGAATGAACAAAGTTGATTCCTGCAAAGGCTCATGTCCCTTTCTTCCACCTTTATATCTTATTGGAGGGGCCAATCATCTCCAAGCCTTACTCCTGAATTGCCCCTTTTGTCTTAACTGTTCTTGCCTTCTGGCAGCTCTGCACAAGCACTCACTGGGAACAGGCTCCCCCTGTTCCTCTGCCTCACTGATGTCAGATTCTGGAGGCTCCAGAGTCAGCACATAACTCTCAGATGGCCCTGGCCCCATCTCTGTGTCGGATGCAGATCCCTCATCTGAGTCCTCCCCAGACTTCAGGACTGGCCCATATTCAACTCTGCAGGCCAGGACTGCCCCACTGTCCAACTCTGCTGCCAGTTCCGCAGGCCGCCTGTGGACCACAACACTCAGCACAGCCAACTCTAAATGTTTCCTGCAGTTTTCACCTAATTAAAAGAGCATAAACCTATAAATCCCCCCTCCCAGATGTCACCGGTCACATTGTCCAATGAATATAGCTGGCAGGCTGCTTGGTCACTACTCTTCTCCTTCAACAGCCCCTGTTATGATGATCTTGGTTCCCACAGGAAAACTTTTTGTTTTGACAATGAGGCAGCACAAGATGACTTCAGCCAGGTTCACTTCAGAGTTGACATTCAGCTTCATTTTTTATTTCCTTTATTGAATAAGGTTATATAAAAGAGAGCTATTTCCCAACCATAATATATAGTTTGATAAAATTTCATAAATAATTCTTATTTTAAAGATATAAAGCTTAGTAAAAAAAATAATTAATAACTGTTATCAATCATGAGATCTCATTGAATAATCACCACAAAAGTGTCACTTTCTAATTTATCTCAATGTTATTTTTTTTCTATTTTACCTGTGTGTCACTTAAAACCTAAAGACTAAGGCTCTAGATAAATCATACAAATAAAACTAGTACAAGAAAATAACATTATGTTTACGTGCATATTTTCTTACTGACAGTGGGGATAAATATCAAAATCTACTTTGCCATTTTTCAAAAGTTTTCTTTCTTGTGAAAAAGGCTTATTGGGTGTGTATGTTACCATTTTTCTTAGGCTTCTTGACAATTTCTTTTGAATTCCTCTTAGTACTTTGGAATTGTAATTATTGTTGTAAGTGTAAGGTTCTACTGCTGGTGTTTTTTATTCCATGTCTTTCTAGCCATCTGAAGAATTTCTTTCTGTGGAGTCCTTGGTGCTCTCTGAGGTTGAGAAAGCACCAAGGACTCTATAGTTCAACACTGAGCTACATATTCTTTTCTGATGGTATTTCTAGCTGCCGTACTTCTCAGTCTGAACAGCCCAGAGGAGTAAGTTCCTTTGTGAGCTTTTCCTTTGAGATTAATTGAAAAATGAGAAGACAGAGAATGCAAGTCACTGGAGGGAAGTTAGCCTAAAACACAGGATATTCTCATAAAGTTTTTGGCCCCACATAACTATGTATATTCAAAAATACAAAAGTCTATTCATGATCATGACCATTTCTCTTGAACTCAGGCAAAAAAAGCAATTTTTCTTTCATCAAATTGAATAGAAAAATATAGGGTAATTTTTCTGTGGAAAGTTGGTAGAAATACATGTCTTTTCAGAAGAAAACCTCAATGACCTCAATTCAAAGACCAGGAAAATATTTATAAGATTACAGATTAAATGTGTTTCCAAATACCCAAGATGGATTATAATATTGTAAAAATATTTTTCAAGCAGCAGCTGCAACTTGATAAACAAAATAAAACCATAAATATGAGGTTAACTTTAAACGCACATGTGTGCGCGCGCATACACACACACACACACACACACACACACACGGTGAGAGAGAGAGAGAAAGAGAGAGAGGGAGGGAGGGAGAGAGAGGACAGGCAGGCAGGCAGGCAGATAGCAGATAATCAGAGTTGGGAGGGACCTTGTAGGTCATCTAGTCCAACCCTCTGCCCAAGCAGGAGACCCTACACCATTTCTGACAGATGGGAGTCCAATCTTTTCTTCAAAGTTTCAAGTGATGGTGCTCAAGTGACAGGCTGGCAGGCAGGAAGACATAGGAGAAGGATTTCCCCATGTATCTTACCTGGAACTCTAGAATAGAAGGCAAAATATAAATATAATGGTTCCTTGAAATATAAACTATTGCTCTACCCATCATCAAAAAAGATAAAGACAAAAATATAAAAAGACGTGAATTTTTCAGAGTGAATTTTTAATTTTGGACAATATCCAAAGTTTCATAAGGAGTTTTCAATAAATGCTTCCTTATTTTTAATTGCATATACAGAGAAGTTCTTGGTGCAGAAATGAGACACAACCCCGTCAGACATCTGTCAAATACTCATGAGGTTGTTATAGTTTTTCTTCTTTCATATCTAGTAGATAACTTCTCACAAATGCCCTTTGTGAGAGAGGTGGATGAAATCCTAGCCTTGACCAGAACTGGCCTGTATATAGGGTTGGCCTGTATAACATTGATTTCCTCATGTGTCATTTAATATTTTTGTGAAAATATATACTGCTTTATATGAATTTTGTGTATGTTGATGGAAAAATAATTATTATCCTCAAATATTCTCTCCTGAAGAGAACTTTACTTGTGCTGAAAAAAATGAAAAAAATTCACAGATGAAAAACTTTTTCAAAGCAAAGGAAACATAAGTCAACTGTCAAAAGTCTTTAAGATTGTGAGGACTATATTTGCACTTACATGAAGGCAAGTAATATGACTACAAGAGAAATAAATTTCTCAGACAGTAAAGAGAGTGCTTAATTTGGTCTTATGGGGGATTATCTGGACTTCAATTAACATCTTAAAAGTTCAGGAGACATCATAGATGCAATAAAGAGTGTGTAATTATTCCCCCTAGATAATCACTTGTGCTTAAAATGAAATATAACATTTTTTATGATGCACACTTTGGGAAGCCTTCCTTCAGAGATGCAGTTTCTCAGCTGTGTGGGTCACTGATGCTTTGTTATGTGAAAATCTAATTAAGCAGTGCACATTCTTTCACATAAAAAAGACCTGCCATCTATGAAGAGAACTTTGAATTATATCTGGTGAACAAATATCATATAGTTCTTTCTGTACTTACATGTTCTTGAAAGGTTTACTTCTTAATAGTATAATGCTGAAATCTTTCATAAAGAAAATTGTTATCATAATGTATAAAATGCTGGGAAATGCAAAATGATCAGCAAAAAAGCTGGACATACTCATAAGCATTCTCATGACCTTGAAGAATCAAGTGTATGCATGAACTCAAACAAACAAACATACAGGTTCACATACAAATGTATTGTATTTATAATAAAGAAAAAGATAGTAAAGTGTCACATTTCATGTTTGCCCATAGCTCCATTTTTACTTAATAATATCTCCAAATGGGAAATCATTTAAAGTTCCTCTGTTATAAAAATAATGGTATTAACAGTAGAAATGACAGAAAATAGCAACAAGACGGTTTGTCTCTCCCCACAATAATACTAACCTTTTGAATTTGTTATTTCCTCACTATATTGTTTAAAAATAAACAGCTCATACTTTATATTTAGTAATGACATTTTGAATATATTCTTTATCAATTGTATATTTCTAGTTGTCTGTTCCCTTCAAAATACCATTTTTTTCATAAATTACATTAAAACATATATTTACGGCATTGATGCAGCTTAGAATATTTTGGAAACTGCATGTGCAATTTAAATAAGTAATCCCCAAATTCAAAATTAATCCAGGAAGTGGAAATTAGATAAGCTTTCTTTTTTCCTTTTTATATTGTTTGGTTTTCTGCCCCACCCCCATCCAAAGAAAGGCAGTCAAGGAGATGTTCAAGAAAATCTTTCAATTATTAGTTTTATTTATTGATTGAAATTTTGTGCCAAATTCTCCAAAGTTTATATAGCTCTCCATTTCACAAAGCAGCTCTGAGTTACAATAAGTAAAAAAAATTTAAAAAGCATGCATAAGATAGTTTAAAACATAACAATACAGAGAGAGCACCCAATGTTCTAAAGCAATCTAAACAACATAGCACATTATGGGTTCATACTAACACCTCAAATCCCATGCCCTAAAATTAATTATTAAGAAAAATTAATAAACACATTAACTAATAATAACAATGTTCTGAAACTGACAGTGAAATTGTAACCAGCAAGTTATTTTTATCAATGCGTGTTAACAGAATAATGCATAGGATGCCTCCAGATTTTTTTTTATCTCAGATTGCTTCTTGGTTTTGTAAAGTTTCCGCATCTCTTCTTCCTGTCGGATCTCTATTTTGTATATGCAAGTGACATGAAAACACAAATCCCCTTTGAGTTCATTTTTGCAATATTCTGCACAGATTGTTTCAGAAATGGATCAGAGCACTTTTTAAAACAGATATCAGCATGAAAGCCATCGGGGTTACTCTCTCAGTCACTCTCTCAGCCATTTACTTGTACCTTTTCCCCAAAAGGCAGAAAAAAGAAGAAAAAAATTAGGAAACTCTGGTTATGTATTTCTTGGGTAGTTACATATCTTACTAATATGGTACTAAGATATGTACCATATCTTACTAATTTTTTGTCTTGATCCCAACACAGAGTGAAAGTTTAAGTCTTTCTTACTAGTGTCTGTGAAATAGTCATTTTGCTGCTGTTGAAAGCTGCTTTTAATTGACACATCAGAAATTCTTTATAGCACAATTGCTCTATCTCCTCCTATTTATTCTTAAAAGAGAAAACAGTGTGTTTCTGCATCTAGCTAGACTAGTCAGATATGTAAGTGATGATATTTTGTTCCAATACAATAAATGTTTAATTCTCATGTGAGACATATTTTTATTTTAAATACAGCTATGCCCAAGCCTAGGCTTTTTCTTAGACAGTTTTAATAAGATAGGCTGTTCTTGGAGTTTTGAATTTGAATAATTTCCATCATACCTTGAAAAACAATTAAGTTCAGAATGAGATTTTTACCATTTTTAATCATTGCAATTAGCAAAAACCATGAATACCTTCAAAGTTATAAATAATTCTTCATTTCAGTAATATTTTGTCTTCTGACAGAATATACACTGCTCAAAAAAATAAAGGGAACACAAAAATAAGGCATCCTACATCTGAATGAATGAAATATTCTAATTAAATACGTTGTTCATTACATAGTTGAATGTGCTGACAACAAAATCACACAAAAATTATCAATGGAAATCAAATTTAGCAACCCATGGAGGTCTGGATTTGGAGTTACACTCAAAATTAAAGTGAAAAAAAAAACACTACAGGCTGATCCAACTTTGATGTAATGTCCTTAAAACAAGTCAAAATGAGGCTCAGTAGTGTGTGTGGCCTCCACGTGCCTGTATGACCTCCCTACAATACCTGGGCATGCTACTGATGAGGTGGCGGATGGTCTCCTGAGGGATCTTCCCCCAACTCCTGGACAGTCTGTGGTGCAACGTGGCGTTGGTGGATGGAGCGAGACATGATGTCCCAGATGTGCACAATTGGATTCAGGTCTGGGGAACGGGCGGGCCAGTCCATAGCATCAATGCCTTCGTCTTGCAGGAACTGCTGACACACTCCACCCACATGAGGTCTACCATTGTCTTGCATTAGGAGGAACCCAGGGCCAACCGCACCAGCATATGGTCTCACAAGGGGTCTGAGGATCTCATCTCGGTACCTAATGGCAGTTAGGCTACATCTGGCGAGCACATGGAGGGCTGTGCGGCCCCCTAAAGAAATGCCACCCCACACCATTACTGACCCACTGCCAAATTGGTCATGCTGGAGGATGTTGCAGGCAGCAGAACGTTTTCCACAGCATCTCCAGACCCTGTCACGTCTGTCACATGTGCTCAGTGTGAACCTGCTTTCATCTGTGAAGAGCACAGGGCACCAGTGGCGAATTTGCCAATCTTGGTGTTCTCTGGCAAATGCCAAACATTCTGCACGGTGTTGGCTGTAAGCACATCCCCCACCTGTGGACGTCGGGCCCTCATACCACCCTCATGGAGTCTGTTTCTGACCGTTTGAGCAGCCACATGCACATTTGTGGCCCGCTGGAGGTCATTTTGCAGGGCTCTGGCAGTGCTCCTCCTGTCCCTCCTTGCACAAAGGCGGAGGTAGCGGTCCTGATGCTGGGTTGTTGCCCTCCTACGGCCTCCTCCACATCTCCTGATGCACTGGCCTGTCTCCTGGTAGCGCTTCCATGCTCTGGACACTACGCTGACAGACACAGCAAACCTTCTTGCCATAGCTCGCATTGATGTGCCATCCTGGATGAGCTGCACTTCCTGAGCCACTTGTGTGGATTGTAGACTCCGTCTCATGTTACCACTAGAGTGACAGCACCGCCAGAATTCAAAAGTGACCAAACCATCAGCCAGAAAGCATAGGAACTGAGAAGTGGTCTATGGTCACCACCTGCAGAACCACTCCTTTACTGGGGATGTCTTGCTAACTGCCTATGCTTTCCACCTGTTGTCTATTCCATTTGCACAACAGTATGTGAAATTGATTGTCAATCAGTGTTGCTACCTAAGTGGACAGTTTGATTTCACAGAAGTGTGATAGACTTGGAGTTACATTGTGTTGTTTAAGTGTTCCCTTTATTTTTTTGAGCAGTGTATAATGTTGCTGTATTTACATAACTCATTAATCTCTGTGATTCTTCTGATATGATTGTGAATTGTATTATTAAAAAGAAAAAGAATTATTATGTTTAACTGAATCAACATTGGGTTGATTTGAGACTCCTTTCCTCAGTTTTATTTGCATCCTACAACACTCATCATACTTATGGGCAGCACAGCTAATTGGGCTTGGTGGGAGATAAACACATGGAATAATTCAGATTAGTGAGGGATAGTTTATGAGCAAAAATGGAACAACAAAGTGTATTATGCATTGCTTTGAGATCCTAGAGTGAAGTAAATCTCAGGAATAATACCAAAAGACCTGTACTGAATCAGAAGTTCTAATAATGCAATAATAGCACATTTGGAATATCACCTTTGTCTGTCTTGCCTGTACCAAACACTGTGAGAAAAGGAAGGAAGGAAGGAAGGAAGGAAGGAAGGAAGGAAGGAAGGAAGGAAGGAAGGAAGGAAGGAAGGAAGGAAGGAAGGAAGGAAGGAAGGAAGGCAGGCTTTTCTTTTCCTTAGCTTTTCTGGATTTTACCTTTTCCTCCCCCTATGCCCCCAAAATAACCCCACCAATCAACTATTCCAACTCAATTACTAACTCCAGGAATAATATTACAAACAGTGCTATCTATGTCAACTAAAACCATTGTTTTATTCACCTATCCTACATTTCTACATCTATCACATGGCAGGATGAAGTCAAATATAGTACATGTTCAGAAAAGTTATGACAGGGAAGCTATTGCAATATAAAATGTTGCCTTTATTTTTGCTTATGGATTTCTTGAACTCTGTGGTTGAGATTTGGTCTAATCCAGGGGTGCGATTCTACCAGTTCGCACCTATTAGCTAGAACCAGTTGTTAATATTCTAAGTAGTTCGGAGAACCAGTTGTTAGAAGAAATTACTGGCCTAATCCTGTAAGGAAGGCAGGAAGGAAACATTCTGGTATTGCTTACAGAAACTGCCTCTCCATTAACCCTTATTACATTCTTGGCAGGACTAGACTTCCTGTCTCAGGAACATCTCTGGAGTTTCTTTCCCCTCCTTTGCTGGTACTTTGCTTGCGTGGAATGACCATTCAAAGTTACAATGGCATTGAAAAAAGTGACTTATGACCGTTTTTCACACTTAAGACTGTTACAGCATCCCCACAGTCATGAGAGGCCAGGCAAGGAGATCCGTGACTTGAGTGATATGGAGTTGGCCACACCCAGCCATGACCACCAAGCCATGTCCACCCAGTCCCATGACCACCAAGCCATGTCCACCACCTAAGCCACGCCCACAGAACCGGTTGTTAAAAAGTTTGAATCCCACCCCTGGTCTTATCCAAAAGATTTATAGACTGGTGTACATGAAATACCCTTTTCATAAGTTTAAGAACCTTTGTGTTATTCATAAGTGCCAGTATGCAAGTGTTCTCCTAATCTATTTATAGCTCATTTAATGCCATGAGCTTATTTACTTTAAACCTGTGTTGTTTTTGAAAAAAATCTTTTATCTGTTTTCATTTAAACCCTTAATTTCAATTGTGGCAGAATGTCGATACATTTGAGAAATGTTTATTATTTGTATATCACATGTGGCATATGTTGCTATTTTCTTTAGTTGCCTTGTCTTAATATTTTCCATTATTTAAAAACAATTTATTATTTCAGTTCTCATAGTGCGAAGAAAATTGAGGAAATTCACGCATTCATTGCAACAACTTGCATTATATTTTGGAAATGAAGTTGTTAGATGCAAGTAAAAAACAGAATGAAGTACAGGCTTCACAGAAGTGAGAAACATGACAGTTCTATAAAATAATATGCTTTTAATAACTTTTAGTTGAGATAAAACTCTAACATTGCAACTTTGAAAAATAAATTAGTGCTCATTATATGTTCATGGCCAAGCAAAATTTGTCTCAATAATCTGTAGTTCTAGTAGAGACTTCAAATAATTTAAGTCATCTTTTATATCATCTGGACACAAGCAGTTCCAACATTAATTAGATAAAAATAGATTTAAAGAATCTGCCTACAATCCTGGAAGAATCAGTCTTTTTTTCCTCAAATAAAATTTGCTAGTTCTGTGGAAATTGGCTAAATATAATTTTATTCCTTTTTGGTCTGCTGCTGTATTATTTTATAACGGCTGTATTTGTCAATAAAACAAAAGGATATTGAGGCCTGATCTATTTTATACTGCATCATTTTTAGGTTTTCTATTTTAAATTTACATTTTTGAGAAGATATCCAAAACACAGTTATAGTATAATATACAAAGTCGGGTTCAAACATGTGTATTCCTTTAAAAAGATTGTGTGTACCTGAATGTCCATTGTTTTGATAGTATTTATGACAAATCTGGTTTTACTGTTCAAATAGAAAGGAAATCCCTGGATTCATGGTATCCAAATATCATACATTTATCAGATGTATGTAGTTTATGAAAAGAGATGCAATATAATTATCAGAATTTTGAGGCTATTGGTATTGTGTTTCTTGTAACTCTCCTAAACGATCATGTTACATGCTTCTACAGTATAGAATATGAACAAATGTTTTCATCACATTGTTAAGAAATTGTTAATTTATCTGATTCTGTCCTTCTATAATTATTGTGTGATTGATTATGTGCCATCAAGATTTTGTTAATTCTTAGCAATCACACGGATAGATTTACTTCATGATAATCTGTCCTTTACCTGATCTTTCAGGTCTAGGCTATGTAACAAGCATATCTTAATGATTGACTGATTGATAACATTTGTAGTCTCAAAGTCACCACCTTCTATAAAGAGGTTAGTATCTTCCTGTGCAGTGCAGATGTATTATAGATTTTGGTGGGAAGCCAAAATGGTTCTTATAACTGATGAAGCCATTCTGCCTTTCCATAAAACTATGAGAAGGTAAGAGATATTCATTTTGCTTTCAGCTAACTTCAAAGTCTCTCTAATACATCTGAAGATTCATGTGAGGTGCTTACAAACTCTTGAGGTATTTTCCTCACAAATTGAAAGCAATTCTAAAAGGAATATAATCTTTAAAGGCAATGAACTTGCTTCCTTATCTGCTGTTCTTTTTGAAGTACAGTTTCTCTTTGATTTACAGGGACGACTGATTACATATGAAAGGTATCAACTGATGATCATGTGTCCAAAGTAAAGTTCACTGAGCCTCTTATATCAAATCATCAGCATAATCATACCATTTCTTCATATTATAATATCAACCTACAATTGCATAAGAATTAATGTTATGCATATTAGAGAAGGCATTTTAAAAGGTCAGTTGCTAGTTAAAAATACCTTGGTTATATGTATAGAAATGAAGCTTGGAGAAATTTAAAAGTAAAAAAAAAACACCCTTTCCCCCTTTCATTTCAGAAATTAGTGAAATTTCATTTCTAGTATGATAGCTTGGCCTTTGTTAAGAAATTGATTACTGACCACTGAAACATAAAAACATGCTTTTATTATTTGAGGCAAATTTTAGCTAATCAGGAATAAGAGGTTAATTAACCTCTGTGTAGCTTACTACTTCAAAAAGGTATGAAGATCTAGGCAGATACCTTGCATGTGAATACAGCTGTTCATACTTTTGCCCACAGGGGAACCAGTAATAGGATTTGTGCACAATATATGCATATATATGCAAGAGAGCATTACACTGGGCAGAATTCATTGGAAATAAATCAGATTAAAACAACAGAATCATAATAGCGTTCACTCACACACTAAATAATAGAGGCTTAGTATGTAAGTAGCCATTTTACTTTCTAGACCTCTATTTATGGTTTACTGTTTTGTACAAATTCAATAAACTGGTCTATCAATAAATCATGACAAAACAAATTTTTACTGAACATATGTGATATATAGCATCCCTTAGTAGTGTAGGAAATACCATTATTCCTGATAAGTGGACACAAATCCCTATCTAAAACTTGTAGTGAAGGGGAGTTCTGTGATCCTTCAGATATTTGAAAATGTCATGTATCCAAATCTTTGAGTTTTTCTTTGTAAAATTTGGCTTTTGAGTATTCACTTTTCCTATAAGATTTTGGAACTAACTATGAAAAATAAAGAACTTCTCAGACTTATTTTGGTTATTCTGGCAATTACATGTCATAAAAGATAAGAGATGATTTTATAAACTGGATAATAGAGAGAAAAATAATACAAAAGCCTGATGTCAACTAATACTGAAAATTATAGAACAATACTAAATGTTTAAAAAGAAACCCAGAAATATTAAAGATCTGTGAAGAATGTAGCCAAAGTTGGTAACTACAATATTACCCTGTCATTGATTATGTCTATTGATATGGATAATCTTTGTCTAAAAGAAGTTAGTGAAGGAATGAAGACATGGGTAAAACTGAAATTAATTTGGATTGGGCTCACTTTTGCTGACTTTGAAATCAGAGTCTTGGTATGGAAAAAAATGAGCCAGTCATTTTCTGTCTCCAACTGACCAATAGTAAAGTGCAAGAAAGTAATTTCTTCATGGTTGACCTCAAAACCAGAGCAATAGAATCCCTTTACCCCCTACTACATACCGGAGAGTATTTTTTGCATTCCTTCAGTCAATATTTCCAATATATATTCATCTGATCATTTGAAGAAACAAAACAAAACCGAGCAGCTATTATAAAGTTCATTCACTTTGGTACATTGCTCAGCCATTTCCTAGAAAAAAAAGAACATTTGTAATTTTGCAATTGTCCAATTATGTTAACTATGCAGGTGTAGTATGGGGTGGTTAGAATGTGAAAGACACAAGGTGCATTATTAATAAAGACTGTGATTAGGCAACAGGAACATAATAGAATAGAATAGAATTCTTTATTGGCCAAGTGTGATTATGGACACACAAGGAATTTATCTTGGTGTATATGCTCTCGGTGTACATAAAAGAAAAGATACATTCATCAAGAGTCAAGAATCAGAAGGTACAACATTTAATAATAGTCATAGGGTGCAATAAGCAATCAAGTCATACTAGGAAATAAAAATTGTTAGGATACAAGCAACAAGGTTACAGTCATACAGTCATACGTGGGAGGATTGTTGTAGATTGCATGCAGGAAGTAATGGTCGGAGTAAAAAAGAAAGCCTGGATCCAAAAAGAAAAAAAAGTGACAGGGAAATAAATTGCCCCCCCACAACCTCTACTTGAAAGTCATATTTCATTTTTAAAAGCAGCCTGGTATCTTACTTATGGATTATTGGTATGATATTGCTAGTGAAGAGAAAAAAATATATAGAAGTCTTATGAATGTCACCTCAATTCCCTTTGCCTCAGTAAAAAATAGAGTCACAGTAGACCAGATTAATCCCGGTTGAATTTTTACATGAATTCTTTAGGGTACTGGTTCTATTTTATATCTCAGACCAACTCCAAGCTATCGTGACACTCCTTAAGCAGTTATGAACAAAATGCTGCATCTGCTAAAGCCCATAACTAGGTAGAAAAAGGAAGGAGTTTTTCATAAAGAGAAAATGACCTGAAACTCCCTTGAGTTTTATCATTGCAAAATGGAAATACCTTTTCCTTCCTCTTTGGATTACACTACAGTTGAACTGGAAATAAAACAGCTTAGCTGCCCAATACAATATAATGTATAAAAACAGTGGTGGTGTTGGTTTTGGAGCACATACTCAAACATATTGTGTAGTACTGTCTGCTTGTTTTTTTCTTTCTCTTTCTTTTAGACATATTCCAATTTTGTTCTGAAAGCTGTACAAATTGAAAATAGAAAGATGACACAGTTTATTTCTAGATTTCTTTTAAGCCACTGGGAATAATATATTTTAAAAATGGCAGCATTGTGGGGGAAAAAAATCTAAGGCTGTAATCCAATCCACATAAAGACATAAGTAAATCTCCTGGAACTCAGAGTGTTATTTCCAGATAAAATCAAATAAGATCAGGCTTCTCATTTAAGGAGGCTGTTAACATCTAACAGAGCTGGAGGTAGAGAGAATGTCAGTGGGGTTATAAAACAATAATGGCAACATACTCATTTAATCAAAAAGCTATTAACTGAGGATTTCAGTATTAAGAACCTGGTAGAAAAATAGAGAAGCTTTTGGAAAATCATGCTGGGCTTTTTTCCACCTTTTGGGGCGGGGGTTGCTTGATATAAACAGAATTAAATTTGACTGTCTGATTGCTATATAAAGACATCGGAATTATACAGCAAGGAAATAATAAAACAAGATAAATTTGGATGTTTTTGAAAAAAATACTATTTAACATCTGTCAGATTTATATTAGATGATTTAACCACAATGTGGTTAAACATGCAAATAAGTTGTTTTAAATCCTTATTTTATTATTTAAATTACACTTGAAGAATAGGCAATAATGAAACCTCCTGATTATATTACTGCAGAAGTAAGTTGTATTAAATACAATAGAATTCATTTTCTATTAACAGTAAAACATTAAGTACTCAAATATACAAATCTTGCTAAATCCAAATTTTCTGTAGTTCCAAAGGAATTTGATTGAATTCTATCAGTTTGGTAAATAGAAAACATCTTAGAAATACTTTGTCTGACATAAATTTGGGTTAATATGGTATTTTCTTCCTTGATAGGACTTGGAGATGGTTTAACTCCTCATCCATTTTGGTTGAATATCATTTTCTATAGGAAAAAACATATCTTTCGTTGTCAGATCTTGTACTAACCATAAATTGCTAGCAGTGGTGCCTTATTAGGTCGCAATGCCAGAGATATTTCCTTACCTAAAGAGAGAACAGAATAACCTGGGGCAGGCAAAAAAAAAAAAAATCAGTGGAAGTAAGAGCAGGTTCTGACTTCCTGCCAATTTCTCCAGTGAGTCTGGCAGGGAGTACTGAAAATTCTTTCTTTCCTTCCTTCCTTCCTTCCTTCCTTCCTTCCTTCCTTCCTTCCTTCCTTCCTTCTTTCCTTCCTTCCTTCTTCCCTCCCTCCCTCCCGCCAAACCCTTATATAGTATTCAAGAAATGCAAGATAAGAGCATATTTTTATCTTGGCAACATTTAGTAACAGTTGGCCTTATGGTATAATTTGCCTGAAAACACTCCATTTATAGAACTAAAGTTATTTTGAAGTTCTGTGGTAATTAGACCACTTTGCTTCCAGAATGAAAAAAGAATGGTTTGTAGATTAAACATTTTTCACAAACATTTCTCCTCCCATTTGAGGGGACTTTTTGCAGGCCTGAACAATGATCCCTGCTAATTTTAACATCTGGCTATTCCTAATCGGTTCAACAAGTGTGAAACTCTTAGTGAGCTGGACTCAGATTTAGCATTCTTCATGGCCATGCTTATCCAAATGATTACTCTCCTTGCTGTTTTGAAATGACTCTGTGACATAAATCTGAACAATGTACACTCATTTCAGATGCTTGAGGTTCCAAGTCAGGGAAAACATTTTGTGCTCTTTCATTCCAAACCAGCAGACCTGATTCTTTGTTTACTTCCTGCTCCTATAAATGATTCTTACTCTGTCATAAAATATGCCTTGTCCGATGCCCTTGAGCAAAATCATGAACGTTCCTTAATGAGCTTTAACTTTATTCTCGCTTTCTTACCTTGCCATATATATTTCAGCACAATTTTATTTAAATCTTCAAAATAGTCTTTTCCAAGCCTAATTAGAATTGTTTGAAACAAATATAAAATTCTGGGTAATATATTCATCTTGATTGTTGATATTCTCCCTATTAATGACAGTTGTAAATTTTCCCATTTCGCCAAATCTAGCGCTGTCTGCTGTTTAAGTTTGATATAATTATTCTCTTTTAGTGTACTGCATCTTGCTGTCAAATATTTCCCCAGGTACTTGATCTTATTCGTGACCTGGATTTTCAATAGATTCTGTCAGTTCTTACCTTTGTCTTGATAACATATTCTTTGTCAAGATCTTTGACAAAGATCTTTGTCAAGATCTTTATTTATTTTCAAACCAGCCACCTTTCCATATGTCTCTATCTTTTCTATCAATTTTGATGCTGTTTCTAGTAGGTCTTCTAAGATAAAAACCAGATCATCTGCAAATGCTTCCAACTTAAATTCTTCCTTTTTAATTTTCATCCCTTTTATATTCTTTTCATCTCTAATATTTCTATTTAGCACTTCCAAAGTTAACACAAACAACAGAGGTGATAGTGGGCACCCTTGTCTTGTTTCTTTTCTTATATCAATAGAGTCTGTCAGTTCTCCCTCTATCATTACCTTTGCCATTTGCTTATGATATATAGCTTCTATTGCTTGAATAAATTTTCTAGCAAAGCCCATCTGTTCCAGCAGTAATAACATGAATCACCAATTCACATTATCAAATGCCTTCTGTGCATCTAGAAATATCAAAGCCTTTTCTTTTTCAGGATGTGCCTCGTAGTATTCCAAAGTGTCCAAGATTACTCTCATATTGTCTTTAATTTGTCTCTTTGGCAGAAATCCATTTTGATCAGGATAGATAAAATTATTTAAGTATTTTTTAAGTCTTTCTGCCAAAGAGGCGGAGCTGGCATCGCGATGATACGGCATGCGAACTTGGAGGTCTAAGATCGCTGCCGATATCTTTGCTCCTGGACGGTCCTATCGGATCTAAACCGTCCCGAAGAGACGGTGAAAGAGAAGAGCGCATCCTGTCAATCCCAGGGATACCGCAAAGTCCCTGATAGATCCAGGAGAAGCTCTTCTTGCCAGAGGCAAAGAGGCAGCCATTAAAGCTGCTGAAGTTGGGACAGCTCCGAAACGAAAGAGAACAGAAAGAGAGAGTGTGCCGGTTTGGTGAGAACTTTTTTTAATTCTAAGATCTTAAAGGACACCCTAAGGAAAAGAAAGAATCTGTAAAAGTTTTGTCAGAAGTGATTACGCGGCAATTTTAAACAGGAATGTCAAAGTAATGTTTTTTTCTCATTGCTGGATTTTCTATACATGATCTTATATTTTGAAACTGAACTGGTTTTTTCCTTTCCATCTATTTTTTTCTCCTTTTTGATTTTGTAACATCTTAGGCTAGAGACTCCCTTTTAGTTATTTCTTTTTTTAAAATATCATTTTTTAATTAATTCTTATTATATTTTGCTTGGAAAAGGAGGGAGAAAGTGAAAGCAAAGAAACTTTGTAACATTGCCAACTAGAGGCTTGGAAATATTCTATTTCTCTTGTGACCAGACAAAGCTGAGAAAGAAAGAACTGAGACTTTTTTTTCAAGGACATTGCTATTTGATAAGATAGAGAGAAGAGCATGGGAGAGTATTATTGCAGGTGCTCTTTTGGGTTTCTATCAACATCTGGAGTCTGGTGTTGAAGTTTATAGGAAAAGAAAAGGTGAAAAGTTTCTGGAGAAGAGTGTTATAACAAGAGCCGAGGATGACTAAACAAGGTGCAGTGTGTTCTCTTGATTTTTCCTAAGCTGTGCTACCCTTCCTCAACACTTTACTTTTTGAAATAGCTATTTGGAACTTGTCTTTGCTTTTTTTTTTTTTTGCTTGTCTTTGGAAGTTAAATTTTTACATTTGCTTTTTATTTTAAAAGAAAAGTTTTAGTATTAATGATTCCCTTCCTTTTCTTTTTAAGGGAGTAGCCTTTTTTTCTTTTTCTCTTTCTGCCTTTCTGGTACTTTTGTTTTTCCATCTACCTCCAATACTGTTTTTTTCTTTCTTTTTATCTTCCTGGCTTTTTCTTCTTTTTCTCTTATGCAGCCTTTTATATTTGAGACCTCTTAATTGGATTAAGGTGTTGAAGAACCTGAAGAATTTTTCCTTTTTTTAAAAGCTTTTTATTCCTCACTTTTCCATCTTTTTTAGGATTTTATAACTTTTTCTCTTCTGTGTATGTTTATGGTTTTTTTCCTTCATTTTTGAATTTTCATTGTTGTCTAACTAATCGATTGGATTAAGGTATACAAGAACCTGAAGAAATTCTTTTTTCTTTTTTTTTTATTATTATTACTATTTGGCTTCTTTTTCCCTACTATTTTTATTTGGAATCGCAATTGATTACTTCACAATTGGATTAAGGTCTAGAAGAACCTGAAGATTTTGAATTGTTTGAAATGAGTAGGAAATTAACAGCTCCTGGTTCTTCAACTTCTACTTCCTCCTCTCTACCATCTGGAGGACAACGTTCAATACAGACAATGTTAAGGCAAGAGAAAGAACAAGAACAAGAAAAAGTGACCCTGCAGATGATTATGCAAGGAATTCAAAACATTCAAACAAGATCAGAGAATATTGAAAAGAGAATAGAGAACATCCAACAAAGAACAGAGAACATTGAACAAAGAACAGGGAAAAGCGATGAAAAAGTCGAGAACATCCAACAAATGATGATGAAGTATGATGAGAGACTACTAAAAATTGAAACAGAACTACTTTGAAGATGCAAATAAACCAGGAAAATGGTTAGCATATAAATTGAGAAAGGAGAAAGAATCAAGGAAAATATTGCAATTAATAGATGATCAAGTTCAAGTTTGCTATGGTAGTAAAGAGAAGAAGGAAATCATTCGAGACTATTATGGGAAACTATACACACAAGAGAATATTGATGAGGAAAGAGTCAAACAGTACCTACAGAATGCTAAGTTACCCCAGATACCTAAAGAGATTGAAACAATGTTAGAAAGCAATATAACGATGATGGAGTTAACTGAAGCACTCAAGAAGTAAAATAATGGAAAGGCGCCAGGCCCAGATGAACTTCCGGCAGAATTTTACAAAACATTACAAGAATCATTGAATCTTCCATTGCTAGAAGTTATGAATGAAGTTATGTTAAAGAAGAGGATACCTAAATCATGGTCAGAAGCTTATATTACACTTGTTCCAAAAGAGGAGGCTGATCCATTACAAATCAAGAACTATAGACCTATAGACTAAACACAGATTATAAAATTTTTGCTTCAATATTCATACCTTTTTATTTGATTGCTTTGAAACTCATAGAATTCAGTGCTTGATGTGTTTTGAAGCAAAAATCTTGTCCCAATACTCATATTTTCCCTAGTACTTGATGCACAAAGTAGAACTTGCTGGCATCAAGTACAAAGTAGAACTTGCTGCCTTGTGACTTGCTACTCCTTCTGACCAAAATAAAGGGTCATGTAGTTCAGAGGTGGTATTCAGCAGGTTCTGACCAGTTCTGCAGAACTGGTAGTGGAAATTTTGAGTGGTTCGGAGAACCAGCAAATATCACCTCTGATTGGCCCTGCCCTATCTATTCTCTGCCTCC
Source organism: Notechis scutatus (assembly GCF_049901735.1). Classification (NCBI taxonomy): domain Eukaryota; kingdom Metazoa; phylum Chordata; class Lepidosauria; order Squamata; family Elapidae; genus Notechis; species Notechis scutatus. The sequence continues at coordinate 49,087,850 of NC_142013.1, read as the reverse complement.
AAGTCCCAGCTGATTGGCTAGATCTTCTTTTGTTGTCCTGCACAGCAGAACAGAGCTGGAAAGCAGGTTAGTGGGGTGGGGAGGGAATGGAGATTTTACACTATCCTTCCCCTGGAGTGGGGTGGGAATGAAGATTTTATAGTATCCTTCTCCTGCCATACCCACCAAGCCACACCCACCAAGCCATGCCCACCAAGCCACGCCCACCAAGCCATGCCCACCATGCCATGCCATGCCATGCCACGCCCACCAAGCCACACCCACAGAACTAGTAGTAAAAAAAATATTAAAAAGTTTTTTATTGTTATCTTTTACAAACATCTCTTTTGGTGAACAATGTAGTTTCAGGTGTAAATATTTCCATACAAACATGACCATAATTACATATTTATCTTTCATACACAGTTTCTTATCATATCGTTACACTTTCCATTTTCTGTAAATTTTCACAAATATTCTTATATTTTTCACATTTATTTTATCCATTTTCAATTCATATCTTAACTTATTCCATTTTTCTTTCATTATACTAATATCTTTTTATATAATATCTTAAATTCTTGTTTCTTGATCTATGTTCATTATGCTTTTATAGTTTTATATGTCATATTTGCAATTTCATCGCATATTCTTATTTCATTATTCAATAAATTCCATCTTAATTTTAATAATTCCAAACATTTCCCCCTTAGTTGCCCGTTTGAGTGCACCACCCTTTTATCTTATACATCATTTAGTTTACTCCCCTTTAACTTATATTAAAAATTACCATACTATAATCATTTTTATCACCTAAAGACTACATATGATACATACATTTTAGGTTAGATTCCACAAGGTATTTTTTCCTTTACCTTCTAAATTTACCTTCTAAATCATTTACTATTTCAAATACATTAATCTTTTCAGCTAATTGTAGAAACTGATATTAATTTTTTAGTACAATTCTCATAGATAATTTTAGGTATATTGTTAATTTCATTTCATTTAATTAACATTCTTGTAATAGTTTCCCACTTTTACATTTATTCCAATTATAGTTTAACCATCATTCTTTAAAAATAGCCAGATAGGAAAAAAACATTAGTTCCAATCATTTCATTTTTTAAAAAATCTATGTTTTTATAGCCCACTATACATTACCTTGCAGAATCCCCTTTCTTATTCTTTATCTACCCATTATCTCTAGGTCTTCTAGCCATGTAGCTTCTTTTCATTTTTTGAGCTTTCTATCTCCTTTTCTGGTCCTTTCCCTTATTCCCCCTTTCCTTTATTTTTCCCCTCCATTTCTGATTCCAATTTTTACCCCCTTCCCTCTTTTGAGCTTTCTCCTGTAATTCCCTTTTCTGCTGTTTCCTTTTTCTTTCTTTGACTTTCCAAGCAGTTGCCTCTTTAATTGTCCCCTCAAACCTCCAAGTTTTAATTTCCATGTTTTTTCCCTTGTTTTAATGTTCGTTGCTCCATTTGTTCATTGAGGCTGGCCTCTTCTCTAATCAACTCCTCCCCCTCTGGATGTCCTTGTTCTTCTTTGTTCTTCAACGTCGCCATTTCTAACATTTGTAAGGCAATACTGCACAAATCCACTCTGTTTCAATTTTCCACGGTCAGAATAGTCCAATGTTTATATATTTTTATTATTAAGTTCCTTTTGTTGGGTTTTGAATTTTTCTCAAACTCACCTAGTATTCCCAGGGTTCAAGCTTCTTTCTTCTTCCTTTATAGTACATTAATTTCACTTTTCAGGGTTTCTATCTTATTGTATCAAAGTTCCTCTTACTTTGTACCACATTCCAATTTTTAGAGAACCAAATGCTTTTTAAAGAGTCACTAAAATTTTTCCTTTACCATTAGGTGGCGCTTTCTGTTATGTCCAAGTTCCACCTTTTCTTTTCACTTTCCTTTTCCCGTTGTCAATTGTGGACTCCCCGGTCCCAGAAACGCGAGAATTTCTCGAGGAGTTGCAGTCAGTTCACCGATTAGTGGCGCAACAACTGGAATGGGCGAAGGAGGACTACAAACGGTTTGTGGATCGTTCACGTCAGGCGACGCCTCCGCTAGCTGTGGGTGACAAGGTGTGGTTATCCACAAAGCACCTTCAGGTCGATCGCCCGATTAAGAAGTTGGACCACCGCTTCATTGGTCCATTGAGGCGGTCATCAATCCCGTTGCGTATCGACTCACCCTGCTGAGCTCCATGCGCATTCATCCTATCTTCCACCGTTCCCTTCTGGTTCCTGACTCCCCACCGTTCTCCTGAAGGTACAGCTTCTTCATCGGTACCCAGCGATGAGACCGCTGCTGATGACACAGTTGTCAGCGTTCAGGATTCTCGTTGGCTGAAGGGGAGATTTCAATACTTTGTTGGGTGGCTGGTGAATGGATCGGAGGTTCTCTCTTGGGTGGATCTTCCACGGTTTGTGCTCTGGACCTTATCCGGAGGTTCCATGAACACTTCCCATTGAAACCGCATCTGGCTCGTCAGACTTGGGGGAAGGGCCCTGCGGTGAGGGATAGTGTTGTGCCTCCGAGGTTTGAACCTGGTCAGTCAGCAGATGTAGGCTCGAGTGATGAAGAAGATCTGGCATTGAGATTCGAGCCTGCATTATTGAGCAACATTGAGAGGAGTCTGGGGGAGGAGGAAGAGTTGAATCTGAGAGATGAGCCTGATTTAATAGAAGTTTCAGAGGCGTCTTCCTCTTCTGGAACTCCCTCCCTGATCGCACCTCAGGTGTTAACTGTTAATCAGGAAAGTGTGCCAGAGGCTTGAAGCGATGATGAAACTGCCAGATGCTGGCTTGATGCTAGGACTAGGAGAAGATTGAGACGTCAATCTCAATTAGAAAAGAGAAGTCAAGCCAAGGATTAATTAAAGAGACTGACATGCCCCTTCAGGGGATATATAAGGAGCGTGTTAATGCCTCTCCCCCGCTTGAAGCAAAGTGTATTTTTGGTGTGAAAGAATTGCGTATGGCTGCGGCGTCGTGATTTATGGACAGTTCAGACTTGCCAGACGGATTCCAGGAAGACTGCCAAGGACTGTGAAAACAAAAGCAGTTAACTCTTTTGGGTCTGGTTTTGTTTGCTTGAATATTTGAACTTTGGATTCTCACCTGTGGATACAGGTGAGACAGAACATAATACTATATATATGTATGGTATTCAGCTTTGTTCGGGTATTTTCCCACGTCATTATAGTTGTGCTTTTAAAATTGTAGCAACGTTTCAGCAGAATCTCATCTGCCATCATCAGCCTTCTGTATAGTGTTCATCTGTGAGTCAGACTTTCACAGCCGTTTCTGTTTTAAATTTGGTGCTAGCCTACTGCTGTGCCAGAATGTTTTTTTCTTCATCCTGATTGGTTGGAAGTCTTGGTCTGTGTTTACTGGTCTTGGAGTTTGCTGTGTTCCACTTGATTGGTGTTTCTAATATCTTCTGTCTGTTTTGTAGCTTTTTTTGTCTTGATTGGCTGGCAACATTATGTTTTCTATATTGGAGGTTTTTAGTGTGGCTTGGCTCTGATTAAACGGATGGCTATCATTTATTAGGAAGCTAGGTTTCATCTGGGTACCTGGTTGAGGTGTGTTTGAGCTGGAGGTATTGGGGGGCGTCTGTTTATGCCCAGGTGTTTGCTTGGCTTGTGGTGTGGATATTTTTTTGTTTGTGAGTGCTGGCTTCCAGATAATTGACAGTCTGGTGGTGTCATCTCTTCTATTCGTGCTTTCAGGTCTTTTTTCAATCTCTGTGGCTTCTCTGATAATTCTGTAGCTGGGGTTTTCTATAGTGGCTAGGGTTTTGGTGCCATCGAAGTCGATGCTATGACCTGTGGCTTTCATGTGTTGAACGAGTGAGGAAGTGTGTTCCAGCTTTTTTACTGCATTTTTGTGTTCATCCAGGCGGTACTTATTCTTCTACTGGTCTGTCCGATGTACGTGGCAGGGCATGATGCACAGGGAACTTCATATATGCCTTGGTTTTCCAGGTGAATCTTATCTTTGGGGTTTCTTAGGATGGCTGCTATTTTTCTGTCTGTTTTGAAGGCAGTCTTGATGTGATGCCTGTGTAGTATCTTACTGATTTTGTCTGTAGTACCTCTTATGTAGGGCAGGACAGCTGTTCCATAGGTCTGTTCATCTTCTAGCTCTCCATTACGTCTCAGTGTATTTTTGTGGATCAAGCTGGTGATTTTGCTTTTGTGGAAGTCAGTACTTTAGTCAGGGTGCATAGTTCAGTCTTTATGTGTGTCTTGTCTGCCAGGCATTTGGTTCTGGCAAATAGTGTTTTAGCCACGGAGTTTATCTGTGCTGGGTGATGGTGGGATTGGGCATTGAGGTAGCAGTTGGTGTGTGTTTTCTTCTGGTATGTGGTGTGTCCTAGTGTGTCATCTGTTTTTTTGTAGATTAGTACATCTAGGAACGGTAATTGTTTGTTTGTTTCTGTTTCCATGGTGAATTCGTACCTATTTCCTGTATTCTTACTCATGTTTATACTTATACCTGTTATCTTGTAAGCGATTGACAAATAAATAAATAAATAAATAAATAAATAAATAAATAAATAAACAAACAAACAAACAAATAAATAAATAAATAAATAAACTGGACTTTCTTGTATTTCTTTAAAGATGTTTCACTTCTCATCTAAGAAGCTTCTTCAGCTCTGACAGGATAGTGGGGGAATGGAAGGATTTATATTCCTTGCAGACAGCTGGTCATTTGTATTCTTCTAGAGGGTCGTTGAAGCACTTGGAGGTTTATCTGTGTCCTCTGGTAATACTGAGGAATACTCCTAGTTCCTGTAGTGTGTAATTTTTTTCTCTGGAAATCCATTCCTACTCCCATACCATTCAGTGTTTTAGATACTTTGAGTCAAAAATTGTTGCAGTATAATGCAATGTTCAGACTAACTTGAAAGAAACAAAAAAGACAAACAAGCATGAGAGTTTTAGTAATACTGTATATAGATTTCTATCATTTCAAAGTAAAGGTAACAAAGCAAGTTACCTGTTACAAATATTGCATATTAAGATCACTTCTAAAATTACATGAAATGGAGTACATTGTTTGATTGTTTTGTTTTTTATTCATATGAATGACCAGTAAAATACATTTAAAATATATCAGCATGAAAGTAAAATGGAATTTTAATACAGATATCATATCTAAGAAAATGTAATCCATTTCCTGGTATTTGCTTTGAATGATTGCTTTACGTTACCATTATATCATATTAATTGAATATCATTTGCATAGGTTTGTTGAAATGGAAAAAAGAAGATTCATATATAGATGAGCAGGTTAATGTAAAAATAATACTTTAAAATCATTTTTAAATTTTTTTATTCAAGACAAATGAAAGAAACTATGTCTGGATAGAATAAGATTGTTGCTATGATAGAATAAATATTGTATAAGCTGTCAACTCCTGACATAAGCATTTTAAGAGTGTATTCAGACAATTATGGTTAGATCTGTAGTTAAACATTTTATCTATTTAAAAGTATCTTAGTATACCATAGTCAGGTTAATCAGATTAAGCCAATTATGACAATATGATTTGGAGCTTAATGTTGCAAAAACTTTCAATGAATTTTGAATCATGTTCAATGGAATGATAGGAATTTCAAGGTTTAATAATGATATATAGTATTATATACCATAATAGTGCTAATAATTAAGCACACTGATATGATAAAATATGAATGAACAGAGGTATTTATTTTTAGGAAAACATAGTTATTATATATCTAGTAAATTGTCATAAAATAGCTAGACATTATTTTTGATAAAATACTTTGACATATCATCAAAGTCTACAAAACATGTTTAGTAAAGATTTAGATTAGAAATGTCAAACTCAAGCCCGGGGAACAGATCTGGCCCATGGGGTGCTTAGATCTGGCCCATGGGGCCACCTTGGAAACAGCAAAGGATCAGCCTGCTGTGCCTTTGCTAGTGAAAATGAAGCTGGGGAGGACCACATGCGAGAGTCCGGTTTCACTGGCAGAGTGCTCGGGCCACCACAGGCACCCCTGACATGATTGATGTCAAGCTGGCCATGCCCACCCCAGCCACACCCACCCCAGCTCCCAAAGGTCAAACACAACCCTGATCCGGCCCTCAACAAAATAAAGTTTGACACCCCTGATGTAGATGAACTTAACTACAAATTGCAATATTTCCATTTTTTTAAAGATTTCCTCTGAAACCAAATAAAAATCAAGGATAATATGTGTCTTTTGTCTGGAGTTTCTCCTAAAATAAACTTCCTCTTGGAAAATAATTTCTGAAATTATAAATTCTTAACATGTCTTGACCATCTGAGCAGTCCATGAAGTCCTCGTGAAGAAAGAACCTCTTGAATGATATTAAAAAAATGAAAAAAATGTTAAGTTATTTTGGCAATTCATAAGCACAATAAAGTAAGTAGTCCTCTAAATGTGTGCCATGGTCCATTGGTCTAGACCCTAACCTTATCTAGAACACTGCTCCATTAATGCAGTAAGTAAAATGAAGTGTAACTTTATTAAATTGCATTTTTGTAGTTCAACTTTTACTTTCCTGTTTTAATATAATTTGCTTAATCTTCTGAATTCCATATGTATTATTTAAAATAGAAAGCATATCCATTGAGTAAAATATGTTAAAGCATATTATCTGACCTAATATGCTTTTGGGCAGAAATAGTTATATTTAATAATATCTACCAACGATACTGAATAGCATAGTATCTGTAATTTTATGGTGAATAATGTTTTTTGTATTAAATACTGTACATCTTTCCTTTTCATGTGAAACTGTAAGGAGACAACTTTTTAATCTTTTTCTTTCCCTTTCTCTTTCTTTCTCAGCATGTGATTGGGAAGCAGTGTTGTGGTAGATTCACCTCATGTCCTTATATGATTAATTACTATATCATATTATTAGTGTTAAGCATCCAGAAATTATCTGTTGTAATCACTCCGAGACAAGCATAATCTCCAATTGATTTATTAGGAACAGCTCTGGTACATCTATGAAAATTTCCAAAACTGAAACTCATTCCCAGCGGGTCTCACAAATTCCACCCTATCTCCTCCCACTTACTATACTTCATAAATCACGAGAACCAATTAACTGCAGATGGCATTTTTGAATGCGATAACCTTGAACTGTTCAATTCCCTCACCCTCCTTCATTGTTCACATTTTCTCTTGTGGCAGTTGATCTCAGAGCTGACAATTAGACTATTTTGGCAGTGGCAGATGCCACTAGTAATTTGTTTTACCAAGTTGCTTTTTAAAATCTGAGCAGGATTTTAGCAATTCTATTTTTTTAACTAAATTGAACTTTGTACACAGTTCATGGAGAGGTCAAGAGAATGAATAAAATGTTAAAAATATTTTGAAATATAGTAGGAGACAGTGAATGTCTTATCTGTAGCGGTACTGACATCCTCAACAACGACTTACTTTGTAGTTCTAATTTTGGGAAGAAATATATTTTTTCTGTCCTTATCAAGTTCCTTGCTTGACAATTTAGTGGGTGTGATGATTATGTGGCATATGACTAACTTTCAGTGAGCATTACTTTGCATTCTCCATTATACTTCATTTATCTATTCTAATTGTACTCTGATTGAAGTGTTTTAAGATTTTTTCTCAATTAAGGCATTAGTTACAGTGTTATAAAGATGGAGATAGCACTGTAATTAAAATATTTGTCTTTCATAAGTGGGAAATCAGTGGTTTCAGATTACTCAGTAATCTCATTTTATATCTGATAAGAATGCATAGGTGAAATGTAGAGAATAAATGGAATAATCCATGCTTATTGCTGTGCCCAAATCTGTTCAGTTAGAATTCTCTAAAACTTTTGCTTGCATATAAAAGAGTCCTTCTGCTTAGGGTTACCAAATGTCTCTGTTCAACAGATATAACCTAAAAATCAATTATTGTCCAGCTTTTTGAGTATCTAACAAGCTAAAGGCAAAAAACATCATGATACATCATGATCCGGTCTGTGACGTGATCAAGTTTGACACTCATGAGCTATGTGGCCTTAATTAGTTGATAAGTACCTACCAGCCAGTTTGCACTGCTACCTAAAATTAATAACATATTAATCAGAATCATGTTGAATGTTTTTGCCTCTTAACTGGCTGGAGAACATTTCTGCAATTGAAAAACCAGTCTTTATGATTCTGGGAAAAGTAATTTCATATATATGTATGGCTATGCATCTATATTTGTCATAGATGCAAAGAAAGCTAGATAGTGTGTCATCCTCCTCTCACTCACTTTCTCCTCCTTTCCAATTCTCCATGTCCTCCTTTGCTTGTTCAGATAGCTGGAGACCCTACTTCTGCTTCACTTTAAGGATTCTACAAATTATATATAATCAAGGATGCTCAATTTCTTATCTCTTTTCTCTTTGTATGAGTTATCCCCTATCAGGTATTATCATTGATGTGATACAGTTAGTTTGCCAATTAGACAAAGTAAACCACTTTCTCAGACAATTAGTACAAAGACATGAGGAGGAGCAGACAGATACTAGTAGACAAACTCTGCATTTCTCAATCTTTGCAAATCTTTACAATAATATTGTAGTGACCATGAAGTCACAAAACCTTTTCTACTCCTCATTCAATATTTCAGTATTGAGTATGCTGATTACATGGTTTTTTACTTCCTACACCAAAATTGGTCTTAGAAGATTAATGGGAGAACTAGCCACTTGAGTGAAAGGGAAAAAGTGAAGCTAAATTATAATAAAACAAAAGATGATTTCCAGTGGAGCAAATGATGGTCTGATAGCCTCTTAATGGAGATGATGTCACAGCTTGTTTTGCTTCCTGCACAGCAGGGCAAGAGGACTTCTATCTCCTCCAGATTAAAGGAGGAAATCAGAAATAGATCCTGTTGTCCTCCACACTGGCACTTCTTTCCAATAAATCACAGAAATGGAGATTTTTTTGAATGGCTTGAGTTGAGCAACATGGGAATGTAGATAGGAATTTCCATTAAGTTCACAGTTGTGAGTTAGCTGAATCTATGGACACAATAGCTTACCTTCCTCATTTGTAAATCACTATTTGTGTCTATTTAGTTTTGGAGTTAAAGAGAGACTTCCTTTGAAAACAGGTAAGTATTTCTTTAGTAATTTTTTTTAAATTTCTGAAATTATATTTAAATTAAAATTGAAATTTCTACTAGTTTTTCTTTGACTTGCAATGTTGTAATATTAAAATAAAAATAAATTTTATTTATGATATATTGAAAATTAACTTCTTAACGAACTTACATTGTGGGATTATGTCTGAAGTTATGGTCTGGAATTGCTTGTTTTTAAATTATATTTCTACCAATTAATTAGACCCAAGGATCTTCTTTTTTCAGCTGAGAACTATTATTGTATCTTCCACAAGCAGAATGTGCTATAGACCAATGGTCACCAACCAGTGGGCTGGGGACCACTGGTGGTCTGCAAGAAAAATTTGGTGGTCTGCAGAGAAATGTCACCCCCAAAGCAATTAATCCAGGCTGCATGGGAACATAAGGCTGCACCGCCCACATGGCCCGTGGGAACACAAGGCTTGTATTGCTGGCATTGCGAACACAAGGTAGTGAGGGGAGGGGGGAAAGGGCAGAGGGGGAGAACTTGCCCCACGTGCCCCAGGCACCTGGTCTGGCCACCGGGCTGCTTCTTTCCACTTCTTTCTTCTTCTGCTTTGGCTGCACGCAAGAAAAGCAGCAAAAGTCATTCTTTTTCTCTCCCAAACACTCTGCCAGAAATGAGTCTTTGGGACCCTGCAAGGCATCCTGTTCCAAGAGGCTGCACCAGCATGACAACTCTCACAAAGACTCATTTCTCGCAGAGTTTGGGGGAGAGAAAGAAAGACTTCTGCTGCTTCTGCTGCTTTCCTTTGAAAGAAGCCAAAAGTCTATCTCTCTCTCTCTCTTTTCCCCTGAGAACGGAGCTGAAGATGCAATCCCAAATAAAGAATGATCAATCAGTAGGAAAACAGGGTGGGGAGTTTTTCTGCAGACTTTTTTGGGATTTTCCCATGGTCTCTGGTCCGCAGGATTTAAAATTATTAGTTTGGTGGTCCCTGAGGTCCAAAAGGTTGGTGACCCCTGCTATAGACCATGGTTGCATGTCAATGTGATGAGGCTCCAGAGATAAACCAATTTTGTTGATCTTTCTGAAATTTTGATGACTGGATCAAAACTGGCACATTCTCTAGATGTTAAGTTTGATATTCTGGAAAAAAATGGAGAAAAGACGATAAGATTTAAGGATAATTAAACAAGTTAATGATAGAATGGACTTTTTAGAAAATAAGTTATCAGGCATTTGAAACTAGAAAAAGGACTGGATAATTTGGCTATGTTGGAACTCAGGGAAGAAGAATTTTGTTTGATGTTCAGGGAAGAAGAATTTTGTTTGATGTTTAGGGCTATTCTGGAGAGTCCTTCTGAAGGTATATGAAAAAAAAAACTTGTTCAGGCATTTATTGTTAATTTATTGAGCTGGGAAGAAGAGATGATGGAGGAGGAATTATGGAAGAATGAATGATGAAGCTAATGGAATTGGTGGAGGTGATGAAATTGATAGCTTTGATTAAAAGAAAACATTTAGATAAATTCATTTCTCCTTGGAAACGACTTGTAATTTTTGCAAAAAGTGAAAGAAATAAAATTATTGTTTTAGGATTAGATGATTAGAAAAATACAAGCCTATAGAAATAATGTAGACAAATATTAACCTTAGAGTAAAAGTTTGATGTATTTTTTAATTCTTACCTGTGCCAGAGAAAGGTGAAAAATCATTCTTTTGTTGTGTTGTCTGTTTATGTTTTAATGTTGTGTTTTTGGAAGCAATACAGTAATAAAAAGATAAATTATAATAAAATGTTTTTGGCAAAAGTAAATATAATTGTTATTTATGTTCTCCCTGTTCACATACAGAATATTGATAGAAATACTACAAATTACAGTAAAATTCAGATATATAATGAGAAGTTTAGAGATACCTTCTCTATAGTGGAAATATTATAAATGTGTTGGGCAGTCTACACATGATTTAAAATTATTATACAAAAATCTTCTATTTGAATATTATTCCAATTATGGTACCTGGAATTGAAAAATAATAGTTTTTGACTCTTGGTATGAAGCAACTTATGTCTAGTGATGCAGCTTAATGTTCAACTGCATAGGTATTGTGTATCATTTATTGATGTTGCAATATGATGTAAAATGATGAAAAACAATTTCATATTAATAGATAATTTTGCTATTGTCTTTCTACTAATTATTATGCAAACTGTGTGGTAATCTGATTATGAAGTACAGTATATGACAAATTGTAAATATTAAAATCTTGTCCAATGTTTATACTTATACCTGTTATCTTATAATCGCTTGACAAAATAAAATAAATAAATAAAAATAAATAAAAAATTACTCAATGTATTTACTCCATTTTCAATAGCTGGCTTTAATAGAGCTGGCTGGTATATACAAAATAATAAGAATAAGTAGCTTTAGTTATCTGGCAATACAAGGCAAAAGAAATGGTTAGATTAGGGTGTATAAAGAATTTCCTGTTCAATCATGCAGCTTGCTGGTTTGTAAATCAAAACGGTGATATTATGATTTGTATTTGTAGCTGCCACTTCTATGAGATAATAGGATTATAAAACATAAGTCTAACAAATGCATGTCATGTTTACATAAATTTAGAGCTCTGTAGGAGATGAGCAACCTATTGGCGAAGTCTCTTGTTAGTCATTTTACAGGAATAAATCATTTGGTGGTTGGACTTTTCTCTGCAGGAAGACTAAGCAAAAATTATATGATATATTTGGTATATTCTGGATATTGGATGCTAATTAGCAGACAGATTGTCACAAGAAACTAGCCATCCTGTTTGTTAAGTTTTCCTGTGCAACAAAATGTGTCTCTGTCATTGTTTTTTTACCTGTCATCAATCAAATTTCAAATGATCACTAGTTTTTAAAAAGTATAGAAACTTAAAAAGGAAGTTGAGGAAAGAAAAAAGAAGAAAATTAATTGAAGGTTGTAAAGACATATTCCAAACTGTTCTCATTACCAGGACAATTTTGTTTTTTTCCTAGAGTGCCTGAAGGAAGGCATTGCACAAAGTTGGAGCAAAGACCAACATAATTTTCTATTAGCTGTAACAGAGTGGAGAAATTTAAGAGATTTCTCTTCTTATTTTCTGTAATCACTTTTATTTCAGAGGCTCCCATTATGGTCCAGATAAGTTCATGAGAAAGTATAAGAAATGCAGGGAAAGGAAGAATTGCTATCTCCTATTTGTCCTAGTGCAGATACTCAGATTGGATAAAGACTTGCATAAACAAATCAGATCCAAATAACTTTTGGGGGGCCTTTGGGTTATCTACTAAAATTACTATTTAAATATTCAGAGTTGCCATGCTCCAGTATTGAGTTTCTTTTGTTTGAGTCCTAGGAGAGAAGATCTGCCTCCATATAATTCATTTATTTAAAAACATTTTAATTTTTAGAGAGGAAAAGTATTTTGTACTATCCATTTTCAAAGGCAGCTAATATACAATATTGTTTAAATTCAAAAAAATTAATCATCTACAAAATGAAGTGCAAAATAAAAATATAACATTTAAAAACTATAAGCAATCTCTTATCCAACAGGGGAAAGATAGCAGACACACAGACACACTAATACTAGACAGCAGTAAACAAGAAGCACATGCAGGTAACAAAGTTGAAAAGTTCAGTGACCAATAAGGAGGCTCCATCTCTTGTTACAGCCATTCACTGTAATGGTCTTGAAAGGATAACCTTAGAGAATGCAATCAAAGAAACTGAAATAGATATATGAGTGTCAGAAATGAGGCCCCATATCAGCAGTTATGATAGTATCCTAGGCCAAGAATGTTAAAATACCAACATCTTGAATAACTAATTGGAAGTGTTAGCTTTAGAAATTAGATTCAGGAGGAGGAAGAGCTGTGATTATGGTATGGATGCTACCTAGAGATTTTGTTCCTTGGATGTCCATGTGCTGGCACTTATGTTTAAATAAGCCTGGAAACCTGTTCACACAGAGATTTCCATTTATCACAATGCATCGGACCTTAGAAAAAGCCAGCAGTCCATTTTTACCATTACTCTTTCTACCCATAGTTTCTATGCATACTGAACAACTAAACTAGATGTGTAGATACCTTACCTATTTCACTAAATGCATGGAAAAATAATGATCAAACCATATTTTGGAAAAGAAGCATAAAATTTCATGAACTAAAAGTTTGAAGACTTCTAAGGTAGTTTATATCCATGCTATTTTTAAGCTTCTACAATATTATTGAACAATTAAAGATTCAGAAAATTCACTACAGTATACCTGGTTCACTGAAGATAGCATATTTCCATATCCTAAATGCCTGGGCCAGATTTTGAGTACAGATAACAGTATTACAGAGTTGTAAGGGACCTTGGAGGTCTTTTAGTCCAACCCCCTGCTCAGGCAGGAAACCCTATACCAGGGGTGTCAAACTGGATTTCTTCAAGGGCCAGATCAGCATTGTAGTTCTCCTCTGCGGGCTGGTGGGGGAGCATAAGGGGGGCAGTGGGGGTGGGTGGGATGGACAGATGCCTTCTGCAGCGCTCTGCTGGCCCAAAATGGGCCATGTAGCCCTTTTTTGGCCCATTTTTGGCCCTGTTCTTTGGTCCAGTTTCAGCCTAGTTTTGGCCCAATTTCAGGCGGCAGAGTGCTGCAAGAGGCCTCGGAGGGTGAAAATGAGGCACAAGGGAGCCACATGTTGCCCGTTTTAGCCACCAGAGGCACTGTGGGCCAGTCCTTTGATATTTCCAGGCTGGCCCCATGGGCCTTGAGTTTGACATCCCTGTCCTATACCAATACCATTCCAGACAAATGATTGTCCAATCTCTTCTTAAAAACTTCCAGAAAGTGATATAGAATCAAATAAATTTGTATATTGTTACAAATGAGGGGAAGATGGATTTCGGCTTCTCAAACACCAGTTTGTCCATTTTTCATGCAGCAAACTTCTTTTGAAAATTATCCAAGTCTTAAAAAGAATTATTGACAAACATTAGAACTGGACATCATGCATTGGAAGGATTTTTTTTAAAGAAATACTGGAAATGATGGGCATGACTTATAATCTAATTCTTATATAATTGCGCTGGGCGTGAAGAAGCCCAACATTCCACAAAAAAGGTTGTAAACGAAAACCCCCCCCTGAGGCAGTTTTCAGGGAAATGGGGCTCGCCACCCCACAGTGTTCTCTTCCCCTCCCCACCAATTTTCTCCAAGTACCCCTGATTGACAATAAAAAGGTTTCAGAAAGAAGTTATTTTTTTTTTTGGGGGGGGGGGTGGGGAGAAATCTTACTCCATGTGGCTTTCCTGCATCGTCTGGCGCACTCGGATGGCGAGGGCCGGCAGTCTGAGCATGGCAGCTCACCGCTGGGGCTGGGGAAAAGGCCTTCTTTTTCCAGGGGCGGGGGGGGGGGGCTGCGGACCGTGGACGGGGGGGGAGAGAGAGAGTTGAGGTGAAAGGCCGCCACTGATCAGGCAAAGAAACGGTCCTTTTTTCCTTGGCTTGTGTGGTTGTTACTTCTTACAGGGAGGGATAATGAGATACCCACGCTGGGAGAAAGCGGAAAGGATGTCTATTTTCCTGCTCACTAACTTTCCAGAAAGCGTCGAGTTCCTAAAAAGTCCAGTTCATTCATTGCTACCTTTCTCCAACGAGATCCAGATCTGTTTCACAACGTGCTTAGGATCTTATCTTATTATCTTATTATTATCTTATTAGCCTTGCTCGGTCCGTCCAAGAGAGAAGAAGGCAGATGGTTTTGCACTCAGGGAGAAAGGAAAGGAGCCTCTCGCTCACGCTGCACACTGCCCCCCTCCACCCCAGCAACACTTAGGAAAAGAGTTACACGAGCATCCTTTCCAGAAGTGAATCTGGGGGTGGCGGGGAGGGAGGATTCGGAGCAAAGTCTGAAACCGGGAAGAGAAAACTTCCCAAAGAAAATCGCACGAGCAGCATCCCATTCCTGGGAGAAAACAAAAACAAAAACACGGTATATTGCTGGTTTCTGAATCAAAATACCAAAAATTTTATATCTGAGTCAAATAGCAAAACAAGCTATTATTGATATAGCATATGCTTTTTTTTCTTTTGCAAATTGAAAATACTTTCTACTAAAATAAATGTGGAAATAAATTATTTGTAGTTAGTGAGCTTGCTTGTATATATAAAACATTTGCATTTGTTATCTTTGTACAAAAGGGAGTAATACTAGTGGAAATTTTGTTTGTCCTTTCCTAGATCAATATTCCAAAATAAAGTGAACTTCTTCCATGCTGTTTCTTTGATAAAAAATCAGAATTATCATTTAACAGAAAAGTATGCTTTGTGCTCTCCTTCTTTGCCCAAGACACATTTTAACATGATTCTGAATTTTTGATAAACATCTGTATAATATGTATGTATACTGTAATTCAGAATTTTAGCTACAATAATAGCACTTTTCCATTAGGATGTCCAGCCTAGGGGCCTGAGTGTCTGACAGGATTAATCTCTTGCCTCTATTAGCATTTTTGACTGTGTATTTTCTTTGATTGCTATGAGTTTTATTTTTGTGCTTTTATGGGGTAATTCCATAAGAGTCATTTGTACTGCCAGCTGTACAAATTGATTAAGTAAAAATAATGAATAGTTTATGAAAGGATGCCCAATTCAGGGTCATACATACATCATTCATTAGTTCTTCATCATTTAAGGACATTAAACCAATTCAATGTTAAAAGAAGAAACACATATTCCCATCTCTGCTAATTGGAAGGGTGAATCAGAATAAGAATAGAGCTAGATGGGACCTTAGAGGTCTTATAGTCCAGTTGCTTGCTCAAGCAGGAGGTCCTACACCATTTCAGACAAGTGACTGTCCAGTTTTAAAAGCCTCTAGTGATAAAGCACCCACAACTTCTGAAGGAAAGCTGTTCCACTGGTTAATTGCCCTCACTCTAGGAAGTTTCTCCTTAATTCCAGGTTTCTTCTCTCCTTCATTAGTTCCCATCCCTTATTTCTTGTCCAGCTCTCTGTGCTTTGGAAAGTATATTCCCTTTGTGACAGCCTCTCAAATACTATCATGTTTATCATGTGGTAACTAACCAGTTCTCTGAGTTATAGTAGCAGTAATATAATTTGCAAACTGGAACCCAAATGTTACAAAATACAATTTACATAACAATTTAGATAACACAATGATTGACAAGCCTGTAAGAAAAATAAATAATAGGTCAGCTCATCCAAAATGGAGAGTGAACCTCAGAAAGGTAGGTGTAGATTAGGGTTAGGATTAACAGCATGTTAATAACAACATGGCACAATAGTACATTTTCATACATCAGCTTCCCAGACTAATCAGATAAACAATTCTATTCATATACAGGTTTCTTCCCTTTTTGCACATCAGTTTTTAGTACCTTGTGTTCAATCTCTTGTAAACCAACACAGACTTCCTTGGATTTGGGCAGCCTCAAGCTGAATATATACATAAATAAATGCTCTAAATTAATAGGAAAATATTTTTCCCTTTGAAATAGATTAGCTGGCCAACTTTTTTTAATGTAATTGTCAAAATGTTACACTATACTTCAGGATTAGGACATGTATTCCCAACTATAAACTTAACTCATAAGCAACATGTACATTCTCATTTTTTATATCCTTCCCTAAATTACAACACCACATCTTTTGTGCAAACTTGATAATATTATTAATGGTAGACATCACTTTATTTATTAAAAATATGCATAAAAATAATTGTGTAAAAATATGTTAGATGAATTCTGTCTTATTAAGAAAGAGGCTCCAATATAAATTTCATCTTAACTTTAATTTTTTAAAAATAGTGTTGATACATTTGTAATAAAATATTAAATATTTGCTGTGGTATGTTTGATATGCAAAGTTGCATGCAAAGTTTGTTACAAGACCATTTCCACTGATGCATTGCTATTGAAAGGAAAACAGTGTGATCCCAAACTGGACTTATGTCTTGGAATTAGTTGTAGAAATTTTCCATGTTATGTTGGAAGATAAAGGAGAGATAGACATAGACATAGAACAATAATTGAAACTGAAACTGGCACCACTAATTTATTTTTGTAGATTATGTTTCAACCTCCAAGCGAAACATTTCTGAAAATGGAATATGTCCAGTTTCCCAGGAGAAAAGTAATGCATCCAGAGGAGCCAGTGTGATTTAGTTAGTTTGTGTGTGAGAAAAAGGGTGAAGATGGCTCCTCCCTAACAGAGGATAAATTTTAAGGTACAGTTTTAGTTTGACAAAATTTTTCTTGTAGTAATGAACAATAAAGGAAATGGCTTAGAAGAAACTCAATGTGTCTTTCTTGGTTTTTGGAGCCTGACAGAAAATTATTTTGTTTATTTCACTGTTTCTCATGTTTCAAATTTTAAATTATTTCTGTCTCAATTCCTCAATCATTTCAGATGTATTTAGAAAAGTTGTATGAAAATTAAAATTATTATCTATTCAAATGTATTTTGTAATGAATTTTCATAGAACAAGGTCTTTTTAAAATAGTTTACAACTTGTATGTGTACACTTATCTTTGTATTTATTTCTTGAATGGAGAACTTTTATTAAAATTCTAAGCAATGATAATGAAATAATGATGTAATAAACTGTGTGCAACATGTTGATTTGGCAATGCAAACTATGTTAAGTTGCCATTAGAATATAATTAAAACTGTATATACCTGGCCTTTTATGCAGATAAAAACCAGAATGCTGTGGTTGGTGCTTAAGGAGTAGCTCTAGGAGTAAGAAGATCTGTGTTCTAGTACTTCCTTTAACAATGAAACCAGATGGGTGACCTTGGTCCAGTTACTCCCTCTTAGTCTTAAAAGTGTCAGGCTTTGCAACAAGTCAGTTGATAGCAACACCTCTTACTACATCATATGCTAATACCTTTACTGTAAGAATCAGTCTAATGTAATATGAAACAAAGGGAAAAGACAAAACAGATATATCTTGAATTAAAATTAATTTCAATTTCAGAGAAATAGAAAGCGCAATCAGTTAGCTTCCTTCTAAATCTTAGAAAGCTTTGTCAGAATGTTGGAAATGTTCTGATGGATTGACTGAAACATTCATCTAATCTGATATTTTCTTCCTATCAATAGAGAGGCAAGTATCTTTATAAACTGTATAAGAGCATCAAGTCATTTCTTTTCATTTGCAGCTGAAGATTTTCAAAGGATGAAGTCTTAAACTAATTTGTCTATTTCAGAGAGTTGGAGATTGTAATTTCTAAAAAATGGAAGAAAAAAACAATGAACCTATAAAAATATATGATTCTTCTATCCATTCTACTGGGGTAACTGCCATCTGCACTGTACTGCTTTGGTAAACTGGCAAGGCAAGTTCCTACTGCACTGGGAAAACTTCAAGATGGCTCCCAAAACTAGCTTCACTCCTTGCCTGAATATTTTTGAAGGTAGAGCTTGAATTCTAATCAGTACTGAAAAGGAAAAGAAATTTAGATTATTCAGGTGACATGGTTGAATACCTGACAGTTAAGAATCATCCATTATAGAATTTCTGTCTCATCTGGGTTTGTGTAGAAATTATAGAAACCATGTTCAATATTTGATTCTGATTGCCCCATGGAATTGGGATTCCAGTTCTAGTGCAACATTCAACCAGGTTTCCTTGGCAACAGAAATATTCATAACCCAGTGGTAGTTACTGAGCTAAGTGTTTATTTTTGAAAAAAAAAAAAAACCTATCTCTTTTTCTATTTATATGTAAGAAAGCTCAGATATGATTATTTAAAAAGGCAAATATTTATAATGCTGAATATTCATGGATCATTATTGATTATTTGTGGATAATAAAACAAATATTACACTTAAAAACATATTAGAAATAGCTTTATTTGTTTCAGAAAAAAAACATAATATTACTGCTCCTTAAAGGCTAAATAAAAATAGTAGCATAAGATTTTGGCCTACTAAATTTTGTCACATGTGTTAAAGAAGTTGTAAGATTACTTTTTCTTTCTGCAAAAATACTAATTTCCAAAAGTATTTGAAATGCCTGTAAACATATTACATTATTGATTTTATATCTTAATGAAATATTATTTTTATTCACATTTGATTGTGACCTGAAATGTACATCCATATATTCATTACAGATACTGAAGATCAGCAAGAATAAGGCATCTTCTTGATTGTTATAGTGGTGGTGACTGTAATGAGCAAAGTCCAGGTGTTCACAGGAAGGATGAAAAAGCCAACAAGGCCATGTAGCCAAATGGCTGCAGTTCACCCCTTTTTAATATATGTCATATATGCAAAATGTGCAAAAATGGGGTAAAGCTTGACCACAATGTTGTGGCTGCCATCTTGATTTTTTTGGTCAATAGGGGAGGATGCTAATTGCCTGACTATTTGCTCATTTCCCACTTAGAGATGGGATGCAGATAATGGAGATCCAGATCAAGTGCTTTTTCCAGTTTGGACCACTACTGCATCATTGAAACATTTCATAGATAGACCAGTTATAAAATACAAATACTACAAATACTACAACATTCACTTGTCCTGTATGTTGCTGTCCCGAAACACCAAGCACTTTGTCCCTCTGCTGTTTAAATAGGGAACCCAGAACAAACAACTCTTTATTAGGAACAAACAGATCTAACAGGCTGGATTTTGATTTATTCTTTTAATCCTCTGGTTCTACTCTTTTATGTGATCAGACAATTTTAGTAATTTTTTATTTAAAATTAAAACTATGACACATTTCTAACCATTATGTGGTGCAATATGCAAACTGATGCTGTTAAATAAGAGACTAATTCATGGGTGGGATTCCACCGGTGTAACAACCAATTTGGTGAGTGCATGCTTTATGGACCTTAGCATAATGCATTAAAATTAAAAGTTTAACTTGAAATGGATATTTATATGTTGCCAACAAAAAAAATCACCAATGCAATATCCCCTAAAAAAGCAAAACGTGTTTTGCATAAATATTTATGCACATATACATAGATTCATTAAGATTGATGTGTGTATGATCACCCTGTACTGATGGTCAAATAGTAATAGTTGATAGGCTACTTTTACATTTTGTTTTAAATTTACAGTGGACTTGAACAGGGCAATTCTTTTCGTAAAGAATTATTTGACCAAAGCTCTTTGCAGACTGTAAAGCCATGCATATTTACTTGCTTCATTATTTTATAAAAACGAAAATGTAAGTTGTTGATTAGGAATCTGTATTATGGTTATATATACACTTTTCATTACAGAGAATGTAAAACTTCTTGAATGAAATTCTTTAAGAATTATCCTGTAAATTGCAATAAAAGACACATGCGATTATTTTTCATTTAAGGATCTGATATCAGTAAACTTTCCCCTATGGAAAACTGCTAAATTTTATGAATATTTAATGATTATATTGTGGACTTAACATTATAGAGACCCCAGATTTCAAAATCCTTGGCCAGAATAACAGTTATGGTACAGAAGTATTTTGCAAAGTTACCCAGGAATATTGTGCCAATTACTGACACACTGTCAATTATAGGACATGTTAGGCTTCTAACAGCCTGTCACCTTTATAGTTGTCTTACGTATATCACTTGTCTCTGCATGAACATCCTACATGTTGTTAAGTGCCTTCAGATATTTTTTCTCATATGTTGAATGACAGTCTTTGACCCTGAAAAACACTACTAATATATTTAGCAGTGACATATGAATAGGCCTGCCAACTTATTTGTAAATAAGTATATTCTGAAATCAAATAGCAGAGTAGAATCACTAAAGCTTTTGGCGAAACATTCTTTTCTTTATCACTGACTGACAACCTTTAACGGACAGGGCTAATTAATTCACAATGAATGACCACCTGAACACTAATGATCTATTTAATGAAATGACTACTGGAGAAGAAAGAGAGAGACACATCTAATCTTTATTTAAACTTTCTAGATATATCTTTTATATCTTATGGTTTGAACTCTTATTATAAAAAGTGTTTACCAGTTTCTACAAATTTGTTTTGCTTCTATGGAACAAGTTTGCCAAAGTTAGTCTGTTTCATTATTTTGATACCTTCTGGCTTTATTGGTCTACTTTTTATTTAACCATTCTCAGGGCTCAATAGTCTGAACTATTCAAAAAAAATGGGGGGAGATGGACCCAGGCATAAAATGGCATCCTCCATTATAAACAATTGATGATTATATATTTTTACAGTTGGCAAAATCTATTGGAATTTTAGTTAGTGTTGAATTTTTTAAAAAAATTACAGTCACTTGATTTTTTTTTTTTAATCCATTCCTACTTGCAGTTAACACTTTCAGAAATATACTTTACTGAAGAAACATGCCAGATTATTGTACCAGTGGTGAACTGAACCATGTAGAGATGTGCTCAGAGTAACCAAGAGATAATTCTACATCTTAATCATCATTTTCTCTTTTCATATGAAACTGACTAATTTTGCAGATACATAGTTGCATCTTTGAATTCTAAATCTTTGTAACATTAATTGTGAAGTATTTTCAAATCAAGTTCTTGATATAAGATTTGCCTGAATCTGAAGTGCATCTCTCTCTCTCTCTCTCTTTCTCTTTCTGTCTCTGTCTTCTCCCCCCATGTGTTTTGTGTTAAAGTTAATAAGATAATGTTAATTTAAGAGGAAATTCTATGCCAGAGCTGTTCATCATGATAGAAGAAATATTCTATTAATGCCAGGTGAAGCATTGTCTGTCAAAAGAAATTTAAATGTTTTCCCATGTTTCTACTATTATAAAATTTCTAGTGCAGCACAGATCAAGAGTTATGTTGTAAAATAATATTTCTATGAAAATGTTCTAATGGTTTTCAAGGTTCATGATTGTTTTTGAAACTACATGAGAGCAAATAATATTCTCTACAGAACATATGATCACGAGTAGCGTATAATAAGCTATATTTCCTCTGTCCTAGATTTATATTTCTATCAGTTAAGACAGAAGATGGCAGTCTTGTTCGATGTGGATTGTTCAGATTGAATATCTCACTTCAAAAGAGTACTACATTTTCTTTTAAAGATAACTATATGCAAATCACTATACAGTAAATCTTTTGTAAGCATGTCATTTCTTCATTAATAACAATGTAATAGAACAAGACCCATGTTCTGCATTATTAAAACAGCAAATGAATCAGATTATGCAGCACTAATGACTGCATCATTGAGCTAAGCTGTCTCATGTTTTGTGCACTGTTTATACTATTTTTTTAAAAGAAAGATGATATTCAGAAGGGTAAAAAGTTTACAGTGCAATAAAACCATACAACAGATTACTCTCTATTCAGCAGATATGAATTCTCCTGATAGCATTACATCTGTCACATATGCAAATTGAGCCAAGTGAAAACTTTGCATTAAGAATGCAATGTATAAGTTTTTGAAAACTTAATCCCCCCCTCCAAAAACGAAATTACACTGAAACTCCCAATCAACAGTCATATGATGCAGGCACTACGTGGTTTATAAATTCCCATACCAGTCATCATTAACTTTCACCAGAGTGTTTCAGCATGCTTTTGCCTTTCTGGAATTTTAAAGAATGTGAATGTAGTTTTGTTATTTCTGTAAGCCACATGTACCCAAATATAGATTAATTGGTTTTTGCCCACATGGAGATTTTATAGACTTTGTGCATTTGGCTTAAATAGTTTTGCAAATAAACTGCATTAAAAAAATCCTAGTAATATTTCAGAAGTATGTTTGTAAGTATGAATAGAATCAGATTCTTCTATATTTATTTGAATTTATTATTTGTTGTCAGTTATATGCCAACACAATTATTATTAATATTTATATTGCTAGATAGACAGTCAGACAAACAGAGAAACAGACAGACAAATAATAGATAAATAGATTCCATATTGTAATTAGATTTGACAATTATGAGGCCTTTTCTTTGTGGCCAGAAGCTGCAAAATGGAACAAGAATCATCCACCAGTTAAATCATTATTTGGGGAACTATTATTTTTCCTTATAAATTATTTGTAATTCATTGAAAGAGTTGTTATCCTTGTTTGTAATCTAGAACACCACAGGCAGTAAGAAGATTTTACACAGTAACTGGTTTAAAAAAGACAGATTATTTAACAATACCCATCTGAACATCTTATCAGAAATTATTTTTCAATAAAAGATATGGACTTAACACTTTTATTTCTTTAAATGTGTTCTGAATGATAGATAGATTTACATAGGATTCATGTTTTTCTGAAATTCTAATTAGTTTCAGATGTAGAATCCTACCTAGAGTTTTTACTGGATCCAATTTACAGGGCATGTTGTATTGCTATACAATTCTGAATGTGGGTTTAATACTTAAATCAGCAGTATCCTAAAGGTATTATCACTAAATAAAACCCTCAATTGCTTGGAATTTGATTCTTGAATGTCAATATTTTATTTGCGCTTGCCTTCTCTTCAAGCCAAAGGTCTAAGAAAGCTGTAGTGGCACAGTGGTTAGAATGAAGTATTGAACAGTAATTCTGCTGACTGCCAGGAGTTTGATTCTGACCAGTTTAAGATGAACTCAGCCTTCCATCCTTCTGACATCAGTAAAATGAGGACCCAGATTATTGGGATCAATATTCTGACTGCAAACAAAAAAATATAAAATAAACTGTGTGCATAAGTGCACCATCGTGCCTCCCCTCCCTGTCCTATTGTCCCCATTTATTTGTACCTATTTCCTGTATTCTTACTCATGTTTATACTTATACCTATTATCTTGTTAATTATCCTATTATCCTATTATTTGATTGACAAATAAAATAAAATAAAAATAAATAAACCTCCTAGAGAGTGCTGTAAAGCACTATGAAGTGGTATATAAACCTAAGTACTATTGCTATTACTACTGTACTAGCTGGTTGTTGTCATGAAATATGATGCTAAATTAAAAAAGGATACACAGACACACACGCAAAAAGAGAGAGTAAAAGAGAGAGCTCATAACAGCAAAAGGAGAAATGTGGAATGCTTATTATTACCAATACTAAAAAAAAAAAATGTGCATATCCCTTCTCCAAATTATCCTGCCTCCTTCTCAGATAACTTTCAGATGATAAAATGATTCCAAAGATTCATGCTTTTGTTAGTTCTTATCTTGAGCTAATTATTTATTTCTTATTTTCTTTGTTGTTCTTTTTCTTTTAGTTAAAAATGTTTTTGTTAGTCACTCTGAACATTTTATTTATGAGTTTCAAAGGAGAACAATAAATATTCTAACACAAATATTTTATACTTTATGAAAAAATGGAAACATATTCAAGTGAAAAGCTGTTCTTTTTAGAAGTGTTCTGATCTGTTCCAACTATTCCAGAAGTGTTCCAAGCAAAAACCATCCCCAATCTGAACTTAAAACAACTCTTTGAATAGGAAACAGGGTTACACTTGAGATGCTTTTAGAAACATAGGAGAGGTTCTAGGGTAGCCAACGTTCAGGAGTCTGGTAGCATCTTTTCAGACCAACGAATTTTATTTAACACATTGTAATTGTTAATTGATAAAGTAGTTGTAATCTGATGTACATGTAACTTTTATCTGCATACCTACCCTATCTTTCTTTCCCTACCTCCCCATATCATCCCAAATTAAATTTAACATTATTAACCAGGATCTGATGAAGTGAGAAACCCATACTTTTTTGGGGGGAAAACCCAACACATATACACATATTATCCCCCCTAATGAAATACTGATTAACTACAGTACAGTTACTACAATATTGATTCCAACCCATTGCGAAACAGGTCCTCCCAAATTTTTAAACTAATAAATATATTTGTAAATTATTGACCTGTCTATATTAATGACAAAATAGTTAACAGGAAGAACAATAATATTTTAAAAAAGACAAGGTTAAAATTTCAAAACCCTCTGTTAACCAAGTGTTATTGTAATCAACTCATAGAAAATTTGTCATAGTATCTTATCTATCCCAAATTGTCCCAAAAGTTGAATAATTCATCCTGGATCAAATATGCATGTTTGTTTCTTAATGACATCTCTTATCAATTTTTGTCTAATTAAATATAATAAATTCAGTCTCCACAGTAGGTCTATCTTTCCAACCGTCCAAATAGAAGTGGCTTCCAGTTAAGTGTAATAAAACCATTCTCCAATCTTCCTCAATCCTTCTTGGAAAAAACAATTTTTCACTTCTCCTTCCAGTCAAGATTTTGGTATTGTAAAGGAATACAAGTTTAAACTTCAAAGAAATTTATGTGATTGGCTGAGTTAGTTCTCTGTCTGTGGAGTCCATATCTCTTTGGTCTGCAACCTCCATGTCAGAATTCTTTTATAATCTTATTCAAAACTACATGTCTCTCTCTATATTTTTCATGACCATTATCATCTCATCAAACTTTTTTTTTTTTAAAAAAAAAACTTTTAACTAAAAGTTGCATTGTTATCAGAAAATCTTTTCTCAGATTTAAACCACCACGGCTTATTTGTAATATGATACATTTTTGCTCTGTGTAACTTGAGAAGAACAAACAACACTGAATAAAACAGAAAAATATATTTTCTGGATAATTTGATTCAAGATTAGAAGAACAAAAAATCCCAAATAGTTTTCAAATACAAAAAATGCAAAAACCCTGTGGTGAGAGTCCAGTGTTACTGTAAATCAAATAAAAGCACTTCACCATCCAAAACCATGACAGATTTCCTTATGAGGAAAGTGAAAGTTATTCAAAACTACATAAATCAAAAGGAAAAATAAAAAATAGCTAGAGTCTGGCAGAGGATTGAAATAAATCAGCATTCAACCAACTGGTCAACTTTTAAAGATAAAAAGTGAAGTAAAACTATAAATTCAAAAACTGAACGTTAATATCCAGGCTTGCTTAGAAAACAAACTGCTGAAAGGAAAATGGATTTGCCAGTGACTTTCCAATTACTTCCATAGGGAACTTGGAATCTTCAAGACTCCCCTTCCTAAGGTTCCATGACCATCCAAAAGTCCCCTGGGGTCATTCCTAAGTGTTCCAATTCAAATTCAGGGAGTAACTGTCAGTCAGAGTACTGGCTTTGGCAGAAAAAACAGCAGATTTTTTGCAAGAGAGAAGAAAGACTCTTGCTGTACAGCAGCCATCTTGGGGAAGAAAAATTTTTTCAATGCACTCTTTCAAGTATCTTCATTGCTTTGTATTTTAACTTCCCCATGAATAAAATATAGAAAAAGTACACTCTTTAATAAAAATTTGTTAATTAGAAAAGATGCTACAAAATTGCTCCCAGTTTTCAGAAACAGTGAACAGTGCTGAATACTTCTGGATATTAAAGCAACCTATTTAATATTTGAATTATGTTGAACTTCTCTACGCAGTTTACTAATACAGCCATCACTTCCCAAGTTTATATCATCAAGCTTTGCACTGTTAGCCTTAAAAGGAAATGATATCAAATTATAACAAAATTTGAGAATAGTTTTCCATAATCAAACCAGAATTTCTCCCAGATGTTGAGCCAATATTTTCTTGTACTAGCCTCAATCATCTAAAGATGAAGTACTTCTTTGCAGTGAAGCAAACCCTTGTCTTTTCAAACAGTAATACTTTCTAGATGGAAATATTCAAGTCTTTCCTTAATTAATTCATTTGAGGAATAGTGCCAAACACAACTAAAATAAATGTTTTATATGGTACAGGTGGCTAAGGTTGCTTAAGGAACTTCTGGAGCACCCTGAGTACAGAAATGTCCTTGTACTTCACACATTTTAATGTAAGATTACTAAAATGGGATGTAAGGTGAAACTTATCACATTATCTTAGATAAACAAGCCTGAAATAAGCTAAAACTCCAGCAAAGAGTTTCAAGATTTTGGTCTATTAATTTCATCAGGTTAAACATGCCTAAGTCTATTTGGGTAGTAACTGATTACACTTTATTGATGTATGACCAGTGAAGATGAATAAATAAATATAACAAACTAAAAACCTTATATCATATTAAAAATGTACATATTTAATGTGTCCTTTATGCAGAGCCTGTGGATGCATTTTGCTTTCCATTATCTTTTTTTTTTTTATGTTCTTCTCTGACCTTAAATTTTTAAAAAATGAATGGGAAACTGACATGCTGTAGAACACTAGCTTCCAGCATCATTTTTATCTGAAAAATTGCACTTACTCTTACTTGAAAATAAAACTGATAGGTGGCTACAGCCCAATAATTGTGCTCAACAGCTCAAGGAAAAATAAGAGGCAAAACCAGCTAAACATAAGAATGAACAGCCTAGAGGATTAAAGTGTAACGGAAATAAATGATTCTTTTAACTGTGCTTTCTCTCTTTGCATCAATGCATTATCTCTATATGTATATATCTTAGTTGATTTACCTATTTTACTGTGCTGTGAATTATGACTATATTTTTATTTGATGGAATGGGATGTGTAATTTATGAAGAATATCTGTGCCTTAGCATGGAGTATATAGTATCTCTCTCTCTTTCTCTTTGTCTCTGTATCTCCCTCTCCTTCTCTGTCTATATGCATAGCTATGTGTATGAGTGTGTATATGTGTTTGATTGTGTGCTTCTCTTAAGTACTATCAGATTGTTTCACGAAATAGATAAATTTTCAGTGTGAGTATAACTATTTGATATGGCACTTGGATTTAGATCCCAATTTACTACTTTTTACATTAATTTGTTTATATCTCATCATTTTCCATTCAACTAAATATTCATTTTGTGACTGGCCATACACTATGGCAGACATTTTGAACAAAGACATAAAACATGTTCTCAAAATGCCATTTGTGTTCATCACTTGATCAAGCTTTTTCTCTGAGATCATGTAATCTCTGAAATCAGTCATTTACTATTTTTTCCAAATAGAAATGAGGAAGAGTTGTTTCATTTATATTAATGTATTGAAGTTAAATAGAGTAGGGATTGGCAGTGCTTTTCTTTTCATAGATGGTAAAATGGGGAATTCAGATTAAGCTAAATGCATATATATCAGTTCCTTAGTGTGAGAATGTACTTCTCTCAGAGGTATTAGCTCAGAGGCTTTTTGATAACTTTTTCAATATACTTCCTACTGTTTTGTTTTAGTAGAAGTGATCCTACTTTATTTTATATTATGAGCATCTATGAGGATTTTAACACTCAGGAGTAATAGCTCAACTAAAGGCTATCATTATAGTGCCTCAATGAATAAAATAATTTTTTTCAATTTAACTTCATTGCCTGCTGCTGCATCATAAGGCTTTCTGCTCATCCTGGATTTAATCAGTAGAGGCAGAACCGATAGTTCCATATTTTGGTTGATTTTGAGGATGTGGGATGAAAGGATCCATTGGATTGAATTGACTTAGAGTTCAAATTCTTCAAATAATTCTCAAATGAAGTGAAAATAAGCTAATGAAAAGAGAATATTTTGCTGATGAGTTTTAGTGTAGGTCACGGGGAATTAAACTCGATCACATCATGTGATGTATTGTGATGTATCACAACATTTTTTGCCTTTGCAGAGCCAGGGTGGGCATGGTCTGTGCATGACACATCTGGCCCACAAGCCACCAGTTTGATAATCCTGGAGTAGGTTGTTCATTCCTATCTAAGCTGGCAGCATTTCTCCTCCAACCAATGCCATTCTTTCCCAAAATGCAATTGGAGGAAGGTATCCCAGAATGTCAAAAACTGTTTTAAAAACAATCTCCCCTCATTGTTCTATGTCTGAGGAAAGGCTCACAGAAATTTTGAGATAATTTCTTTGTACTCTTCTTTCCAGTTCCTGCTACTCCTATGAATATATTGTAAAAAGATCTTTGAAAAGTGTTCAGTGTTGTCTGAGAATATTACTTCTGGTGTTATAAAAGACTCTGACTATGTAGGCCTGTCTGTCTTATTTCTAGTTCTATCTCATCTAGAATCAGGCATTATTTCATATAATTATGAATTAGTGAAGTATTTAAACTGTAAACCTCTGTATCCCCTGATGAGAACTTGTAAGGCAAACAGAGATCAATCAATCACTAGCATCACAGAACTGCACTCACAGAGAGAAGGTGGGGAGGGGAGTCATCATTTAAGTATTTTTCCAAAATTAAATTGTGATTTTGTATCATGACTCAATGGCATCAAATTAGTAACTGGATGTTTATGTCATATAAAAGCATCGATTTAAGGCATACCTAAAATAATTTTAAAAGCTTAAATACTTTGGGAAAAACCAGAAAAACCTATTAAAGAGTAATGCCCTGACAAATGTGCTCATGTGTAAGGGAATTTCAAATGTTATCCTGTGAAAGCAGAAGTCATGTTGCAGATAAATAATAGATGCAGGTGATCCACTACTTATTCATTCACCTTGACCTTTGTGTTAGGATCATAATTCCAAGCATTTTAGAAACAAATGCTTTTTAAAAAAATCCTGAATTGTAAAAATTTTGGTGAAGGGTATCTGTTGGTTTGATTGATCGTTTTTAATGTTTGTAAAGCTTCTTGGTTAGCTATTGAGCCAGAAGAACATATAGAATATTATAAATATTTTCCTGACTGCATTCATGTATGCCTTTGGAAAACTATCTGATCTGACAACAACAACACACAATATAAATTGGGGGAGAGAGAAATAGAGATTAATATGTTTTTATTTCTCATTTCAGGCTGAATTTATTCAGTGTTTTTCATCCCACCAAGCACCGTTTGAGTTTAATTTATTTGCACATTTATTTTATTCTTTTGTATTTATCCCCACCCCAACAGTACAATTTCTTCTGATAAAACTAAAATACATAGCATTGCAGGACCATCATCCTTTGTCTGAGCATTAAGCCACCAGCCGTCAGCTGAAAATATTCTCACTGTGATGGAGCACTGCAATAAGCCTATTAGTACAAAACCTTCACAAACAGTCACTCAATAGCTCTGCTCCTTTCAAGGTTGCATAGTGCACTTATGATAACAATTGGGATAAAATCTGTATATGCTGACTGGGATGTCAGTTTCTCAGTTGTTGAAAATAGATCATTTTGTTCTACAAAGTCAGCCAGAGTGGTGCAGGTCAGCAAATAGTGAGCAAGATAGTCTGAGAAAACTGGAATATATAATTTGTGTGGGTTAACATTATATATATATTCTTAAGTTTTCATGGGTATTTATATGTATGGTATTCAGCTTTATTCGGGTATTTTCCCACATCATTATAGTTGTGCTTTTAAAGTTGCAGCAACGTTTCGGCAGAATCTCATCTGCCATCATCAGGCTTCTGTATAGTGTTCGTCTGTGAGTCAGACTTTCACAGCTGTTTCTGTTTTAAATTTGATGCTAGCCTACTGCTGTGCCAAAATGGTTTTTTCTTCATCCTGATTGGTTGGGAGTCTTGGTCTGTGTTTATTGGTCTTGGAGTTTGCTGTGTTCTGCTTGATTGGTGTTTCTAGTATCTTCTGTCTGTTTTGTGGCTTTTTTTGTGTCTTGATTGGCTGGCAACATTGTGGTTCCTGTATTGGAGGTTTTCAGTGTGGCTTGGCTCCGAGTAAGAGGTACTACAGACAAAATCAGATTAGAGCTATTACTAACTAAAAATACATATATGCTTGAGATAATGGAAGTAATTAGTACTTGCTTTAATGCTGTTTTCCAAGATGGTTCCAAAAAGACAGTACAGGTTCCAAGCATGGCAGATTATGCAATACTTGATTTCAAGAAACATACAATTATTTGGCTACAAAAGATAAGAAAAGCTGACAACATCAAATTTCATTCTAAAATGGGCACAGTTTTGCATGACTGGAGGGAAAACCTCTCTGGCCTTGTAGAATGTCATCTATATTGGACTTACTTTGCTGGTATGCCAGTTATATACTGATATTTTCCCTAATTAAGGAAAAATATTCTTATGCTATGGAAAATGTTTCAGTTAATAGTATTAGGATCAAAATTATTCTGTCCAAGGAGGAAGAAAAAAGTTGGATAAAAATGTATGAAAATGTAAAACAGAATGTTTGTTCTCTATGTTTTTCATTGATAACTCCCTCTTCTACAATAGCTGTTCATTAAAGTCTGGGTTCTGTTATAAACATTTGCCACACAATAAGTTGATGGTATTCCACTAAGCAGCCTTAAGGCCTATTGAATGTTTCCTTGTATTTGATTTGTCCATTTTTGACATGATGGAGAAAGACGTATAATTATGCCTAGAATAACAATAGGCAAAACCTAACACATAGCATCCTGGAAACTGACAATCAAAGGGTAAGAGCTCCCTGCACGTATGTGAATGCCTGGGAACAAAAATGGAAGGAAAATCTTACAGATGAAGAATAGACATAGCAAAAAGGAGCACAGATCCTAAATCCTAACTCTCCA
The DNA here is from genome assembly GCF_049901735.1 of Notechis scutatus. Lineage (NCBI taxonomy): Eukaryota > Metazoa > Chordata > Lepidosauria > Squamata > Elapidae > Notechis > Notechis scutatus. The sequence goes on along the minus strand of NC_142013.1, from coordinate 49,056,375 downwards.
TTCCACACTGTTCATTCCAAAAAGAGGGAAAAAAACACAATGGAGACAGGAATTTATTTAAGCAAATGTTGGGTATTTTCTAAATAGCTGCATTAAGGGGATATATATTAATAGTGGAGAACTAGATGGTAATTGGTAGGGCATTGTTTATTTTATTTTTATAGGAAATATTTATTTTTATTATATAATTATAAATCTTAATATATTATCTTCTTTCAGTATAATGGTACTGACACAATATCTGTGAAAAAATATTGACCTATTGTTTTGATAATTTAGAATATTGGAAATAAAAGAGAAACAAATACAGTATATAACAGTCAGTACTGCAAAGGTAAAATTATTTGATTTTTTTTTCAAAATTTGTTATAACATTACAAAAAAGAAATTGCTGCAGATGGCAGCTAAGTATTGGCTGAACAATAAAAGTTTTATTCTTGAGTTGACTATTTATTTATTTAATTAAAACATTTATATAGCTGCCCATCTTTAACCAACTCTGGGCAGTGCTCAATCAATAAGTGTTAAAATCTCCATTTGAAATATGTATATGTTAATAAATAAAATTTATAAGAAATACAAATTTAGAAAATTCTAGTACCATTTTTTTAAAGGAAAACAAAACAAAACAATAAGAGAAAGAAAAATTTAGAAAATTCTAGTACCATTTTTTTAAAGGAAAACAAAACAAAACAATAAGAGAAAGAAAAAGCCTATCTGGTTTTTTAACTTTTCCCTTTTGGTTCCCTATTCTGCTAATTTACAGTATTATAGACATTTAAAGCCCCTTAGAAACCAGACTATAAGTGATTACATTTGCTATGCTGTGTGATGTATTCCATGTATGGGAATAATTCTTGCTTAAATTTGATTAAACTTCTATGATGTATATGTGATTAGTTTTATAATTGTTCCATATTCTTCACGTTTGTGTTTCAATTAGATATTGTTGGAATTGTATCTGTCTTCCAATGTGCAGAAAAATTTACTTTTGCTGTTGTAACCATATATCTTATTACGTTCTGAAGATTCTTATCAATTGTTTAATGAGATTATATCAACTAAAAAGAATTGTGATTTTATTTCAAATTTAAATTCCAAACTTTCTGCATTGTACTTTGGTTCCATCTGGTGCTGTTTTTTCAAATACTTTTGGGTTATTTTACATATGTCCACTACATGATATAAAACATTCCTGCTGCTTCATGCTACTTCTAACATTTACTACTGTATGATTTGTCCATATCACACAAAAAAATACCAAAAAAAGGCCAAAACATCTCACCAGCAATCAATACCTAGATGAGCAGAGATTAACACCAAGACACATTAACATTACTATTAACATTAGATTTACCATCAAGAATCAAAGAATACCCTAATCAAGAAGCGACCAAACAAGCTAATAGTAAATAGCCCAACCAAAGAACCATCAAGACGACTTCCACTAACAATAACACAGCAAGCCACTGTAATATAAAGTGAGAAAAAGAACCCACTCCATGCTAGCAGTAAAGATGATACTAATGACGGTAATGACACTTCTGCAAGAAAATAACCAAGCTCAGAGAACATCAAGGATCCCACCCATTTGTTTATATTAGATATTATCGATGGAGTATATACTATCTCGAGGGTGTTTTGTACATTTTTAAAACTATACCTTGGTGTTCTGTCTCGCCTTTCCTCTTTCCGAAAAGATGAAAGAGTACATACACACACACACAAACACAGGCACGCAAGCTGGCTCGGACTTCACAGAGTTAATTCTTTGGAACTGATAATATTCTTGGCATTCCACCACGTCCTGCCTGCCAAGTCCGAACTGATGGCAAATAAAATTTTACTCACAGAAAATCACAAGGCAGTCCACAAAGAAAATCTGAAGTAAGGTTAAAGTTTGTCCCGTACAAAGTTTAAGGAGAAAACACACCCCCTTTTATCCCCTGTGGGGTGTGGCTCAATGACTGTTCACTCTCTGACCCTCCCACGCCTCCTATGTTGCTGCTCACGTTTCTCCTTATGACGCTGCTTAGGGTCGAGCCAACACTCTTCCTCTTTACTCCCTGTCAGCGGCTGCTCCGACATGCCTTCCTCCTGATTAATCTCAGGCTGTTCCTCTCTGTTGTCTGATGGAACCTGAGGCATTACCAGGGAGGAAGGTCCTGGGGAGGAAGGCATTGCCAGAGAGGAAGGTCCTGGGGAGGAAGGCATTCCCAGTTCCTCCTCCTCATCTTCCAGGTCCTCTTCCTCTGACAGCATAGGTTCGGGAATCGGGGCCACAACACTTTGGTATGAAATTTACAGATTTTTGTCAATAATTCTTCCAATTGTTGTGTTGTTTGGTAATTTGCATCCACTTTTACCATACAATTCTTTTTTGTTCATTTGCTTCCATATCATCTCTAAGTAAGTGTTTTTATCTGTACCCTAATAGACGGTGGTGGTTTTGCATGAGAGCTTCAAATGCTGCTGGTTTCTTAATATCCCTTCTCCTTCCTTGTTCAGATCTGATTTTATCCTTCTAGCAATTTGTAACTACATCAACCATGGAATCTTCCATCTTTACTGAATAGTTCTTGCTGTGCTTTTAATCTATTTGTAAAGCCTGAGTGAACCATATCTGCATATGTAATTACATTTCTCTTGCTGTAATTGTCTCCAACAAAAACATTTGAGGGAGAGGCTAGAGGTGAATTGTTGGGTTTATAATACTCTTTGACAAATTCCTTGTTTTTATTCTCAGATTCTTAATTCCAGATGTTCATATAATCCCCAATTCATGTTTTACCTTTCTTGTAATATTAGATCATTTTTATTGTTTTCCATGTTAGCCAGGAACAAATACAATTATGTCTTATTGGACAGTATAACTTATATATTGGCAGAAAGACTTAAAAAAATACTTAAACAATTTTATCCATCCTGATCAAAATGGATTTCTGCCAAAGAGACAAATTAAAGACAATATGAGAGTAATCTTGGACACTTTGGAACACTATGAGGCACATCCTGAAAAACAAATGGCTTTGATATTTTTAGATGCACAGAAGGCATTTGATAATGTGAATTGGCGATTCATGTTATTACTGCTGGAACAGATGGGCTTTGCTAAAAAAATTTATTCAAGCAATAGAAGCTATATATTATAAGCAAACAGCAAAGGTAATGATAGAGCTAGAACTGACAGACTCTATCGATATAAGAAAAGGAACAAGACAAGGGTGCCCACTATCACCTCTGTTGTTTGTGTTAACCTTGGAAGTGCTAAATAGAAATATTAGAGAGGAAAAGAATATAAAGGGGAAGAAAATTAAAAAGGAAGAATTTAAATTGCAAGTATTTGCAGATGATCTGGTTTTCATCTTAGAAGACCCACTAGAAACAGCATCAAAATTGATAGAAAAGATAGAGACATATGGAAAGGTGGCTGGCTTGAAAATAAATAAAGATAAGACAAAGATCTTGACAAAGAATATGTTATCAAGACAAAGGGAAGAACTGGCAGATCTATTGAAAATCCAGGTCACGAATAAGATCAAGTACTTGGGGATATATTTGACAGCAAGATGCAGTACACTAAAAGAGAATAATTATATCAAACTTAAGCAGCAGATAGCGCTAGATCTGGTGAAATGGGAAAATTTAGAACTGTCATTAATAGGGAGAATATCAACAATCAAGATGAATATATTACCCAGAATTTTATATTTGTTCCAAACAATTCCAATTAGGCTTGGAAAAGATTACTTTGAAGATTTAAATAAAATTGTGTTGAAATATATATGGCAAAGTAAGAAAGCGAGAATAAAGTTAAAACTTTTGCAAGATGCTAGAATAAGAGGAGGATTTGGTTTGCCTAATTGGGAGTTGTACTACCAAGCTACAAATTTGATGTGGGTTAAGGAATGGATAACATTAAGAAATACTAGGTTGTTGACATTACATGATCTGTTGTTGGGGTGGCATGCTTTTTTATGGTATAAAGGAACTAAAACACAGGGGTATTTTAGAAGACATTATATACGGGAGTCTCTGTAGTTAAACTGGGAGAAGATTAAAAGACAATGTTATTTGAAAATTCCAGTCTGGCTATCGACTATTGAAGCATTTTCTTATCCTATAATATACAAAAAGGAACAAACAGTTAGATATGGTGAAATATTGAATGAAAAGGGTGAACTTAAATCTATGCAAAAATTAGAGGAACAAGGTATAAAGATGAATTGGTTTTCATATGCGCAAATACATTCAAGGTATGATAAAGATTCTAAAACAGAAGGTTTCTATGATAAACTGACTGACTTAGATAAGATTTTGACAGGTACTGATTAAAAGGTAATTAAAAAATTGTATGGATATTTATTAGAAATTAAACTAGAAGAAGAACAAGTTAAAGAAACTATGATTGCTTGGGGGAAGAATTTTGGATATGGGATTGATCTAGAGAAATGGCAAAAATTGTGGTCTCAAAATTATAAAATGACAATGTCAACAGCATATAAAGAAAATTTATATAAGATGTTTTACAGGTGGTATTTTCCCTTGACAAGAATAGCAAGAATGTTCAAGAATAAATCTGAAAAATGTTGGAAATGTCATCAGACACCTGGCTCATATTACCATATGTGGTGGACTTGTGTGGATGCCAAAAAATGCTGGACTAAAATCCACATGTGGTTGGAAAAAATGACAAAAAAACATATAGATTTGAAACCAGAGATATTTTTATTGGGAATTTTACCTGAAATATATAGCAAAGACTTGAAATATCTGATTGTAAATGTATTAACAGCGGCTAGGATTATATTTGATAAAAACTGAAAAAATGAGAAAACACCATCACAGGAGGAAATCATTCAGAAAATATTGGAATATGCTGAAATGAGTAGATTGACATTTGAAATTAGAGAACAAGATGATAAACAATTTTATAAAATTTGGGATCTAGTCTATCAATGGTTAGACAATAAAATATAGTAATGAAATATGTAGATTCTTAGAAAATAATAAATATATAAAGATGTATTCTTTTCTTATTATAGCTACAAAATGATTTTAGGATAGATTTGGGATGATAATATGAACCGTTATGAAACAAATTTAGTAAAATATGATTATTTCGTAAAACATGATTGAATAAAAGTATAGTCAAATGATTGATTAATAATGATATTAATGTATTTAATATTTGATTGAAAGTACAAGAGCATATACAATGTAATTGTAACTGAAGACTACGAAATGGAAGCACAAAACAATTTGTAAACCAACCGGCACACTGTATGTATATATATGGAAGATGGCTTGATATTTTTATGTTTTGTTTGTTCATGTTTGTTTTAAAAACCAATAATTTTTTTTTTAAAAAAACAACTTACATTGTTTATAGCAACAGTATCTTTCTATGCTTTTGATGATAAACTTTTGTACACCTTTGTAGAGATGCTGAAGGTTGAACTTAGATCCTTTTGCAATCAAAATGTATGCTCACTACTAACCCATAGCTCTTTTTGAATACAAATATCTATTTAAGGACTCCCTAAGTAATTTCAGTAATACATTTAAATAATAATAGCAAATTGAAAATGTAAAACAGCTTGCCTGATAGTTGGGCAAAGTCTTGATAATATGATGAAGGATTAAAATTTAAAGCTCTTTTTAAGGAATGAGAATAACTAATGGTATAAATAGGTCTGGTGGTATAGTGGTTAAAGTGCAGTATTGCAGGCAAACTCTGCCCACAATTGTTAATGCCCTAGGCCTAGAGAGTGATATATAAAGCACTATGGGATGGTATACATATAAGCCTAAGTGCTATTGGTATTGTTAGGCAGTTTGTAGTTTGTAGTTAGAATTGAGCCACTTGATACCTTGGTGTGACAAAATGACTGCTACACATCTCCAACTGGCCCATAGTTGTTTTTATACAATATTGTCTTTATAGGTTGAACTTGGCTTGGGAAAAACAGCACTTACATTTCATTTCAGCTGCAAGGTCATTGGATTATTCTATTTTGTATGTAGATATCATTTATCTTTCCCAAAGTAGCTGAAAACATAATGTTCTGCTTAATATTGAAAATGGAAAATAGATCTAAATACTGGTAATATTATAAACTGTAATCTCTTTGTTATGAATTGTGGATTTTTAATATTACTATTCCAGATAATCTCTCCTCCCTATCCTGAAGGCAATAGTCTAACTTTTGTATTTGTATGTATAATGTAAATTAGATTTTGCAACATTCCTAGTTTCTATTTTTTTCGCTACTGAAAATAACTTTACCAATTTTACTATTTTACCAACATTATGTAAATAGAATATTATAGCAAAGGACTATGGATTTCATTCTTAAGAGAAATATTTAAAACATTTTGTCTTAGAAAAGTCAATAAATACTTTTATGAAATGATAGTAGAACATTATCATTCAAGCATTTTTTTGTCAATTTTGTACTTATTATGCATGAGTTACAGTATAGTCCATGTCCATTAAAAAATAAATTTCATTTAGTTCAAGAAGTTTATGATCAGATTGTAGCCAGGGTTGTTACAGTACATAAAGGAATAGTTATGAATATATCATCATCCCCATCACCACCACCACCACTATTACTATCACCACCCACAATAACCTAAATATTATCATTATTAATTGGTGTGACTGCTGATTATCTTATAATACACACAGTAATTTAAGAGATAGTACTCTTTACTGAACTTATCATTTTGAGCATGAAAACATTAAGCTTAATGTTCAAAAACAATGCAATTATAATTCCAATATAAAGATATGTACCATATTCTACTAATTCATAGAAGCAAGTAAATAATTAAAACAAAATATGTAATAATTGTTAGGTGTTACATACCATAGCTAATTTTGTTAATTATGTAATGCGTTCCCATCCGTCAGTGCATACAGTATAATTCCATTGTGCAAAAAAGAACGAACCTGAATGATAATTTCTATTTTTAATTTCCATCTCTCTTTATAGGAAAAAAAGACTTGAATTCTCCCCTACTAACCTCTTGATGGTCTGCAGGGACTTGTAGATTGTCCAGTCCCATGGCTACTTGCTGCTTTCATTTCTGTCTCCACTTTCTTGTGTTCATTGTCTTAATACTGATTTGATAATCAGAATAGTCTATTGACAGATATTCTTGATCAGAAAATTTGGTCTAAGAATTGTTATTATCTGGTTTGGAAAATAAATGCTTAAATTTGTTTTTGATTTTTTTGTATAATTTCTAGCTTAAAATGTTCTACTTAATTTAAAGAGTAGAAGGAATGGGAAAGATACACAAACCATCATTAATATTATATTTCCTCAAAAGTATAAGTTGCCATGTTCTTAAAGACGAAAACTTAGAAAGTCAGTATTTTTAACAGGAGTTTCCAAATTTTCCAATGTTTATTATGTGGTTGTGATTACAGGAAGTTTAAGAAACATGAATTCTCTAAAGAGATAGAAGTTATTTTCCTGTTCTTCTTCTGCCATAGGAACTTTAAATCTTGTAAAAAAACACAGAACAATATTTGGTACACTATTTTAAACAACATAATCAATGTAATGTATCTTCAGATAGTTTAGATATTCCCTCCCTCCCATCCTCCCTTCCTGAAAAACAGCTTTAATTTGACTAATCCTTATGTAAAGTTAACTACTCCATTTCTTCCTTAAAACATTCATTGTATGTTGTGAAGGTGACATTCCTGACTATTTAATGTTTTGAGAAAATGTCTTTCCATCACAGTTTTCTATGCCAGAATGGTTTTAAAGCATTAAGCTTCATGTACAAAAACAGGTGGTTACAGAATAGAACGTTTGATTTATTGGCCCTGGAAATAAAGATTCAACTGAGTCACTTGCATTTTGTGATTGCTGACACCTGCTAGAACTGAAGATTTTTTAAAATATGTATAAAACTTGAATCAGTAAATTGAAAGTATCACAACTGAATGATGATCAGAGATATGTGTGCCCAGCATAATTATGTTGGTATGCTTTATTCATTTTAATAATTCCCTAATGCTCAATGAAATTTTAACATGCCATGGGGCTTAAAGAATTACAGAGAATCTGGTAAGATGTAGCGCTCATGGGATCAATATGTTATGGGTTTAAGAAATTAAACTTCTACAAAAGTGTGAATTTCTTTTTCCAGGGAACTCAATTATTATGTACTAAAATGCCTCTGCTCTGTGAAAAGACTTCAGCCATATTCTATTACAGCTATAAAGTTTTGATCCCTTTAGTGTGGAAGCGTTTAACAAGTTGTGGGATATTGTAATTCTGGGTTGGTTATTGGTATTTTCATGGAAGCTATCTGAATGACTACAGACCAGTTATTCTAACATCTGTAGTTATGAAAACCTTTGAAAGGCTAATGCTGTCCCACCTGAAAACCATCACGGATCCGCTGTTAGATCCCATGCAGTTTGCATATCGAGCAAATAGATCGAGAGATGATGCTGTTAATATGGCTCTGCACTACATCCTACAACTCCTTGAATCTCCAAATACCTACGCAAGGGTCCTCTTTGTAGACTTCAGTTCAGCATTCAATACCATCATTCCAGACATTCTTCTAACTAAACTAAACCAGCTAGCAGTACCTGAGCACACTTGTAAGTGGATCATAAGCTTCCTAACAGACAGGAACCAGCAGGTGAAGCTAGGCAGAATCACATCTGACACCTGTACAATTAGCACAGGGCTTTCCCAAGGCTGTGTGCTTTCTCCACTTCTCCCTATATACCAATGACTGCATCTCAAACAATCCATTTGTTAAAATACTGAAATTTGCAGATGATACAACAGTGATTGGTCTCATTCAAGACAACAATGAATCTGCATACAGACAGGAGGTTGTACAATTTGCCTCATGGTGTGACCGAAACAATTTGGAACTGAACGCACTCAAAACCGTAGACTTTAGGAGAAACCCTCCTGTTATGTTTGGAGAGTAATGGAGACCAGACATCTGACCAGTGACTTCAACTCTTTATTAACAGTAAATAGAACAGAACAGAGCAAGGCTATGGGCAGCAGTAACCCTTTTATAGGGTTGGCTGCTACCCTATTAACCAATAATAAGTGCATAAGGTCCAAACCAATAACCAATAGGAAGTGTCCTAAGTTTGGCCAATCAGGGGCTTTTATGAACCAATCCTTGTTTGCTGTTCAAGGACCAATCAAATGTGCAGGCTTCCAAAACCTACTTTGCATTTGGCTTATTTACTTTATTCATTCACAACACCTCCCATACTACCACCTCTTACAATACTAGACAACACAGTATCAACAGTAGAGACCTTCAAATTTCTAGGTTCTATCATATCACAAGACCTAAAATGGACACCTAACATGAAAAATATCATCAAAAAAGCATAACAAAAATATTCTTTCTGCACCAACCTGAGACTGTAATCTGCACCTCTATAACTGTCTGGTTTGGTTCTGCAACCCAACAAGACAGACACAGACTTCAGAGAGTAATTAGGACCACAGAAAAAACAATTACTACCTTCCATCGAGGACCTGTAATACTGCATGAGTCAAAAAGAGGGCTGTGAAAATATTTACAGATCCCTCACATCCATAAACTGTTTTAGCTCCTACCCTCAAAACAATGCTATAGAGCACTGCACACTGGAACAACTAGACACAAGGACAGTTTTTTCCTGAACGCCATCACTCTGCTAAACAAATAAGTTCCTCAACACTGTCCAACTATTTACTACTATTACTATTAATCTTCTCATCACTACTTATCACCCATCCCCTCCCCATCCCCTTGTGACTATATGACTATAACTTTGTCGCCTGTATCCTTACGATTTTTATTGGCTGTTTCCTAGTATGATTTGATTGCTTACTGTACCCTATGACTATTATTAAGTGTTGTACCTTATTATTGACTCTTATTATTGATGAATGTATCTTTACTTTTGTGTTCACTGAGAGCGCTTGCACCAGGACATATTCCTTGTGTGTCCAATCACACTTGGCCAATAAAGAATTCTATTCTATTCTATTCTATTCTATTCTATTCTATTCTATTCTATTCTATTCTATTCTATTCTATTCTATTCTATTTATCAAAAATGGGGGAACTGATTAAGCTCAGGAATTACTTCTGCCTATAGTTCTTTTCCCACAAAAGGATAACGTGGTTTATCAATATAGGGCATTGTTTAGAAAAGAGAGAACACTGCCATATTTTAATGAAGCCCAACAATAGGTAGTTAGCAAGAAAAATCAGACAATTCTCCTAACGGTGGCATTCACTTCTGCATAGTGAAGCATAAAGAAAGAAGGGTTTAGCCTAGCCATATTTTTATGAACTCATCCACAGTCAATAGTTTTGCTACATGTTCCTAGTGTTGTCTTCCTCTTTCCTATAAAGTCAGGCTTTTTATTGTGACCAACATACCAGTGGTGGGATTCAATTTTTTTTTACTACCGGTTCTGTGGGCATGGCTTGGTGGGTGTGGCAGGGGAAGAATACTGTAAAATCTCCAGTCAGAGGTAGTATTTGCCGGTTCTCTGAACTACTCAAAATTTCTGCTACCAGTTCTCCAGAACAGGTCAGAACCTACTGAATACCACCTCTGCAACATACCCTTTGGGCTACTCTCTCATGCTTATTCTGCTGCCTGCTTTTTTGTTCAGTGGCAGCTTTTAAACATTTGATCAACTTTCTGTTAGTTCTCTGGAATTTAGCATTTTTTAATTACTACTTTATTGCCTTCTTTACAATTTGTGGCACAGTAATTGGAGTTGAAGGTGGGCTCCCCTGCTCAATAGTAAGCAATCACCTGTTTAAAAAATATGCTGTATCTATTCAGTTTTGTAGATGTTTTATTCAAAATATTAAATATGCCTTAGGTTAATTAATGACTGGTATCATTTCATCTATAGGAAATGTATTTCTGCTACCTTGTTTATATCATTAATATGATATTATAAATGCAATGTGAACCAGAATAAAAGATGTCTCACAGAATGTATGAGCTTGAAGGATCTATAAGTCATTGAATTCAAGCTACTACTCAGCATAGACTCTACAAAATAAATCCCAAAGCTACTCCCCAGTTCCAATTTGAGAACATCCGGTTTTGCAAACTGTTCCTTTGTTCAACAGTTTTGATGGAAAGGAAAATCTTCCTCACATTTAGTAAGAATCTCCTTTATTTTAATTTCAATGGTTTGGTCTTTGTCCTGCTCTCTCTTTCCACAGATAATAATACGCCTGTTCCCTCTTGCACATAACAGCCTTTAAGTTACTTGCAGATAGCCATCATAAATTCCCTTATTCTTTTCTAAACCATGCCTATATCCTTTAATTGCTCCTCACTGCACTTAGTTTCCAGACTTATTATCGTCCTGGCAACTCTCTCTGAGTCAATTCCAGCGTCCCCATATCTCTTTTAAAACGTGGTGCCTAAACTGGATAGTACTCTAAGTGCAAGTTAAGCAGCACAGTACAATCAAACTCTAATCTCCCACAATCTGGATACATTATTCTGTGAACCCAGGACAACATTGCATTGACCTTTTTAGCAGTTGTATCATAGTGTTTGCACAAGTTCCATTATTGGTCGGTTAGTATTTCAAAAAACCTGGTCAGCCAGTCTTGCATGCATGCATTTGATTTTTTTGTACAGATTCAGGGCGGTTGTGTTGGTTGTTCTGTATTGTTTCCATAATAAGAATAATATGCATTTTTTTCATTGTTGACAATATAACCTCTCTGAATTGTTTTGTAGACTGCCAATGTCTGGTTCAGTGATTGAAGAACTAATAAATTGCTATAATTTAAATAGAAAAGAACATAGAAAAAAGCAGAAAATAAATACAGAAAAAAACCAAGAAGTTAAAAGCCTGTGATTTCTCCCCACACTCCCCTTTAGCAATCTCCTTCCCCTGAATAAACATACAAACTTCACACTTAGCCTAACACATCACTGGCTCAATCAAGCATCCTTAAGAGACCCCCCTCATAGCAATAGCACTTAGCACTTAATCTTATATACAGGTGAAACTCAAAAAATTAGGATCTCGTGCAAAAGTTCATTTATTTCAGTAATGCAACTTAAAAGGTGAAACTAACATATGAGATAGATTCATTACATGCAAAGCAAGATAGTTCAAGCTGTGATTTGTCATAACTGAGATGATTATGGCTTACAGCTCATGAAAACCCCAAATCCACAATCTCAGAAAATTAGAATATTACATGCAATCAATAAAACAAGGATTGTACATAGAACAATATCGGACCTCTGAAAAGTATAAGCATGCATATGTACTCAGTATTTGGTTTGGGCCCCTTTTGCAGCAATTACTGTCTCAATGCGGCGTGACATGGAAGCTATCAGCCTGTGGCACTGCTGAGATGTTATGGAAGACCAGGATGCTTCAATAGTGGCCTTCAGCTCTTCTGCATTGTTTGATCTCATGTCTCTCATCTTTCTCTTGGCAATGCCCCATAGATTCTCTATAGGGTTCAGGTCAGGTGAGTTTGCTGGCCAAACAAGCATAGTAATCCCATGGTCATTGAACCAGGTTTTGGTGCTTTTGGCAGTGTGGGCAGGTGCCAAGTCCTGCTGGAAAATGAAGTCAGCATCCCCATAAAGCTCGTCTGCAGAAGGAAGCATGAAGTGCTCCAAAATCTCCTGGTAGATGGCCATGTTGACCCTGGACTTAATGAAGCACAGTGGACCAACACCAGCAGATGACATGGCTCTCCAAATCAACACAGACTGTGGAAACTTCACACTGGACTTCAAGCATCTTGCAGAGTGGGCCACTCCATTCTTCCTGCAGATTCTGGGTCCTTGGTTTCGGGGGGGGGGGGGGGGGGGGGGGGGGGGGGGGGGGGGGGGGGGGGGGGGGGGGGGGGGGGGGGGGGGGGGGGGGGGGGGGGGGGGGGGGGGGGGGGGGGGGGTGGGGGGGGGGGGGGGGGGGGGGGGGGGGGGGGGGGGGGGGGGGGGGGGGGGGGGGGGGGGGGGGGGGGGGGGGGGGGGGGGGGGGGGGGGGGGGGGGGGGGGGGGGGGGGGGGGGGGGGGGGGGGGGGGGGGGGGGGGGGGGGGGGGGGGGGGGGGGGGGGGGGGGCGGGTTGGGTGTGGCTCCCCCCTTTTTCCCGTTCTTTTTTTTCTGTGGGGGGGGGGGGGGGGGGCGGCGGGGGGGGGGGGGGGGGGGGGGGGGGGGGGGGGGGGGGTGGGGGGGGGGGGGGGGGGGGTTTGGGGGGGGGGGGGGGGGCAAATGAGATGAAAAAGTTGCTCTCATCAGAAAAGAGGACTTTGAACCATTCAGCAACAGACCAGTTCTGTTTTTCTTTAGCCCAGGTAAGACGCTTCTGACATTATTTGTTGTTCAGGAGCGGCTTGACAAGAGGAATACGACATTTGAAGCCCATGTCCAGGATCCGTTTGTTTGTGGTGGCTCTTGATGCACTGACTCCAGCCTCAGTCCACTCCTTGTAAAAGTCCCCAACACTTTTGAATGGGCTTTTCCTGACAATCCTCTCCAAGCTGCAGTCATCCCTGCTGCTTGTGCACCTTTTTCTTTCACACTTTTCCCTTCCATATAACTTTCTATTAATGTGCTGATACAGCACTTTGGGAACATCCACCTTCTTTTGCAATTACCTTTTGAGGCTTTCCATCCTTATGGAGGGTGTCAATGATGGTTTTCTGCACAACTGTCAGGTCAGCAGTCTTTCCCATGATTGTGATTCCTACCGAACCTGACTGAGAGACCATTTAAAGGCTCAGGAACCCTTTGCAGGTGTTATGGCTTAATTAGCTGATTAAAGTGGGACACTTTGAGCCTAGAATATTGAACCTTTTCACAGTATTCTAATTTTCTGAGATTGTGGATTTGGGGATTTCATGAGCTGTAAGCCATAATCATCTCAATTATGACAAATCATGGCTTGAACTATCTTGCTTAGCATGTAATGAATCTATCTCATATATTAGTTTCACCTTTTAAGTTGCATTACTGAAATAAATGATATTCTAATTTTTTGAGTTTCACCTGTAATGCTACATAGTGCTCTACAGCTCAATCTAAGCAATATACATAGTCAGTATTGCTCACAAAAATCTGGGCCCTCATTTTCAGATTTCGGAATGATGGAAGGCTGAGTCAACCTTGAACCAGTCAGAATCAAACTCCTGTGTGTAGTGAATTATCCTGCAATACTTCATTCTAGCCACTGGCTACCCTGGCTCTATAATCATAATAATCTGCACCTAGAAAATATTTTCCTTCCTGGCCTTCACACTTGCTCAGGCAGTATCCAATTACACACCTAAACTTACACCTCAACATCAAAGACTGGGGCAGGAGCACCTCAATCTGCATATCTAAATATCAAAACCTGCTTGTCATTATATATAACTCTATAGATAGAGCCCTAACAATGTAGACTACTTGCAACCATTGTACATGCCTGAATGAATAAACTCTACTTCTAGCAGCTGACCATTGGTGTTTATTGTGTATTATACAGTAGTATCTCTGGTCATGAATGCTTCTGACTACGATATAATCGGGTTCTGACCAAAAAATTCACTTTTTTTTTTTTTTTTTTTTTGCGGCTGATTTCCCATTCCATGCCTTTTTTTGTAAGCGCCAAATTTCCAAAATTAGGTTCGGGTCACAACCAAATCAGGTTGCAACCAAAGTTATGGAACAAATTATGGTTGTGACCAGAGGTTCTACTGTATGTTTATTCATGACCTGGTTCAGAAAATGGGACCAAGTAAATTCTTCTAACAAAATGTTAGCCAATTCTGTTGTTTGGCATTTTCTGCAAATTTCATAAACATTGCCTCCCTTTCATCCTTTAGGTCATTTATAAACATGATAAATAGCACTGGATATTTATCCAGTGAAACTTACCCTAAGGGCATTTCTGTCATATTTTGAGCTGTATTTTGTGTTTTGGAGAGGCTGCACCAAGGGAGGCACATTCAATTTCATTGCACACATGTTGTGCATTGACAATAAAGGTTTGATTTGATTTGATAAGGCTGAAATTCTGAAAAATCCCACTAACACTTTTTCTCAGCTAGTCCAGACCCATTTATAAGAATTCTTTAGGAATGGCTAGTAGACCTTTGTCAAATCCACTGACCAGAGTAGCACTTTTTAGCTCATATACATCCATCTTCTCTAAAAGGATACCAGAAAGACCTTTTCAGACAGTTTACTGAGATCAAAGTACACTACATTCACACATTTCCCTTGATCTAACAAACTACTCACCTTGTTTGGTTTTTCTTCTTTCCACCTTTCCTTTGATCTAAGAAACTATTCACTTTGCTTGATTCTCCTTCTTCACTATTTGAAAGTATGCTCTTTTCTAGCACTCAAGACTAAGAAGTTCCAGAAGTTCAGAGAAATCATACTTCTCACCCTGGAGAGTAGTAATTCATTTAAGGGAACAGGGTGGGTTCTTACTGTTTCTCAATATGTTTTGCATTCTGTTTGATCTTTCTTCAATCATGTTGCAACGGGCCTTCTTTCTTTTCTGAGGAGAGACAAACCAGTTAGGAGTTCTGCTTTGTCCTATTCTTCATTATTCCTTCTTGACATTTTTTGAAGAAGAAAACAAAAGCTTCTTCTTCTTCAGACATACTCCCAAACCTCATGCTAGTATATTTTGTATTCCTGCCCAGCTTCGTCTTATTTTTAACTTTGGCTCTCCTTGCTCCATCCTCTAAGGTCAAATTAAGTGCATATACATCTTCAGTTACCAGCCTCTCAGTGGTGGGATTCAGCTGGTTCACATCTGTTCAGTAGAACCAGTAGCTATTTTTTTCTGGATTTCTGCAAAGCAGCTGCGTAGCCTTTTCCCCCTGCCCCATCCCTCCCCACCTGGCACCTCCAAATTGCATCAATAAATGCCCGGCCAGGGGAGAAGAGACAGCAAGAGGAGCCGTGCCCCAATGAAAGGTAGTGGCAGCTTGGTTGCTTCCCTTCCCCGCTCTCTCTGGTGCTAGAAGCCCACTGTCAGCCACACACCCAGTTGCCAATTCATTCCCCTTTCTTTCTATGTGTGTGTATCTGGGCTCACCCAGTGCCACAGTCCACCATGCAGGCTGGGAGCCACTCTGCCATCCTCCACAGGTTTGAGACACCACTAAGGAAAGGTATTGATGACCTCACCAGCCTCTCTCTCTCTCCTCCTTCCACTCTGGGGGAGTGAAGGCACCACTGGCAAAGGAATGAGTCACTCCCTTACCCCATCTTTGGCTTGCTTACCTCCTCCTACTTTCACATATGCAGTCATGGCAAGAGAGCCTGGGCATGGGAAGGATGCTGTGGAAAGAGGCAGAGCAGGCAGGCACCTCAAACCAGAGGCCTTTAGGAGAAGTGCACTGTTCAGGGGCAGAAAAGAGATGCGGGAAGGAGCTGCTCTCACATTTTATTTTATTTTACTTTATTGAGGCTGGAGATGCTTGTTGCATTGAGTAACCCTCCTCACTTTAGCCAGTGACAGAGATAGCATCTTAGGATGCCATCTTGGTTTAATTATGGAATTCAGCATGTGATGGAACCCACTTTCTTTCACCACCTTTCTTGGGGGAAGTGAGGGCATCTGGGTGGGTGGTGGTGCGGCAAGCTCTATGGCGCAGTGCTGCCATGGAGAAATAGGAAATGGAGTGGCCGGTGCAAAGGGAGGAGGCCGCTTTCCCTCTTTCTTCTCCCTGCTCCTCCCCCTTCCCTCATGCCAACTGTTTAAAATTATTTAAAGAATTATTATTTCTGTGTCCATTAAAGAGCAAATTTGTTGCTGAATGTTTTTCCTCCATTCTTTGATCTGCACTAATTATTTTACCTATTATTAACTCTATTATAATTTCAAAGCACTATAAAAATCCATGATACGTTACTGTTCAAGGGCAGTTGGACATGTGTTCTGGTCCCTAATTTGTAATTTGTCATTTACACATTTGATTATCCCTATATTAGAAATAAACGCTAGTTGCCATATACTTATTTTCTTATACTTAATGCAACTTTTTTACTACATGACAACTAATCACCTTGACTTAGCAAAAGGAAATCTTTGACTTATCTATCTCCCGCAGCTGTTCATTATGGCTGATTATTATCACACATAAACACATAATATTATTTGATTTTACATTTTCCTATACCCTTGTGTTTTCATGAAACTAGATTCTAAACCCTCCTTTATGTTTTGAAGATAAGCAAGATCAGTCAAAATGTGATATTAGGCCAAACATTGTATCATATTAACCACACATGCTCTTTGGATTTGAGAATAAGTATATGGCAACTAGCATTTATTTCTAATACAAGGGATAATCAGATGTTCTCTTTTGATTTGATCAAATTTATTAAGGATCATTTTTAATTTCTCCCAAAAGAAGACACTGGTATTTGACAGTAAATGTGATATAATGAACATAATAGTAATTTCCATGCTTGTATCAGATATATTAACTGTTTGTCACCCATTGCTTCAATGTTTCTACTATACACTAAAATGAGTGCATATTTATAGAATGTGTATATGTGACCCAGGGATTTCATGTGCAGAGTTGTAAAAACAATAACCTTATGCTGGCTGTAAAATCCTTTAAATACGTGGAAGATGGTAACACAGAAATGTTTGTATTTCTTAAGTGGGAAATTATAATGCTTCCTTTTGGTGATACACAAGATCTGAATATGTGCATCATTTTCTGAATATTAACACTTTCTTTTCTGGTTTATACATGTGAAGAAAAAAATGAGATGTCTATCCCTTCAGTTTATTCATTTCTTTGATCCCATATTTAAATTGCAATAATTGATTTTCAATATTTCCACAACAGGAATTCTGCCAGGAAAAGAGTCAAGTCACCTTAAATAAACACTAGCTTGTGGAAAGTAGTAAGAGAGGTACTGGATAAAATGGCCTAGCTGGACATACAGGTGAAACTCAAAAAATTAGAATATCATGCAAAAGTTCATTTATTTCAGTAATGCAACTTAAAAGGTCAACCTAATATATGAGATAGATTCATTACATGCAAAGCAAGATAGTTCAAGCCATGATTTGTCATAATTGAGATGATTATGGCTTACAGCTCATGAAAACCTCAAATCCACAATCTCAGAAAATTAGAATATTGTGAAAAGGTTCAATATTCTAGGCTCAAAGTGTCCCACTCTAATCAGCTAATTAAGCCATAACACCTGCAAAGGGTTCCCGAGCCTTTAAATGGTCTCTCAGTCAGGTTCGGTAGGAATCACAATCATGGGAAAGACTGCTGACCTGACAGTTGTGCAGAAAACCATCATTGACACCCTCCATAAGGATGGAAAGCCTCAAAAGGTAATTGCAAAAGAAGTTGGATGTTCCCAAAGTGCTGTATCAGCACATTAATAGAAAGTTATGTGGAAGGGAAAAGTGTGAAAGAAAAAGGTGCACAAGCAGCAGCGATGACTGCAGCTTGGAGAGGATTGTCAGGAAAGGGCCATTCAAAAGTGTTGGGGACTTTTACAAGGAGTGGACTGAGACTGGAGTCAGTGCATCAAGAGCCACCACAAACAAACGGATCCTGAACAGGGGCTTCAAATGTCGTATTCCTCTTGTCAAGCCGCTCCTGAACAACAACAATGTCAGAAGCGTCTTACCTGGGCTAAAGAAAAACAGAAGTGGTCTGTTGCTTAAGTGGTTCAAAGTCCTCTTTTCTGATGAGAGCAACTTTTGCATCTCATTTGGAAACCAAGCACCAAGAATCTGGAGGAAGAATGGAGTGGCCCACTCTGCAAGGATGCTTGAAGTCCAGTGTGAAGTTTCCACAGTCTGTGTTGATTTGGGGAGCCATGTCATCTGCTGGTGTTGGTCCACTGTGCTTCATTAAGTCCAGGGTCAACGCAGCCGTCTACCAGGAGATTTTGGAGCACTTCATGCTTCCTTCTGCAGACGAACTTTATGGGGATGCTGACTTCATTTTCCAGCAGGACTTGGCACCTGCCCACACTGCCAAAAGCACCAAAACCTGGTTCAATGACCATGGGATTACTATGCTTGTTTGGCCAGCAAACTCACCTGACCTGAACCCCATAGAGAATCTATGGGGCATTGCCAAGAGAAAGATGAGAGACATGAGATCAAACAATGCAGAAGAGCTGAAGGCCACTATTGAAGCATCCTGGTCTTTCATAACACCTCAGCAGTGCCACAGGCTGATAGCTTCCACGTCACACTGCATTGAGACAGTAATTGCTGCAAAAGGGGCCCAAACCAAATACTGAGTACATATGCATGCGCCTTTTCAGAATATTGAACCTTTTCACAATATTCTAATTTTCTGAGATTGTGGATTTGAGGTTTTCATGAGCTGTAAGCCATAATCATCTCAATTATGACAAATCACGGCTTGAACTATCTTGCTTTGCATGTAATGAGTCAATCTCATATATTAGTTTCACCTTTTAAGTTGCATTACTGAAATAAATGAACTTTTGCACAATATTCTAATTTTTCGAGTTTCACCTGTATGCAGTAGTTCTTTTCTATATTTACATAGCTTTTAAAATGGACTGTTTAAGTCTATGTATGTAGTATTGTTTAGTCACATGGTTTTTTTTTTTTTTTTTTAAAACAAGTTTTATTAAAAGTTTCAACAACAAACAAATCATTACATATTAAATCTTTCCCTGTCTTTCTACAATAATTTCCCCAATATTCTCATAAAACACAAACAAACACAAACAAACATAAAAAGAAATCTTTTAGTAAAGTACCTTGGCCCCAGTTACCTCTCTTTGCATGGGCTAAAATAATAGCACATATCACTCTTCACATTTCTATCTTATTTAATCCATCTTAATTAAATCATTAAATTTGTATCTTTTGCCCATTCATTTATCTCTCTATCTCTTCTTATAATAAAAAAAAATTTCTCCTGAAATCACTAATCAGAGTATGATGCCTTTCTATCCTCCCCTAAATTAGTAAAATTAACATTCAGCATAACAAATACCCAATTTGGTTCTGCTTGGTACATTCTATCCACCAAAAATGTTTAAATACATTGTATCCTCCTTTCCTTCGATATTTTATTACATTTTAAAAATCAATCATTATTAAAAACTTCAACATTTTAATTTCTTATTAAATCTTAAACCATTCTAATTTACTATTTCAAATATAAATGTTACAATACCATCTTCTGTACCTTAGCAGAATCTTTCTTACAGAAAATTATATTTCATCCTTTGTCTCTAAAAAAAATCCCTCTTCTCCCATCCAATTTTAAAGCTTTAAGGCTTTTCTCCGCCTTTCCCCTTTCTTTCTTCCCCCACCAAATCTTCCTACCCCCTTCTTCTTCTAACCTCTACCTTGCTGGGATCCCTTCTCTGTTGTGTTCCCTTTTTCTCTTGTTTGTTATCATTATATTTACTTTGCATCATATTTTTCTCTTTCTCAAATGTTTTTTAGATCTTAAGTCCTTCATTTTCCTTGCTCTCTTCCTTCCTTCTTCCTTAGATAAGTTTTGGGATTCAATGAAGATGGCGTCTTCGTCTCTTCCTTGTTGTTCTTCTTCCGTTTCCATCTGTTCCATTGTCTGTTGGTAATTGACCAGCGCCATTTCTAGAAATAGAAAAGCTTTTTCCATGCCATCTTTGCAGGTTGCTTTTGTTTGCTCATATTCATCCCTCAGGTCTTCAAAAGGAAAGCCATTATAAATAAATCTTTTCTTTTCTTTATTCCTCTTTCTTCTTACACCAACCAAATATTCGAGAGAAAGGCAAAACAATCCCAAAATCCACAATCCTCAATAAATCCAAGCAAGCCAAAATTCCCCCTTCCTCTTCCAGGGGTGGTATCAAACAAATAAAAAAAAAGAATCCAAGTCTATATTTTAAAGCCTTATTAAGATTGTATTTCTGTCCTCAAGTCTTCAAGGCATCTCCTCCAACAAGATCCAAATTTATATATTTTCTTTATCCTCTCCCTTCCGGCTTAATTCCGTCGGAGGAGAGTAAACTTTCCCTTCAGCACCTCAAAATAGCCGCTTTTTTTTCTCTTGTGGAAGAAATCATCAGAAAACCATCTTTTCCAGGAATTAAATTAGATAAATCTCAAAGCCCTGGGTCGACCAAGAAGAACTTTTACTTTCAATAACTTTCTCTTCTTCCTCCTGCGCATACTTGCCCGGCTGTCAACTTCTTTGTGGCGGCCATTACGGACCCGCCGCTGCACCGTCCTGGTAACAGGGGGTTCTGCCGGCCAGGGAGGGGGTCTGCAACACCCCAAACCCTTCCTCCGGATCCCCCTTACCTTCAGCTACCCCTGCAGGGCAGCCTTGCTCCGCACCCGTCCGGGTCGGAGCCCCAAAAAGCTAGCGCGGCAGGGATCGCGCAGCTTCGCGAATCCCTACCGCTCGAAGCCGACAAACCGAAACCCCTTAGTCACATGGTTAATGGTACTGATTTGTAATTATGAGTAGATTGCATAATAAATATGAATAACTAATTGCCAGTAACTAACTGTAGAATCATAGAGTTGTAAGAAACCATAGTCATCTAGTCCTACTCCTTGCTCTGTGCAGTTCCAACTTAGTATGCTTATTTACAATTCTCATCCAGCCTCTGCTTGAAGACCTTCAAGAAACTAGTGTGATCCACTGGCTGATATCTTGTATAGCCAGACACTTCCTCCTGATATTCACATAATTCTTATCCTCCTGCTCCTTTTAGCTATTTGAACACTGCTATCATGTTGATAAACTTTTCTGTAGCCTAAATCCAAATCTTATAATCATTCTTCATAGGGCTTGTTGCCAGGATGTTCAACATGTTGGTAGTCTCCTCTGAACATCTTTCAATTTGTCACTGTCATTTTAGAATTATGATGATCAGAAACAGTAATCCAAAAAGATCTACATGAAGGATATAGTAGCCCAAATGGGGTATGACAAGGACAGAATGAAGTAGAATAATTTTTTCTTCTGATTTCAATTCTATAACTTGTTTATGTATCCCAAGAAAACATTTGCTATTTTAGTTAGGGCATCACACTTTTGGCTCACATTTAACTACTGAAATAGAACCCTTGAGTCTTTATCAACTATATTGCTGCCAAGGCAGTTCCCACCATTCTGAATTGCCATATTGAAATATCAAAACGTGTTTAGTGATGCCATTACTGAATCATATCTCAATCTTGAAAAAGTAGAAAGCATCAGAAATAAACTCAAAACAACTCTGCCTTGACTGTGTAGGTAAGAAATTGAAATAGAATGGGGCTTTGACAAGCTTTCAAGATTGATGACAGTCCTTCTAGATAGGCAAGGTCAGGAAACAGGAGTTGAAGGTCTTGGAATGTACTTTCCTACTGTTAAGGTATTGTAACAGAATATTGAAAGCCTGCCAAAGCCCCTTCTCAACAAATGCTTCTACCTGATACAATCAAGGTAGAATTGTTTTCAGTTTCATTCTAATGCTTTCTACTTTTTCAGTACCCAAATACTTTTTCTGTGATGGCTCTACATTCTCTTGACATTCTATCACAATTTATTTCTTTTATCTTTTCTACCAAGATGCAGAACTTCACATTTCTCCCAGTAAAACTCAATCATATTTATTTCTGCCAACTACTCAAGCTCATCTATATCTCCTTGAATATTTTTAAATCTGAAATATTAGTTCCTGCTCCAGTTTTGTGTCAGCAGCAAAAGTGATAAGTGATCCATCAAATTCTTCATTCAAATTGTTGATAAAATTATTGCACACAGCCCTGGATGGATCCTGTGGTACTCCCTATGAAACTTGGATTTCAAACTGAAGCATAGCCAATAGCCCACTTAACAGCTTGTACTATACTATTTTTCTTGGGAAAATATTAAAAAACAACTATGTCATAATATAAAAAACTCATTTGTGTTTAATTAATATTTATTTCACACTCCCAACAGATTTAATAACCTGAGGCAGTCATGTTAACTGCTAATATTGAAATTCTTAATTATATTTTTATTGGAATTAATGCAGGGATGGGCTTCAAAATTTTTAGCCAGGGGGTCTCTGCCTTAATGACTGCCTGGGTGGGCATGGCTGGGTGGGCGTGGCCAACTCAACACCATTCCTACCTAGTCACGACCCCCACAGCCATGCCCACTCAGGGTTTTGTTGCTCCTGGTGTTGCTTCTGTGGGAAATGGCCCCCCCTCTCTCTCCCCCTTCCCTCTCATTTCTGTTTTTCTCTCTTTTTCTACCCCCTCCCTCTCTTCTTTCTTTTTCTTTCTTCCTTTCTTTCCCCCTTCTCTTTTATTTCCCTCATTCTCTCCCTCCAGCTCCCTCATTTCTCTCCCTCCCTTTATCTCTCTCATTTGTTTTCTTTGCTCTTTCATTCTCTCACTCCATCATTTTCCCATTTCTCTTTTTTTCTCCCTTTTCTCTCTCATTTCTTTCTCTCCCTCTGTTTTTCTTTTTCCTCTCCCTCCCTCCCTTTCTTCTTTCTTTCTCTTCCTTCTTTCATTTATTTCCCTCTTTTCCCTCTCTCACATTCTCCCTCCAGCTCTCTCTCATTTCTGTGTCCCTCTCCCCCTTCTCTCTCTCACTCTCATTTGTTTCCCTCTTTCCTTTCTCTTTTTCTCTCCCTCCATCATTTTCTCATTTCTCTCTCATACCTGAGCTGACACGAAGGGGATTTGTGACCGGCTGCTTTTTATGCTTCTGTGCTCAGTGCCAGCCAGTTCCCTTCGTGTTGGCTCAGGAAGGAGGAGCAGGTGCCACCACCGCTGAATGCAATGAGGGAAGAGCTCTGGCTCTCCTGCACAGTGTGGCCAGCTATTCACATGAGTGTGCAGTGGTGACAGCGGGAGGAGGAGTCGCCATTGCCACTACCGTGATCCCAGCCCGGGAAGAGATCCTGCTTGTGTGTGTGCACATGCGTACAAAAGAAAGATGAGAAAGGGGGAGAATCCCCTTTTCTCTCATCTCTCTCCTCCCCCCTTGTGCAGTGGGAGGCAAGGGCTGTCTTGAGTGCAAATGTGGCACAAAGGCAAGTTCAGGGCTGCTTTGCTCATGTACTAAGGCTCCGGTGACTGGCACAACATGGGGCCAGACAGGAGTGGGATTTGGGGGCTCACCGAGAACTGCAAAGTATTAGCTCAGGGATCACCCAAGCCCCTGCAAGCCCCCAGCAGCCCACCCCTGAATTAATGTTAGTAATATATACTTATTATAGGGCAAGAAAAAATAGAATTATCCATACAACCCCATGTAGTAAGAATACTCAGGTTTGAGTTTAATTTTTATGCTGTGAGACATATAAAGGATACACTGCAAATTAGCTTTTGACTATTTCATAGTCAAAGCAGTTGTGAATTTCTTTTAAAGTTGGCTTTGATCATGTTTTCAAGGTGTTAGTATTTGCTTCTCTTATTCACCTTCACAAAGTAGTTTTTTTGGATTGCTTTGCTACATATTTTAAAGAAGCTGAATGGGATAAATGCAGTGTTGTAATTCAACTAGTGTAACAACTGGTTCAGTGATTGCATGCTTCGCTTTGCACTTTGTGTGTGTGCACACCATTTTAAAAAGCCCATTTTCAGCAATAATACTTACCTTCTACTGTAGTCCCAGTTTGTAAAACAGCTGAGGCACAGCAAAACTGCTCTGCTGTGCGAATCAGCTGTGCTCCAAAACAAGGAAATAGTGCACAGGAAAAAGCAGGGGTGAATGGGCGGGGCCAAATGATCAATGGAACTACTGGTTCACCTGAACTGGTCCGAACTGGTAGAATCATTCCCCTGGATAAATGCCCTTCCAATATTTCACCTGCTCTTAAACATGAATGCCATAAAATGCAAAAAAGCTTTACTGAGTTATCTGAATTTTCATGTGGATTGCAGAAAATACTTATTTCTGTGAAATAAAGTGAGCTATGGCACAACTAGGATGTTGCGTTTACTTACCTAATCTAATGTTAGGGCATCAGCAAGTGCACTTGTTTGGATATCAGCCGCTAGTAACAAAGCTACAAATTAGCAAGAAGTGCTTGTTTAGACTAATTTCAGTGCCCTGTCTGAAGGAAGGATCCTTAGAACCTTGGGGTTAAGTAGGTGATCATCAGATTCTCACTGCAGTCAGGAGGAAAGTGATTCTTGCCAAGAACTAAGGGTTCAGTGTCTTCTTAGGATGAATCATTGAGTAACTCTTTAAACAGGTAGAAGATCTAGTATCTTTCTATTGGTCCAAGTCAATTGATTCTTGCATATTTAAACTGCCCTGTTTCCTTGCAACCATGTACTTCAATTTGATACATCATATTTTATTCAACTTATATTTATATGATGCCATAACTTTTAATGTCATCTCTCGATAGACAATGAGAAACACATATTTTCAAAGAGAGAGAGAGAGAGGGAAAGAGAGAGAAAGAAAAAGAGAGAGAAAGAGAGAAAGAGAGGGGGGAGGGAGAGAGAGAAAAAATGTATATGTATGTGGGGGGGGAAACAGGAACCAGGAGAAGTTCTAATTTGTAGAGCTCAAAAGAAAAAGCTCTGCATAAAAGGCTTTTCAGAATTCTTCAGCTAGATATTGCAATAGCTCAATTGTATCTCTCTGGAATTTAATTGAAGTATGAAAACTCAGGAAACCTAACTTTTGTTCAAGAAATAGTAAAATATAGGACAAAAGTATAGGATATTCGCAAAGAACCTTTGGTTTCCATGACTAGCTAAGTAAATACAAAGATATTGCATTCTCCAAATTAACATTTATTTTAAACTTATTTCTTCTTGTAAAATAATTTATAAACAAATTCTTCAATTTAATGAGAATCCTCCCTCCCTTCCCTTCTCACTTGCCTTCTTTTTGTTTTGTTTCTCCATGGATTGTTCCTTTTGTAAAGTCCATTATCTAAGATAGTATAATTGGGCTTGATTAGACAATAAAGAATGTTGAAATAATATTAGTGTCCCAATTCTTTACAGAAATGAACTGATAGTTTCATGTGACTGAGTTCTGCTATGGATATTGTAAATGTAATTGACAGGTCTTCAAGACACATTAAAAATAGCTAGAACCATGTTCAGAGGTTTCTAAACCAGGTCAAGCCATCTTTAATTGCTTGTTAACATAAGCCACTTACAAAGAGCTAAGTGATTTCCATATAAATTAATGCAAAAGTACTTCTTTCATTTTTAAAAAAAGAACAAGCAGTGGTAAAATAGTTTTAAAATTGAGCTGGAAAAAAGGAAGCAATGTGAAATTAGTAGCCTCTGGCTGACAAACCTCTTTTGCATTTTAAACAATTATTGATTTGCTGTACTCAAACAGGACAAAGGAAATGCTGATTTATTAGTAGCCTCATTCATGATTTAGCCTGGCTGTCTTTTAAATATATGTTTATAATTCAGTGTTTTCTTTTAAGCTTGGCTAGACTATATTTCATCTGAAAATAATGGAGAAGTAGTTTTTTTTTGCAAAACTTTATCTATAAACAATGGTATCATTATCCTGTGAAGTCAAATATTGGCTTTGGAAATTGTTCAGTTCTAAATATACAGATTGTGAAGTGAAGCCTTCATGTACACCGGGACATCTACAATTAACCAGTATAGAAATGTATCAGGACATGATCAGAAATAAGTACAGCAGTCATTAGTCTATTGCTCGTCAGATGGTCCCGAGCTGGCCAAAGTTAAATTCCCCTTCTTAATAATCATGTTTCCCCAAAAATAAGTCCTATCCCAAAAATAAGCTCTAGGCTGTTTTTATGTGTGTGCCTAATATAAGCCCTATTCCAAAAATAAGCCCTAAAGAAGGGGGATGGGCATGGCCAGCATAGAAGGCAAGCATGCACATGCTGACAGCATCTGGCAGCTGTAGCCCATGCAACACAGGTGAATTTAGCAGCTGTGCAAGCAGCAGGCAGAAGCAGAGGCAGGGGAAAAGCTGCACGGGCCCTGGAAAAGCCAAGTGTCAGTGGACCAGAGCAGCAAGCAGCTGCAGAAGGCTCATCTTCACGTGGCGACACTGACAGCAGAGGCAGAGGTGCAGGGGGAGGCAGGTGATCCGGATGTACTGTGTGTGCCACAGGAAAGCCGAGTGTCAGTTGGTTGGAATTGTGGTTGTAGGAGGCTTATTTTCATGTATCTCAGCTTGTCTTCAGCCCTCAAGGTGCATCAGGATCACCTGCCTTCCACTCCACATATTGGAATTGCTTACCTTCTGCTCCACGTCAGGATTGCCAGCCTTCCACTCTGTGCCTTCTATTCTGTGTAGCCCCAGAGTGCGCTGACCAAGCAACTAGTGGGCTGTAGCTGCTGCTGGATACTGTCGGTCCCCATGTGTTTGCTGGCTCTTGTGTGCACAAGGGGATGGGGTGCCCAACTGTGCTGATCATCCTGAAATCATGTTTTCCCCAAAATAAGCTCTTGTGCTTATTTTGGGGCTCAAGAGAAAATAAGACTGGGTCTTATTTTCAGGGAAACTTGGAAGTAATGACAACTTTACCATAAAATCAAGAATTGTAATCTTGTTAATTTTGTATGGGTCATGTACTTATCTGACTAAAGTAGCCCATGATCTTATTCTATAGATATGTGATCCCCACTAACTTATGGTCAAAGAAATCCCATATATTCTCAACTATTCAATCAAATGGATTTATGCTACAAATTTCAGCTTAAAAATAGATATGTTTAACAGCTAATTATCTGTTTCAAATAGCTTAGTAATTTTCATTCTTGAAACGTAATGTTAAAATGTAACTCACATTTTATGGACAACTATGCATAATG
The DNA here is from genome assembly GCF_049901735.1 of Notechis scutatus. Lineage (NCBI taxonomy): Eukaryota > Metazoa > Chordata > Lepidosauria > Squamata > Elapidae > Notechis > Notechis scutatus. The sequence goes on along the minus strand of NC_142013.1, from coordinate 49,028,571 downwards.
ATGCATCAATTAAGAGTTGTGTGTAAAATGTATAAAAGAAAAGGTTGATTATAGGAATAAATTATTTCCATTTCTAATTCATACACTGATACAGAGATTGGATGAATCTGCTATAAATGTAGAAATAAATAACAGTAAGTAATAGTATATTTGTGCAGTCCTTGACTAATGACCACAATTCATCCTGGAATTTTGTATGCTAAGTGAAGCAAGTCATCTTTTGTCCAGGCTCTATTTTATGACTATTTTTTACCACAGTTGTTAAGTAAACCACACAGTTATTATACACATCTGGCTTTCTTCAATTGTCAGAAACTGGCTGGGAAGTTTGCAAATCACAATCATGTGTCTGCAAGACACTACAACTATTGTAAATGCAAGTAAATTGACAACTGCCTGAATTGAGATCATGGTGCAACAATCATAACTTTAAGGATGGTTCATAAGTCACTTTTTCCAAGGCTGTTGTAATTTTGAACTATTGTTAAATGTATGGTTGTAAGTCAAGGTCTACCTGTAATGCTGTATTTGCTTGCCAAAGCTATTCTCTACTGATGTATACTTATTTTGCTTTTACTAGGATACGTAACACCCTTTAACTAGGATGCTTGACTTCCGTCATGCATGGGTCTTAAGCATCAAAAGAAGAAATCAGTTATCAATGACCCATTTTTGTAATTTATTATACTAAAGCAGATAAGCCTTTCTGGTATGTTACTTTTCCTTCTGTATCTAGATAATTGGAAGATGGCCATAGGTCTATTTATCAATGTGTTAGGTAGGTTTGTCTTACATCCTACTTAACAAAAGTAAACCTTACTTCAGTTATCAGATTTTATCTGGTTCTATTCAGATCTTATAAATATTACACGTTACTAAAGATAAAGCTGATATGGTAAGATAAATAGATATGGATATAGATGATAGATATAGCTGATATAGAGATACAAATGATAGAGACAGAGACAGAAATAGAGATGGTAGATGATGGAGGCAAAGATAGATAGATATAGATATAGTTGAAAAAGTGATGGAACATAGATCATAAATCATCATGGCTTACTGCAGACCAGAGGTGGTATTCAGCAGGTTCTGACCAGTTCTGGAGAACCAGTAGTGGAAATTTTGAGTAGTTCAGAGAACCTGCAAATACCACCTCTGACTAGAGATTTTACAGTATGCTTCCCCTGCCATGCCCACCAAGCCATGCCCACAGAACCGGTAGTAAAAATGTTTGAATCCCATCACTGCTGCAGACTGAAATCCTTCTGAGAATCATTATCTCAATATATTATTAATTTTAATAGAGATGCTAGGGGACACAAAAGCTATCTTTATTTGGCATTTAAAGTTAGAAATCTTTCAATGTTTCAATATGTTTCCACTAAGCTCATCTCAAAACTTGAGTTTTGAAAGTTTTCTTCATATTCATGTCCTCATGTCAGAATCACTTGGAAGGCTTGATCTGGAATAAAAATTTCCTCTTTACTGCTTCCCATCACATTACACTAAGTGGTTTTTTTTTTTTTTACAAATCACTTGAAGTTTATCTGCTTTCAAATGTCATCATTCCAAGTTTTCTTTTGCCTGAACAGTTATTAGGAAATAAAGTGTTTTTGAATAGAGCTCCCCCCACCCCACAAATAATAAAAATGAAAGATCCACATGGATGTAATAAAGCAGTTCACAACAGAGAGCATGTAAAGGTAGTGCTACGTAGAACAATATACTATCAACCAAAATAAAAATAGCAAGAGTGGTTTGCAAACCATGTGTGTGCATGCATTTATTCTCCATTGTTTAAGAAACTATATTTGAAGTAATACAATTGATTTGATTTGTTTTTAATGTGCAAAAGTTAGTACTCTGAATTTATGTGGGAAATATTATTAAATAACATTATCCTCTGAGGCAGTATAGAATTAAAACTGTTAAATTAATAGCAGAAAAGGCTCTTACAAACCATTTGCTAGAGTTTGCAGCATAAATTCACACCCAGAAAACACACAGACTGATTCACTAGGATCATTAATTTCTTTATAAACATATTAATATGAGTAAAGTTTACAACACCATTTGTAGATTCTTTCAAGGTAATATAAGCAAAAACACAAGCAGCAGCTCAGAGGGCTCACAACACATATCAGTTTCAGCAAGCAAGCTTTAGTTTCACTTTCAATTCTCAGCAAAGCACAGAGAGCCAAACCACACCCAGGCTGTCAGCTCCCATTGGCTGGTCTGTTGCCATGCTTATTTTGTTAACCACGTCTCTGCCAGTTAATGAATATACTCTGACATCATTTTACAAATCTGTACCTTTTTTTCTAATCAATCAAAGAGCTATTCAATGAGATCTTCATGGAATTATATGTTGCATTCATTCATGGTACTAAAACATGTGTCTTGGCATGATATATAACTCCACTCACTGTGTTTTACTAATTATTTGATGTAGTAGGTAAGATATCAGACTAGAAAGCAGGAGACTTAAGAACAAAAAAGCTGAAAAACCCTGATCCAGTCATTCTATCTTGGCCCTAGGAAGTAATCAGTGGGAAACCTCTTCTAAAAAAACCTTGCCAAGAAATTTGAACAATTGACTTGTTCAGACAGTTGCCATCAGTCACGACAGACTGGAAAGCAAGTAAGCAATTAACAACTAACATTATACATGACCCAAGTCAATTAAAAAAATGATTAAAACTGTGACATAGTATTAACTGATCAGACCATACAGTGATTTCCATTGTTATTGTTTATGTGGATATTTTAATGTTTTATACAATTGTGGATATTTATAAGTTATTATTTATATCTGTCTAGCTATTGTAGGTTGCCTGAATCATTTAAAGCTGATGGTATAGAAATTTAATAAATAACATCCTTAATTTTACTTAGTATTTGCACTGTAATTCCCAAGCAATCTTTTTCCTTTATATTAAATAAATCATTATTAATTAACCCTTTTTGCTATCTTTTGAAATATATTTCACTAACTTTGATCAAACATTGGATAAACTCATTTGATCCACTATTAAGAAACCAAAAGCTGGGGACTTTGTTTAAATCTGATTTACTATCCCCATTAGCTGTTAAATTGCTCCTAACATATGCTTCCTAGAGATGGAAATGTGCCTTAGCTCAGTGATCCCCAACATTTGCAGCATGGTGGACTGGTTGGTGGAGAGGGGAACCAGGCCACATGAGTGATGGCTGGCACACATGCACACGTGTGACTCACACGAGTGACATGCTGACGCACATGCGCAAGTGCATGCAACTCAACTTGTGCACACATGTGCATGCTGGCCCGCTACTTATGGGAGTCAAGCTGCACACATGTGCATGCACACCAGCCCACCGCTCACATGGCCTGGTTGCGAATAGGCCATGGCATGATAGTGGACCACAGACCAGAGGTTGAGTACACCTGCCTTAGCTGATAGTTTGAATCTTTTAAGAGGGTACAAAAATATTACTGTGAGTTAGAAAACTTCCTTCATACCATAGAACAAATTTTATTTCATTTTGCTTAACATTTTATTTAATTTAGATCTAAACCATATGCAAATATATAATTATTGTGCTATTTATATAGAATATTTTGAAAAGATTTTTTAGAGTGAAATTTAAAGCTTTTTAAAAAGAGGATTAAACACATTTTGATTATGAATTATACATTGTAAAATAGCTCTAATCATACCATGTGTGTGTTTTATTTGTCCAAGCTTCTTACTTTCACTGGAGAGGAAAGAAACATTTAGGTGAGCTCTCATAGAAAAAGAGGAATATTTCAGCTTTTTGTCCTAGGATGAACTGAGATGGAAAACAGGAGTGTGCAATTTAGACTAGAAATAGTCATCTTGACTTATTACACAGGAATGAATTGTTATCATTTATCATGAGATTGAAGGCTTAGCAAGCTTTCAGAGGGGGTTAGGTTGCTCTATCTTGGTGAGTTTAGGGCAAAGTAAGCCAATAAATAAATCACGAATCATACATTTCTTTTATATATTATTTGTTCTACAGAAGTTGGCAAATTGACATTGAGAATGGTAATCATGATTGAAATTACTCAGCTGACTACAGGGATCCCTGTTCATGATTTTTTGCTGCAGTATGAGGAAATAATGCACTCAGTTTATGTGTGTGTGTGTATGTGTGTGCATATGTGCATGTGTGTATGTGCATGCATTGATTGATATTTCCCATCCATCCCTCTTTCCCATCTTCTGGTTTAAGTCAGTTGATAATAATAGTACTTATTTGTTCAGGAAGGCCAAAAGGAAAGTGATTAAAAGAGGAAAAGAAAAAAGATCAAGTGACATTTATCTAGTCAAATTAACTGTCCCTCCTTTCTATTCTTTCTTCTTTTTATTCGATAAGAACCCTTGGGACCCTGATAGGTTGCTAAAACAAATCACCCATAATAGTATTTCCAGAACCCTTCTTATTAATTTACTATATGTAATCCATTCACTCCTATTTCTGTTTTCCTTTTATAAGTCAATAAATAAATAAGCTTTATGAAACATGCAAACTTGTGGTTATGATTTATTATACCACAATTTAATATCTCTTTTGTTGGAAAGGTATTGTGTGCCTGTATTATAATTCATAAACTTGGCAAGGGCTTTTTCAGTGCCATATTTTATTTTTACTAATAGCTCCATTCAAGTATCATAGCTGCATTATTTTCTTCCTTTCAAAATCTTGGAAATTCCTACTCCTCTTGCTCTTCCTACCTACAGATATTATCTTTGATGCAGCACTTGGTAAAGCCTAGGTGGTATTTATCTGAACATTTTTCCATTAGAGGAAATATGTTTCCAATTTCTCAAGTTGATACATTCATTTTCTCCTAATGTAAATCAGACCTATTTGCATAGAACATTTTTAAAAAATATTCCATTGGACAAATAATCAAAGATAGCCTTAGGGTCTCAACAACTAAATTAAATTGAGAATGATTTTGTACTAATATTTTCTGTATTCCTTGGCTAAATTTTAGGGGATATCCTTAATTGAATTTGCATAGTGTGAAATTGACTATAAGCACCAAATACCTTGTTACACTTAGAAGGAAATTTTAAGTACAATATCAAGAATGTTGAAAAGAAAAGTTTATTTTCAACATTTTGTTAGTAAAAGTGCACGAATAAATTAATACATGGAAAACATTTCTAACTCTGCAGTAAAGTGGCTTTTTATTATTATAATACACAAAGGTTAAATGAATGCTAATGACTGAGCTAGCAAATGTACTTAACAATAGAGGCTTTAATAAATATAATGGAAAGCTATTTCCTGGTATAAATACAACTGCAAATGGCTTGGACATTAGTCATTTTCGATGAGTGATAAAGCTGTTTTATTATAATGCATATTAACCATGCATCCATACATAAAGATTAAAATGATAATCTCATTACTGTAAGGATGAGCTAAGGAATCAAGTGAGAAATGAGAGTAAGAACTTTATTACATGAGTTACACAGTGTGACTTCCTGAACTTTACCAAGTTGAATGGTGTTGGAAGTTATAACCCACCCGTCTCCTAGAAAAATGAAATATTTTAAGATATACTAAAAAAGCAGAATATTTCCCCTAAAAGAGAAACCCAGAGAGGTAGAAGCTCAGTCCCCCTACCTTTGCTAATGGTCTATTAAGGCCTGGGCCAGTCTATTTTACATAACAAAGGTCTACCTCCTTCAGGCAGACCCATAATAGGAATCCCAAAGCCCTTTCATTACATCATCATCTAGCAAGGCTCAACCAAGCTTGGGACTCAGGACAGCATATAGCAGTGGTTGCCAACCAGTGGGCTGGGGACCACTGCTGGTCCATGAGAAAATTTTGGTGGTCTGCAGTGAAATGTCAACCCCAAAGCAATTAATCCAGGCTGTGCAGGAACACAAAGCTGTGCCACCCACGTGGCCCACAGGAACACAAGTCTTGTGTTGCTTGCATTGCGAAACACGAGGTAGTGAGGGGAGGTGGGGAAAGGGTGGAGGGGGGGAACTTGCCCCATTCTCCCCATGCACCTGGCCTGGCCACCAGGCTGCTTCTTTCCACTTCTTTCTTCTGCTTTTGGCTGCACGCAAGGAAAACAGCAAATGTCTTTCTTTCTCTCCCTTAAACTCTGCCAGAAATAAACCTTTGGGACCTTGCAAGGCATCCTGCTCCAAGAGGTTGTGCTGGTGCGACAAGTCTCACAAAGACTTCTGCTGCTTTCCTTGCATGAAGCCAGTGGTAGGATTCAAATTTTTTTACTACTGGTTCTGTGAGTGTGGCTTGGTGAGCGTGGCCATGTGACTGGGTGGGTGCGGCTTTTTTTTTGCTTTTTTGCCATCCCCTCCCATTTTTTGGAGCTTCCTAGCCTCAGAGGAGCCTCTGGAGGGCATTTTTGCTCCCCTAAAGCTCTTCTGAGGCTCAGGAAGGAAAAAGAAAACAGAGCATGGGAGGGGTGCACAGCACCCCTTCAAGCTCCATTTTGGGAGCTTCCTAGCCTCAAAGGAGCCTCTGGGGGGGGGGCATTTTTGCTCCCCTATGGCTCCTCTGGGGCTGTGGAAGGCAAAAAATGGAGGGGGGCTGATCTCCTCCCTCCATTTGTTGCCTTCCTGGGCCTCAGCAAGGGGAATCCCGGCACAGCTGATCTATGCACAGCTGATTGTTGGGAAGGGGAAAAAAAGAAATACCTTAGGCGAATGTCAGGCAGTGGGTAAGCGAGCATCTGGTGGGAGGGCAACCAGATCGGGGGGGTGGTCAGCCATAACTTACTACTGGTTCGGCGACCCATGCCAAATTCTTGCTACCGGTTCGCTCAATCCAGTGCAAACCAGTTGAATACCACCACTGCATGAAGCCAATACACACACACACTTACTCTCTCTCTCTCTCTCTCTCTCTCTCTCTCTCTCTCTCTCTCTCTCTCTCTCTCTCTCTCTCCCTCTCCCTCCCCTCTCTCTCTCCCTCCCCCCTCTCCCTTTACAAGCTCAAATTCAAATCCCAACAGATGGCATAAAACCAAGGGACTCTCAGCATTTCTCCCCCTTTTCACCCAGGGGCTCCCAGGCCTGTCCACCATTAAACCATCTTTCCAAGCAGTCACTATGTTTCCAGTGTCTTTTTCCCCCACTTGTAACTGAACCCAGAAAGACATTTCTTCCAACAATCAGAAATCAGAACATGTTAATTTCAAACACAAAAATATCCCAAACAAAAGATAACAATGATTTAACAGAAGATTCACCATGTGAAAGTTTCTTAAATAATCATAGTCATTATTATTTTAAAAGGAAAAGTACTAGTAATATTCATGTAGTGGCTAAAAAAAAATAGAATTCTGGTTGAGTGGGCAGGACACAAGCTTTTAATGAACAGAGAATAAAATAAAAGTTGAAACAATAACTCCCCATAAACTGCCTCAATATGTGGAGCCACTGTTGCCTTCTGGAAGGTGGTTTGTGGGTGAATAAAAGAAATTTCTGTTTCTAAAGCACATAGCCTGAACTTTGAGAAAACAGATAGATGCATTTACTATAGGTGCTTTTTGCATGCATTTTAAATATACTATGATGTTATAGATAACCCCACATTTCTCGTGTGAGAAAAGGAAAAAACTAAATTTTGCTACCTGTTAATTTTCTCTCACTGGTCTTTCAGTACTATCATAAATATCATTAAATTTTTGCTAATAATTCTCTCTCTGTAAATTTAATTATATCTTTTCTAATTGTAACATTGGTATTATAAGCTCAGCCAGAATTTTCTGTATTATCAAGCATATCAATACTACAAAATGGAAAGTTTTGGACTGGTTTCATCCTCTGTCTGTTCCATATGGTTTGAAAACTTCCAGTTCAGTGAGGTTTCAGCCAGGATCAATGGTGACTCGAACTAGATGCCCCCAAAAGAACAAAGACAACATTACAGTGGAGATTGGCAGCCAGAAGGCAGATTCTGGCTGGTGAAGTCTATCTGAAAAAAGAGATCACACACTTGCACCTAGACAGCTGCTCCTCATGAATGGACTGCAGGAACTTAGTTTTTTGCTGTTGACATGTGTGTTGAGAGGCTGCGAGTTAGGATTTCAATAAACTCATAGCTGTAATGGACAAAAGGCTTTCATGAGCCTCATTTCTTAACTACTTTTGGATGTGACTAATTTTGAGCTAAAGAGAGATTTTTCTCAGTGGCAGGATAAGAAAACTAAATTTGGTGAGTTATTATTTTTTCTAAATGACAAAGTAAAGGGGAAAAAAGGGTTAAAATACTTTAATAAAGTTTTGGGTGGAAAATGAAAATGAACTTGATATAAATTAAGGGCACAGTTATTTTGGAAAAGAAATATTTTGGATGCAAATGCTTTTGAACAAATTGCAGTTAAATTAGATAAATAAATCATATTTGTTTCACTTTTTTTACAATTAAAGAGTGCAGACAATTGGTGAATTTTACAAAACAAAAAATAAAGGAAATATTAGCCATACTATGATGCTATTTGTAACTATGGTGATGTGGATTGTGATAAAGAATACCACTTGAGATGAAAGTATGAAAGGCACAGGAAGAGAAAAGAGAAAAAAAGGGAACTCTAGCCTTTTCTTTTTCAGTTGCTTGAGACACATTCACTTTTAAACTATAACATTATAATGACAACCACCAGCAAGTATGGAAGGAAGATGAGGATCATTAGAGTAACCTACATATAATGGAATTACATCTAATTTGGCTCAGAAAATGTTTGAGCAACTGGGCAGTGAGTTAGCTGAATCAATTAATACCATACCAAAATGACAACTGTTTTTTTTAAAGAATGGATGAAAGACTTGAAAAGATAAGAAAGAGAATGAAAAAAGAAGTTTAAAAGATGGAAACTCTGAAATAGATGGAACATTTTTCTAATCTCTATCTGGAGATATAAAATAAATTAATGACTAAGTAGAAAATTGAGAGAATAAGATAGATGTTTCAGAGTGAGAGATGGAAGGGATCTTTGGAATAACACATTGAAAAGTTAGCTTCAACTCTTAACTTCAAAAATTAATTATAAGCAAAAGAACTTAAATAATTTGAAGTAAGCAGTAAAATGCTAAATAAAATTTTGAGCTAAGAAGTTACAAATGCATTAAGGTCTAGTTAAATTTAGAATATTTTACTATAACATCTTGGTATTAACTATTAAAATTTAAATAGCTTCTTGTGGGAAGCAAAATTATGTTGACTATAACAAATATAATCAAATTTATGACTTTAGAAACTGGACGGTAGAAGAGAGTAAAGAGTCTAAGTTTAATAAAAACAAGAGCCAGCTTTTGGTATCAGTTACCTGGGACCTACAAAATGATACAAAATGTGAAGATACTAGAGGACGTCATTGTAGAATGGATCCAGAAATTAGTAACTACAATATTAACAGTGTTAAATTTTGCCTGACAAGATAGAGAAAATGGAACTACACACAACAGGCCAGGAGAATGATTTGGAAAAGGACACTGTATTGGATATACAAATGAAATTGGCTGAAGTTTTAAAAATTAAACAATCTGGAAAATGTTTTCTTGTTGGATCTATTTATTTACTAATCTGAATATATAACATTGACATTTGCACAATTTATTGTAGGATATGGAGATCTCTCTCTCTCTCTCTCTCTCTCTCTCTCTCTCCCTCCCTCCCTCCCTCCCTCCCTCCCTCAACTTTCATATAACAAAAATCTTGAGTGGAAGGAAGTTTTATTATTTATATATCTAGTATATCTCAGTTTAGTTTACTCAGAATGCTTAAAGTGAGGAATCTTGAAATATTGCAGGAATGGTAGAGTGCATGCTATTTTCTATTTTTATTTCCAAAGAGCACAGAGTTTTAATGGAATTTTGCAGAACACAGTAGTGCCAGTCTGCTCAGAAATGTTGGTTGTTCATACCTTTAGATTTATCATCCTTCTCTGCCCTACGATGTCAGTTTAATGTCAAGACTCCAGAAAATATTTTTCAGATTGTATATTCAAGAGCCCTTGTAGAGCAGATTTTCTGACCTGACAAAATCTCTGACATATTCAATAACCTATCAACAGCAGATTATCCTGTTTTATGGATCTGACCTTTTCTGGCACCCAAAGTTCTTTTGGACAATATAAGAATTGCATCAGCCTAGAAGAAATTTTCCTTTAATATTGTTACATTTCCAGAAGCAATAATCTGAGTCAAGCAGTCTGGTCTAAGGACTAGTAATATTTTTTAGGTCTATGGCAGTGGTACCAAACTCAATTTCATTGAAGGCCGAATCAGAATTGTGTTTGACCTCGGGGGGGGGGGGCAGATGTGGTTGGGGTGGGCGTGGCCAGCTCACTGTCACTCTTTGAAACTCTGTTTTTGGCCACAAAGGCCACCTGCAGCCCTCTGCTAGAAAAAACAAAGTCAGGGAGGCCATGTGTGGCCTGCCTGGGCTCTGTTTTTGGTTGCAACAATCTCCCCAGGCACTCTTTTTGCGGGCAGAGGGCTGCAGGAGGCTGTTGTGGCTGAAAGTAGAGCTGGGAGGGCCACGTGTAGCCCTCCCAAACTCCGTTTTCATTGGCAGCAGCACTGCCGGCCAGTCCTTTGCTGTTTCCAGAGTGGCCCCACAGACCAGATCTAAGCACCCTGTTTGTAACCCCTGATCTATGCAAAATAACATACATTCATTTGATGATTCAGACCATGAAACCATATTTCCTTTTTTGAAATTGAGAGGCTACCCATTTGTTTCAAGGAACAATTTGTTTGGACCAGTGTTGTGTGAGAAGATTCTTGTCAGCATTGGCTGATGAACATTTAATATTCTAAATTTGTACATAACTTTCAAAACTATAGTGTTTTGAATATATCTTTCAGTCAAGTATTTTTAACAGCTTTCTTTTGCAAAGAAAAATAGTCAGCAGCAGACTTTGTTTGGAGCTGCTGTTAATGCACCAGCAGAATTCTTTATTTTATGATGGCCCTAGGTCAACTTGCAAGGTAGCTTAACCTATTACATAAATAGATCTAGATAAATGACAAGATATTCTATAACTTTAAATGTAGCATTCTGTTTAATAAAAAGACATACAAGCAAAACTTCTGTGTAGCATATAAGAGAGTTTCTATTTCTTGAAAAATGCTAATAATGATATTGTTCACTATTTAGCAAAGTGTTAAATCTATGATTAATTATGCATTTAAATTAGTGATATTTTTCTTGACTGCAGGAACAGCAATGCTTATCTGTTTTAATATTGTAATAACCAAACTCATCTTTAAGTCATAACTTCAATCAAGCTTTCTTGATTACATATTATATTGATTAAAATGAGTCCATTCAAAGCATTCTAGAGCTTGGATACAGTTTATGGAACATAAGCTTAAATACGTACAATGTAATTTCTTTCTTTCAGACTCATATAAAAGCAATGGATTAATATTACTTGAATAAGTATTAACTTTACAATGTCTAGTAAACACCTCTGCCATTAGATAAATTTATACATAAGCATAATATCATAGTTTCAGTTTATCTGGACACTGAATTCTGGACACTTTTTTTTTTTTTTTTTTTTTGGACAAACTTTATTAGTTTTTTTTTTAAATACAATATACAAACAAACAGAGCATAGGATGTAGTAACATAAAATATCTTTTCTAAAAGAAACAAATAAACCATCTTATTTAAAAAGAAGATAATTCCAAATTATCACATTTCTATAATTTAATATATATATTTATCTTGTCTAATCAACTTCATATCTTTTCCAAACTTCTCTTTATTACTCCCTTTCTTTCTATTTAGTCATATTTCTTCTGCCTTGAAGTTATATACTCATTGAATATAATTTCATTAGTGCTCTTCCACATCCTATCAAAGTTAAACAAACATTACACAAAACATAAATACATAAATCTTCTTTTTGGAAAGCGGCTTACCCCGGGTTAACCCTTTTTATACAGACATCAATCCAAGTTTATACTCACTTAATATACTATCTCATATCTTATTTAATATTCTCTATTTTCCATATATTTTCTCTCTCCTACTCATTCTTTTAATTCTATTTTATTTATTCCATCTCAATTTAAATAATTATATTTGCATCTTTGGTCCGTTTTCTTTCAATCACCTATTTATCCTTTCTATCTAATACAATATTTCTCCTGTAAACACTGATTGAAGTGTGACAACTTTTTATCTTTCCCCTAAGTAACACTTAAGATAATACATATTTTGTGTACTGATTCTGCTCCGTACATTCTAGGTATTACATTTCAAAATAATAAAACAAACAAATAATATTGAATTTAATAAGTAGTAATAAAACTAAAAAAAGATGAAAAAGGAATATTAAATTTATAATAGAATAAGAACAATGTTTCATAGGGAATAAGATTCTATTATTAATTCTTAAACAATAAAAACAATATTTCATAAGAAATTAAACTCTATAATTAAATCATGGCTTCCCTTTAATACATTTTTAACATATAATATTTTGATTTTCTAACTCAGCTTCAAATACTAATGTCTACAATACATTCTTATGTACTTTTGCAGAATCATTTTTATAAAATTATCCTACCCCTTATCTCTGAAAAAAATTCGTTTTTTAGCATCTTGTTTAAAGCCTTTATGACTTCTCTTTCCTTTTCCCCTTCCTTTCTTATCCATTCTAGCTTTTTGACCCCCCCATCTCTCAAATTTCACTCTCTTAGTCTTCCCTCTCTGTTGTATTTCTCTTTTCTGTTGCTTTCTGACATCATATCGCTTTTTCATCTCATTTTTCTTTTTCTTGGTTGCTTTTTTAAGTTCTAAGTTCACCTTTTCCTTGCCCCCCTTCCGCTTTTCTTCCTCCACTAAGTGTGTTTGTCCATTAAAGATGGCTTCTTCTCCTTCATCCCAGCCTTCCTGTTGTTGTCGTATTTCTTGATAGGTAGTGATCGCCATTTCTAAAAAGTGAAAAATAGATCCAGAAGAGCCCTTATCTTCTTCTTTCAGTCTTTGAAATTCCATTTGTAGTCCTTCAAAAGATAATGCCATTTTTTCTTTCTTTCTTTTTTGAAACAACCCTAATGTCTTTAGTCCCTTTAAAAAAAAAAAAATTCACAGAAATCTCAAAGTCACAAAGCAAACCAAATCAGAGCAAACAGTTTCATTTAGCACTTTCTTCTTTCTATATTTTCACCTCCTAGGGTAGAATTCAAATACACAGTTCCAAGATGATCTTCTAGAAGTCTTAATGTCTTTTATTCCTGTTCTTAGCAGTCTCCTTCAGTACAATCTTATAATAAGTCTTTATCTCTTCCCTTCCCCTTGTAACAAATAAAAAGAATTTTAAGTTTTTAAATACAATGTCCAGAAATCCTTTATCTCTTGGCTTTAAATTTCAAATTGAATTACCTTCGGTGCCCAAGTAGATTTTCCAGATCTCCGTCTGCTATTTCTATGGGAAGGGAGAGTGAAGAAAAAAAAACTTTCCCTTGACAGCTTTCTTCGCCACTTTCCAATCTTCTTTGGGAAACAATGTATCCTTCAAGCAGTTCAAGCAATTCAGTTTCCAGGGTATTTAAGAGTATCTTATTGTCCCGGTTCAGCCAGCACTTTCACTTTCTCCTGCTTCCTCCAGCACAAATCTTACCCGGCTGCAGGCTTCTTTGTGGTGGCCATTACTGACCGCTGCTCCACCACCTTGGGAAAAAGGGGGTTTTCCGGCTGAGGAGGGGGTCTGCGACACCCCCAAAACCCTGTCCGGATCCCCTCTCTCTTCAGCTGCCTCTACGGGGCAGCCATATCCCCCAGACCCATTTGGATCGGGGGCACCTTGGTGGCGAGCGCAGCAGGAATCGCGAAGAGTCGCGAATTCCTGCCGCCGCCGAAGCCATGCAAAACCGGAAGCCTCTGGACACTGAATTCTGAAACACCTTACCTTATGATCAAACTAGTAGGCCCCAAACCTGATTCTTTTATGTTTTTGTCATTTTCAGTACATTATCACATATCAGTGCCATGCAGACATTCTCTTGAGGGTCACTGACTGTCTGATCGAGGAAGGCAGCAGATTTTATTTACAGTCACTTTCTTTTCGTACACATTCAGACATCTGAAAAGTACTTTTTATCCTGACAGTATGATCTCTGTATGTCATCTCATGATAAAGTAAAATCTGTGACCTTTTCCAGCTGACCGCTTATTATTCTTTGAGATGAATTTTGGTTATATGCAGCTCAGTGCCAAAGCGTAGAGTAAATGGTATTTTAAACTTTCAAAAAGCAATTATTTTAGGCCAGTCTAGGTCAGTCTGCAATGCCAGGGACTCTTGTAATTCCAAAGCCCCAATGTGGTATCCAACAGCACCCTGCAGAAGCTGCTGCTCAATTTTAATTTTTAATGTGAGAGAAGAGGTATTTAATTCAGCACATTAAGCATAAGAAGTAAGCATTTTAGTTTTACTTTTAAATTCAACACATTTTAATTTAGTTCATGTTCTAGTTGTATATTTTTCTGTTCCAATCCACTTTTTGGGTCCTGGGACTTTGATGAAAGGGAAATTAAATCCCACAGCCTGGGGAAAAAGTTCTGTATTGTTGTTTTAGGTTACTAAATATACAGATACCTATATATTTTTGATATTTTATTCTAAGCAGTACCAATGGGAGATAAGCATATAATTATAAAGCATACTGCTATAATTATTTCTATTATAATATTCATAAACACACACACACACACACACACACACACACACACACACATGGACCCTTATCTAACTGTAAGTAGATGTCAACTGTTAGTTGAGAAGATTCTTGTGCATAGGCAGTTTAGCAATAAATCAGTTTGAAGGAAAACTGATTTTCAGAAAGAGAGGCGAGAAGATTAAAAAACAAAAGGTACTGTATAAAGAAGTGTGCTTTTGTGATGGAAGCAAAGATAGTTTTCAAGGATAAGGTGATATAGTGAATGATGTTAATGTAAACTATCATTTCTTTTTCTTATATATTTAATTTCTTTTGTTTTCTATTTTTTATTTCTTTTCCACGTTTTGCATATTTGCTTACCTTGAAAAGAATAGCATGTTGAGTACATAATGAAAAATAATGAAGTACCTAATGCGATTGCTCATAAGACCCTAAAAGGTATGATTTTAAGTATAGCACGTCTATCTATTTATAATAGAGTTAGCATAAATAAGTAAGTTCAGCAGAACCTAACCAATGCATTTGCAAATATTCAGCAATATGGTCTGCTTCTATATTTCTAGTTAATTCTAAATTATAACTCAGTTATATTGGCATGAAAGTTATATACAACTACTTAATTGGTTCTTTTTTATCTGGACATGTACATTTTTAATGTATCTTCATAGCTAGAAGGACCTCAAATATTTGACCACTTAGAAAGTGAATGATCCATACAAAGTCATTTTGCACAATTAAAGAACCAGTCAGTCAGCTGAAATTAAATTAAAATTTAGAATGCTTAGGGACACCTTTTGCTTGATTGGGGACAGGATTGTTCATATTGGATTTATTGGTATTACACAAGGACTTCTTGGCAAATGACATCTTTTACCTGGCAAGCATTTAAAAACTATGGTAACCACTCATACCACAGAGAAAGTGGCTATTGAGGAACAATACAATGAAAGCATGTTGTTGGGGAATGTCAATGAAGAAGACTTAAGTATTCAAGGCCAAATTGCATTTAAAATACTGTTGAAGGCATAACAATGAAAATATGAAAAAGTAATTCACAAAGCTGACAGTCAATGGGAAGTGGCAGTAAAAGAAAATTTGTAAGTATTGGGGAAAAAAGAATTCAGAAGAGGAAAAGTATTTAGGAAATAGTTTATTACAAAGCCTGGGTATTTAGAGAAGAGATGAAATCTAACCGCTCTATTTAAAGCTGATATAAACTCTATTTTGCTGTATATACACTATTTTGAGTACAAAATGTGTGTGTGAGAGAGAGGGGGGAAGAGAGGGGGGAGGGTAAATGAATGTAGATTTAACATTTAGAGTGATCTCTGACAAGGAGATTTTGAACTGTGAAGTTCAGCAGGAAAAGGGGCGGGGAGAAAAGGGGGACAGAAAATCAAGTACATATAATAGGTAAAAGACAGGAGGAATTTGCTTGTATGTACAGACATAGAGTAGATCAGAAGCATGAGTTGGGGAGGAAGATGGTTGAAAGAAAAGAATTTGTGCACTTTTCCATTGCACATTTTCTGATTCCTAAAAATGGACTGTAATTTTACAGAAGAAAAGAAAAAAAGTTAGAAAGAATCATTAGTATTTTGGGGCTTCAATAATTTAATATGTTCCTTGGCCATAGGTCTCCTGAAGCTGAAGACTCAAGCTAGTTCATGAGGTAGGCATGGATATGGGCATACTGTTTCTTTTTCTGAATCCAGTGATTAGACAAAGCTCTTCCAGCTGGCTCTTTCAGGAATGAAACCCATCTTAGCAGATATTGGTCCAGGAACCAGCTTGAATTTAAGGAAGCAGTATTATAAAGGGGGTATGTTCAGCTCCCGGAATGTCCAGGAAAGTTCTTGGAACGTTCAGACCAATTCAGTGGAGGATGCAGCAACCTTCTCTTCTCTGTAATTTAATCTTGGAGATGTGACAGAAAGCAAGATATAGTATCATAATGCAAAGTAACAAATAGAGAAGCTTAAAAAGGACAATTACAAAATTGAAAATTTAAACATTAGAGAAGATATATAGTTGGTAATTAGAAATATAAAAGAGAACAGATGACATACCATCCGGAATGGCAGCATAATAAACTTAAGATTTTGATAAGCCCAAGAAAGGCAATACATTGTGTAGAGTAAAAATATTAGCTGATCTAAGTGTAAAAATATTATACGGTAGAAGTTCTTAAGTCAAAGTTGTGATGACAACTATAGAGAAGGTGGCTGAATTTGAATTCTACAAGGGAATGAAAATATAGCTCAATGAATAAATGATAAGTATAAAAAAGATGGAACAGGTAAGACTTTAAGTTTACAAACTTTTGTTCAGGCTTCAAATTTCAGTATCTGAAATCAGAGTATTTAATTTGAATTCAAGCATAGACTCAAAACATAAATATAAAATTTTGTTTAGTTTTGTGTTTGAATAGTTGAGAAGCATGTAAAAACTAAAGGAGAAAGAGGAGGAAGGAGGCAAAAAAAAAAAGCTGGAAATGTTTTAGAAAGGTAAGGAATATCTTTAAAAGGAATGCTTAATAAAAAAAAAGGATTGGTGCTTAAGAGGAAATCCAGCATGCATGCTGTTAGGATTACAGATTAGGCCTCTCTGTCTTCCAGGTGTTTTTGAAAAGAAAAGAATATAAAAGGAAAACAGCCACAAGTTTGTCTTCCCAAGACTGGAATGTGGAGTATGCTCAAGAATTATATTATAGTGGATTGTCTTTTTATTCATAGATAATTCAAGTGATTCATTTTAGGATGTGTAATTTGGCAAATCAAACATAATGATTTCTTCTGCACCAGATAAATGATTTATAGATTCTGTTTCTGATTCCAACTAGGTTATATGGAGTAGATACAATCTACTCTTGTATGAACTCTTCTGAAAAGAAAAAAGATGCAACTTTTGGGTGGTTGAAAGAAAACAATTGATTTTTGGGGGACAAATGAGCATATTTCTAATATTCAGCAGCAATTTTAACTGAGTGTCCCAGAACAACTTACTAAGATTTTAGGAAAGACTACAAATAAATGATTTCTCTATATCTTGTATCCATATCAATTTTTTTTTTTTTTTTTTTTTTTTTTTTTTTACCCAGAATTTTTGGGGGGGGAGGGGTGGTGGGGGGGGGGGGGGGGGGGGGGGGGGGGGGTTCATTTGCCATTTCACATCTGCTATTCAGGCCACTCATTTAATCAGTGGATATAGTGTAAATAAATCCATGGATAAGAGCAAATAATAAAGCTCATCTGATCAGAGACTTTCCACAACCCCAAAGAAGCAAGAGACTATTATGGTATAATACAGTATATTCTGTTTAACTGACATTAGTAATTTAAGGAGAGAAATGTGAGGCCAATGCAGAAAAAATTGAACCCAGACTAATTTAGATTAACCTTCTGTTTTTTAAGCAACTTTTGTTAAAGTTGTCCAACAATAACAATATTATTTAACAATTGTAACAATTGCAGGCTCAAACACCTGCTTCCTTAAAAAGCAATTTCATATACATTGATTGGGGCTGGAAGCTTTACTTACTTGTGACAATCCCATGGCTCTATTGCTACATATACTTGCATCTGTGTAGACACTGGAAAAGTTAATTTGGAAAAAGGAGAGTAGTCTGCTAAATTCTGTTTTAATGTTACGCTTTGCTGATAACATATGCAGCATAATTTCATTTACAGTCTCAAAGGCAAGGGAAGGGGAGATACTGTGAGCTGCCCAGAGTAGATAGGAGTCATATAGTATCAAACTGAATAAAATAAGGAAATACAAAGCAAAATTGTCAAAAAGTGTTAACAATTTCTAGGGCGATATGCAGGGGTGGGCTGCTGGGGGTTTGCAGGGGTTCGGGAGAAATCCCATTCCTGACTGGCCCCACCCACCCCCTCCCCTCCCAGGAGTTCCCATGTGGCCCATTTTGGATACAGGTAAGTGCAGGGCACGCATGGAGGCTCAGGGAGGGTGAAAAATGGGCCTCCCAGAAGTTCAGGAAGGATGGAAATGGACCTGTTTCTGGCTTCCAGAGAGCCTCCAGAGGCCGTTTTCACCCTCCCGGAAGCTTGAGAAAAGCCTCCGGAGCCCAGGGAGGGCAAAAACATCCCCCCCACCGTGGTGCAGGAGGTCGACTCACACTCACCATGGCCATGGCCACCCAGCAACCAGGCAGAGAACCCTTTGCTAAAAATTTTGAAGCCTACCCCTGGTGATATGTAAAGATCAGAGAAAGGATTCTACAAAGAAAAAATTGAGTAATCAAGGATCTGGAAGATGGCTAATGTGCTCATTTATTTATTTAGCATATGGCATATCATACATGGACTAGCTAATGTGCTATTACAGTGAACTCAATGAATCTAAAGATGGATTGTATTGTAGGATATATGGGATGCTAGGTACCAGGAGAAGTCACTAATATGAGAGAACATAATCCAGGAGAAGAAAAA
Source organism: Notechis scutatus (assembly GCF_049901735.1). Lineage (NCBI taxonomy): Eukaryota > Metazoa > Chordata > Lepidosauria > Squamata > Elapidae > Notechis > Notechis scutatus. Next base: position 49,009,418 of record NC_142013.1, on the reverse strand, counting down.
TGCTAAAATTAGACATGTCATAGAACACTTTTCTAGAATACACTGAGATAGAAAATGGATGGAATAATAGATGAAGAAATGTGTATATGTCTGAGGATCATAGCCAACTTAAGGTATCCTATTAGGTTTGTGCATCATAAGGGTGGTGAGCTGTCAATGCTATAAGCTCTTTTCTAAACGTAAACCTATATGAAGGATTAATATACAGGGTAAAAAAAAAGACATGAGTAAGGTACTAAGAGAAAGAAAACAAAATGATGCAAAAATTCAGCAGAAAAAATGAAACTGGTAGTGTCTGTAAAATCTCATTGGTTTCATACATCTGATATTCCTTTCCTTCCAATTGATGCCACTGTTTCTTTCTGTCTCTGTAAACTGTTTTTTTTTTTTTAAGTGTGGGTGTGGGAGAACCTATTCTTCGTGGTCCATTCTCAAACTCCATTCTCTTCTAGCACTTATGATGTTACCTAGTTGAGTAATGAACTGTCTGCAGGAAAACAACCAAGCTCAGAGAGCACCAAGGACTCCAGAGATTTAATTGCTTTTGTCAGTTGAACCCTTGCTTCAATTTGAGTAAACATTAACCCTTAGATAAGAAATCCATTGCACTTTCTGCTTTCACAACTGCTCCCCAGGATGTCTACCAAGGAAAAAAGGCATTGTGAGTCTGTTCAGCCCTTCTTCAAACAGCCTTAGTTGTTCTCACATGAATTGGTTTAATGCTGTAATACTAAAGCAGAATAAGAGATATTTATAGAGATATTTAAAGGTTTAAAGATTTTCTGTGTCCAGTTGTGAGGGTTCAAGGGAGCCGTGCTCACCTCTGATTCTCAGCTGAGGGAGTCTGTATTGTCTAAAAAATGTCATCATGTGACCAGAAAATGAAAATATGGGACACAGTAACCTTTCCTGCTGAAGCAGTGCCTATTTGTCTATTTGCAGTTGCAAAAAATAAACAAATATTACATCACAATGTGCATGATAATCCATGCTAATGGAGCTAAAACAAAAAAACATGTCAACATGTTATAGTGAGGCAAAACGTTCCTGGTACTTCATATATACTAGCTTATCAGAATCAAGAAACTAGTATGCAAAATGCTAGAAAAAAGTCAAAATAGTATATGTTCTAAATTCTAAAATATGTATGTATCATATTTTAATCCACATTTCAACTACAATTCTCAAAACAACTTACCAATAAATTGTTTGAACTTTTGAACTGATTGTTTAATTAAATGTATAAATATTATGCATATATATCTACCAATAGTAATGTGATTTGAGGGAAAAAATAGGATAAATAGAATAGTTTTCTGTTCTCTATCAACATTATCACTTGATGGATTTTTTTTGTCCCTTTTTCCCAGAAATTTTATTTTACTTTGAAATAATTTATTTAATAGGCAATACAAAGGAACATGTCACAATACATTCAACATCACAGATAAATGAAGATGGAACTTTCATCAAAAAGCTAAAACATATTGCAATGTCCTAATCAGAGGTGGTATTCAGCAGTTTCTGACCAGTTCTGGAGAACTGATAGCGGAAATTTTGAGTAGTTCAGAGAACCGGCAAATACCACCTCTGACTGGAGATTTTACAGTATCCTTCCCAGGGGTGGGATTAAATTTTTTTAACAATCAGTTCTGTGGGTGTGGCTTAGTTGGTGGGCATGGCTTGGTGGTCATGTGACTGGGTGGACGTGGCTTGGTGGTCATGTTATTGGCCAACTCAGTATCACTCACATCGAGGCACGCATCTCATTGCCTGGCCTCTCATGACTGTGGGGATACTGCAACAGTTGTAAATGTGAAAAATGGTCATAAGTCACTTTTTTCAGTGCCATTGTAACTTTGAGTGGTCACTCCACACAAGCAAAGTACTAGCAAAGGAGGGAAAAAAACCTCCAGAGAAGTTCCTGAGACAGGAAGTCTAGTCCTGCCAAGAATGTAATAAGGGTTAATGGAGAGGCAGTTTCTGTAAGCAACACCAGAATGGTTCCTTCCTGCCTTTCTTACAGGATTAGGCCAATAATTTCTTCTAACAACTGGTTCTCCGAACTGCTTAGAATGTTAACAACCGGTTCTAGCGAATAGGTGCGAACTGGTAGAAACCCACCCCTGATCCTTCCCCTGCCACACTCACCAAGCCATGCCCACAGAACCGGTAGTAAAAAAAATTGAATCCCACCACTGGTCCTAATGCAAATATTAATCTTTATGTTTTCTCATGAAACATCAGAAAAGTCATGATTTCACAATAAACAGTAAAACGGCTGGGGATCTGCTTAATCTAGCATGAATAAAACAACTTAGAGAAATGTATCTTACCTTAAGTTAACCTATTTGAGGTAGTCTAGACAATAGGTGCAACTATAAGTACTTTATTGCAACTGGCAGAATCTTGTAAGATTGAAAGTATTTCTCCTTTTACATTCTATAAAACTAGGAAGGGCCCCTTTTCAAATGCTTCTCGCATACCCCTGCTTCTGCAAACTGAGATTTATCTATTATCTATTATCTTTATCTCCCTTTCTCTCTCTCCTCTCTCTCTCTTCTATCATGTATCTATCTATCTATCTATCTATCTATCTATCTATCTATCTATCTATCTATCTATCTATCTATCTATCTATCTATTTATCCATCTATCTATCTATAATAGATAGATATGAAATAAGAATTTATTAATAAATGTATACTGTGGCAAAATAATACATATTCCTTAAAATAGTCAAATGAGTGCTTACTATTGAACTCTTAGTTCCTAGGCCCACATTTCTACGCATTTCTAATTATATACACTATAATTAGAAATGCGTAAGGTATATTTCAGCTATGAAAAGCAGACTATTCCCATTACAGGTAGTCATGACTTACCAACCATTTGTTCAACAACCATTTGAACTTACAATATTGCTGGAAAAGTATCAGCAAATGTATGACTCTTTATGACCTTCATATCACATGATTACCATTACAGTCAGTATGCATTATCTTGTGCATGGCCTGTAGTTTCTTCTCCCAACCCTTCCATTACAGAGTAGAGATTGGAGAAGAAAGCATTTGCAAGAGAGTTATCTCTTTGCTGTTCTATACATCAAACACAATGCAATTGCACCAGCAGAGGGAAATAGTTAGGGAAAACAAAGATTGAACAGAAAATGGAACTTCAAACTATACGAATGATTTTATGATTCATTCTCCCTAAAGATTAATTTAATAAAGGCTGATTATTTTTTCAGTTTTATTGAGGGGTCATATTGGTTCCTAAGTAACTGTAGGATATGGATTGTTTGAAATAAAAACTACAATTACCGTATATACTCGAGTATAAGCCGAGTTTTTCAGCCCATTTTTTGTGCTGAAACCCCCCGGCTTATACTCGAGTCAGATTCCCCTCTGAAAAAAAAATGGTGTGGAGCTCCGGAGCTGGGCAGGCGCTTTCCTGCTTCCGTGTTTCCTTTGCAACTTTTAAGCATGGGGGTAATCGGAAGCAGAAAAGTTCTTGCATGAGGATATATTTTTTCTTTTTTTCACTGTTTTTAGGGGGGAAGACCCACCGTCATGTGAGAATGCTCAGACACGAAATCTATCTGCCCGAAAATAAGTGTGTGTGTGTGGGGGGGGGGAATTGTAACAGAGGGAAGATGTAGGGAGAAGGCAAAAGCGACGGAAGATCCTTCAGGGGAAACTGAGGGGGAGACTCACCCTTGGTCCAGATGAGCCCCCTTCCCTGCCCCTAAGGAAGCAGAGGCAGCCAGCAAGGGCAGGCAAGCCCCACTTCACGGACTCCGTCCGTTCTCGCTCCCACCCACCCACCCACCCAAAGCCACGAAGTCCCCCAATCGCGCAGCCCAGAATCGGCAGCGCTTTGCAATGGCAGGTTCCTTTTTGCCTTTCCCTTCCCGAGGCGAGGCGGGACTGGGGCCGCACTGGCGGCAGCAACTCCCGACAGCCCCAGCCAGACACCTGAGCAGAGCCCGGGTGGAACTGCCTGTTGCCGCTGTGGGCGCCGCTGCGGGCGCCCGGCTGCCCAAGTAAAGAACATGGCGGCGCCGGACCATCGGAGAAGCGGAGCAAAGCCGGAGACCAGCAGCCGCCTCCCTCGGTGCAGAAAGCCTCCCCCAACAAGCCGGTCGGTCTCCTCCTCCTCGGCCACACAGAACAAACAGGCAGAGAAGGAGGAGAGCAGCTGGCCAGCCGGGGGAGGCCTCCCGTGCTGTGAAAGAGGCAGCCAACGATCTCCGGCACCGCCCTGCTCCACGCGCTGGCTGCTCGGACTTGCCAGGCCCGGCACATAGAACAGGGCGGCGCCGGATGTTGGAGAAGCCGAGCGGAGCCGAAGCGACCTCGGCTCGCGTTGTTTTCTGAGCCCGCGAGCCTAGAGCCAGGGCGTTTTCATTGCACGGCGGAGCTTCTTGTCTCGGGAAAAACCAGGCGTCGTTGTTGCCCCCTGAGGGGAGGGCGATTCTGGGCTGCGCGATTGGGGGACTTCGTGGCTTTGGGTGGGTGGGTGGGTGGGAGCGAGGACGGACGGAGTCTGTGAAGTGGGGCTTGCCTGCCCTTGCTGGCTGCCTCTGCTTCCTTAGGGGCGGGGAAGGGGGCTCATCTGGACCAAGGGTGAGTCTCCCCCTCAGTTTCCCCTGAAGGATCTTCCGTCGCTTTTGCCTTCTCCCTACATCTCCGCTCAGGTGTCCGGCTGGGGCTGTCGGGAGTTGCTGCCGCCGGTGCAGCTCCGGTCCCGCGTTGCCTTGGGAAGGGTGGGGCAAAACCAGGAGCCACTGAGCCTGAGCCTCCGGTGCCGCTGCTGCCGTTGCAAAGCGCTGCCGCGGCTCTTCCTTTTTGCCTTTCCCTTCCCGAGGCGAAGCGGGACTGGGGCTGCGCTGGCGGTAGCGACTCCTGACTCAGGGGACCTCCGAGGGGAGGGGAAGAGAGTGACTCCTGCCTCCCGCTGTCATCATCATCTTCTTCTTTTGGGTTAGTGAATCAATTAAACCTTTCATGATAGATCGTTTCCCAAATTAATTATTTTTATTTTTGAAATTTACCAGTAGCTGCTGCATTTCCCACCCTCGGCTTATACTCGAGTCAATAAGTTTTCCCAGTTTTTTGTGGTAAAATTAGGTGCCTCGGCTTATATTCGGGTCGACTTATACTCGAGTATATATGGTATGTCTTTGAATTAGATATGATTATATCTATTTAATAATCTATCAATATTTTGATTTTACTGATATTCTGATGCCGAGTTTGTTTGGGCCCATTTTTGCATCAGTTCCTAAATATTGCATTTGAAAGCATAATCAAGTACATAATTATTTGTCCCTAATCTGGTCTCTTATGCAGTGGTGAGCTGCTGCCTGGTTGCAAGGGTTTGGGAGAACCTGCAGTTGTGATCACTGGTTGGGTCCGCCCATCCACCCCTGAGCTATCCTTTCCATATATAACTAACTTTCTGGCTCATTCTCCCCATCCATGCTGCCCGGCTGAGTTCTGTGCCACCCCCGTTGTACTTACCAGAGCTGCCTGAGTTGATTAGCTACATGTTTGAAGCTCCGTTTCCCTCCCAAAGGGCACATGTGAGTGAAGAGAGAGCGCACACATGGTCACAACCAGCGAACCAGTTGGTAGCATAAGTGCAGCCTACCTCTGCTTTTATGTCTTCTCACTGTGCACTCATCACCACTGTAACTGATTTCATCCACTCTGCTAATGATCATCCTCTTCTTCTCTTTCTATCCATCTTTCCTAGAATTAGAACTTTCCAGCCTTTTCACTTAATTGTAGGATTTTTTTTTGAACTTGCTCATTGGTATCTCAAGTGGGTAATTTGTTGATGATCCCTTAGTTTATTTTCTTGGCTATCCATGGAATGCTCAGGAGTCTTCTCCAATACCAAATTTCAAAAGCGTCAATGTTCCTCCTAACCATAACCCTAACTGCAGTGAAGTGGAAATTTCTCAAGAAGGAAATAGCACATTCCAGTGGTAAGAGGCAACATAGGCTGGAGCTAGATAGGAGACAGACAAAGAAATTTAGAATAGTCCTTGCCTAGAATATCCCAGGGTTTATTCTTTGGGGTGAGATTAGTAAATATTTATTTCGGCAAGATTTTTGTCTTTTGGACATAAGCAATTAAAGAACTGAACTTTAAATTATTGTATGGCATTCTTGGGCTGAGTTTGACACCCTATCCTGCTTTAGTAAAGCAAAAAAGTAAAGTAAAGTAAACTTTTGTTTCCATAGAAAACATTACTTGCACTATTCTGATCTTTCTCTTTCTTTTTCTCTATACAGACACATACACAGGTTTCCCTAATTCTTATATATTTGGACATCCTTTGTTTAATCTACACATTTTTACAAGTTAATTAACCTACTGTGATATTTTTCCAAAGTTTTATGTATCATTCACTAGTTATATAATTAGGCTCACGATACTGTGCCATAGAGGCAATTATAGATTCTGATGTTACATGTTTAAACAGAATAAGGATATGTTTAAATCCTTCTCACTATTCCTATAGAGAATAAACACTGGTAGAATTTATGGCTAGTTTGAACTAGATTTTCATTAACGGATATCATATTGTCACTTTTCACCTTTGCAATGTGAGCCTTTGAAGCAATAAATGGGAGATTTCTCATGCATAAAACAGCAGCTGCAAAATGGGTCATGAAAATATGTAAAGCTATAAAAAGTTGCACTCTTCTCATTTTTAAAATACAAAAAATGAGGTTTTCACTGGATCAGAGAGTGGGAAGCCTGATAAGAAGCTTCAGTAGTAATGTTGGCTATATATTCAATTTGATTAATTGATTTGTTTAAATATGGTTGCTCTCTTTATTGATTTTTATATTCATAGGCATATTTGCTAGCATATGAAAAGCATGTTCAGTTACTTATATCCTTCAAATTGTCACCATTTTTCATGCCCACTTTGAATTTAAGTGTCTTCCAGGATCATTATTTTCATAGAAAAGGCTCAAAGGAAATTTCTCCTCCTGAAAATATTTCTTTCTTTCCAATTTTATTTGAGGGAAGAATTGGATACTAGCAGAATCAGAGGAGAAAGGATCTGAATTAAATTCCTGACACTGAGGAAATTTTTTATTCATTTCATTCACCTGGAAATAAATATATAGAGAGAAGCACAAACAAGTTCTTTTTATCAAATTGAAAGGCTAACATAGTTAATTATCTTCATCATAATCATAATCCTGGCAGCAATGTTGACAGATTGTATTTACCAAGGAAAATAGGTGGGGTTGAAATGTTGCAAGTACAAAAGACAATTGAAGAAGAAAAAAGTACATTGGAGAAATATCTGAATGACAGTGAGGAAGGTAACAGCACTGAAGCTAGTATGAAGGCTTAGTGAATATTGAAGAGACTACAACTGGCCTACAAGAGATGCAAAATGAAGAATAGAAAAAGTATTACATAGCCAGTACATAAAAAGTAGTAGGCAAAGCAGATAACAACAAGACCTGGCAATGACTAACAGCAGGAAAATTGAAGAAAGAAACAGAGGAACTAATTCTGGCTCCAGAAGACCAAACCTGTAGAATGAATGCATAAACATTCAGAATTGAGAAGACAATAACAGACAGCAAATACTGCATTTAAAGAAGCTGAAGCAACAGTGGACCACCTAATTAGCTGCTGCAGTAAGATCTCACAGACCCACAACAATGGCATGACAAAGGAGCAGCAATAGTGCATCAAGAAACACCACTTGCCTGAAAGCAAGAATGGTGGGACTACAAAATAGAGAAATTAATAAAAAATGAAGAAGTAAAAAATGCTCTATGATTTCAGAATTCAAACAGATAAGCATCTGCCCATAATACCTCAACAATTGTCAGAAAGAAAGACAAAAAGCCTGTATAGGGAATGTGGCAGCATCTGGAAAAAGCAGAATAGAATAGAAAGAATGGAAGAAACTCACAACAGACAAAAACCTGTAAATAGAAGTAGAATGACTATGGGAAAGGAAAGAATAGATAGCACCAATAATAATAGGTGCCTTGGGTGCAATTTCCAAACAATCAGAGTACCAGTTTAAAACCATCAGCATCGACAAAACCACCATCAGTCAATTGCAAAAAGCAGCTTTCTTTGGAACAGCTTACATCCTGTGACAATACTTTAACATTATCAAATATTACCTATCCCAGTCCTCAGAAAGACTTTATGATACAATATAAAAATGGGACTGGTTGTGATGAACCATAACAATAATAATTGATCCCCTCTCACAGCACCTTTTTCATCCCTCTCACATTGAAGTAAACTTGCATTACGTATATTTTAAAAGCATTTCCCACTTTTGTACTTCTTTAAATTTAGAATGAAACTAATTTAGAATATATGGGGGGGGGAGGTAAAAAAAGGAGGATTTCAGGTACATCACTATATCCTGATTCATATTCAGTCCTAGAAATAATAAACTGAATGAATGATCCAAATATATATCACCACAAAGCAATTTCCATGAACTGCAACTCCTGCTTATTTTCTGATTTCAGATAAGAATTAACAGAAAAAAACTCTATGAAAGGGATTCTTGACTAAATATTAAGCAGCATATAATAAAGATAAGAGATACTAACAATTTACTATTTCAGAAATTATGATTTTTCTTAGGAAAGGAGGAAAGCACAGATTTCCAGTGAATTAAAAATAGTTTTGGTTTTTTGCTCTGTGGGCAGTAAGGTCATAGCAAGCACTGTAGCCAGAATTGGATTATTGATGTGGAGGCAATAGAATGCAAAGACAGAAAGGCAATCTTGCTCTTTGTGAAGCAATCTCAGTACTATAGTCTTAGATTCTACAGATGCCACCAAAATATGTTTTTATCTTTTTGAACTAGCAAAATCACACATCTGAATCCCAAAATTGCTCATTCCTGAGTTATAACATGTCAACATCAGTCCAAAAATTGGGTAAAACCAATCATTCTGATAAGAATCGGGAAATGCTGATATCAAAATAGCACCTCTTGTCTGGTTTTCTGTTTCTCAAAGTTCAAAATTCAACATTTGACTGAATGCATTCTCCTTTTTATTATATAGTTTGGAAAATATTTGTTACTTTCATTGCTTCTCGTGCATTTGCGACAACAACTTATATTTGGGACAAATTCTATTTTACTAATAACTAAAATTTGTGATACATGATATGAAGTAAAATGACCCTTCCTTTTATAAACCATTATAACATTGCAGAACAATCAGACATTAAGAATAATGTTACATTCTGGGTATTATCAATATTATAAAGCACAAGTGATGTGTTGCCTATACTTGTAGAAACAGTATATATATAATCTGGAAGATATTAAAACAGCAGCTTTACTGTTTCCAAAAATACATTTAACATTTTCTCAAGTTAGATGTGCCTGTGAACTTCGGGGTACAACAACTCATAATTCTAAATTACTTGTTATTGTTGAAATTAATAGCACAGTCAACAATCATATCAGGTTTGGGCTCAATAGATTTTTTTCTTTTTTTTACCTCAACAAAACATAAATATAACTGGCATTATTCATTTATTACTGCTGGTACTAGAGAGATAAATGAAACCTTGCTGAAAATTAATGTATTAACTTTAAATACATATTCAGAAAATATTTTTTGTAGAATTTTTCTCTTTGGATAGACATTTTATCAGCCCTGGATGGAGACATATTAATAGATTTTCTGTTTGTATATTGCAGTAATAAGAAATTTAATTAAAAACCATGGCTAATAAAAGTGCAGGAAAGCTAGAAACAATAGCCATAAAATAGCAGTTAACTTTTAATCAGATGATGAATCAAAGAAGGAAATGAAAAGTCTTAAATAACTTTAAAATGAAATGACTTTGTACGGAATACTAAATTTTTTGCAAAATGATGCTTTGGGTATTTCTTGATATTTTTACATAAATTGAGAAACAGATGTAGTTTGCATATACTTTAGCAGACATACTTTTGTATTAATTACTACCTTGTCATCTGAATTTACATCTGGGAGATATTAAGAACTGATAACCATTCTGCTTAAAAGTTCTGTGGAAATTTTATTTGTCTGCCTATGATTGTAGATAAAATGAGAAAAGGTAAGGGTTGGTACACAGATAACTTTCATTGTCCTAAATCCTCATGGCACTAGCTATCTTTTATTCAAATAAGGGAACTCTTTTCATATTATTGTACTGAATAGTTAGAGTTCTAAAAGTTTGGAAAACAACTTTCTATGGAAACCACTGCCCTTTTGAATACTCTTCCCCCTTAGGTTTGGCAGGCATCTATCACTTACTCTTCCAAAAAGCACAGAAGATCTGGCTTTTCTCACAAATGCTGGAGTAGAATGAAGTGACTGCATGTCAGAAGTTTGATTTCACACCATATTTTTGTGTTTAATGTCTATGAATTTAATAATTTTTAATATTTTTATGTTGTTTTAATTCTTGATTGGAAACTATCCAGAATTTGGTATAAGGTGGGTGAATTATAAATGCAACAAATAAATGACAGCTAGGTATTCAGGGGATAAGAATGAGAAAAAAATGATTCTTGCATTCCACTTTAAAGTTTAATTGCTCCTATGGATAGGAAAATACTGAATAGATCTGTATTAAACTTACCATCCTTAAATCTCATAAAAATATAAAGCAGACTTACTAGAGCACTGGGTATATCTCATCAATATAAGAAGCACAATACTGAATCCCAGAATAATGGTATATCCTAGACTAGAGATTAAACAAGTGGATGTGAAAACTAAGCACCCTAGAAAATGAAAGAGGGAAATCAAAGAGAAACTATGCCACCTATCAAGGGTAAGGTGCCTTGAGATCAAAATATTTCTGTCTTGAGAGTTCCGGTTTGTCAGGCTTCGGAGGCGGCAGGAATTCGCGTTTGTGCGCGATCCCTGCCGCGCTCGCTGCCGGAGTGCCTCTGATCCAGCTGGATTTGGAGGCTATTAGTTATCCTGTAGGGATACCTGAAGATAGGGGAGATCTGGGCAGGGGTCTGGGGGCATAGCAACCCCCTTCCCCAGCCGGCTTAACTCCCTTTTCCAAAGGCGGTGGAGCGGCGGTCAGCAATGGCCGCCACAAAGAACCTCTCAGCCGGACAAGTTTTGGGCAGGAGGAAGTTAAGAAAGTGAAAGTTTTTGGTTGAACTGGGATGACAAGCAACATCTGAATACCCTGGAACTTTGGCTCTTTAAGTGATACATTGTTTCCCAAGAAGATCGTAAAGCTGCGGTTGAAAGTGAAAGTGAAAGCTTTTTTTTTTCTCCTCACTTTCCTTCCCAACGGAGATAGCAGATGGAAATCGGAAATACCCGCTTTGGCAGCAGAAGGTAACTAACTTTGAAAATTAAAGCCAAGGGGACATTAGATTTCTAAACACTGACATTTAAAAATTAAAATCTTTTTTCTATAAGTGGGAAGGAAGAGAGGTAAATGATTTATACCAAGATTTGTTGAAGGAGACTGCTTGGAGCTTATAAGATCAGAGATTAAATTGCAATAAGGCTTCAAAAATTACCTTGGAATTGTGTAATTGAATTCTACCCTAGGAAGAGAAAGTATTAAAAGAAGAAAGTGCTAAATGAAACAGTTTGTGCTGATTTTGATTGCTTGATGACTTTGGGACTTTTGTAAACTATCTTTTGAAAGACTAAAAAAACATTTGGATTGTTTAAAAAAAATTTCACAATGGTATCTGTTGAAGAATTGAAAATGGAATTTGAAAACTTAAAAGAAGAGGAACAAGAAGGCAAGGGCTCTTTTGGATCTATTTTTCGCTTCTTAGAAATGGCGATTTCTACTTATCAGGAAATGTAACAACAAGAAGGTTGGGATGATGAAGAAGAAGCCATCTTTAATGGACATATAATTTTAATTGAGGAAGAAAAGGGAAAAAAGGAAAAGAAAATGGAGAATTTAAGTTCTAAAAAAACAACCAAGAAAGGGAAAAATAAGGTGAAAAATCGATATAATGTCAGAAAGCAACAGAAAAGAGGAATACAACAGAGAGGGGAGACTAAGAGGGTGGAGATTGAGAGATGGGGGGGTAAAAAGGCTAGATTTGACAAGGAAGGGAAAAAGTGAAGAGAAGTTATAAAGGCTTAAAACAAGACGTTAAAAACAGGGGTTTTTTCAGAGACAAAGGGTAAAATATAATCTAAAAAGAGATTCTACAAAAGTACATAAGATTGTATTGTAGTATTTGTATTTGAAATAGAGTTAGAAAATTGGAATAACATATGTATTAATAGATAGGGAATGTGTAAAATGTCTAAGATTTAACTATAGAGTTTAATTAATTAATTTGTTATGGAACATTGTTTTTACCATATTATAAGCTCATTATGTTTTTTATTTTAAAATGTTATGTAGAATGTACTAAGCAGAATCAGAATGGAAATTATGTATTATTTTAAGTGTTAAATTTGGGGGAAAGATAGAAAGGTGTCATACTTCAACCAGTGATTACAGGAAAAAGTTTGTATTAAAGAGAAAAGATAAATAGATAATTGAAAAAGAACGGACAAAAGATACAAGTATAATGATTTAAATTGAGATTAAATAAATAAGATAGAATTAAGAGAGTGAAAAGAGGGGAGAAGACATATAGAAAATATAGAATGTTAAATGAGATATGAAATAGTATATAAGGTGAACATGAATTTGATTTATGTTTGTACAAAAAGTTGTAACCCGGGGTTAAGCCACTTTCTAAAAAGAAGTTTTATGTCTTTATGTTATGTGTTTTGTTTGCTTATGTTTGTTTATTGAGAATTAATAATGTTGGATAAGAACATATGAAACAGTAATAATATGAAATATAGTAATATGAAATAGACGAAAGTATAAGTTTAATGAATAAAATTGAACAGAAGTAAAGGAAGAAACAGTGATAAGTTGGAAAAAGAGTAATAAGATATGAAGTTGAATACATAAGATGCATATTAAATTGTGTTTGTATGGAAATGTGATAATTTGGAATTATGTTGTACTTAAATAAGATGTTTTATTTGTTTTGTTAAGCAGTCCTTAGAAAAGATGTTCTATGTTCTTACGTTTTATGTTTTGTTTGTCTGTGTATTGTCTTTGAAAATGAATAAAATTTGTTTAAAAAAATATTTCTGTCTTCATGCTTTTAAAAATGTATGACCTTTATTTTGAAAAAGGAAAAAAAAAGACTTTTAGGACTAAATCTTCAATTCCTGATCAAGAATGTGCTATGAATTTGAATTAGGCTACACAAACCTTTCTGCTGAAAATTGTTTCTGCACTTCTACTTGCAAGCTACAGTAACAAATGTAGCAGGGAAGGGCAAAGCATGTTTTGGCAGAAAACTGGTATAGAAAATCATACATTACTTATTTCAAATCATCCTTATTTTTTTCTTCAGAATAAATAATACAACGGCTTTATTTTGAACTTGTATGTTTGTCTTTCATACTAGTACTTATCTTAATTGATGTGCTGATACATAACTTTCTTGTTTCGTAACTAATCTAACTGTATTGGGAAATACCTATAGTTCAGTTTTCTGATTCTGATTGCTCTTTGTACATTGTAATTGGTTGCTCTTCTCTGTACTTTTTCTAGACTCTCAACATCTTTTTTATAATGTGGTGAACAAACTGGATGCAGTACTCAAGGTGTAGTCTTACTAAGGCTTTATAGAGTGGTATTAGTACTTCCCTTGATCTTGATTGTATCCCTCTGTTAATACAATTTAGGATTGCATTAGCTTTTTTGGCTGCTGCTGCACACTGCTGGCTCATATTTAGCTGGTTGTCCACTAAGACACCAAGATCCCTCTCACAGTTACTGCTATTGAGCCTGGTTTCACCCAGTCTATATGTGTACTTTTGGTTTTTCTTGCCTAAGTGTAGGACTTTACTTTTCTCTACACTTAATTTCATTTTGTTAGATACGGCCCAGTGTTCTAGTCTGTCAAGATCCATCTGGATCTTGAGCCTATCTTCTTGGGTATTAGCTATTCCTGCCAGCTTAGTATCATCTGCAAATTTGGTAAGTTCCCCTTCTATTCCCTCATTTATTTTTATTTATTTTATTTATTTATTTGATTTGTCAATTGTTTACAAGATAATAAGTATAAGTATATACATAGTTATGAATACATGAAATGGGTACATATAAGAAAAATAAAAGAAACAATAGGACAGGGACGGTAGGCATGTTGGTGCGCTTATGCACGCCCCCTACAGACCTCTTAGGAAAGGGGTGAGGTCAATAGTAGACAGTCTAAGGTTAAAGTTTTTGGGGTTTGGGGAAGAAACTACAGAGTCAGGTAGAGTATTCCAGACATTGACCACTCTGTTGCTGAAGTCGTATTTCCTGCAATCAAGTTTGGTGCGGTTAATCTTGAGTTTGTATCTATTGTGTGCTCTTGTGTTGTTATGGTTGAAGCTGAAGTATTCATTGACAGGTAGGACATTGCAATGTATGATTTTATATACCATACTTAGATCAGACCGAAGACAGCGTAATTCAAGGTTTTCTAGGTCTAGAATTTCAAGTCTGGTGGCATAAGGTATTCTACAACGAGTAGAGGAGTGGAGAACTCTTCTTGTGAAATATTTCTGGACTTTCTCAACTGTGCTAATATCAGATACGTAATGTGGGTTCCAGACTGATGAGCTGTATTTGAGTATTGGTCTAGCAAATGTTTTGTATGCTCTAGTTAGTAGTGTGATATTACCAGAGAAAAAGCTACATAGGATTAGGTTAACAACTAAGTCGTTAATGAAGATATTGAAGAGTACTGGGCCTAAGACGGAACCTTGTGGCACCCCACTGCTTATATCCTTCCATGTAGACTTAGACCCATTAAGGACTACTCATTGAGTACAGTTTGCCAGCCAGTTGCGAATCCATCTAGTGGTGGTGCTATCTATTCCACTTTTTTCTAGCTTACTAAGAAGTAGGTTGTGGTCTACTTTATTGAATGCCTTGCTGAAATCTAAATATATTATGTCCACAGTATTTTGCTGGTCTACTATTTAGTCACTATTTAGTGTTGAAGAATGAAATAAGATTGGTTTGGCATGATCTGTTCTTAACAAATCTGTGCTGTCTGCTAGTTATTACTTGACTTGTTTCTAGATGTTGGCAGATGTTTTTTTTATTATCTTTTCCAGTATCTTCCCGGGTATTGATGTTAGGCTGATTGGTCTATAGTTTCCTGGGTCTGTTTTCTTTTTTCCTTTTTTGAAGATGGGAACCACATCAGCTCTTTTCCAGTCCTCTGGTAATTCCCCAGTGCTCCAGGATTTTTGAAAATATGGTGCAGTGGTTCTGAAATGACCTCTGCCAGCTCCTTTAAAACTCTGGGATGTAATCCATCAGGCCCCAGTGATTTGTTTTCATCAAGATCAGACAGGTGTTCTCTTACTATTTTTTTTCTTATTTTAACTTTTATTTCTAGTCTATCTTTTACAGTTATGTTTTTGGTGGGTTGAGCTATAATTTCTTTTTGCGTGAAGACGGATGCAAAGAATGAGTTAAGCAGTTCTGCTTTCTCTCTGTTGCCTGTTACTTCCTTGCCATCTCTCTTTAGTGGACCGACTGTTTCCTTGATTTTTTTCTTGTTATTTATATGTTGGAAGAAACTTTTTTTATTATCTTTGACTTTTGTTGCAAGTCTTTGTTCATTCTGAGCTATCTGCTGATATTCTGCCTTAGTTGTATGTCCTTCTTTCCATTTTTTTGTACTTGTCCCTTTTTTCTTTCAATTTGCCAAAGAGACCTTTGTGCAGCCATGCTGGTTTCTTCTTGGATTTCTTGTTTATTTCTTGTTTTATGTTAAGTAAGTTCCTTATTCTTGGACTTAAGGAAAATATTGACAAGATTGCCTGTAGAATCTACAAATTTTAATTCTTCTAGGAAAGCCACTGAATTCAACTGCCTTTTTGGATGCATCAGCCTCCATCCCTGTGGCTATGCTTAGTGGCTGTAAATTCAGTCTTTATAGATAATGGTCTGTTTATGACAATGGGATTGCAACAGGGATATTCTCCATTGAACTCCATTTGAGCCAGGACAACAGACCACACGTACTGTTCTTGAGTTTAATTTATTTTCATGGGTGCTATAAGCCTCCAAACTGGCCCAGAAAATTAGGTCTAGGAATAAATAGTCTAGCAATTCTAACTCTAATTATGTTTGGTAATTTTATCCAGGAATCTATAAGATTAGTTAGAAATTCAGCACCTGGCAGAATGCATAGATTCTCCTTTATTTTTGTACAAAGGTCAAATATTTAATATAAGGAAAATCTCTGTCTGGAATTCTGGCATTGGTATATTATTGAACAAATGGGATTTTTGACAACTAACATAGATTTTAAGATACAATATTAAAATACATCTCACACTTAATCCATCTCTCTAGTTTGTTATATAAGTCAAGTCAACTTCCTCATCCAGAATGAAATCATGAATGAGGCCATACCTAATTCCCTATCTAATTATTGGTTCTGTTGTTGATACTCTCCTTCCTTCCTCATTTTAGCTATCTTCTTCAGACTACGAGTATTCTTGCATTATCCCAACCTATCAGCTTCATTTTAGCCATTCACTCTTCCTTAAGAATTTAGCTTCATCCATCCGAGTTCCATACATTGCAGCTGGGAAAATCATAGCCTTGACTACATGCACTTTTGTTTGCAGGGTGATATCTCTGCTTTTTAGCATGCTGTCTAGATTGCCATAGCTTTCCTCCCCAGGAGCAAGCATCTTTCAATTTCTTTGCTGTAGTCCCCATCTGCAGTGATCTGGGAGCCCAGGAAAATAAAATCTGTCACTACCTCCATTTCTTCCCCATCTATTTGCCAGGAATTGACAGGGCTGGATGCCATGATCTTAGTTTTCTTAATGTTGAGTTTCAAGCCAACTTTTGCACTCTCTTTTTTCACCCGCATCAAGAGGCTCTTTAGTTCCCCTTCACTTTCTGCCATTAGAGTGGTATTATCTGCATATCTGAGGTTGTTGATATTTCTCCAGGCAATCTTAATTCCAACTTTTGATTCATCTGCCTTTCTCATGATGTGGTCTGCATATAAGTTAAATAGGCAGGGTGACAGTATACAGCCTTGCCAGACTCCTTTCCCAATTTTGAACCAATCAGTGGTTCTGTGTCCAGTTCTCACTGTTGCTTCTTTAGAAGAATTCTTTATTGGCCAAGTATGATTGGACACACAAGGAAATTGTCTTGGTGCAAATGCTCTCAGCGTACATAAAATAAAAGATACATTCATCAGAGTCAAGAATCATCAGGTACAACACTTAATAATAGTCATAGGGTACAATAAGCAATCAAATCATACCACATACTTCTTGACCCACATATAGATTTCTCAAGAGACAAATAAGATGATATGGTACTCCCATCTCTTTAAGAAGTTGCCACAATTTGAGCATAATGCTGGGAAAGATTGGGGGCAATAGAAGAAGGGGACGACAGAGAATGAGGTGGCTGGATGGAGTCACTGAAGCAGTAAGCATAAGCTTAAATGGACTCCAGAAGATGGTAGAGGACAGGAAGGCCTGGAGGAACATTGTCCATAGGATCACGATGGGTTATACATGACTTTGCAACTAATAACAACAACAACAAAA
Organism: Notechis scutatus; assembly: GCF_049901735.1. Lineage (NCBI taxonomy): Eukaryota > Metazoa > Chordata > Lepidosauria > Squamata > Elapidae > Notechis > Notechis scutatus. The sequence continues at coordinate 48,991,755 of NC_142013.1, read as the reverse complement.
ATCCAAGTTCCAAACTGAATCTATATGCTATTTTAGTGCAATTTCTGAGTTTATGAACTCAGAACTCATACACTAATTCAGTGTTACCAGAGGCACCTCTCATGATTAACAAGAAGGAACTTTTCTTTCTTTCTTTCTTTCTTTCTTTCTTCCTTCCTTCCTTCCTTCCTTCCTTCCTTCCTTCCTTCCTTCCTTCCTTCCTTCCTTCCTTCCTTCCTTTCTAGATTTGTATGGCCACCCATCTTAAACAACTCTGGGCAACTCACCAAAAAACAGAAACTATAAAGCGTAATTGTAAAACAATCAAACAGTAAAACAATCTAACAAAAACACAAAAAAATCTGCAGTTTAATCACCCTCTTAGGATAGCAAGCTCCAATCCCTCATTCCATTCTTCTACTCTATTCTTTTAAACTCAGACTGGAATGCTATTTCAATTTTGTTTTCTATTGTTCGCTCACACCCCTAGGAAATAAAGTAGCATCAGGGAAAGAAATGCCAAATATAAGTATTGTAATAACCTTTACAAAGAATCTCAATAACCTTTATTTAAAATCTGCCTGGAAAATAACATTTTCTGGTTCTATTTCAACATGTTATCTAAAAGCTAGGAGCTATCTTACAATGAAACTTTCATCCCAGACTTAATGCATGTTTGCTTGTTTTTGAAGTTATTTATTTACACACACACACACACACACACACACAAACACACACACACACATTCTATGTAAAATTATTTTGCTTAATGAACTGATGATTTGCAGAATTTCCTGCAGATATGTTTTCTTTATTTCTGCTAGACTAAATGAGCATCTATAGGAAGGTATCAGATATCATTGCATGTGGTCATAGCTTTTGTGTCTTTATAATTTATAGTACCCACACTGCTGCTAGAATGGCTATGACAGGGGCACATCAAATATAAAACTAATCATTAGTTTATTGGCAATCCTAAAAAAATAAATCAAGGGTCTGGCAGAGAGATTAGCATGGTGAAGTTAAAAATGATACAATTGTTTCAAGTTTAATTTTTTCGTCTATGGGCGAAAAAGGGATTGGGAAGCTCTGTGCCTAATTAAAATACCATCCTTCTAGCTGTAAGCATGTAAAAGAGCAGAAGGATGAGGAGGAGCCTGTGATCCCTGATCTCTCACCAGCTTTTGATAGTGTCAAATATGGGATGGAAATTTGGGGAATGTATGGTTGCTTCAGTGCTGCTGCTCTATCACACTGCTAACCGGAGGTTCAGTAAACCAGTTCCACCATAGCCCTCTGGTGACCAGGTACCCCCATCAGCTGCCATAGGGAGGTCAGCTGTGTTCATACTGACAGGTAGTTGGAAATAGCTTCTGATCCTACTGCTTTTTTTTTTCCTGCCCCAGTCATTCTGTTTCTCTGTTTCGGTAAGGAAATATCTCTGAAAGGCTGACTCAATGGGTATGGGTTGTCCAAGTATTACTATTATCATGATAAAGTTTAAAAAGCAGCATTCTAAAAAGCATCAGAATATTCTTAACAAGTCTGTTATTTTAAACAACACTGAGAGCATAATGTGTGATTTATTATTTGGGTAAAATGGTAGCCTTTCTATAAGAGTTGGCAGCGAATCAATGTTCTCTGCATCACCGTGATAAAGTTGAACAATTGCACTGATGCCAAAAAGACCTGTATACTGTAAGACCCTTTTCTTCATGCTTATGTTATTTTTAAATTATCGGTAGAAAAAGCCAATTTAATTGAATATTAATTTTGAATTAATTATGTAAATTTGAAAATGTTGCTACTTCTTATAAATAAAGAATTAAGAGATGATCAAAGGATTCTCGCTTTTCTTCTCACTATGTCTTGTATTCAGGTTTTTTCCTTACAATTTTTTTTTTACTGTGCAATTATCAGTTTATCTGAAGTAGCCCTTTTCCCACGTACTCTTGTGTGAGTGAACCAAAAGGCTTTTTTAGTTCATCCACCTCACAATCCATAGTATTTGTTCATAAATGTATAACAGTCTGGACAGTTATGAAATTGGCTATACATTGAGATATGTACTGGTGGATCATTGTGGTTTTGGGGATTGGGGGCTAAGCATTTTTTCCAAAGTAATATCTGGGTATTCATGGGTTAATCATGGATAAATGCATTTGGGATAGTCAGATTTTTCTGGATTAATCTTATTTTTACACCTGAGAGTCAATGCATCTGGCAACTCATTTAGGGAAAGGACAATTATTAATCACCTCCCATTATTTTAGTTATGATGTATGAAGTCTTTCACACTTGTGAGATTTCAAAAGTATTTAAAGCTGATGCTTCCCTCTTACCAATTTAAAGTCTATTACAAACAGCTCCCCTGAGGAATACCACCTGTGTTCATTTAACAGCTCATGGTCACTCCAAAATTAATTAACGCTCTGCTAATTTTTCCTTTGTTTTCTACAAAGGAGAGTTTCCATCTGATGATATTCAGATGCAGTGCCCTTCAACATACTAATATCCATTTATTTTGAATATTTCGTTTTAGAATTTAATCGCATGATTAGGAAACGAACATCACTATATATTTTCTCTGGCTCTCCGTTGAAATATGTATCCCATGCATACATAAATATTCCCTTTTTGTGTAAATAACATTATGTACTCTTCAGAAAAGAAATAAGAAGTACTAAAACAAATAAATGAAAGTAGGGTATAAGATAAGAAAAAGAGAAGAATACATAAAATTGATTTATGCCAGTGTCATTCACAATACCTCTCCAGGCCTTTCTGTCCTTGCAAATTACCTTGGTTTGAACATATTCACACAGAACATTGCTTCACATAGTGTCTTTTTTCCTTTAAACACCTCACTTCTGTTCTTTTCAGAATCTTATCAATTCCACTCAACTATGAATTTCTCTATCTTCCCTTCCATTTAATTCATTCACTCTTCCTTCATATATTTGTTTTGCAATTCAGTACTAATTCCTATTCCCTACAAATCCGTATCAAGTTAGATTACTTTTTTTGCACTGTTTACTAATTTTGCTTTTATCAAAAACATATTTATATATGTTTGAGACAGCATGATTTGGTAGAAACATGCGGGAAAGAGATTATTTTTTAAAACCTTCAAACAAAGAATTCAGTTAATTTTTGTTAAGGAACTTAAAATAGGTTGAAAACAGACTCCCTTAATATTTGAATTCAAGTTCATGTCCTCCTTAAGGTTTGATTTTCTAAAAAATAGAATTTTGTTTTAAAAAATGAAAATCATACAAAAGCAGTTGCTTATAGTTTCTTTTCAAAATAAAATGAAAATAGGGATTTACATATAACTGACTTATTATAATGGACTCTGTAATATTAGGCATTAGTAAAGTAAGAGATAAAAAATAGATTTAGTAATACTTTTTTAGAATCTGTTCATAGAATAACAGAATTGGAAGGGACCTTGGAGGTCATCTAGTCCAACCCGCTGCTCAGCAGGAGAATCTATTCCAAATATTAACCTCTATCTAGGATCAATCTCACAACCTCCTGATTGTGAGGCAAGAACTCCACCTCAAAACATCTACAGTTATTACACTTTCACAACCTATTTGTGGTAAGTAGTTGGCAGAAAATACTATGCACAAAGAGGCAAATAATATGAACTTAATCTTGCTTATGCCTTTTGCAACTGTTGCCTTATTGCACTTAAATTAGGACAGATTGGTGCAGTCTAGAACTTTCACATTTTATAGATAACTTTGAATGTTTTTGATCTAATCTGTAATTGATCCCAATTCTTTTATCACTAGAGACAAAATTCCTCAAATAAATATATGCAGTCAGTACTAGGTTGCAAAATAAAAAATTCAAACTCTTTGCTGTCATTGGGTAGATATATGATTCTTTTCAACCAGACATTATAGGACTATTAAGAGGTTCATATTTTTTTTTCCCAGAAAACAGAGACTATGTCTTGTGGTTTTGAAATATAATCCAGCGGTATTTAGAATAGAAAAGACTGTAACTTTATAAATTTCACAAATTTTAGGACACATCATCATGCTTTATGATATAAGGCATTGGAGAAATGACATTTTCTATTCTAAGGTTTCTTTTTTAACCATTTCTCATTGGTCTCTTTCAATTCTGTGCATACCTTTAAATAGCCAGATTCTTGCTTCACTGAGGGGAAATATTTGGGAAATATTTTTTTATTGTTCATCCTTTTGCCTTAAAATAGCTTCATTTGGGATTAATACTGTCAAACAGTTTCACTATCTTCATGGCTTTCGGCCCATAAAGTTTAATCTTTCCTTAACTATTCCAACAATGTTGCTGGAACATTTCTGCTATTTTCAAATTCTTTAATTAAACTGTCTAAAATACTGTATTATAGATTTATTGTGATTTTTGCCTCCGAAACAGAGCAAAATCTATGAATTAATTACTTTTCCTGAATGCTGTTCATTGTAAAGTGTCTTCCAATCTTGTCTGAACTCAGATAAGAGAGGAACTGGCAAGACAGTGGCCACCAAGGAGGTTAATAGACAGAGAGCAATTAATTAATGATAGATGAAGTCAGTGGTGGAATTCAAATTTTTTTACTACCGGTTTCTATAGGCATGGCTTCGTGGGCGTGGCAGGGGAAGCATACTGTAAAATCTCGAGTCAGAGGTGTTATTTGCTGGATCTCCGAACTTCTCAAAATTTCTGCTACCGATTCTCCAGAACTGGTCAGAACCTGCTGAACACCACCCCTGGATGAGGTGTGCCACAGATTGAATAAACAAACCTTTAAACAGAAGATTGTTTGGAAATTAAATTTTATCTATCTATCTATCTATCTATCTATCTATCTATCTATCTATCTATCTATCTATCTATCTATCTATCTATCTAGGTGTGTTCGGGTCTTTTCCCATGTAATATTAAGAGTATCTTGGCGACGTTTTGGTGAGGTCCCATTTGCCATCCTCAGGCTGGTGCTTTCCGCTTTGGGCCAGTGCAAGCAGTGTGTGATCGGAGCTGCCGTCTCCCTATAAATACAGGTGGTGGGGGCTGGTGTGCTGGGCTGGTTGGCTGCACTGCTGCCTCTTGATTGGTTGATGGAGTTGATGTATAATGGGTTGTGTGATGGCCTTGTGAGTTTTGTTGTGGAGATATCCTGGATCTTGTGCTGTAATCTCCTGGGTCGTTTGTTTTGTAGTGATCTTTCTTCCATTAGCCTCTCGTGTTTTAAGGGCTTGGGTAATGGGTTGTGTGATGGGCTTGCAAGTTCTTTTGTTGTGGTATCCTGGGTCCTGCGTTGTAATCTCCTGGGTCGTTTGTGTTTTGATCTCTTTTCCATTAGCCTCCTGTGTTATAACGGCTTGGGTAGTGGGTTGTGTGATGACCTTGTGAGATTTATTGGTGTGGTATTCTTGGTCTTGTGCTGTGATATCCTGGGTCATTTGCTGTGTTGCAACTTCTTGAGTTCTTGTGGTGTAATTTCCTGAGTTTTCTGATGTGATATCCTGAGCGGGTGGCCGTGATGTAGCATTCTGGGTTTTAGATGGATCAACCATCAACCAATCAAGAGGCAGCAGCGCAGCTGGGGTTTAGTCTGGCTTTGAGTTTGGGGTCTGGGTCTGTGTTCTTGGCGTGTGTCAGCTTGTTTGGTTTTGGGGTCGGGGTGTGTGACAGCTGACGAAGCAGCCGTGGTTTGGTTTCTGAATGGTGGTTATCCTTTGTTTATAGGATGGGCTTGGGCCTGGGTCTGATGAGAGGGATCGGCAGTGGTGTCCAGTGTTGTTTCAGGTCTGGTATTGGCTTTCGTGGCTGGGACTTGTTTGTTGGTGAGGGCTAGCTTCCAGATATCTGGTAGGCGGGAGGTATTGTCCCGTCTATTTATTTTATGGGGGTGTTTCTCTATCTCTAAGATATTCTTTATCTTAATTTCAAAGGAACCAAATTAATATCCAACACTGAACACTCCAGCAAGAGAATAATCAGGGAAGCCATTGTGATAGAGAAACAGCTTCGTGCTTGTGCGAGCAAAGCGTGATCGGAGCTGCTGTCTCTCTATATATACTGGTGAGGAGGTTGGCTGTGTTGTCATTTCTTGATTGGTTGATGGAGTTGATGTTTGCAGATTGGCTGGCTTTTTCATAAGAATGTGTGGCTGAGGTATTGGCTGTGTGTCTATCAACCTCCTGTGTTGTAATGACCTGGGTAATGGGCTGTGTGATGACCTACTGAATTCTATTGTTGTGACATCCTGGGTCTTGTGCTGTAATCTCCTGGATCGTTGGCTGTGTTGCAACATCCTGAGGTTTTGTGGTGTAACATCCTGAGTTCTGTGATGTGATATCCTGAGCAGGTGGCTGTGATGTGACATTCCGGGTTTTGGTTTGGCTCCACAAGCACGAAGTCGAAAGCACCAGCCTGAAGATGGCGAGTGGGACCTTGTCGAATCATTGCCAAGATACTCTCAATCTTACACAGGAAAAGACCCGAACACGTCAAGACCTGCATACACTTCCTTACTAGTCCAACACATGGAAGCCACAGGTCATAGCATCAACTTCAATGGCACCAAAACCCTAGCCACTATAGAAAACCCCAGCCACAGAATCATCAGAGAAGCCATAGAGATTGAAAAAAGACCAGAAAGCATGAATAGAAGAGATGATTCCACCAGACTGTCAATCATTTGGAAGCCTGCACTCACAAACAAAAAAATCTCCACATCACAAGCCAGGCAAACACCTGGGCACAAAAAGATCCCCCCTCATACCTCCAGCTCAAACACACCCCAACCAGGCACCCAGATGAAACCTAGCTTCCTAACTAACGATAGCCGTCCATTTACCCGGAGCCAAGCTGCACTAAAGGCCTCCAATAAAGTAACACAATGTTGCCAGCCAATCAAGATACAAAAAGAGCCAAAAAACAGACAGAAGATATTAGAAACACCAATCAAGCAGAACACAGCAAACTCCAAGACCAATAAACACAGACCAAGACTCCCAACCAATCAGGATGAAGAAAAAACCATTCTGGCACAGCAATAGGCTGCCCCAAATTTAAATCTGAAACCATTGTAAAAGTCTGACTCACAGATGAACACTATACAGAAGCCTGATGATGGCAGATGAGATTCTGCCGAAACGTTGCTACAACTTTAAAAGCACAACTACAATGACGTGGGAAAATACCCGAACAAAGCTGAATGCCATATATATATATATATATATATATATATATATATATATATATATATATATATATATATATATATATATATATATATATATATATATATATATATATATATATATACACACTACTTTTAGATGCTTTGCTATAATTAAAATAAAGTAGGACTGTTTTGTTGGATTTGATATAGGTCTATATAGTCTCCAAAGTAGCAATCCAACTCTGGCAGCGCATAATAATGTGCATTATCTGCTTAACTGCTGGCCTTTTAATGCCAGCAATGCATAATTTCTGAATGATCCAGTTACAGACACCATGAGCACAGTTTGTCTGTTGTTTCAAATATTTATATATATGCAAAAATACCTAAGGACTGGCATCTGAAATTTTCAGTATGGGCTAATGGCCTACATTCACTTACCATAGATCATTATATAAAAAATGTATAAGAACCTGAGTGCATAATTATCTATTTTGTCAAAGGGGAAGTGAGACTCAAACATAGGTCCTATTCCAGACACACCCCTCCCAAGATACTTTTGTAGTACATAGGGTATAAAATCTGAAAAAGGAAATTTATACACATGTAGCAACAGACTTTCCTTACAATAAGGAGTTCCTAATTACACTACACCAACCATATGGAAATGGTGAGTTGTACAACTACAGCAGTGTTCTTCAATGTTTGCCATTACACATCCCTTAAGTATAATATTAATGTAAACACCTTCCCTAAAAACCCAAACACTGTATTTGCTTACGTTGCGACAAATAGAATGCTTTGATTTTACTGTATTTATATAAATTTATGTAATAAAGTATTTTTACAAAAAACAATCCAAACACCAAAATGAAGACAAATAAGCAATAAAAAACAATAAAATGAAACTTTGGGGAAGGTGGATTTATTGAGATGATGCAATTAAAAGGTTCTTCATGCTTCCTCTCAAATTCTTTCTGCACTTCCCCAGAGGAGGTACATGGATTTCACAGTTTGGAAAACCCTGATCTGTAGTCTTATATATTTGTAGATCTTCTTTTTCATATATCTCTAATATTTGGCTTTTGAGAATTATGGAGAATGTGATATCTGTTCTATTTATTTTATTTCATTTCCATACGTATAAGGAGATCTTTAAAAAAGTCTCAGTATTTCTTTCCTATAATATACAGTATATAAGGTCAAAAGGAAGGATAGTTTAATATTATATATAATAGCTCTGCTATAATGACTTAGTATATGATATATAACAGCTCTACTATAATACAATTATCAGCCATAATTGTCTGATGCTGAGTTATTTTGAGTCCAACCATGTAACTAATGACAACTAAATACTATTTCTCCTCAATGAAAAACAAGTCACAACACTCTCTCTTCAGTATGCTGAAACAATTCTTTCTTTCTTAAATATTTACTTAAATACAAGCCAAAAAGTGCATTAACTAAAACTTAGTGAAAAGATTGAAAAATAATTGACTGGATTTTTCACATCTGATAAATTTACTTCATTTTAAATATTTTTAGATCAGCCTACTCTACTTAATATGGTTCAGATATTTTTTACAATGTACCACTTCTATCAAGTGAAGTAACAGAATGATGGCTACAGAATAGAATCCTCAAAGCAATTCACTTACTTTAATGTCTTCTCAAGATCCAAAGAAAATATTTTCATTTCTCCAAGTTTTTAAAACCTGGTTGTAGCATTTAGTTTTACTATTTTCACTCTTTTCTGTCTATGCCTAAGGTCTTTTTTTTTATAAGAAGAGAGTGACATTCAGGATAATCATGTCTTTTGAGAATGAAGAACATCTCAGTTCAATGGCTTTCCAGATGTTGGATTACCATTCTCATCCGCTTGGACTTTTAACCATTCACGAATAATAAAAGTTAAAAACTAGAAATATTTGAAGACCACACTATTATCTACACTGTGCACTAAAGATATAGCAATAAATGTTAATCACATAGTTGAAAACACACATAGGTACAGACAGTAGGGCAGGGGTGGGTTTCTACTGGTTCTGTCCACCTCTGTAGAACTGGTAGTGCTGAAGAGCAGCATACATAGAACTGGTTCTATGTCTGCTGATGTTTTTGCCCATCTACCCACCCGGGCTCTTAACTGATCTTTATTTCCTGATTTTTCAACTTCAGCTACTGAACGAGGCACAGCTGCAGTTAAAAAAGCAGGAAAAGAGGGCTGTTTCAAAGGATGCTTCTCTGCACGCAGTGTGCTGATGACGATTTACAGGTGCTTGCTCACAGCGTGCAGGGAAGCACATCATAAATCACAGAACCTTGTAAATACCCAACCGGTAGTTAACACTGTCATACCCCACCCCTGCAGTAGGGTACAAATTAGGGTATCTGTTCTGGAAAAACAGAAGATTATATCAGACAATAGCTATTAAAAGTCTATTTGGTTATTTGGCTTGAGCTTTCCTTTCTGCAGCATTTCTATGAAATATGTGCTTCAATATATTTGAATTCTCCTCAGGAGCTCCTATGTCTAGCATGAGTAAAACAATAGAGAATTTCACCAATGTGCTTGCTTCTGCACATTTTACTCTGACTTTTTTCCATTTTGTGCTGGAAACATTGCACTCAGTCTCATAGAATTTAAAAGTATCATCACTAATCCATTTTGCACCCATATTTGCAAAAGCCCACATTTTCATCTATGTGAAAAATGACACCTACTAAGTCTTTCAGTACTCCATACATATTTAAGAGTTGCTAGTTTTTTTTCCTCTTGTCAAGTCAAAATCTTAATTACTGCAGTGTGCTTCTTTAATGAGCTTCATTACAGCTGCTTTTTTTACCAAAAAAGAAACATAATATTATGTAAGTATTTATGTGATTTTGTCTAGAAGTCTGTGTAAGATTCTGACAAGCAAAAAAAAAAAAAAGCCACCTTCATAAAAGTAATAACTACAACACAAAATCCTTCAAAGTAGATATGATGATATTTGGTGAATATTGGTTGGAAAAAGTGTCTACAGTAGTCACATGTTAGAGGAATGAGAATACATAAAACAATTCAGTGATCTTAAGGTAATTTGAAAATTCAGTGATTTTTCTGGTTTTGTGGATGTTTCAACATTGCCATCAGGTTTCGTTCCATTTGTGGACAGAGCTGTTTTCTTTTGTAAACTGAATTAGTTGAAAAGTGTACTTTATTGATGGGACTTCTGAAACATGCTGCTATAGAGCAGCAGCTCCCAATCTTTTGGGCACTAGGGATCAGTTCTATGGAGAGAGGTTTTTCTGTGGATTGGAGAGGGCATGGTTTAATGTGCTGCCTGCATCTGGCAGATGGGGCTTCTCTTGTTTGCACGGCCCAGTTTCTGGCATGCCACAGACCAATGCAGGTCCATTGCTCAGGGACGGGGACCCCTGCTATAGAGAATGAAAATCAGTTGCCTCCATCCTTGCGTGAACAAAAGTGCTCCTTGCAAATCACCTGAAGACAGAGCCCAATATAATTTCATCATTTTAAAGTGCTATAGCAGATTATGGAATAAACAATTTTGAAATAAATTACAGTATGCATTAATATTGTGTAGACAATTTAGTCAATCAGTGCTTCTCTGGCATTTCCAATATTTTATATTTGGGAAATCTTGGGGTTCAATGCTCTCTTCTTGTTCAAGATCCATATGAAATCACTGGTAAAACCATTTATCATTTCAGTATTTCTTCTGTATACCATTACTACATTAGTTAGGTAACATCAGAATATTAGTACATAATATTCAGATGTTACCTATCAGTACATCTCAATCCCAGGATGCGTAGGTGAATCTGTCAATGTACTGACCTAGTATCTAGTAGCTGCTTAGGTCTGGATGAGAAGGAATAGAGTTCAGCTCAATCCTGATAAAACTGAATGGCTCTGGCTGTTTCCACTTGTTGGCTCTGGATTTTCTCCCTCTTCAAAATAACAGAGTTGGAAGGGACCATGGAGGTCTTTGAGTCCAACTCTCTGCTCAAGCAGGAAACCCTATACTATGTTTCCGTATAAAATCCTTAATGCTATGGAACATCAGCTCCATCTTGATTAAATTTCCATTCATTTCTGCCTTGTGTTGCATATTTTATTTTAGTAGATCCCACTTTTACCCAAAGGTCCAGGAACCATTTTTTCAAAGCTGAGTTTATACAAATCATAATTCTATGTGTCTCATAAATAATCAGTCAAATCCATTTAAATAGACCAGAGGGTTATCCAAACTTCCTTAAATCACTTTTATAGATTCACTCATATGACATAGCATTCAGGGTCTTTTAAATGAGAATCTTATTTAAATATTCAAGTCTCCTGGATCTTAGGATAGGTGAATGTAATCCACTAAGTGCTTTCACTGTTCTTCAACAGGGTTGTATATTTTTTCCTCTTGTCAGCAGATGATATTCTCTACTTCGCAGTATTGTCACTGGGATGTCTGATCTTAGTCATTAATAATTATTTCAAATTATGATTCAAGTACAAAAGCAGTATTAATATTTTAAATCCATAATTCCAGCAATTTAAAATGCCTTCTCAGTACCATGTCTTCTCCCTTTGAGAGTCCAATTTTCTGTGTTTTTAAAGAATAAATTGTTTCCTGTCTCTTTAAGTCTCCTCTTCCTTCCAGTGTTAATCTCTTAATCTCTTTCCAAAGTGCTTGGTCACAGTTTGACAAATAGTTCAAGGAAGTTAGTTCCCCTGAATTTCTTTGGGGTTAAAATTTGAATAAAAAGAATTATTCTCACCCAGTTCACACACTCTTCACCAAAATCTGCTCCTGCACTGTGCTTAGATTGTCATCTGCTTCCCAGCTTCTTGGCAGCCATCTTAGACTGCCTTTTCTATAATAATTCCATGATACTACTTTAAAAACCAATCTACTTTTTTTCCTTAGTGCATAGAGTTTATAGAACACTGAATCTATAGTGCCTGCCCAGTTCAAAATAGCCCACCATTGAAATGTTCCAGGACAGGAGAGGGGGTGGAGCTTCCCAGCATTAGCAGTCACAGAGAACGGAGATTCCTGTGCTGGCTTCTCCCTATTTGTGGGCTCCAAAAGAAGCTAAAGCCGCCTTGTAGGGCAGTGAAGCTAAGGAGGAGCACTCTGTGAGGTCACAGGAGAAATCACAACTCTCCTGCTGAACCCTGGGGCTTTTTCTCTCTCTATGCCATGACGAGGAGAAAATACTGTTTTAAACACAGTGTAGTATCAGCAGTGATCTTATACAATTAGTGATCTTATACATTTTTATCCTCATTGAACTTCTACAGCTGAGTTTGTACTTGATGTATTTATGCAGTAATTGTGTCATTTATAATTACATCACAAGATTCCTGGCATATTGGCTCACAATGAAATTTAGTAAAATAAGATTTTTGTATTGTTCCTTTCTATTCCCACCCAATTTTTGAATGGCTCTTTTAAAAAAGGTTATACATGGGTCTGAAAAGATTATTAAACTCTACTGGCAGATTTAAAGTGGCAGATTTTTACCTTCAAGTTCTTAGTGCATCACTCTATTATAATTAAATTTTGTTTGGCACTATTGCCTTGCTTATTTTAAAAAAATGTTGTGGAAGGTGACCTATGCCCACTTTTTTTAATGGATATCATTTGGATTGGGTTATTGCATTGGGGAATTGCTTCATTTAAAATAATTGGCTGTTAGGAAGTTTCTTGGGCTTTATACATAATACCTATGTCAAAAAATGAGAATTAAACTGATTTTTCAGCCAAGTAAGTCTTTGTACAATCTTAAAAGAATGCAGTGCAAAATAATATACATTCTTAACCCAACCACATTTAATCCTTGCTTGAACAAATTATTTAGAATAATTTCTAGACAGAGTATACACATATATTTATATTGTATTCTATAGTGCCTCACGTATTTATACTATGGTATAGTGCACAAGGAAATATAAAGTGTGTGTTTGTGTGTGTGTGTATGTTTGTATGATATATATAGTTAGTAGATGTTTTGCCTCTTCTTGTTTTTCAGCAGGATTGTCCATCTTTTGTATAGTTAAAGCATTGCTTCCCTATTTATATTTAAAATTTATCGCTGACATATAAATACATACAAACACAATTTATAAATTCAAATGTAACATAACAACTGGTATTAAATCTTCACAATAATGTAATCTTAGCCTTCTTATATGTCGTATGTCATATATGACCAGAGTCATAAGTGGAAACTAAGAATTCCTATTGACGTCTATTTTATGTGAACAGATCATTGTAAAAGGTTAAATTTTAGGCAAATTTATTTTTTCTTTTTATCTTATCAGTCTAAAATTAAGTGTTTTAGCTGAGCATGTTTTAAGATTACTCCATGAAATATTCTTAGCAACAGTACACAATTGGTTTGCTATTCCATTATCCTGGATGCTGAGTTGTATTCATTTATTTTTAAAATCCCATTGTAGTCCTGGGGATTTTTCCGAATTCCGAATTCAAGCATTAGCTAGTTGTGACTTTACTTTTTCTTTTTTGTGGTAGAAAGGGGAGAAATTGCCCAAAATGCTGCTATCTGCTATGAAAAGACTAACCTTTTAATTTGTTTAGTGGGTTATACATCTCATTTTGAAATTGAATATTACAAAGGTACTAAGAATACATTTGAAATAGTACATTAAATGCACATAATAATCTCCATGTACATTTGAGAATGATGTCTCTTTAAGAAAAATGCTTCATAAACTGCACATAATACATTAGGTTAATTTTTGTGGTAAATATTTAAGAAGAGAAACATGATAGAAATTGGAACGTTCAGGAATCTTTCTGCATTGATATTCTAGTATGATACTAAAACTCAACAGAATTCATTAAGGACAGTTTTATTGTTAAATATGTTTGCTAGTTGCATGAAATAAATTGGTAAATGCTAATACATTTCATCTATCATTAATGTACATAGTCCAATCTGCCTGCTTTTTAATAGACTAATATCCCTTAGGTTCTGTGGAAATTGCCAGTTTAAAAGCTTGTAGAAATGTTTTACTAAAAATTGTTCCATTTAGTTCACAGGCACAAAAATAGTTTTCTAGAGACAAATACAATAAAAAGATTATCTGTTCCATTAACATTAGAGGAGGCAATTATCATTGGGTCCAAAAGAGTTTTGAAAGGAAGTAATTATATTTGGAGTTGGGTGGATTGCTCTCTTTCCAATAAGGCACTTTTACATTTTACTGGCGTCTAATAATGGGGGGAAAAAATCTAGACAATTGCTGTTCTCTGCAGTATACTAAAATATTTTGATATTATCTTTGACTCCCCCCTCCCAAGATTGATTAGTTTGCCCAACCATGCAGTCATTCTTTTAATATTTTATACCCTACTTTGAAAATGTCTATTTTGGGGGCATTTCATGCTTCATAAACTTTGCTTTCTAATGTCCTTTCTTTGCTTTTTATAGTGTTATCCTGTAAACACAGTTGTTTTCAGAAAGATTTATTCTCAGGCATGTGATTATATGATGCAGCATTCAGCGTTATCTTAACCTTTTCTGAGTGAGGTTAAATAGAGGTACAGGAGTCACTCCATCGGGGAATAAAAGATGGCTGCTGCACAATTCAATTTCTAGCTGACATAGAAAATTCTGTATATATAACTATTGATTGTGCTATTTCTGCAGTGATATTCCCCATACATTGTATTTTAGAGTGAGAGATGCATATATAAGCAAGGCAGTTTTAAATCTTGTGGACTCCTCATCCGTCCCTAATAGGAGGCATCACCAAGGCTTGTAATATAAAGCTTTAATTTGCCTTAATTATCTGGCATGAGTTATTTCTTTTCCAGACAGTTAGAATCCCATTAATCATAACTTTTACTTTAACAAATGGAACACCGTTAAACATCATATTACATTTTTGTATGTACTCTTAAATTATCATATTGAAATGGTCATGCAACAGTGCAAGTCATGGAATAAAATTCAAAAGATACAAAAATGTCTTCCTGTGTTTTAATTATTCAGGAAGTTTGTGAACTCTTCTTTAAGGATATTTGAGCCCCAATTTGTTGTGGACTCTCCCAAACAGGGAGTTGGACGGAATGAATTAAATCCCAAATCTATGATTCTATAATTCCTTTTTTCATCTTTAATTATATCAATTAAATTATTGCTTCTTCCTATTATATCTTGTTTATATATTCAGAGATGATGCCGGAAAACCAACACCTAAACCAATGGTTTAATTAAACCTAGTTTGCCCGTATAGCATGGCAGGAGGAAGGCCATGATAAACCACTTCTGAAAATGTTATTGAGAAATCTGCATGAACCTGTCCAAGCAATTGCTAGGAGTAAAGACTGATTTGAAATTTGAGAGCAGATTTGATGTAGTAGTTTAAAGCACAAGACAAAAAAATAAGGAAAGAGTAAGGTTTCACCCTCCACTAGACATGAATGATTTTCACCCACCTTCTCTCTCTCTCTAAACTATAGGAAGCAGGCAATAATAAACAATTACTGAATCAATTGCCAAGCAGTTTGTGACAGTTTTTTTTTTCTGGTTTTGAGTGTTCCATTAAGATCTCATTGGATCTTATCAGGATTTATTTATATATTTTTTTCATTTTCTATAGGATTATATTTCCTCCAATATTTTAAACTTTAAAGTAATTTAAATAATAGAAATAACATATGTAAGGGCAATATATGCTACTAATTATTGAAACTATTGGTAAGCAGTATAAGTAGAGTGAGCATATTTTATTGAAAAAATAAAGAACAAACTTGAAAAAGAGGCAACTCTAGAAAAGGTTAATAAGGATAGAAAACAAATTAATTGAAAAGGAGAATTCAAGATCAAATCTATGATAATAAATAATTTAAATACATCTAAAGGATAGCTATGAAATAAAGTACTGTAATTTATAATAAAGGTCATATGGTTTTTGTAAGTATAAGCTACTGTATGTACAATAACTATATATTATATTATCTGGTGTACACTACATGTTTCATTTTATATTTTACATAATTACACTCATTGTAAATAAAATGTAATTTTCCTGATGCCTCCCCCAAGATGGCTGCTGAGAGCTACGATAATTGCTTTCTGCTGTCAATGATCTGCTGATTTAGCTGCCAAAGCTGGTTCTTTGGTAGTGCAGCTCCCTGGATCTGAATGGGAGCACTTAGGAATGACCCAAGATGACATTTGGACACCATGGATCCACCCAGGAAGAGGATTCTTGAACATTTTGACTACCACCTTCTTGACTTCTTTGACTTTTATAGGAATTTATCATACATAGAGAGACACGTAATACAAATAAGTACTGTATATCTGTGGGTACAGATGATGCTCCTGATCTCTTTTGTACATGAAGGAGTCATTGAAGTCTGGAAGTAATCTTAAGAAATGAGGACTACTATTTGTTTTATTATAGCAAACCATATAGATTAGGCTTGGTATATTTAAAGCCAAAGAACACAAATATAAGGCAGAAGCCAAAATGCTTTACTGAACAAAGGAAAACAAAAGAATATGTGATTGCAAACGTAACACAGAAGGGAAATGTTCATAGGCAAGACAGTAAAACAAGAGAGGAAATTGAACAACAGAGTGCAGATACAAAACAGAATTTCATAACCTTCAGCTGTTGGGAAGCACATTCTTTTTAAAAGCAACAGTAATATTGCCCTAAATTATTCTGGCTATATTGGTGCTCCTAGAATGACCCTGGTGCACATCCCTAAAATAGATGTCAGAGTTTAGCTAATATCCCATTGCAATTATTAATACGTCTTTCTTTGTGAGTTCTTTCCTGAGCAGGTGGTTGGCCTTAGAGTTAAAATGAAAATACTCTTGATCTGCATGAAAAGCATATCAAAGTTGGAAATTCAAAGACTCATAGTTTCTATATTTAAGGTTTTACCAAGCTATGCTATGCCCCCAAAAAGCAAAATTAGGCATTTTACATAATACAGAGAAAAAGAAGAGTACATTGTCTAACTCTGCTTTCTGTTGTAATTGTCTTCTATAATAGAACAGCAGAATTGCATATACTATGACACTATTTGATATTTTTATCATACTTATTTAGTGGATTAGTAAGACTTTTTAATCTCAAAAGACTCCTAATATACTAGTTATAATTTAATGCTTTTAAAGGTATTACATCCAATGTTGTACAATCAATTTTTCAGTGTATCTGAATATGCCAGTTAACAATAAACCCATGACTTCATAATGTTTTCTAACGTAATGATAACTAGATATAGATATCCCCAAAGAGATTTGGATGACCTCTACACTAATAGCCTTCCATGAGGCACTTAAGAACTGGCTATTCCCACAGGCATTTGGGCTGAAAGATTAATGGGTCTGCTAATTGGTTGGTTTGCCAATTGATTTATTGTTACTTTGAAAAATTGGGAATATTTTTTTTGATCCTGAATCCTGTTCATTGTTTGTTTTATGTTTGATTTTTAACATTTTGTATGCCATTCAGAAGCATTGTTAGATGAGCAGTCATATAAATTATTTAAATAAACAAGGAAATAAATAAAAGTTCATAAAAAGTAAGTTTTCTTAGTAGTGGAAGTCATGGTAGAATACTGGAAACACAAACAAAAAGGAAAATAATTGTTAGATTCATAATTGTATTCTAAAAGTGGAACTAAGTTCAGTAAATTCAACATTTATACTTTGGAATTTCATTCCAAACTACCAAAGAGATTAATACTGTATTGGTTCTTTTTATCTTTAACCTTTCTTCCATTCACAGACTTATAGATATTCAAATTGGGTTATTTATTTATTTAATTTATATTGCCGCCTATTCGTCCATGGCAACTCGAGGTGGCTTACACAATATAAAACCATGTTTAAAACAAAAATAAAAATAAAAACAATAAAAACTAACAAAAAGAATCAAATAAATTAACTAGAAAGTATTATTTTTTTCAATACAAATTAAAATTATACTTAAATCCCTTTGAAGCAACATCACTTGGGTACAGAGGGGAAATATATGAACTACATTTTAAGATTATGTTTCTTGGTGGAATGGTAATCCCTTTTGTATCAAAGCTCCTGGATTTTGTGACTCCATTTTGATATACAGATAGTCCTCAAATTACAATCAGGATGGGAATTTCGGTTGCTAAATAATGTGGTTGTTAGAGTTCCATTGGGACAACCCAATGGACTTCAAAAACTCCCTCCAGCCATATTCCACACTGCCAGTGGTCATTAAACAAGTCATCAGATGACTGGATCCAATTTTATATCCATTTTACCATGGTTGCTAAGATAATCATGTGGTCTTTAAGTAAAATATATGGTTGGTAAGTGACCCCAACTTCCCCAATTGACTTTGCTTGTTGGAAGCCAGCTGGGAAGGTAATAAATTATGATCACATTACTGCAATATGCTGCAAACATTATAAATGTGAGCTGATTGCCAAGTGTCCAAATAAACATACATTGCTACTGTGATCATGGGAGTGATGCAATGGTTGTAACCAATGGTGGGCTGCTGCCATTTCAGACCGGTTTGGGCAAGCCAGTAATTCCGACAATCACCCACTCCTGACCTATCCTGTTCTTTATTTCCTGCTTTCTAGCTCATTTCAATCACGTGGCATATCTGATTTCCCCACCTTCACTGTTCTACTTACCATTGCTGGCTTGGAAGGTAAGCAGCTGAGCTTTTAAATGCTCCATTTTCAGTGCTGCATGCAAGTGCCTTTGGTGTGCATGTACTCACTGAACTGGTTGTTAAACCGGTTGCAGCCCACCACTCGTTGTAACTTCAAGGATGGATCATAAGTAACTTTTTCTGTGGTCATCAAAACTTTGAACCATTGGTAAATGAAGGCTGTAAAATGAGGACTACCTATATGTGATAATAGCTATAATAGCTGTTATAGCTGGGTATTCTTTGGAAGTATTCATTCACTCTGTTTCCTTTTATTGGTAATTTTGATTTAAACACAACCAATGTTTACAAGACTATTTATATTAAAGTGACAACATTTCTTTTACAATGTACTTCAGAAAGCTTTATAGAAGCATGCAGAAGCTAATCTTTTCCTTAATAGAAAATGAAAAGAGCCTGCTTGCTCTAATTTAGGTCAGAGCTAAGAATAATTTCCTTTCATCTACTTTCTAAAGGTTTGGTTACCAAGGATACATTGCAGATCCTAATAATCTGGATTTTGTTTTTTTCTTTTGAAAATATTTCAAAGCGTTCAGTGTACATTGCCTTTGGGCCACTCAGACAAAATGAATATTGATTTCTATTAACACTTTTTAAATCTAGAGTCTAAAGTCTATAAGGATGAATACAGATTTTAAAAGTCAAAACATCAGTTCCAGAGAATCCTTGTATAAATAAGAATATGGCTTCAAAACTGATTATCAGTAGTTTCTCTTTGCTGCTACAGATGTTTGCAGCAGCCCAGGTTTGTAACCCCAAATAAATATACTCTTTCATAACTTGAAATAAAAATTCTGTCTCTCCCAGTGCAGCAGTCTATCTGATTATAGTAATTACTAGCATAATGTTCTAAAGTAGTGTTTTTCAAATTTGGCAAGTTTAAGATGTGTGGACTTCAACTCTTTGTTGGCAGAATAATTTTGGAAGTCCACACATCTTAAAACTGCCAAGTTTGAGAAACACTGCTCTAAAAGAACTGCCAAATTAATATAATTTCCTGAGGTAGCATATTCTGTGGTTTTGAACGTGATTTTTGAAGGTACAGTGGAGGAAGGGCATGCTTCTGGTATAAGTGGGTGTTGCTATCAAAACTAGAGTTCAAATGTTTTAACATTTAAAGTGTGTTTGGTTAAATAAGCATTACTGAAGCATTACTTGTATGCATGTTTGTATTTATTAAACAAATTTATGCAGTTGTCAAACTCCCACACAGTGACTCTTGGTGGCATACAATATTAAAAATCCACAGTTAAAAATCCACTCCACCCTATGGTGACAATGACAAAATAAAAAGTCATTCAATAGTTCCAAATAGGATTCACAAACTGACTGCCAAAACATGTCTTCAAGGCCCCATGGAAAAGCAACAAGGTGGGGGTCAATTTTACCTCCAGATAATAATGTTCCAAAAGGAGGCACCATACAGAAGATCTATTTTCTAGGCCTCCTAAGTGTGCTTCCTTGATGGTTGGCACCTGGAACATGTCCCTCTTTCCTGCTCTGGTGGGCTGGGTAGTTGTAATTTTGGAGAGGCAATCCATCAAATAACCTGTACTCTAAGCCATGTAGAGCTTTAAAGCTTTAAAACCAACACCTTGAACTGCACCCAGAAACAAATTGGCAACAAAAAAAATCCCATAAGAGAGTTGACACATGTGCAAAACTGGAGTTGCATAAAACTATGTGGACCACTGCATTTTGAGCCAACTGAAGATTCTAAATGCTTTTTGAGAGCAGCGCCAGGTAGAGAATAGGCAAAATGGAAGATGACCAGGCATATGCCCATTGGTCCAGTAGTGAACATAACTGGCACACATCACACAGTCCTTAACCATAGAGGATTTTCTTTGTTTTCTTTGTTTTGTCTTCCTAAAAATATATTATTTCACTAATGCTTCCTTCTATCAAGTCAGAGATAAATTGGATGTTAAACTACTCCAAGTGACTTCCTGTCATATGTGCTTAATATTATGAAAAGCAATCATTGGCTAGCAATATTTAGGGACTGAGAAAGCAATGGTTGGCTAAAACATGTCTTACAATTTGGTTTGCAGAAGGCCATAGCTTGTAGCTTAAGTATATTTTTTTATAAGGAAAAGTTCTGAGATTATTAGCATAGGGCTTGGAAAATCTATCATTTATCCAGAAAAACAAAATCAATCAGTGAAAAGTGGATATTTTCAGGCATGAAAGTTTTGGATCAAATTATGAGCTATAGAGAGGTTATTTAAAACAAACAAAACATCAACACTATAATGCATCACACCTCTGATACTTAACATACATCATTCTTTTTAGGAAAGAAATGTATTACTTCCTTTCTGCCAAGTGGTCTCTGTCGCTACAATGACCTCGATGTAAGTGGTTTATTGTTTGGTGTATTGAGAAATAGGTGATTTTCTTTCGGATAGCTTTCTCTAGATTTAAACCCAGAAACTGTAAGATTGTTCTAATAAAGTCAGTCTACCCTTTCTCAGTGATTTTAAAGATAGAAGGAAGAGGGAAATGCAATCATTTGGGCGACAGTTATCCATTGTGCTTTCTTTGACCAATTGAATGCCAAATCAAACATTTTAGTTGTTTTTCTTTCAATTGGTTTCCCAGTGATGTATCTTCTGTTTTTGTGCTCAGTAACTTGTCTTCTGTCCTTCAGAAGTCCAACTTCCTGAAACTGTCTTCAAAATAACTTCCTTTATTGCTGTCTGCTGCTGCTGCTGATACTCTGTTTTCATCCTTGAGAGTAGACATTTATCATTACTGCATATCTACATATTTGGAGTATTGTTCTATGAATAGCTTATTTATGAATTTAAGAAAGTTTCATGTTTTATGTTCATCAAAAACTACAAAGAGTATAAATGAGTTCTAAATTGTAATGAAAGAGCAGAAATCACTCATAAATAACGTGATGCTAAATGCAAAATAAAGTTTCCTGCTCTAAACCTCAAAAGCAGGCAACTTATTCTGTTAATTGTACTTGGCAAGTCATCCCAAGAGTTTTTAATACATGGTGGCTGCTTTATTTCCTTCAGTTATACAAACATTCAAAATTAAGCTTGGATTGAACTTATTTTGAGCCTGCTGATAGCGTCCGTATAAATATTCTATATTTACATCATGTATAAGCATGAAAATGAAAACGATTGGCAGCTTATTACAGTTTTGAATGAATACCTTAAAATGATGTCAGAGGGTCACTTTTTAAAAGTCTCCTACACACAAATATACACAAACAAATAAACGTCTGGTTCTTTCATCAATTGTGGGGTTGAGGTATAAATAGAATTAAGAAATCACCAAATCATTACAGCTACCTGGTCCAACAGAGCAGCAAAGAAGAATACGTTGTTGGTCCCAAGAAAAAAGGTCTTCTTTGTGGTGACTTCCTCCCTACGCAATATTATTTTCCCATGGATAAGAATGGTTTTACAATAGGTCCTACAAAACATGGTTCTATAAGCTTGGGAACCCTAGGTCGATATCGAACTTATCAAATGGTTGGTTTGATTGCAGCCCTGTGGGCCTTGGGTGGAGGTGGGGGTGGAAGGCTTATGTATCTTTGTATTTTTAATTGTGTAACCTGTTCAGACTCACTATGTGTGAGTTGGGAGGGCATATTCATTTGCTAGGTAAATACATTTAGATTTTCTTCATGAGAGTTAGTACAGATACAGTAGATGCATATGTATTGCTTACAGGAATATCTCTGTATTTGGAGGGTACAATCACTTGGATGTATATGTATTGTATTGGTCCATGTTTAAATGTTTCTATTATCCATTCATTTTATTCTGAGGTACTTTTGAATTGATAAAAGCACAGGGAAGCACAGAGTGGGATGGCACGGCTATTTATGGTATGATAAGGTTAAAGTAAATGTTGATTTCAACAATCACTTTGTCAGACATGTCATCCTAAGTGTTTGGAATAAATATAAAATAAGGTTCTCTGTGAAAATGCCCCTTTGGGTATCACTCCAGAAATCTTTTTAAGAAAAGAAATGGTGGCAAGGCCATATTGGTGGACTTATGGTCAAACAATATCTTTTAATTATGGAGACCCTATCCTCAAAAGTAAAGAGGAGTTGGAATTAGAAGAATGTGTTTGCCATTGGTTTTTATATTTACAAAGGAAAAAAAAGATTTAAATTAAATTTTAAAAAGCTATGGATTTGATTTTGTAAAAAATGAATAGGAAATCCTATTGTATGGTACTGATGAACATATTATTGGCAAGGTTTGTAAATTGCTACTGAAATTGAACTTGGAGAATAACTATGTAAAACATTGTACGATTCAGTGGGCAAAGAATTTTGGATATATTATATTGCTTGAACTGTGGGAAGACATGTTGACAAAAGGTTTAACATTTACATTAAATTATAATTTAAAAGAAAAAAATTATAAGATGAGATACCATTGGTATTTAACAGTGGGCAAATTGTTAAGAATGTATAAAGATACCTCAAATGAATGTTGGAAAGGTAACTGTAAAGAAGAAACTTTTTGCCATTTTTGGTGGACATGTGACAAAGCAAAGACATATTGGAGTAGGATTCACATCTTAATACAGAAGATTCTTAAAGTAATATAAAGTTTGATGTTATGTATATGCTGGCAGCAGCAATAATAATCTATACACAAAAAAATGGAAGGATACTTTGATTCCCAGTCGATAATTGAGTTCAGAAGTTGATTGAGTTAGCAGAGATGGTTACATCCATTGCTTTGATTAAAGAAAAGAACACAGTTAATTTTGTTTTTACTTGGAAATGACTTTTGGACTTTGGGGCTTGAGGTAGAAAAATGAAAATTTGATTTTAGGTTTTGCTAATTAGATAGGTTTGGTGTTATAATAATGGCTAATATATATTATCACATAAAAGTAAAAATGGTTATTATCTTAATCCACTGTGCCAAAAGGAATCGGGAGTCAATGCTTTCCTTTTTCTTTTTCCCTTTACCCTACACTGTTTTCTTTTCCCTTCCCTTCCCCCTTTTCTCCATTATCTTCATTTTTCTGATAAACTAATAAAAAACTAATAAAAATGAATTCATATCCATCTGTCTCTGCTAGACAAAAGAAGAATTTATTCTTTATTAAGTGAAATGTTATTTCAGAAAAATTTTCTCTATAGACCCCTGTTTTTAAACATGGTAATACTTGTTTTTCCCAGTTTCTTCTCATAAAAAAATGGGTTCTTTTTTTTTTAAAAGAATTTTTATTTTTTAAGACAAACATACACATACAAAACATAAAATCATAAAACCATCTTCCATTTTATATACATACAGTGTGTCAGTTGGTTACAAATCTTTTGTGCTATCCTTTTGTAGTCATTACTCACAGTTTATATCAATTTTCACATTGTCAAACTAACATATTTTTATATATTTATCATTTATTAATCATCCATGACTAAACTATTTATTCCATCATTTTATACGAGATGTTCCAAATTTTATCTTAAAATTTATGTTATACTTTCAACCAATGGTTATATATGTCTATATTATGTTTTATATCAATATATTAAATTTCTATCACAGAATTATCTAGTCTGTTACATTACCATGTCTTTTTGTCCAACCACTGATAAAACAAATCCCATATCATATAAAATTGTGTATCTTCTTTTTCTCTAATTTCAAATGTCAATTTACTCATTTCAGCACAGTCCATAATTTTCTTAATAACTTCCTCCTGCATAGGTATTTTATCATTTTTCCAATTCTTAGCAAATACAATCCTAGCCACTGTTAAAATATTTACAATCAAATATTTCAGCTCTTTGTTGTATATTTCTGGTATAATTCCCAATAAAAAGATCTCTGGTTCAAAGTCTATATGTTGTTTTAACATTTTTTCCAACCATGTGTGGATTTTAGTCCAATATTTTTTTTGCGTCCGAGCATGTCCACCACATATGGTAATATGAACCAGGTATCTGATGACACTTCCAACATTTATCCACTTTATTCTTAAACATTCTCACAAGTCTCGTCGGGGGTAGATGCCACCTGTAAAACATCTTATACAAATTTTCTTTATATGCAGTTGACATTGTCATTTTATAATTTTGAGACCATAATTTTTGCCATTTCTCTAAATCAATCCCATATCCAAAATTTTCCCCCAAGCAATCATCGTTTCTTTAACTTGTTCCTCCTCCAATTTAAATTCTAATAAGTGTCCATAAAGTTTTTAAATTACCTTTTCATCAGTATCCATCAAAATCTTATCTAAATCAGTCAACTTATCATAAATACCTTATGTTTTAACATCTTTGTCAAATCTAGATTGTATTTGCAAATATGAAAACCAGTTCATTTTTACACCTTGTTCTTCCAACGGTTGCATAGATTTAAGTTCACCCTTTTCATTCAATATCTCACCATATCTAACTGTTTGTTCCTTTTTATATATTATTGGATAAGAAAAAGCTTCAATGGTAAATATCCATAATGGAATTTTTAAATAGTATTGTCTTTTTATCCTCTCCCAGTTCAAAAACAATGCTTCTCGGATGTAATGTCTTATAAAATACCCCTGTGTTTTAGTTCCCTTATACCAAAGGAAGGCTTGCCATCCCAACAGCAAGCCATGCCCTTCTAAGGTCAATAATCTGCTGTTCCTTAATGTTATCCATTCCTTTACCCACATCAGATTTGTTATTTGGTAATAAAACTCCAAATTGGGCAATACAAACCCTCCTCTTATTCTTGCATCTTGTAACAGTTTTAGTTTTATTCCTGCTTTTTTGCCCTTTTCAGCACAATTCTATTTAAGTCTTCAAAAAACTCTTTCCCTAGTCAGATTGGAATTGTCTCCAATAGATATAAAATTCTAGGCAATACATTCATCTTAATTGTAGATATTCTCCCAAACAATGATAATTGTAAATTTCCTCATTTTATCAAATCTGTTGCATTCTGCTGTTTGAGTTTAAGATAATTCTCCTCCTTCAGTGTGCTACATCTTGGTGTAATGTATATCCCTAAATACTTAACCTTGTTTATGACCTGTATTTCTAAAACCTCTTCCAACTCTTTCTTTCGTCTTGCTAACATATTCTTTGTTAATATCTTTGCTTTATCTTTATTTATTTTCAAACCTGCTACTTTTCCATATTCTTCTATTTTTTTCCATTAATTTAGGTGCTGTTTCCAATGGGTCTTCTAATATGAATACCAGCTCATCTGCAAAGGCTTGCAATTTATACTCTTGATTTTCATTCCTGTTATTTCTTTGTCTTCTCTAATATTCCTATTCAACACTTCCAATGTTAACACAAACAGCAAGGATAACAGTGGACAACCTTGCCTTGTCCCTTTTCTTATATCTATAGATTCTGTTAGTTCTCCATTTACCATAACCTTTGCAGTTTGTTCATGGTATATCGTTTCAATGGCTTGATTTTTTTTTTTTTACCAAAGTCCATTCATATCAATTGAAATAAGATGAATTGCCAACTCACATTGTCAAAGGCTTTTTGTGCATCTAAAAACATCAAGGCCATTTGCTTTTCAGGATGCGCCTCATAGTATTCCAGAGTATCCAAAATAATTCTCACATTGTCTTTGATTTGTCTCTTTGGCAGAAATCCATTTTTGTCAATATGGATAAAATTATTTAAATATCTTTTTAGTCTTTCTGCCAAAATTGAAGCAAAAATGTTATAGACTGAATTTAATAGAGATATAGGTCTGTAATTTTTAAATTGCTGCAGGTCTGTATCCTCCTTCGGTATAAGTGCTTCTGTCCATGTTTTTGGTATTCTTTTCTTTAGCATAACTTCGTTCATAACTTCTAATAGGTGAAGATTCAATATTTCCTGAAAAGTCTTGTAAAATTCTGCTGGTAAGCCATCAGGACCTGATGCTTTTCCAACATTCTGTTTTTTTAAGGCTTCTGTTAATTCCATCATTGTTATATTCCCTTCCAGCATTGTTTCAGTATCTTTAGGTATCTGAGGTAAATTCGCTTTCTGCAAATATTGCTTAACTTTTTCTTCTTGAATATTCTCTTGAAAGTACAATTTTCTATAGTAATCTTGTATAATTTTTTTCTTCTCATTTTCATAGCAAACATGTCCTTCTTCATTTATTAATTGGCTAATCCTTTTTGATTCTCTTTCCTTTCTCAGTTTATAAGCTAGCCATCTGCCTGGTTTATTTGCATCTTCAAAGTAATTCTGTTTAGCATTTTTAATTTTTTGTGCTAGTTCCTCTTTTTCCATTAGTCCCATTTTATGTTTAGTTATATACATTTTATTTTTAATGTCTTTTTTTGCGGGGACTTCTGTAGATCATTTTCCAATCTTTTATAATCATCTGCCAATGTTTTTAAAGTCTTTTTCTGTTTTATATGTCTTTTCCTTGTATAGTCTATTATCAAGCCTCTTGTGTAGGCCTTCATCATGTCCCAGAGGTTTTGTAGAGATGTATCCTCTTTTCTATTTTCTTTAAAAAGAAAGCAAGTTCTTTTGCTATTTTCTGTTTAAAGTCTTTTTCTTTTAATATTGTATTATTTAAGTTCCATCTAGATCTCCTCTTATATCCTTTCCAAATAACTGTCACTGGATTATGGTCTGCCCAGGTGCTTGTTTCTATTTCAATCTCTTGTATGTTGGCCAGTAATTCTGCTGACATCCATATCATATCTATTCTGGACCATGATGCATGTCTGTTTGAGTAAAAAGTGTATTGCTTACTTTCCATATTTCTCTCTCTCCATGCGTCTTTTAAGTTAAATTCTTCTGTTATTCGAAAGAAAGATTTTGGTAGTATCTTTCTAGCTTTCTTTGTTGATTTCTGTGTTTTATAGTCCAACTGATCATTAACTATTCCATTAATTTCCCATCATACAAATATTAACATAGTCCAATTCAATTATTTTCATATGTAATTTCCTGTAAAATTCTTCTTGGTTATCATTCAGAGCATAAATTTCAATTAAAAGTGTTTTAACATTATTGTCCATTATTTCCACCATCAAAATCCTTCCATCGTCATATGTGTAAATTAGTTCTGCCAAAATTGTGCCTTTAATATATAAAACCACACCTCTTTTTTTATTGTGCCAGCAACATAAGTAATTTCCCTATTTTTTTTGTTTCAATATATATTCATGTTGTTTTATAATATGTGCTTCTTGTAGGCAAATTATATCAAATTTTAATTTCTCTAATTTGTGAAATACTTTCCTTCTTTTAGTAGTCAAATTAAGTCCATTTATGTTAATCATAATCAATTTTCTTTCATCCATGTTAGGTTTTGTGAAGGAGTTTTATTGCTCTAGTACATCTTAATTCTCATTGCTCTCTGGGTACACCACCTACTGCATCTTCTTTTTCTTTTTCAATTACTGCTATACACTCCTCTTGGAATTCAATTAATGACTCTTCCTTTCTTGCTTCTTCCTCCTTTCCTGTGAAATATTCTAACTAGAATAGCTCAGCTTTTTCAACTGTGTCAATTATATGTCTTTGTTCCTGCCAAGTGAACAAGAGGCCTTCTGGCATCAGCCATCTGTAGTTTACTCCTCTTTTAAGTAACTCTTTGGTCAAGAATAAGTATTCGCTTCTCATCTCTCTTACTCTTCTTGGTACCTGTTTCAGCACCACAATTGCTTTATCTTTATATTTTAAAGTTTTCTCTCTTGCCATCTGCAGTATCTGTGTCTTGATAATCTTTTTGGTGAATCTAACATGAACTTCTCTTGGTAGTCTGTTTCTCATTGCATATCTTGTATAGACACGGAACACTTCATCCACCCCATCCATCATCTTCTCTTTGGTTATCTCTAATGCTTCTGCCAATATTTTTGTCATTATTTCAGCAAGATTTTCACCTTTTCCTTCTTCTACATTTTGAAATCTTAAGTAGAATTCTGATCAATCAATTTCCCATTCTAATGGTTCACACCTGCACTTCTCAACATCGCTCAATCGAGTATCAATATCTCCAATTTTCTTGTCCCTTTGTGCATCTTCTTTAATTTTTTAAAATCTGTCTTCATATTTCATCATCATCTGTTGAATATTTTCTACTTTCTCATCTGTCTTTTCAGTTCTTTGCTCAATATTCTCCATTCTCTTTTCAATCTTCTAAATTCCTTGCATAATCATCTGTAATGTCACTTCCTTCTCTTTCTCCTGTTGTAAGATTGTCTGTATTGACCATTGTCCTCCAGATGGTGAAGAGGCTATTGGTATTGAGGAAGTTGGGGCTGTTGTCTTTCTGCTCATTTTGTAGTGCTTATCTGTAAAGAAAGATAGAGAAAAAGAGAAAAGAAAAAGGAAGGAAAAAAAAGGAGCGCAGACAGGCAATTGCCACTCCGAAAAATAAAAAGGGAAAAAGAAAATCTTCAGGTACTTATGTACCTTAATCCAATTATTTCTCTTAATAAGAGAGAGAAAAGGAAGAGGACAAAAAAGTAAAAGAATTACATTGTAGTTCCTGAAATAGAAGGTTGAGATCCAAATATAAAAATCCAGCTGGGAGGAGGGAGTAAAAAAGGAGGTGAAAAATAACCAAATGTGAAGCCAGCCATTGTTACTGAGTATCCAAGGCTCTTTAATAAATCAACTCAAAGTTTCTAGTTCCAGTATTTTCAAGGTCACTTCAATCTTCTTTCTTTCAACTTTAACTCCAGGCTCTAATTATTTATAGTTTCACAGATGGGCACCTGCGTAAACAATCTGCCATGCTCATCTCACTATCTTTTCCAGTGCAAAGCTCAGAGTCCTTGAGTATAGCACAAATACATAAAAAATAAGAGAAAAAGAAACGATATATCCAAGCCTCTAGATGGCAGTGCTACTTTTTTCCTCCACTTTCACTCCTCCCTCAGGTATCCAATACCAGGAACAAAAAGAGAACATGAAATCCTTCCTTTTTTTAAAAAAAATAAAAATAAATCTCAAATCAAAAAGAAGAATCTTAATCAAAACAGACTTTCAAAAAATTGTTGAGAAAATAAGAACAAAAATAGAAAATTTAAAAGAAACCAGTCCAGTTTAAAAATTCAGAAGTGTTGGAGGATCAAGATCATGCGTCCTACCGCCGTGACGCCAGCTCCACCCTCCTGGGTTCTGTTCCATTTTGTTTTTGGAGAATTATCCTGCTGATTAAAGCACAGACAGACAACCATTTTCCCAAAAAGTTTCTAACAGTCTGTATCTATTAATGGGTGTATAATATAGACCAAGAATACTTCTGTAGAGGCTATATTTGAGCAACGCTAGTGCTTATGTTATGGAGATGAACTCTTCTCTGCAATCTTGTGCTGTTGGAAGAACTTTTTTGGACAAAAGAAAAAAAATGAAGTGCCTGAACCATAAAAGAACCTGCCTAGCACACATTATCTAAAGTGATTGGTAATAGCGTTTCTCATTGTTGTTGATGTCTGAATTTCAGCCAGGGGAAACCAAGAACCAAAGCCAACTCTCTAAAAATTGCCAGTTGCCAGTTGCCAAGAGATGTCCCAACACAGGAAAAAAGCATTGCAAAAGTGCTATGTAGATGAGCTCAAAGTATTTGGTTTTTCTCCTTCCTTTTTTTTTTATCTTTTAGAAGTAGGTACGTTTTCTAATAATTGCAATTTGCAATTGCCTCAAATATATTCCAGCCATATTTCTATTTTTTAAAGTAAATATAAATTAATGCTAAATAACATTATTGTAAAGTATTAATTAGGGAAAGTCAAATTCTGCTACTCAGGAAAACCAATCTACCTTTAAACTATTATGGCATATTATGGAAGGTACTACTGAAAACAAAGGGAACATAACTCTCAGATTTGATCACCCTGGGATATTTGAATTTTTTACCCATGATATCATAAATGGGCACTTTGAAGCTATCTACTCAGTTGCATATTCATTAATTTATATTATTTAAAGTATTACTTTATTTTAGCTACATTTTATTTCTACCCATAGATCAACTCTACTGGTCATTTATTTCCAAACTACAAAGTGCCATTGTGGTGTTTTATCAAATGGATATAAAACAATTGTATCTTGGGGGCTATTTGTTAGTTTTACTTTTCTAAAATAAACTATTTTCCTAATAAGTTACCACCATTTTGTAAAGTAATCAACTGTAATATTTGTACTATTGTATTGTACAATACATGGCGCAACTGCACTGGATCAGTTAGCTTTTTGCGTACTAGGTTCAGAATTGTGTCTTCAGAGAACACAATCAATCTAAGCTATCAGGAGGACATGATCTTCAACAATTGCACAGATGGTGAGTATCCAAATTATAACTCATTGGCCCTTTGTGTTCATCCCTCTTTTCCAATATAAATCGTCCAAGGATATCACCTTGCTTTCTTAATGTGGTAACTAGAGAAAGGTTTGTATTTTAATCAGGGGGAACTGTTAGAGATGTGTCTTAATATTCTACTGTTCTGAGGAGATTGCATGTTCAAATAAGTGTAGATTAATAGAGAAGAGAAAAGCAGTTAAGTCAAGGTAACAGAATCATTCAGTCTGCCTTCATTTATTCATATACTTTTGCTTGCCTCCAGCTTATTATGGTAAATTTATGGATATGGATATCTCTAGTTGTAAACCTTTTCGGGGTCATCATTTCCCTTCCCTATTCCTGATGCTACTCATGCATAACCTACAGCACTTACAGCAGCAAGGCACAGTCCTTGCTTATGCATTGGTTTCCTCAAGTATAACAGATGAAATTCTTTATAATAGTTAGTTATCATTTACTTGCATTCATAAGTCACACTTACAAAGTAATGACACTTTATAAATCCAAAGCCACTGTTCAATTGTCTTCAGAATTATCAAAGTCATAAAAATTATCTCAGACATAAATGTAAAAAGAGTAAGGGATACAAAATCATACAATAATTATTCTTTCTCTCCTGCTAGTAGCTTTTTTTAAAAAAATATCAGCACCTTTTGTTTCTTTACAAAATTCTAGGCTTGTCTCCAGAGGCCATTTCCCCCAAGTTTTGATTGATTTTTCTGATTTGAGTTGTCTTTAAGGATTGACCCTCATAAATGCAATCTAACTTTCAAATCATTGGGATTGTTTCTAAAGAGTTTTGCTTACAATTTAATAAAGATATCTTACTACAGCAGGTATATATTATCTTTTCCATTATGATTTGTTTATATTCTCTACATCTTTTCTGTTTATATACTGTACTCTGTTTACCTTCTCCACATCCTAATGTTATCTCTTCCATTTTGCCCATGGCATCGAAGTTTCTGGAATAGGCAATAGAATTAAGGGGGGAAAAGAATAAACCTTAGCTTTGAGTAAACATAACACTGTACTCTTCACAAAATTCTAAACAACACAAAGAAAAAAAGATCATGGTTTTAGATTCATATCTCGTTACTATTGTTATAAGTGAAAATATTATAACATTGTTCAAATATTAAATTCTAACTAAATATACATTCTTGTACATATGTAATTTAGAAAACAATAGTAAGTATCCAGTTTAGCCAGGTATTCAAATGCCCTTTGCAGGTATTCTTTCAAGGCATAAGACAACATGGTGTATTTAAGAACACTAGTTAATTGCAAATCACTTTAAAAGGATCAGTGATTTTGTACTTGCAATGACCATTAGTTGAGTTTTGTTTGCAGCACAAAAAATCTGTGGAAACAGAATTATTTATTTATTTATTTATTTACTTACTTACTTACTTATTTATTGTTCTTTGAAACTGATCACATAAGAAGAATAAATGTACAACTTATCCAGTATTTATTCTGATTGACCTCAGTAGACATGTATTTAATTACAATGCTAATACTTATTAAACATATCTGAACTCTGCAGATGTTATTTCTAAGAAGACAAATAATGTCCTTAATCTGTTACATGCAATAAAGCATTCTTTATTATATTGTAATCAATATTCAGAATACTTTATTGTATGTAGCAGATGCCTTAGTCATCTTTATAATATATTCTATCAATAAGTTCTGTGTTGAGTGACAGAAGGATATGTGCCTGATAGATTAAAAATCACAGTTATTGACTTTTACCTACATAATAAGTACATTTATTGTTTGAAATTCACATTTGATTCTTAACAATACTTTCCTATTTTCTATATCATGATTTATGGAAATTATCTTTCTTATTAAAATGCTATATCCATACTAATAGGATTTACTCTGCAATAATACAAAGAGAAATTAATTTTAGGAATGTAAATGTTTTCTTTGAATAATGGAATCCTTGATTGCCAGCATGATTGTTTTTAAATTAAAAATTAAAAAGAAACTCTTGCAATCAAATGACAGAATAACCAAACCTCACTCAATTCATCTTGTTTGCTTGAATGACATAATTTGATGTTATATAAGAAACAATTGGTAATCATTTTATTGAATATTACATCTACAATTTTCTTTTTCAGGTGGATAATATTGGTATTGGATAACCTGGCATGGACATGTCCTGTCCCACTCATGCTAGCAAAAGAGGCATTCTATGGGTCTCATTAGCCTGGTTATCCAGCTTCTGTCCTCTGGAACATCTTGCCTTCTGATGTGAGTTGGCCCCAACCTCCTATGCTTTTGTAAGGCCTAAAGACCTTGTTTGCCAATTGGCCTAGGTTCCAAAGGAGGAATAGCACAGTGGAGGAGGTTGATTAACAGCAGATCCCACCTCCCCAAATTCCATCCCTGTCCTCTACATGTGTCCTTATAGTTTAATCTTTGATTTTAATTTATTTATATTTTAATGTACCTGATGATTCTTGACTCTTGATGAATGTATCTTTTCTTTTATGTACACTGAAAGCATTTGCACCAAGACAAATTCCTTGTGTCCAATCACACTTGGCCAATAAAGAATTCTATTCTATTCTATTTATTATTGTAAGCTGCCCAGAGTTACCAATAAATTTTATAAATTAAATTACATTAATAAAATAAAATAAAACAAAATATAGGAAGAATTACATAGCTAGTATAGTATGTAGGAACCCTTTTATTTCACTTTCTACTAGCCAATAAGTATTGTAATGTGGCAGAATTGTTGTCAGTAATGCAGTATTTTACAATCTTACATAGCATGTGTGTGTGTGTGTGTGTGTGTGTGTATCAGAAGTATGGGATGTATTTGGCAGGTACATAAGTCCTTACTGAATGTGATAGCATAGCCATAGGTTTCTTTGTTAAAAGAATTCATACCATTTAGTTCTGAGTAAATATCCCATGTTTAGCACTTCTGCCCACCATTTCAGAACTGAGGTATTTTTCCAGAAACTAAATCATCACTTCAGCATCTTGGAAGAAAGCCCAGGCCAGGTAATAGGCATATGTCAAGATTATCAATATCAAGGAATTCTTCAGCTGTGTCATAATATCCCAGTCATTTAGAAATTTAATTGCCAAATCAGCTGTTCTTTAATATGTAACACATGCTTATGCGGCTCTGGACATAATTTTTATGTCTTGTTTATTTTACTTGAAATCAGCATTGTTCAGTTTTTATTCATCTGAACATAAATGGCATGCACATATTTGGAATTCTTACATTACTGTCAGCAGGTGGCATGTTGTATGTGATGAGTTGTGTAAAAGATACAAGGAATTGCTTACATTTTTCACTGGACTATTACAGCTATTGTTATTATGGTGGTGGTGTTGCTTCCATTGGAAAGCTGTTTAAGCACAGTGGGAATTTTGACACATGTATTGCTTATGAATTCCTGTTACAATCTCAGAAATGAACCAGCAAGAGTAAGATGACATAAAAATATGGAAGAGATTATTTAAGGAAATAGGTAATGAAGGTTTATTGCTATTGGCATCTATGTATCTTAGTGATGTTTGTAAAATTGTGAATTCCAGGATGATTTTGACATGATCTAGAAAGTGTAAAATCTTCCTCTTTTGACATATACATTGAAAAGAACAAATATGATCTTATACTGGCTATAAATGCATTGTTCTTTATACCTTAGGAGTATGATATATAGTTCAATTTGGTACTCCATTGGGTAGGAAAATTGTAGGGTAACAATACAAAATAAAAGTAGCATCTTCAACTCTATCCAGTTTTGGAGTTCTCTTGACTTGCCTTTGGCACGCAAACAGGTGTTGTAGACTTCTGCACTACAACTGATATTACTAGTGGATCTCATGAATTCTGTTTCCAGGGACAATCTTAAAGTATATG
Organism: Notechis scutatus; assembly: GCF_049901735.1. Classification (NCBI taxonomy): domain Eukaryota; kingdom Metazoa; phylum Chordata; class Lepidosauria; order Squamata; family Elapidae; genus Notechis; species Notechis scutatus. The sequence goes on along the minus strand of NC_142013.1, from coordinate 48,956,701 downwards.
AAGATCCATATCAGTGAAAGTAAGTTCCCATAAAAATGGAATATGGAATTCCTATCTACCAGAATATTATTCATTTCCTGCTTTCATAAAAAACTCTAACTCGATGGATAAGGCAATTGTTTTTGAATCACCAAGATCTAGGGTGAGGGAGAAGAAGACAGATAGATGAGAGGGAAGGAGAGAGGGAGGCATGAATAGTTTTAAATAGTTTTAAACTATTTAAGACCTCAGTATGTATAGTACATAAGGGAGAATAGTAAAGCAGGAAGTATATAAGTTAATTTTTAAAGTTAATAGCATTTAAATAATATTTCTTTTATTGAATTACATGTAGTAATAATATATTACTGGATTGTACAAGCTGTTCAGAATTTGTCTACCTTACAAATTGATATCTAGAATAGGTGGCTTATACAGCCTTATACTCTTGAAAGCAATGAATGCAAGGATGGCATAAATGTTTAATATAGAAGATATAGTGAAGAACAACTTGTTTGATGACCAATTTGACTATCATGAAAAGGGTGCAAAATATTTCCTTAAATAAACCTTTCTGTTGCCTTTAGGATAATTGAGGAGACACTGCTATAGTGAGTTAAAGTTATACTTAGATATTCTTTATATGTACAATTCACTGAATGAATTCACTTTTCACTAATGGGAAGTTGTGGAAATTGGATAAGGTCAAATTGTTGTGCTACATTCATTATATACTAGTCTGGGCAATTCTTGATTGTTGTAAAACACTGAATGTTAAGTAGCAAAGAAACTTCCAAGCACTGAAAGCTGTAGGGTTCATCTCTGTAAAGATGGATATCCATTAGAATTGAAAGGATTAGTCCTGTTTGAAAGAAGAAATCTTAATCAAGAACAAAATATTAATAAATGCACTCTAGCCACTAGCTTCTTATAATATTCCAGCATTTGAGGTTCATTAAGACACATGTAAAATAGCACTTAAAAACGTAAGTGCAGGTATCTTAAAAATGAATGATTTCCAGAAAAGGGAAAGTAAGAGAAAAGGATCAGTTGAGATCTATAAAAATGTTATGCCAATGACTTAGCTCAAAGAGTTTAGCTGCATGCATGTAATTGCATCTTTTAGTTCAAAAAATCTTTAAAACAGCAAGTGCAATCCTCTGGGCATTAGATTAAATAAATAGATCATTTCTTCTACAGGGAATACTGCTGTTATAGTAATAGCAAGTGAATCATTTTCTGCATGTGTGCACTTTTCCCATAACAGCCTTAAACAAAACTCTGCTATCTTTCTAGTCATTCATTCCTTTCTTAAAAACATTTACACCTGTGGATGAAACCCTCTCAAGTTTTTCTTCCCTCCCCAATATGTGACTGAAAATATTTCTACTCCACTATCATGTTAGATAAGAAAAAAAAAGCTTTTAGGTATCAAGTAATATATCCCTATACAGAATATCTGATACAGATATCTAGTTAGGTCTTTTGTTGTATATCTGAGGAAATATATTTAAAAATTGAGAAGTGAAATTGTAATGTGATATAATGTAGCACTCTTCAGCAAGTTGTATATTGTGTAATACCACCTCCCACCCATAAAAAAGTTGATGAATCATTACCATTGCCAACATTGGCATTGTGTTTATTGAGGATCTACATTTATTCTGTTTCTGAATGATTGTTACTGAGATAAATTCATCCTAAGGAAACATGTAAATGTGTGTTGAAGAGAGAGAGAGGGGGGGGGAGAGACAGGGAGGGAGAGAGAGGGAGAGGGAGAGAGAGAATTTAAGAAAATTATCTTTGCTGTTAGGTTTCTTCAGGCAGTTCTTTAAGGAAATATTTCAGTGGCAGTGATTGTTCAGCACCTCACCAACTTCTGACCACAAGGGGCAGTGGGGTATTGAGTTGAATATTTATTCAGTGTACAGTATATTCTTTCTATTTAACTCTGTCCTCCCTTGCTGCTCTCAGGTCACTTATACTTTGTTTCCAGGTACACCTGCATGGAACAGATGCTCTCTGACTTTCCTCCTGTAAGGGATAGGTGCTAGCTGCTGAAACAAATCTCATTTCTGTTATAGTTATATATTCTGCTTCATTAATCATTGGTCTAATGAAAGCTTACATGCAGAAACAGAACATTCTATTTCTGACTATGAAGATAAGAATGACCTGAAACTGTTCACCCTCTGCACTCTACATCTTATCTAAACTTTTATTTTATAGTATCTCAATTACCAAACTTCAGATTTGTATCTTTTATATTCTTGCAGGTGCAAATACTTCAGGATTTCTCAACAAATACTAATGTTTATGCAAAGACTTTATAGCTGCAGTTCATATTTATAACAGTGTTCTGAAATGCTTTCCATGATGTGCTGAATATGTTATCAAATTGGGATATACAGAGGTCATCTACCACCTGGATGAAATGCAGGCTGTAATTATATCTGCAAAATTAATCCCTATGTATATGTATTCATATTCATGCTGTAAAATGTTTTTATTGTTGGTAATCATGATTAATATGGCCAGTGTACTGGTGACTTCAGGTTTTTAAAATGCATGCAATTCCAGGTCTGTTACACTTAGAAATAAAGATATTAATTTGTATTTTATATAATATAATTATATTAACTTCCCTTAATGTACACTTTTGTTTACAACAAAACATATGGCATGGCATTTAGATGCAACTTTTCTTAAAATATGCTTTTTGAGACCCAATTTGCTTCTAACATGTTGCTCTTCATTAATAACTTCACCAACTCTGCTTCTGAGAGTATTTATTATGGAATCTGGTATAAAATCTTTATGAAAGATTGTATTAACATCACACAGTAGGAAGTTCAAGCATTTTTTTTTCTGTCTTATATGTTGTAAGAAAGATAATGTGGATGATATACAAAATGAAAAATGAACAATTTTCATGGATAATTCTGGTGGTGTACAGAATACAACAATTTCTTGTTATTTTTTTTAATTAGCCTGAAGTATCTTCAAAATGCAGGAGATCAAGATCCTGCTGATAACTACCACTTGTCATTTTCACTTTTCATTTCTGTTTCTGCCAGGGATAGAGATTCTGAGGAAAATACTAAAAATGATTTGGCTTTCTTGTTGGAGGGATTACACTAAGTTGTATGCTTAGTGACAGATATTAGTGACAGATATTAGTATATCACAATTGTAGACAAATAGTTTTAATACTTCTACCAACAAGAAATACACTAATGCATATCAAATATCATAATGTAATTTATTAGTAATATTCTGCTCGAATATTATTTTATTGAAAGACTATGGTTTCAAGATTTATAAGAATGTAATAAAAAGGGGGAAATGATAAAACACCACAACAAAATAATACAAATAGAAAGATATAATTATTTATGGCAAGTTATTGATTAACATTGAATATGATTATTTTTATCAGTGTGGTCTCTTATTTGTAAATAATTAGTGCGACAATTATTCAGAGATAAGTGCTAACAGTTCAGCATGGATAGGATTTTAACTGAAAGCTGCTATACTGCTGTCATGTACTTGGAAGTCCCATTGAAATCAGTAGTTTTTATTCTGAGAAGCCATGGAGAATTTGTATTGGATTATGCTGTGGAAATGTATTGGACTGCACCATTAATTAAATGTCCATTCCAGTATTCCAGATATCATTTTCAATTATGCAAATCACGTAACCAAGACATAGATTCAGTAAACCTTACAGCATTTTTGTCATGTCATACAGTTAGCTGCCAGTGGTTATTATTTCAGAGTCTTGTATGCAGCAAGCCTGTTAACTAATCTTTCTTTTTCAGACATTATTTTTCAGTTTGTAAATTATATATTCAGTGAAAACATTTCCCCTTCTACCTGAATTTACATATGTTGTTCTGCTATCTGCAGTGATGCTTGTTCTAATATCCCCTTACAATTCAATTATGTCTTTAAACAATTTCTCATTAGGTTTCTGGGAAAATATAAATTCATTGGCCAAACCTGTGCCTATACTGATATGAATGCCAGGGTAGGAAAAGAAATCTATTTTTTTCTCTATTGAGCATGTATTAAGCAGAAAAAACTTTTCCATCCAATTAAATGCATATGCTTTCCTCCCCATCATATTTTTTTTATTACTTTCATTTAAGTTTGTACTGAAACTATTCTTTTGTGGGTCATAAAGCTGATGGAGGGGAGGTTTTTGGGGTTTGTATATATGTATGTGGTATGTGTGTTTGTGTGTGAATATGTTGGGGCAAAATTTGATGAAATTTTTAGAACACATGGTTTACATTTATTTATATGTGACAGATTATTTTGCCACAATTGTCTTTTCAGCTCCATGCCTCTTTTGTCCCATATCCCTCTAGACTTCCTGACCCACTGTTGATGAGAGGAAAAAACCCTCACTATTATGATCTTTAATGAATGCATTGCAAGAACTTTGAGAAAATATATTACAATTATATTCGAAGTGGATATTCTGAAATTATATGCAACCATGTAGATGCTTCCTTTTACTTTGAATACGCACTAGACAACCTTTGTTTCTCAAACAGAAGAAATATATAGGGAAACTTTCAAAATATGAGTGACATTCATAGATCAGTAAATTTTCTTAAACTCTAATCTAAGCATGTACATGAATATAGTAATATATGCTGGTATATGGTTTTACTGTTTTTAAAGTTATATGCTGTTCAGGTCACCTTGTGGTGAGATGGGTGGCAAAGAAATTTAATAAATAAAAGTAAAGAAGGATTAAAATTCCTTGATGATCACTTCATTTACAGTAGTCTTCCCCTGGATTGTGTCTTTGAATGCTTTCTGAACCTCAGACAGATCACAAATTAATGAGCAGTACAGAAGCTGCCTAATCTGTTTTAGTATCATTAGCTATCCTTCCTTTGGATTGAAACCCTCTTCAACAGCTATAAGAACTGCCTACAAAAACATGAATATGGCTGAAAGCAAGTTTATTATAAATGCTATTCATATATTTTAGCATCATCTGTGTTGCTATAGATCTGTTATGCTATCTAACTAGCTTTTATATATTATACATTTATGTTCTTTCTACATTTGAGCCAAAATTAAGTTTCAAAAGAAGTCACAGAAAGGGCAATCTTTTATTATAAATTTGAGGCACTTCAGATGACATAATTTTTAATTTTGTTACAAGATAAAGGAACCAAGTATATTCTTATATCAAATGAAAAAAAAAAGCCTCTTTAATGTTAAGTGCCTGTAGAATTAAATGTTTAATAGGATTTGACTTGATACATCACACTGCAGCAAAATCAGCTTGCTCATCCACTTAAAGTCCTATTATTATTAAAGAGAGCAAAGAATTTATGGTAGAGATTTTTCCTTTTAAAAAAAGAAAAGAAAAAGATTTACCAGTTACTCATGCAGAACAAACCATTTTCTGTGGGCTTAAATGAAAGCTATTTATCTTTTCTCTTCTATCCAAATCATATATCACAGATTGTGAGACACAAACAGAAGAACCATTTGATAAAACATTTCTAGGATTTTCTCACAGTAACAAAAAGGCCCTTGTATAGTAATACAAATTGTAAGCAGAGATAAAAGTAATCTTGTAGCATGAAGAAATTATGCAGAATGAAAGCAGACTGGCAAAAAATACCACTCTTATGCTAAATATAGTAAAATGATTTCTATGAGCCAAGAAATGTTCAACAAAATGTAGATCTATCTTATTATATACATTTATTCTTAAAATAATACTTTTTAATATGTGTAAAGAAAATATATCAGTTTCACAGGGAAAACCTTCTTTAAACATTTCTGAACATCCAAAATCTGTCTGCAATGAAGTGGTAGCATATGTGTGAATGAAAATGATATGTGTTTATCCATACTGTATGAATCTGTTACATTAACTAAGTTAATGAATAACTACATTAACTATTTTTAGCTATATAAATAGAACCAATACAAGAAAACAGCTATCTTAGCACTTACCTACCAACAGTATTACTTTCTGAGACTTTTTGTAACAATGGCACAGCTTTATACTTTTCTTCAACTTTTGCTAATTTTGTTGAACTCTGCTCTCAAATAAAAGTCATTTGAACTTCACATCCACCTTGCCATTTATTGCCATCTTTGTACCTACTACTACAGAAAAGAATATCACTATTCCTTCAAATTAAGGAATAATTCCCTTCTTATGGAGCAGGAGTTGATTTAGGTTTGTCTTGACAAAGACCTGCACTCTATCAAAGTTTCTTGATATTCCATTTCAAACTGACTGAAGATCTTTTGGACTCCTCGCAATTTGTGGCAAGTGCTGTCAAAAGTCATGAAATAAATTTATCTGAAGGATCACAGAAGAGCACTATATGGAGGCAGCTACATTAAATTCCTAAGGTTAAACAATGGAGTCTGATACAACGTTGCTGGACAATTTACCCTGGTGGCATATCCTATTGCAGTGAAAATATAGAAGTCTCAGTTTCAGACTATGTGTACTGTTTATAGTCACTTCAGGAACATTTTGGATTTGACCTAGCAGTAGATTCTGATTAGCAACCACCTCATTTTACAAATTGAGAGATTGCTTAAAGAAAAGTTGGCCAAACTCCAGGTAGTGATCTTATTCCAGCTGGTTGGAATTCTGTACTTATTCAGCCCACCTTCATCATTAACATTCCACAGTTCCTCACTACAATCCCATGATACCAACCATCCATAGCCCTTTTTCATATTTAACAACTTCTCGGGGCCACTTCTTCATCACATTTCAAGTATTCGCTCCATTTTTTTTTCACTCAAAGTTACCCCCAACACTTGCATACCACACAGGAAGTGAGCCTCAGTAAATGCCTTAATTGATCTTACTTCATGATAGGTACAATTACATGCAAAATATTTCCAGATCCCCTTCCAGCAAAGATTTAAAATCTTCTACTCCAGTACCTTCCACCCACCAAAACTGAAAGCAATGATATGCATGAAGATAGACAAGAGGGTAGAAAAATAGTACTATGGCATCATTTGGCTAGTCCTGCCTCTTTTCTATGAGTCATAGTGTTTCATACAATTTTGATGTGGAACTTTAGTACAATACCATGATTCTGCTTTTGTCATTGTAATTAAAAGCAGAGATTTTGCAGGTACTTTCTATTAATTATCAAAATGTTCTCATTACTGTGCCCTGTCATATTCATACAAATAGCTCAGTAAATCTGGTTTATCATCAGAGATGGTTAAATTATATTGTTGTTATTTTAAAACATATACATATTTGGTTTCACTCAGTTTTTGTCATGTTTTGATACACACTTTAACTGTGTTTAAACAAATATTTAAAAATAGTCATTTAAAACTCTCTAACCAACCCTCCCCCTCCTACACACTAAAGAGATTTAATAGATTACAAATTCTGAAACTCTGAATCAAACAAAGAAAGTTATACCCTAACTTTTATAGTGATAGACAATGGTGCCACTTAGCCATTTACCCACAGGAGGAAAAATATTGCCAGTTGAATTAGAGTTATACTGATTCAGTTATGTCCTTCAGGGATAGAAGAAAAATAAATCCTTCAGCTCTGGAATGAGCCCAACAAGCAATCCGTCCATGGCATTATCTGTGCCAAGTAGTTGCTAAAAGTGATCCCATTTATCAAAGGAACTACTTACAAGATTCACAGGAAAATCTAAGCAAAGTTGCTGCTCCAGGATGAGTATCTAGAGGCTTAGTTTTGTGCTTAAACAAAACAAATAAATAAAGGCATTAAACCCCAAGTAAAATGATAAATTTTGTTCAGTATCAAAGAAAACAGAAACTGCAAATACAAGTAGTCCCCGAGTTACAACCACAAATCAGTCCAAAATTTCCATTGCTAAGCAAGACAGTTGTTAAATGCCCCAGTTTATGACCTTTCTTTCCACAGTAAATTGTTGCAGTTGTTAATAACATGGCTAAGCAAATCTGACTTGCCCATTGACTTTGCTTGACAGAAGGTCACAAAAGGTGGTCACGTGACTCCACAACATTACCACTGTCATAAATAAGAGCCTGTTGCCAAGGATCTGAATTTTGAACATGTGACCATTAAGATGATCGGAGAGGGCGGAGCTGGCATCGCGACGATACGGCATGCGATCTTGGAGGTCTGAGATCGCTGCCAATATCTTTGCTCCTGGACGGTCCAAACGGATCTAAACCGTCCCGAAGAAATGGTGAATGTATAGAGCACACCCTGCCAATCCCAGGGATACCGCAAAGTCCCTGGTAGATCTAGGAGAAGCTCTTTTTGCCAGCGGCAAAGAGGCAGCCATTAAAGCTGCTGAAGTTGGGACAGCTCCGAAATGGAAGAGAATAGAAAGAGAAAGTGTGTCTCAATTGAACAAGAATCCGAATGCTTTTAAAACTCACCTGCTCATTTAGATAGGTATTTCGGGGCCACTGTACTTCACAGACTTAAGACACCTTGAGTAGAATTGGAACAAGCTTACAGTTCCCAACAGTTCAAGAATTTAATTTAAGATATGTTTGTCACTGTATTCAAATATAGCACAAGTAAATAGAGAAAGGTGGTGTCATCATTTATGACATCACATATATGATTAGGTATGCTCATTCAACATCTACAAAAATGCTCACTTGTATTCAGCTAAATGCATAATGTCCATCCTTGTTTACTAGGACCCATATAAAGGATTTATGTGTCTTCAAGTGAACTTGAATATATAGATTTGTAAACATCATTCTCAAGCATTCCTTTGCAGTACAGTTTAATCTACTCCAAAACAAACTAACCAAAAATATCCTATAAACATAAAACTTTATTTTCATTATGTCCTAACTGAAACTACTATTCAGTTTGCCCTCTCATTAGAAATAATAGAACATAGTTATAACATGTCTAACCATGCCTGATTATTTGATTTCCATTTTTATGTAGTTTTCTGTCTTCAGTTTTTTTTTGTAGTTTGAGCCAGTTTAGGAAGCAGATATCATAAGATGTTTATCTGTGGTGCATGTGTCCACCTTCAAGTCAGTTTTTGACTCCTGGAGACAAATCAGCTACTGTAGTTTTCATTGCAAGTTTGCAAGGTTTTTTTGGAAATTATTTACCATTATTTTCTTCTTAGGACTGAGAGAAAGTCACTGGTCCAAATCCAACTAGAACTCACAGTCTTTGGTTTCTAGCCTGATGTTTCAACTAAAAAACTGCAACTGGCTCTCATCATGACAACTACTAGAATGTTAATCACAACATGACAGCTTTTCATCTTTCTTCCCTCTTATAGCAGAAAGAGTAAAGATTGGACAATCTTGAATTTCTTTCTCACACTTTCTTGTTTTCCTGGTTAAGCTCATATTTTATTTATTTAGATCAGGTGTTCCCAACCTTTTCTATACCCCACACCCCTAGAATGCTTCTGATATATTCTTGCATCCCTTACAAAATAAATAATTATATGCATGTAATTTGCATATAATTAGACATATACACAATAATTTTGAAACTTCTAATCCCAAGTTTTCTCACCTCCTGGAATATTGTCTCGCACTCCCAGGGGATGCGAACACCCCAGGTTGGGAACCCCTGATTTAGACAATGTATATAGGTGTTACTCACTCATAGCAACTCTAGGTGGCTTACAAACAATAAAAAACACAGTATAGAAAAAATAAAACTAAAAGCAAAAACTAAACATAAAACATAATACAACCTCCCCCGCAACAATACAGAATCAAATAAGCCATTTGATTCGCTCCATCCCACTCTAGGTTCCTCAGGTCCACTGACAAAACCAAGGCTTCAGGGCCATATGAAAGAGTGTCAAAGTGGGGGTCAGTCGAATTTCTGAAGGGATGATATTCCAAAGGGAGGGAGCCACCACAGAAAAGGCCATTCTTCTGGGTTCCATGGAATGTACCTTAATGGTTGCCACAAATTTTCTTCAAGATTATTTCATTTATTTTATTTTATTTATTTGATTTGCCAATCGTTTACAAGGTAATAGGTATAAGTATAAACATAGTTATGAATACATGAAATGGATACATATAAGAAAAATAAAAAGAAACAATAGGACAGGGATGGTAGGCATGTTGGTGCGCTTATGCACGCCCCCTACAGACCTCTTAGGAAAGGGGTGAGGTCAATAGTAGACAGTCTAAGGTTAAAGTTTTTGGGGTTTGAGGAAGAAACCACAGAATCAGGTAGAGTATTCCAGACATTGACCACTCTGTTGCTGAAGTCATATTTCCTGCAATCAAGTTTGGTGCGGTTTATCTTGAGTTTGTATCTATTGTGTGCTCTTGTATTGTTATGGTTGAAGCTGAAGTATTCATTGACAGGTAGGACATTGCAATGTATGATTTTATATACTATACTTAGATTGGATAGAAGGCGGTGTATTTCTAGGTTTTCTAGGTCTAGAATTTCAAGTCTGGTGGCATAAGGTATTCTGCAATGAGTAGAGGAGTGGAGAACTCTTCTTGTGAAATATTTCTGGACTTTCTGTATTCCTTTACATACAGGTGTTAGTGATTAACAGCTTCAGGATTCAAGGGCAATTAATACACATCAGGATAAATAAGCTAAGCAAGAATGGGTAATTGTAACCAAAGATTACAGAATATTACAGAATATAGGATACTTCTTTATTCTTTCTGTTCATTAGGAAACCCAACAGTTACGTGGATGAACCCATAAAATATATGTTGCACATGTTCAGAATCCAGTTTATACTGGTGTTCATGTGTACTGATTTTTTTTACTTTTCAGTATACATTAATCACACCTCATAATTATCTGGTGATGATCTGATATCAATAGTTAGTGTTTATATCCCACATCTCTTTATCACTTGAGCAACTGCTAAGTATCTTTCAGTCAGAGATACTATCCTTGGTTTGTGTTCAACTATTCTTTCCTCTCCAGATTGTCTATATTTTAAGTAAACATATTAACATACTATGTTGTATAATGATTTAAATTACAAAATATTATCTCAGAAAGAGAGATTACTCTACCTTGTTTTATTGTTCTATTTTTCTGAAAGAATTTCAGTAGCAGAGGTCCATAGAACAAATTAACTCTTGTATTTTACTCATGGAATGCATGGGGTGAACAACACAACAATGGAAAAGGCACCTAGGTGGTTTAAAAATGAGAATAATTAAGAGACTAAAGATGAAGATATATGAAAAAAGATTACAGGTCTAGACATGTTTTATCTTTTGAAGAGAATATTAAGAAGAAATATGAGAGTATATTTTAAATATATAAAAAGACATCAGAAGCAAGTTAATATGTATAACCTAGCATTCTATAGGGTTAAACACAGAATAATAGACTTAAATTATAGGAAGGCAGATTCCAATTAAATGTTAACAAAAAAAACTTCCTAACAGTAAGAGAAGTTCAACAACAAATCTAATTATCAAAAGAATGAGTAGGTTCCCCTTCACTGGACCTGTTCGAGCACAAATTACACAGCCATCAGTCAGGTTTTTTTAAAAAAATTCAGATTTCTTCATTCAACTCTGTATCTTAAATGCCCCCATCCAAAATTATGATTCTATGATTTTATGTTATGAACAAAATAAGTTATATATGCTGCTGTATTTATGAACCTTATTGAACAATGTTTCAATTTTAGATGGTGTTTTCCCATAAGTTTCAGGCCATCCATATAAAGCAGGTAAGTAGTTTAGTACAGGGGTCCCCAACCACCGGGCTGCGGACCGGTACCGGGCCGTGGAGCACTCTCTACCGGGCCGCAAAGAATTTTTTTTTAAAAAAAATGGCGGCTTTCTTCACCTTCGGTGAATGCTGCTGGGATCGGGGATCAAGGACACAAATGAAAGAAGGGGAGGGAGGAAGCAACAAGCCTGTCCTTCTCTCTGGGTCAGCTCTCTCAGTCGCTCTCTCGCTCCTCCACCAGCCCAGGAAGAAACTGCTTCAAAGAAGCGGGGGCTTTTCCTGTCGCCGCAGTGCCTCCGAGCGCCCGTTTCTCCCCACCCGTCCGCCCGCCCGCCCGCTCGCCGCGCGCGCGGGGTTCAACTCAGTGCTCCGTTCTACCTGCCTGCCTGCCTTCGTTAATGGTTGAATCGGAACAGCTTCGGCTGAGTAAAAGAGGCGAATAGTTATTATTCTCAGCCGAAGCTGCTCCCAAACAACCAGAAACTAAGGCAGGCAGGCAGGCAGGCAGAACGGGACACTGTGGATTGAAGCGTGGGCGCGCGGGCGGGCGGGGGGGGTGGGGTGAAACGGGCGCTCGGAATAGCTGCGGCGACAGGAAAAGCCTCCCTCCTTCTCTTCTCTCCCCCCGTCCTTGCAAAAATTTTCTGCTTGAAACCGGTCCCTGGTACAAAAAAGGTTGGGGACCACTGGTTTAGTAGATTTTTTTTTATGTTTGATAGCCATTGACCTGACCTTTTCACTGCAATGACCATTGCATAGATTTCATAGATGGTGATAGTAAGTCTGCTTGAAACACTCCTCTCTTGATATTAACTTTTACTGATCTATCACCATTGATCAGCAAATGTGTCTTCCATTGTGTTATTAACACCAAGCTATATTCAAGTTGGTTTTCCTTTTCTTGTGGTTTTCCAAAATCTTCTTGTCAATTAGGACTGATGTTTTGTTCCTCTGCAGTCTTCTTTCTGCTAAGGTTGTTTTGAACTAGATGCTGTTGGACTAAACCAGCTAACATACCATTTAGCAATTTGAACATTGCTGGTAATCAGGCAATTGGTCTGGAGTTGTCTGATGATGCCCATTTTGTGGGATATTTCAGGTAGGCTTTGCCAGATGTTAACCAATTTTCAATTTCACTTCTTTGAAGTACATTGCTAAACTGCTTGGCAATGAATGGCTGTAGACCAATCAGATATCAACCAAAAACCATGTAGTTCATCTTCACCTGGTGCTGACCAATTCTTGATCTTCCTTGCCCTTTTCTCTACCATTTCTGCTGTTATTACAAGTTCTTTTATTTCAGCTGCTTCTTTTTCCTTATCTATCTCCTTTACCCAAGCTGCATTCTTGTGGTATTTCTTTGAGTTGTCCCATGTAGCTGTGCCCAGAACTGCACTGTTTATTCTTTGTTAAGTGCTGACTGGTTCACTGCAGTGTTTCCACTGATGGATTGGTAGAAACATTTCTAGTTCAACTGAAATTTGAGATTCTGTCTATGGTGTGCAGTTTGAGTTTCATATCTGATTATCTTTTTGGCTATGGCTGTTATTTCCTACTTTATTATTCCCAGTGCTTCCCTAATCTTCTTTTCTTCTAAGTGATATTTGTGGATTGGGTATTCTGTTGATTTTGTATTGTTCTAAATGCTCATTTATTCTTTGTTTCAATTCCTCTTCATTTTTATTAGAAGGCTTTGTTCTTTCTGAGAATAAAGGAGAGGACTGATTTGGGAACGAGGACCAGTGACTGGTTTAGGAACGAAAATGATTCAATAGCTATGCTGATTTCTCTACTCCCAACTCCCCCAAGTTTGTATGTACAATTACAGCTACTTCTGGCAAGGTTTTGATTTCTTTGCCCTATGTAGACCTCTGCAGTTCTTCCAATTTTACATTGTGTGTATTTTATTTTGTATTGTAAATCAGTGTTGATCTGCTAGCCTCTGTTCTATTATTTCTGATTCTGGATGTTGTTTCCAGAACTGGTGCATTCTTTTCAAATATTCTATACTTGTTGGACTTCAGTTTTATTTGATTTCAGCCTTTATATATTTGTGGCAGATAATTTTTCTTTTAGTAGTCAGGCAGAGGTTGACCTTGGTTGTTCAGCCAACAGTCCTGAATGTAGCCCATTTGTCACCTGTGGTCCAGTAATTCCAACACTTAGCATGATCCTTATTGACCCAGACAATGACCAATCTCAATGTTTTTTAAATTACATCTCACCATATTGTTTATGAAAGAGACATTCTTCTTCTGGCTCTTCTAACCAGGAGGAGTCTAACATGATTCTCATCTTCCTCACAGATAGTAGAAGAAGAAGAATAGAAGAAAATTTGAAAAAATACAGGAAAATACACTTGCTGGATCCAGGTTAATTATCCCAACATTTAAATGTCAGATTTTGGATAACAGATGGAATGGCATCATATCCAGAATTCCAATGTGAATGAGAGAAGACATAAAAACAAGAGGTGTAAAGAAGAAACAAAAGTCTTTGGAACCTGTTAGGATATGTGCAGAGTAACCCTTGTATAAAAAGGATATGCACACGGAAACGGTTTATGAAAACAGTTATGAATAAATATACAGCCACACAGAGTTGAACAAATTGTGTTAATGTTTACTTGAAGAAATAGCATGGTCCAATAAACAGTCCATGTCATACATGTTTTTTATCAGTCCAGAAATATCCAGTTATAAACTCTTCTTACCGGTTTCACATCTTTTACAGCAGACAAATATCAAACCATAATACAACAGATAACCTTCAATATCAACAGAATACTTACTTACGTGGGAATATGAATCCATGCTGGGGTTCCAAATGTATGCAAACAACTAAGATCTGGTTTTCTTCTATGCCAATGAGTAAATGGTAATTCACCAGTCATTAAATTCATTACATTATTCAAAACATGGTTAGCACACATTATTGCCTCATCCCACAGTTGCTCTGATATACCAGAATCAGACATCATATTCGCAGCATAACCTGTAATGTTTGTCTTCTACATTCAATATATGTTATGTTATATGAGTTATGTTGTAGTCTATAAGGATCAGAACGCTCATGTTCAATTCCAGCTTTTTGTAACATAGTTTCAAATTTGTTATTAGTAAATTCAGTATCATTATACGTAATTAATCTAATAATTTTCTGTTTCTGTTTTCTTTCAGTAAATTTTAGCCAGTTTACAAAATACTGGTATGTTTCTTGCTTTGTTTTCATTAGGTAACAGAAACCATATCTGGAAAAATTATCCATAATACTTAATATATAACAGGTTCCACCTATACTAGGTTTTCTAGGTCCAATGATATCAGCAAACACAACCTCTAATGGTTTACTGGTTTTCAGTCCATTTACCATATTTTCAGAAATTACCTTGTTTTTTATTACACATATTGCAATCTACATACTTTATACACAGTTTTAGATCTATACCAGTAGACAACTCAACAGTTTTCTTGATCATTTTGAAATTTATATGTCCCATACGTCTATGGAGTAGATGAATACATTCATCATGAGACTTCTTATTCTCATAAACTGAGTTAACATTATTTGATGGATCATCATTTATAATAAACAAACAATTTTCCAGTCTTGCAGTAATACTTTTACTTTGTCTACATGTATCTCCCTTAAATGTTACTACAAATCCTGCTTTTTCCACTTCTCTTACAGATAGCAAATTAAACTTCATTCCATTACATATAACATCGGTAAACTTTCATTTATACATGAACAATATGCAGTACCTTCTCCATATGCTTTCATTTTCCATCCATTAGCTAATGATATATGCTGTTCACTCTTTCTCATGTTAACAAATCTCTCTTTACTTTTAGTTATACACTGCGATGCTCCACTATCAACTACCCGTATATCATGGTTTACATTTGTAGTTATATTTGATATTTCTAAACTAACATTCTTAGGAGCTCTCTGTATATCATTCTGTTTCTTACCCTTTTTACAGTATCTGGCTATATGTCCTTTTAGCCCCACAAGAAAAACATTTCCTAACAATATAGGCAGTTGAAGACAGTTTTTCTACCTGTGGTTGTCTTTCTCTCAGTTGAATTCTATCTTGCCTTTTTCTTGACTCTTCTAACAGTCTTCCAGTTATGCCAGTCAATGCAAGTTCATTTCTGTTTAAAACTTCCAGTGAAGATACATAATCATCATAAGTTTCATCCAAAGAAGAAAAAATAATGTAAATCTGTTGCAACTCAGAAAAAATCAGTTCTTTTTCTTGTAGCTCCTGAAAAGTCCTTTTCATAAACTCCAAATGAGCTAACATATCGCCACCTTTTATAAGACGAGCTCGAAACAGTTTACTTGTAAGGTATATGTGTGCACCCACACTATCTCGAACATAAATCCTCTTCAAAATGTCCCAACACCTAGCAGCAAATTCTTGACCACGAATATGGACTAGCTGTGGATCACTCATTGTCAGTCCAATTATACTAAGAGCCTTTTCATTATCCCGGTTAAAGTCAGCTATTTTCTTTTTATCTTCATCATTTGATGGATCCAAAGTTGTTACATCCAGTGGATTATTCACTACAGTCCATAATCCTTCTTTACACAGAAGTAGGCTGCATTTCATAGACCAGGAAACATAGTTTGTTCCATCCAACTGGGTTATCAGGGATAGACTGGTTGACTGTTCTTGTGCCATTGTAACAACAAACCACACTTAGCTGTCTGAATATTAAACTGTATTTTCACACTGGTTCTCAATATCTCTCTGGGCCCATAACCAATGTTAGGATATGTGCAGAGTAACCCTTGTATAAAAAGGATATGCACACGGAAACTGTTTATGAGAACAGTTATGAATAAATATACAGCCACACAGAGTTGAACAAGTTGTGTTAATGTTTACTTGAAGGAATAGCACAGTCCAATAAACAGTCCATGTCATACATGTTTTTTATCAGTCCAGAAATATCCAGTTATAAAATCTTCTTACCGGTTTCACATCTTTTACAGAAGACAAATATCAAACCATAATACAACAGATAACCTTCAATATCAACAGAATATCAAAATAAACAGAGTTAGTCAGTATCGGTCCATAGTCAGTCAGTATAAGTATCAAGAGAGATCATCAGTGAGAAAGAGAATTAAACCATGATCTATAGCTCCCTCTTATGACAACTTGTAGCACAGTCAACCAACCAGAACACAGCATAATACATTACAGTATTTTTCCTTAAAGCTACAAACATACATATTTGTGGTTTATATATTGTCAACCCAACTATGTTATTTACATATACATAACATTTTCATAACTGTTCTCATAAACCATTTTCCATGTGCATATCCTTTTTATACAAGGGTTACTCTGCACATATCCTAACAGAACCAGAAGTATGTATGTGTGTGGGGAGAGCTGAAGATAAAAGATAGGAGCAAGATATAAACAAGAGAAAGTATAAGGCTTTATAAAGGATTATGGACCATTCATTGGCAGAACAAATGGAAGTTTCATCTGTAATGGAATTGGCTACTAGTTTTCAGATAAATAATAGCTTTGGTGATCAAGAGGAAGGAACTAAATTGAATGCTTGGCCAAAAAGCAATAAGCAGCTAAAAGGAAAGAAATTGTTGTATGAAATTTTCTATAATACAAATTACAGTGAAAATGTTTACAAAAAGGGAAGGACAATTGTTTTGGTTTACAGGATACTGCTGTAAGTTACTGCAACTTCAAGAACTGCTAATATAATAGTTTAATAATTCTGTAATGACTACGCCTTATATTAGTGATAATATAAGTCTGTATGCTATTTCTTAATTATTAGGTTTTAAGTAAAAATCACAAAAACTCAGTGTCAAATTTTGTCATTCATAAAACAGGCTACATTAATTAAATAATTTAATGCTTCTTCTCTTGTTATCATTTTATATTTATTATTTACTATTGCATCTATAACTTTCCATTATATTCCTTTTGGATTTAAGAACAAGTTTTTAAAGAATAAATATGTAAATCTTATGAATCTGAAGCTGTACACCAAGAGGCACATATTTCCCATCTATAGAAACAGAACTTTGACTTTGGAATTGTGAATAATTAATGTCAGATTTCCCCTTGCAATTTAATAATATGGAAATGTCTAAAAAGAAGAATCAGCAAAGAGTGGATCATATGACATAGCATGAGAAATATTGAAGATCTAATGATCATAACAATAATGAACAACCAATATAAAATGTTTAGTAGCTGGAGCTCCTCTAATTATTTACTCTTCCGTTGGAAGATATTTTTTTTGGACAGGAAAAAAAAAGAGAAGAGAAAGGAAGACAATAGCAACATTGATCTTTCTTGCTCAGCCTTGCCAGCCTTCAAGCCTTACTTCTGAAGTGCTCAGCATTTAAAGTGGGATATCTCTGTAAATAAGTAACAAAATCACAATAGCTCTAGTAATGCATTTTAGATCACACTGTACACCTTTAGTATTAGCAGAATTCTATTGTCTCCAATGATAGCATATTTTTCTTAACAACTCATTATCCCAATAATTGCCTGCAAAGCAAATCTCCAAGTGATAACAAGCCCCATGTAGACAATATTATTGTAGCCTGTGTGAGGTGACTAAAACATTATGAGCCACAGTGGTGCAGTAGTTAGAGTGCAGTACTGCAGGCTACTTCTACTGACTGCCAGCTGCCTGCAATTTGGCAGTTCAAATCTCACCAGGCTCAAGGTTGACTCAGCCTTCCATCCTTCCAAGGTGGTTAAAATGAGGACCCAGATTGTTGGGGGCAATATGCTGACTCTGTAAACTGCTTAGAGAGCACTGTAAAGCACTGTGAAGCAGTATATAAATCTAAGTTTTGTCTATTCTAGACAAAAGTCAACATTGCAGATTATTTACCCACAGTATATATTTAACCTGTATACAATCTAGATGAAAAACAGGGCTAAATGGGAAGTGCTTTTTTTTTTTTATAAAAGATCTTTCCTTGTTGTTTATCCTTCTATGAGAGCAAATGAGGAGTAATTCAATTAATTGTCTGTCTTAATTTTATTTTGCCTAGATACCAAAGATAATCCCAGAGCATGTGAACTGTTGTTCTGGTTATTACTACTATAATATAAAACTGATTTTAATTAGTTATTCATGATATTTAAGATAGCTATTCCTTAACAAATTGTCCAAATGAGGAGTGGACAGGGAGACAATAAAGAATTTAATTCTGCAAAACAAAAAATGAAAACAACAAACTTGAGAAAACCTTTTCTTCCTAGTCATATATTTTGTATTTCTTTCAGGCAAATTATGGTGAATTTAAATTGGAATTCTATCATGTATCATTACCTTTTCAAAATTAGTTTTCCATTTAGATTTCTCTCATCATCTCACCACTGATCACAATATATATTTAGAGGAGAAGAGCAAAAATAACTAGCAAATCCTCAGCAAGCTGAATAAAGATTGATTAATAGTGGCAAGAATATTTTCATAAAATACTTCAGCACTAACAACAGCTTATAACTTTTAGCCACCTTGTCTAATTGTAAAGGTAATAAGAATTCTATTTAAGTGTGGAATACTATAACAAAAATGTTGGAAATTATAAAATAATCTCATAAAATTAGATATAGAACACTGGACCAAGTTTTATTTTTGTCTGGCTTTTACTGTAAATAACAAGTCTGCTTCAAAGTTATTGAGCAATTATTAAGAATATTGTTATCTAAATATTATTTCACAGAATAAACTTATTTGGGACTTGCATCACAAAACACCTTTTTAAAGTACATTTGTCTAACAATTAACCCAACATATTTCTAATGCTGCTAAGTGTTTAAATTCTTTTGTTTAACTCCATTCCAGGCCTTCTTCTTGTGGACTATCTATAATAACATGTAGGTATGGAATCCAAAGATAAATCTTACAATAATGGCAACATGTCACAGAAAGAAAAGGATTGTGATTTGTTATTCAAACTGTTTGAATGTGTTCCATGATTATTTAGGCCAGGGAACCTAAACCTCCTACATTTCCCAGAATTCCTTGTAATGAATCATGTTACTTGGGAATGTTTTGAGTTGCAATACTACTGGAGGGACATAGTTTACTACAACTTCTCTTACTTAAAGAGAAGTCTGGATAATTTCTGCTACCTAATTCAATGCTGCAAAACTGTTTCCTTTTCTGTTAGCTATTTTATAGTATAATTCTAATATTGTTGTGTTAGAAATAGAATATTTTTGCACTAAAATATAGAGTTGCATTATGTGTTATATATGTCTTTTCATACAAACTTCCATGATTTATCTATGGACAGGAACTTATCTTTCTTCTTCTTTTATATATCCCAAGGCTATAATTAAAATGCTGAAGGTAAAAACTTAGATTTTGTGAATATACAGTCTATTCTAATGGGAAGAAAAATATTTAACATCCTAAAATCGTATGCAAACGTGCCATTCAGTTTAATCTTCTCTATTTCCACACCAGTTAAAATCACCATGATCTGCAATAAATTACTAAATGTAATATGTATTTGATCCTGAATAAAATTGGCTGATTAGAGGGAACAAATATTTTATCTTCCCCACAGTGGCGTCTGCAGGAGATAGCAGGAGGATTGTAGTGATACACGCAATATTATATAACAAAGCAAGCCACACCTGAAAAGGGGCAGAAGAATAAAGAACAGTAAAGATTACTAAGTTTGGATTGTGCCTTGGCTTTGTTTATCAAAATTATATGTTTCTTCAATTGGTACCAGATCCATTTCTTTTGGTAATGAATTAATTCAAAGACAAGATTTGTTAGCTCTGCTGAGAACTTGAACTTCCTTTCCAAGAGAAAAAGCTATTAAGTAGAATGTTATATTATTAATGTGTTTATGCCATGTCTGGTATATTTATTGTAAGCCCATTAATGAAACTGCCATGAATAATCAGGCAGATTTATAGAACTTGAATGTTGTTTACAACTGGATTATTGTACAGCTGTGGAAATACTATATTTTACTAACTATACATTTGGAATATATATTAACTATTTTTCACCATTTCAGAAAACAGTACAATTCTGAAGATCAATGGCTTTGGGTTTTTAATATCTCTTTGTTTTTCTTAAAACAATCTTATCAGTTTTTATCAATGTATAATCTGCTTCAATAATTATATAGAAACATTATGATGAGATGTATTTAAGCTTTTCAGAATATAGCCAAGATATACGGACCATTAAAACAAAGTTACTTAAGGATATATATGATTACCAACTTAAGAAAATGTCTCTCTGGCTATATACAACTATAACAAGTATAATAAACACTCCAAGCATAGCCCAAAACCATAACAGCAAAACAGATAATCAGGGAATCCATCACATATCAAAACTCACAGGATAAGCACATCAACATGCAGCCAATGGGAACAACCGGGTCTTCACAACCTTTCAATAGACTAGCAGTATCAGACCTAGTCAAATTTGTGAAAGATGTTTGCAGAGCAGATACTAATATGGAGAAGATACACCTCATAGAAATGTAGGAGACATATTGTAGTGGAATGTGTAAATTACCTTGGGGAATGAGGGGAAGAGATGTTGCCTAGGAAACAATCAGACAAGAGAGGCAGGAGCTCCCAGAGGCTTAATGTTCAGAGAAAGAAATTAAGGAAGGATTTGTCCTAAAAATTAGTTTATCTTGTATGTTTTCTATCTAGTTTACTGTGCAGTGGGGTTGGTGGGCTGCAGTGGTGGAATGCTACCGGTTTGGACTGGTTCAACTGAACCGGTAGCTTTAAAAAAAGCCTCTGATGATCTGAAAGTAGAAAGAAGACATAAATGCAGGATCAGCTCTCCCACCTGCCCCCGAGTGTTTCTCTTCTTTATCCTCTCAGCTGATTGGCACTGAAGGCCTCAGCTGATGTGGGGAAATCTGTGCACCCATTAGGTGCACTTGCACATGCACGCGATCACTGAACTGGTAGTGGAACGGGTAGGATCCCACAGCTGCTGATACAAATATAGTAAGTAGTAAAGTTGAGTTTATTAGGTTTATAATAAATGGGTTTATTAGATTTTATTATAACCCTCACTTGGGTAGTGGTTAGATTGCCACCTTTTGATCACGGTTGTTGTTATTTTGTCATGTTGTAGTCAGTCTGTGCAATTTTCTTGTGGCAGCTTACTAGAGCTACTGTTTTTTCACCTTATTTGCAGAGACAGCATTTTTTCTCTGTTGTTTTCTTCTCAATTCTTGTTTTGTAAGCATTTGTTTCTTAAGGGTTGATATTGTACATTTAGAATTAGCCCTTCTGTCTCTTGGATTATCAGTAATCTTGTACCTACTGGTCATTGTTGCCTAGTTAGCAACTAAGTCTTGTAGCTGAGCCTTGTTGTCCTTTTGTTACCAGATATTCAAGAATGCCAATACTTAGTACGATCCTTGTTGATTAGGATGATGATCAATCCAATATGGTTTCTACAAATTACATCTCACCACATTGCTTATGGGAGAGACACTATTTGCTTGGCTCCTCCTCTGATGAGACCAGACCAATAAGGTTGAACCTCTGGCTTAGCTCTTATCTTCCTCAGAGCATACAAGTCCCACAATCAAATTAAGATAGTGCCTCATTAGGGTTATTAATATTATCTATATCATTTTCATTACCATTATCATTACTAATTTTACATATGTAGCCTAGCCAGCCAGATCTACAGTCTGAAATTCCAAGAATAAATACACAATTTTAACAGCATCTCTGTTGTATAAAATTCAAGTAATTAAAAAGTGCATTACGTTAATTAAAAAGTATCTCATCAATGATATGGAAGTATAGTGAACTGTACATCATGGTTTCGGTTCGATCTAAGTATAGTATATAAAATTATATATTGCAATGAATGAACCTATCAATGAATACTTCAGCTTCAACCAAAACAATACAAGAGCACAAAATAGATACAAACTAAAGATAAACCACACCAAACTTGATTGCAGGAAATACGACTTCAGCAACAGAGTAGTCAATGTCTGGAATACTCTACCTGACTCTGTGGTTTCTTCCTCAAACCCCAACATTAGACTGTCATTGACTTCACTGCTTTCCTAAGAGGTCTGTAGAGAGCATGCATAAGTGCACCAAAATGTGCCTACCGTCCCTGTCCTATTGTTTCTTTTTTTTTCTTATTCATATCAATTTCATGTATTTATGACCATGTTTATACTTATACCTGTTATCTAATAATTGTTTGACAAAATAAATAAATAAAAATAAATAAATCTATTCATCTACTATCCATATATTTATCTTGAAAGTTATTGCAAGAAGTTACTCAGCACAGACTTCACAAGAGCATATTTCCTGATGTTCCCAAAATAAAGAAAGGAGCATGACTGATCTTTTATTTCCCATGCTGGATATTCTGGGTTTAATCGCTGCTGTGTTCAGTTTCAATAACTGATACTTAGTATAGAGAATATTGAACTAACTGATTTAATATGTTTGCTTCCTATGTTCATACTCTTTATTTCCCTAAAAGTCTATAATGTGAGAAAGTTTATGAAAAAGAGATACTGAATAAAAATTCTAATTAAATCTTAAGATTGATGGTTTGTGTTTTTATTATGGAATGTAACATTTAACTGAAAAATACACATACAATAAAAATGCAATAGCACATGCTATAAGCATAAATTGCAATAATCTCTTGATTCTCAGGTTTCATTTTTAAAAATAGCTAATCTCTTTCACTGATACTGGGAATGGTGTACAAGGCAGCCAGATTAAAGAATCAAACAAATGATGAATAGATATTTTAAACCTCTTTCTCTTAAAATATAATGGCACAACCATAAATGATCAAATTTATCTAAGTGTTGTATTTACACATAATCTTTCATCATAATCTTTGTCCACAGATTCTCTTTTTGTTGTATTAATTAGGTTTCTATGTCATCTATCATACCAAAAATAAATTAGCATACTTATATCACAGTTTATAATCACAAGAACCTTATTAAGTAAAACTAGTGGATAAATTAAAGTCACCCTGAAACTTACATGAGGATGGAATGTAACCTTAAGATGCAGGACAGAATCACAGAGACAGAGCTCATTAACATTTCTTTCAATGTCCCCCGTGGAATGATAGATAGATGATAGATGATAGATAGATAGATAGATAGATAGATAGATAGATAGATAGATAGATAATCTATCTATCTCTATATCTATCTATCTATCGAGAGAGACAGCAGGTGCATATACAGACAGATACACACATACCTACTATATTTATTTAAAATGTGTATATTTATCATTTATAAATATTATCTATCTATCTATCTATCTATCTATCTATCTATCTATCTATCTACACATTCATTCATACATATTCCCCAGAAGTTAACAATTTATCAATTTCTTCATTTTTTACACACTGTTGATAACATTATTTTAAATTAATAAAATCTAAGAGCACATAAATCAGGGTCTTATACATACTTATATAAGAGAGAGAGAGAAAGAGAGAGGGAGGGAGGGAGGGAGGAAAAAGAAAAAAATATATTCAGGAACAGAATCAATTTTTATTTTAGAGCTCCAGATTTATTGAAAAGTTTATTTTTGCTAATTCCTAAATGTTCCAGTCCCTAATTTAAAATATTGCTTTCTTGACTGCTTACTGAATTGCTGTGATGTCTGCTTGGGTTACCATTTAATTAAAATGAATCTATTGATCCAGAATCTAATTAATTCCCTGCTTGGCTAATTAACTGGTTAACTAATTGTCTGACTGATATATTCTTATTGCCTATTAAATTACTTATCCAGGTTTCTTCTTACTTAATTTAGTAGTTACCTTATTGGTCTATTGAATCTCTTGCTGATCATTTGGTTTATGTGTTATTGAATTGATTTTCCACAAACCTAATTGGTTAACTTTGTATGGGTTTATTCCACTGCCTAACCCTAATTCAGCCATTATGCACACTAAGAGGTACAAATTCTACATACATTTGGCATTTCCCATTAATTACATAACCATTGCCTTTTTGTCTTCATTTGCTTACTCATCTAACCTATTGTCTATGTAAATATGTGTTTTACCTAGCAATGCCTAAAAAAGGAATAATTATTCTTTCAAACTATTAAAATTTCCATCAGCCTTAATTAAAAAAAACCTATGAAATCTACTATCAAACAAATGAAGATTACTAAACTCCATATTTATTGTATTGAGCATGGCAATTAAATGAAAAGTGTAGTCTGTTCTTGAATCAAGCATACATAACAGAATATATGCCTGCTTCTGGTTTCGCATGTGATTTATTTCTATTGAATTTTTATACAAAGACAATAAGAAGAGGTAGATGTGTGGTTTAGAAAGGTGAAAAATTGGTAAATTTAAAAAACAAACATGAAAAGAATGGGGAAAGGGGGAATATATTATAATATATACAGAAACAACTCAGTTTTAAACTACAACATTAAACCTTGTCTACCAAGACAAAATAATAAAATATTAATAATTTGCAAATAAGTGTTAGAAGTTTAAAATTTTTGGCCTGTTTCACCAGTAATATTGTTGCAATATATTTACCAGTATTGAACTAAGTGGGATAATATATGTGTGTGTGTTTGTATCTTTCTGTTAATGCACATTTTAAAATGTCTTGTTTGGTTTTTATTTTTCCCCTATAAAAAACCATTTTTTTGTTTTACATTTTAACTTTCTTTGAATAAGAATAAAATTCTTGTATTAAAAAAGAAAAATATTGTTCAGTCTTTACGTCAATCAATATTCAGTCAAATAGAGAAAATACATATAATGAAACCACAGTGGTACTCTTTTTCAATTCCAGAATAATGGCTTTTTTTGCTGTACCCATACTCAGTAAATTATATAATTCATCATATAATGATGATCACAGGTGTTTGTCATATACAATCACTTTCACATCTTTAAACTCTAGCATTATTTTCAAAATCATATTACACATGTATGTACATTAAACTGAAACATGATAATAATGGGACAAGACCATATGGTATGCATATGTGCCTCACCATCATGTTATACTTTCATCACATTGAAGCTGATAATCTCAATCCTTTAAAAAATCTCTGGGGCAACCAATAAACATAAAAGATTATCTTTTTCTAAATTAATATCTTCTTAAGATCATAGACTTAAGGTTATCTTAAGTATAACTGTTATTATTTAAAGGTATTAACTGATATGTTACTATGGTATGCTCCACATTTAAGTTCTTGTTAACAGATAATATCTGTAGTGAATTATCCATAGTTATGTTTTAAGATTAATGGCAATAGAAATATTTTCAATAAATATATGCCTCAGCAATTTATTTTATTTTTAAAAGTACTGAACTGATAGTAATCCAAATAACTCTGGAATAGCATCAAAACAAATAATTCTGAAATAGCATCTCCTTTTCCAGTTATTATTCAATATCATTAATTGATGATGTGCCACAAATTCTTAATATTAGTTAATTAAAGTTATTACATTTTTAGCAGATTTAAATTTCTATTAATACAAGTTTTATTAAGCAATTCCTTTAACTAAAGGAATTTTCTCATATCTTTCTACATCATTCCTATTAAAAATAAAACAGAAATATTAAAAATAAAAATAAATAAGCAACAAATATACCCAGCGTTTGAGTTGCTTGATTTAAGTAAGTGAGTAAGTAATTTTATTTTGGAAGAACATATCTTTTTCATTATATGCTATAACATGTAAAGACAAACAAGCAAACAAAAAAATCCTGCTATACATAGAAACCAATGTATTATCAATTAACTGATTTATACATTTTTTTTAATGTAAAGAAAAAAAATTATAAAGGTCCCATATAAAAATAAATAAAATACAAGCAAAAGAATGGAAAGGGAGGATTGAAAGCAATAAAAAGAAAAACAATCCAAAAAAAAAAAAAAATTAAAAACTAAACAAAACCTGAATCTTCCAGGTGAAATGTACCAAAATACAGAAGAGGACTTCCCCCTATAAGCAATGATAACCCATCTCCAATACAAATATATTGTATATATCAGTAAGTTACTTTTTTTCTTGGAATGATCTCAAATAAATTTCTTTGCAGCCTCTGTATCACTTACCAATATCCTGGGGTAAACAAAAATTATTACTAAAAAAAAGGAGGGAAACGAAAAAAAATATTTTCTTTTTCAACAAGTTGTCAACCTAGTTTATTGAATAGCTTCCATTCCCGAAGATGGCAATTTGTCAAAATCATTACCTTATTACATTCCATTATAAACATTCTACTTGCTAAGATACATTTGCTGAATGGAAATGAAAATTAATCCATAAACACATTTGATTTCAAATGTATAGCCTGGCTTTTGTTAGAGAGAAATTATGTGTAAAATTCTCTACAAGGATGTTTAGGTACTGCAATTGTACAGCATTAAATATATATGTCAAAACTGAACATTATTTTTATAAGGAAATCCTGTTAATGGATCTCTTATCTCTTATTTACTTTTCACATGCATGGTATATTGTTTATTAAGATTTTCAAGCAAATTGAAAATACTAATAAAGGTTTCAGGTGCAGATTTTAATCTGCATAAAGTCAATCATTCATGAACCCTGGTGGCACAGTGGTTAGAATGCAACATTTCAGGCAAACTGCCCTCAGTCTGGAGTTCAATCCTGACAGGGCTTGAGTTTGACTCATTCTTCTATGGTCTGTAAAATGAGGACCCAGATTCTTGGGAACAATATGTTGACACTATAAACTGTCCAGACAGTGCACTATGGTATGATATATAAATCTAAGTGCTATCACTCTTGATATTACTATCATTCAAACAGGTTATAAATCTTGAAAAGACCGATTATAGTGCTAAGGCCTCTTACAAGAGTGAGAAAGCCCATATAATTTTACTTGTTACTTTCTTTTTCTCTGTTATTTACTCTTGTCCTGAAGTTTGATTAGTCCATCCAACAAAGCATCCTTCCTCAAAGGAAGAGAGAATCTAGTTTTTTCTATGATCTAGATTTTGGACCTATAATTAATAATGTGAAAAAGACACAAGGCAATAAACAAAGACAGCTAGAGGCAGCTGGAGTTTTCCAGTTTCCATTTAAACATTAAATCAGTCAAAAGATTGGTAGATAGCCCTTAACTTGGGAAAGAATCAAGCTTGTAAAACAATCTGTCACCATACTAGCTGTTTCATAATATAAAGGCTGCCAACAAGAAGATGTTTGAAAACAGGACAAGACAGAATATGCAAATGGTTTAAGAATGCAAATATATATCTAATAGTACCTAAAGTAAATAAAATGTATTGTTGGAAGAAATATCCAGGTCCAGTTCCAAACCAGGAGAAAGGCACTGGAAATAAAATGGAGACTGGAGGCTGATTAGAAAGAAAGGTTTCCTTTATTGATGAACCAGAACCACCAACCACATGTGACTCTGGAACAGCAGACAAAATAGAGTGGAGAATGGGTGGGTTTTTATATCTTCTGGATTCCTATGGGGTAATGTAGGGGTCATAGCTGGCTCTATAGGCAAAGGAGAAAATGGAAATCCTAGGTGTTTGTCTGAGCTAATTTTGTCAACCTTTTGTTTGTTGCTTATCTGAGTTTCTATCTTGACCCAGTCTTTCTGAATGGATTACTAAATCTGCATTTCTAAAAGCTGGCATCCTCAGTTTCTGCTTGGGCCAAGGAAATTGGGGCTGGTTTCTGCCTCCCTTAAGATTTTTCCCATTTCTCTTTTAGGGGAAATATTATATCCTGCCTTTTAAATATTTCCCAAAACATTTCATTCTTTTAGGAGGAGGGACTTCCTACAGTGTGTGTGTGTGTGTGTGTGTGTGTGTGTGTGTGTGTGTGTGTGTATTTTCCCATGTCATTATAGTTGTGCTTTTAAAGTTGTAGCAACGTTTCGGCAGAATCTCATCTGCCATCATCAGGCTTCTGTATTGTGTTCATCTGTGAGTCAGACTTTTACAGTTGTTTCAGTTTTAAATTTGGGGCTAGCCTACTGCTGTGCCAGAATGGTTTTTTCTTCATCCTGATTGGTTGGGAGTCTTGGTCTGTGTTTATTGGTCTTGGAGTTTGTTGTGTTCTGCTTGATTGGTGTTTCTAATATCTTCTGTCTGTTTTGTGGCTTTTTGTGTGTCTTGATTGGCTGGCAACATTGTGTTCCTGTATTGCAGGCTTTTAGTGCAGCGTGGGAAAATACCCAAACAAAGCTGAATACCATACATGTAAGTACCCGCGAAAACTTAAGAAAACAAATATTAGACCTCTACAGGGAGGAAATAAACAGCTAGACCAAAACCTATGAGACGTGGGAAAATACCCGAACAAAGCTGAATACAATATATATATATATATATAAAATACCCAGAGCCTTTAAGGAAAAAAAAACATGACTGAAACATGGCTGCACATAGCCAAACATGTCTAGTATGTTTCCTTGATGTTGCCTTCATTTTGTGTTTCCACCCCAAGAAAGAGTGCTCCTTAGTTATGAGTGTATAGTTTGATTTCCTCTATTATTTTGGCATCTTTAAGGGGCAGATTCAAGGTATATAAAATATTTGAAATTTTATTACCCATGACCTTGTAAGAAAGTCATGTGACTAACAGTCACTGGGAATAAAGGTAATAAAGGCAGAATAGGCATTGGTAATGAGGGTAGCTAATTTCATGCCAGTGTAATTTCTGCTAGGTGGACAACATCTTAACTCAATAGTGGGGTAAAATTTCCATTTAGGTTTTAATCTCATCACAAAATTACCTTTCTCTTTCCTGCACAGCAAGAGTTGCCTTAATGTTCACCTGTATTTTCCTTTTTTTGATATGTGAATGGAAGCACTTGCAGAATTCAGTAAATAATCACATCTCTGTATACTTTTGCAAATGTCACAGATTTTTCTTAAATAAGAAAGAGAAGGAAGATTAAAAAATGCATAAGAGGCTTGAGCACTTCCAAGTGTTAAACATCAGTAGCCAAAAATCCAATTTATCACATGAATCCCTGGGAAAGCTTTGTTTGCATATTAATTGTACCAATCTTCTTAATTCTTGGAGTTAATGCAGTAAAGTATTAGCTGTAGGTATTTATGTAGTGTATTTCAGCATGACTTGGAGTAATTATGTTGAGTGTGATTATTTAAAAGTTTAGTTAATTTTAATAGCAGTATCTTAATTGGTCAGAATGACCTTTTGCATGATTCATATTGGCCACGGCCTTTGTCTTAGGTCATATTCTGGAATCAAAATGCAATATTACCTCAGTTGAAACCAATCCTATGAAAAAAAACTTGCTACTTATATTATTCCATATTTTTAATCTGTCCCAATCTCTATGGTATAACATGACATGGTTTAAAATATTATGGAGATTTCATACAAATTAAACAGAAACAATAAGTTTATGCAGGAGTGTTTGTGGGTGTATGCCTCAATGGAAATTAAAATAACAAAACAGAAACAATGTAATACAGCAGTTATAAACTTTTAAAAGCTAAATGTTCTTATATGGGTGCAAAATATTTCCTAATAATTCACAGATCTCTTCATCCAAATACAACTAATATTGTTTGATTTCCAGGAAAATAGATTTGGCAATCTCCTTATGCTTATTCAGCACAGATAATTTGTTTTCTGTCTCTTGAGCAAAAAGTAGTGATAAACTGAAGAACCACCCAGAAATATGTAAGCACTACAGTATTAACAAAAACAAGCGGTCAAATGTAATTGCTTCTGGTGCCATAAATTTGGTCCCTAGAGTTAGTTGGACTAAAATATTGAAAAAAAGCAATCTGACACTGAGCAATAAGATTGTTGAGGTTCCTCATAAAATATGTTAGTCTACACAGGTTTAACTTTCTCAAAGACATTTTCCTTGCAGTTCAGAGTTCCTAGCAAGCCCATTCAAAGGAGCAGTTTTATTTTTCTGAGAGGAACTACAACAAAGAAAAACCAATTGGCCTTTTACTGTTTTTTTTCCCCAGTTGTAATCTGTTTGTTTAATAGGTTTTCTTTATTAGAAAGGGAATAAGCAATGAGAAGGGACATTTATTGCAGCATAGTTTAGATGAGGCCATTGACTTGCTTTATTTTTGGATCATTAAGTTTATTATTATTGTTATCCGTTTCTGTATTAACTTTAAGTAGGCACAGCTCTCTATTCTGAACCTTTACTTTTATTCAATAACTTGCACTGAGTAGAGTTTCATGCCATGTAACCAAGACATATAGGCTATAAGTTTCATTCAGGTAACAACAGAGCAAACCTATTGACATTGTAAGCACATTTCAAAAGATGTCACCAGAAAATTGTTGTTCAGCAATATTTTCTAAAGAATTAATAATCTTGTTATCTTCTGTAGAGTTATTGTTGATTCCTGTAACTATATAGATAAAGGCTCTCTGAACAGTCCCTGTATGGATGCTTATCCATAGGAATATTTTATCAATGCTATTTGTAATTATTTGAAGTATACAGATCATTTCCAGAATCATGGAAAATGGTATGATTAGAAAATCAAAATTAAAACTGATATGTAGAGACAATTCAATTTTGATACAAAGATTCTAGGATTACCTAATGTTTCTCTCATATTTCATACATAAGAACTAAATTCACCTATTATTATTTGGAATAGATTTTTAAAAGGTAACATATTGAATTCTAGATTGAAATAGCCATGACAAAAGAATATTATTTTGTACTGAAAGACTTCATATAATGATTCTGATCTGATAAATCATCTCTCTCTCTCTCTCTCTCTCTCTCTCTCTCTCTGTGTGTGTGTGTGTGTGTGTGTGTGTTTGCATATGTATGCATACATGCATATATGCATACAAACATATTCTGTATTCTTTCACACCTTTGATATGATGGCTTCTAATGAACAAAATTGTTTCCTAGTATGATTTGATTGCTTATTGTACCCTATGACTTAAGTGTTGTGCCTTATGATTCTTGACGAATGTACCTTTTCCCTTGTGTACACTTAAAGCATATACACCAAGACAAATTCCTTGTGTGTCCAATCACTCTTGGCCAACAAAGAATTCTATTCTATTCTATTCTATTCTATTCTATTCTATTCTATTCTATTCTATTCTATTCTATTCTATTCTATGAACAAAATGAATTAATATTTATAGGATTCTCCTAAATCAAATTTTTGAAAGAGCTACAAAATATTACAGTTACTATTGTATAGGGAAATATATGTAACATCTCATTCTTTGTATTATTTATAACAGATAATAGTAAAATATACTTGAATGGAATTTTATGCTGCCTTTTTATGAAGTCTAGCGTACATAATGATAGTCATGAAGTATGGTATCAAGGTTTTTCTGGAATTTATAAGTATCACCTGAGTTTTTAATTAAATGTGGATGCTGAAATTTAGATTACATCTACAGATACAGTATATCAAACAAAGATTGAAATACACTACCATAAATTATCTATCCTGTTCAATTTGTTCCATAAATAGGCAAACATTAAGATCATATCAGGCTGCTAATTGATATATTAGAAATGATAAACTACATTAGGAGTTATGTTCTTAAATGTTGACAAGGCTTTTGATATGATACAGATTAAAGTTTTGAAACACATTTTGGTAAAATATGGAATTCTTCCTTTAAAAAAACCTGATTAAATGTGCTCTTATCAAAGTGAATGTTACAGTGATTAGAAAAAGAACTATTTCTTTACCTATTAATATATCTTGTGGAGTTTAACCTT
The DNA here is from genome assembly GCF_049901735.1 of Notechis scutatus. Taxonomy (NCBI): domain Eukaryota; kingdom Metazoa; phylum Chordata; class Lepidosauria; order Squamata; family Elapidae; genus Notechis; species Notechis scutatus. The sequence goes on along the minus strand of NC_142013.1, from coordinate 48,924,237 downwards.
AACATTAAATAATGTTTTTATAAAGTTCTTTATAGGAAAAGGAATTTCCTGAGCTCTAAAATCAATCAGTGTGAAGCTCTGAGATCAGAAGGTGTAGAGACCTTGGAAGAACCGCAATGACCAACATGAATACATTTGGAAGAGTGAAGATATAAGACTGCCAGCCAAATCCAGATTAGTCAATGCAACATTTTTTCCAATTGCTGATTATGACTGTAAAACTTGGACTGGAGGATGGCAGTCCACATTTAAATTTTCTAAAAACCAATTTTTGACTTTTTAACTTGAACACGCTGACATAGTAGCTTCTGAAGTCCCAAATTACTTTTTTTATTATAAAATGTTTTATAACATTCTAAACAGCCTGGTTCTGTCCTTCTCATGAGCACTTTATTCTCAGATACTAGAGAAACTAGATAAGCAATGTTTGTGGAGGGACTTCAATTTTCTCTAGATATGTTCTGAATATATATTAAAAGCTGGATTGAAAAAGAGGTAAGCATGGTTTTAAAATTTGAGGAAGAAATATCAACCCACACTATGCTGATAACACTAATCTAATGGCCAATGATGCAAAAGACATTCATGGTCTAGTAATAAAAGTCAAGAAATATAATGAAAAATGGACTAAAATTAAATATAAAAAGACCAAACTTATGACCATGAGTACAACTACCAGCTTTAGAATTGCTAATGAAGATATTGTAGTAGTAGATAGCTTTTGCCTTTTAGGATCAACATCAACAGTAAAGAAACAAGAAGTCAAGAAATATGCTGCAGGCTAACACTTGGTAGAGAAGCTATGAAGACTTTGGAAAAGATATTCAAATGTTGTCTATATCTATAATACAAAGATTTAAAAAGTGCAAGTAGTGGTATTCCCTGTAATCCTATATGTCAGCAAAAGTTGGACTTTCAAGAAGCAGAATAGGAAGAAACTTTTGAATTTGGTGTTGGAGTTTGTGTTGGAGAGAATACTATGGACAGCCAAGAGAACAAACAAACAGATGTTTGATTAGCTAGTTTGATAACATTATGCAAAATGACCAGACTCAAATTATCGCAGTTTAGTAAGTTTGAAAAGACTTGGCTTTCTAGAAAAGAATCTAAGGCTGGAACAGGTGGAGGGAATTTTTAAAAATATTTTTAGTCATTTTGTATCCATAATTGTTGTGTGTACCTCTGTTTTTCTATGACCTTGTCAGACATGAACAAATCACATTATTTTCATAGACTATTTTCATTGATTAAATCAGCTAATTTCTCAAGAAGATATGATTATCCTTGATTACAACAAATCATTAGGCTATATCTCTGGATTTGGAATTTTTACTAAGACTGAGTATAAGGGATAAACCATAGAATTTAAAGATTTACCTTAAAGTTCTGCTTATTCCTGCTGCTGCCTCTGCTACAACAACAACAAAGACATTTGAAGTGAACTCATTAATTTAAAGACTCTGCAGAAAGCTGTACAAAATGCCACCATGTAATAATCAATACCAACAAGACAATTTGTCTTTTGCATCATTTGGTGAAGTATTGTGTGTTCTCAAGGTGGACATCAAGATAACAGGGTCTAAAATAAAGCAGGACTCTTACTGTAATTGGCATGTTGAATGGGATGTGGAGAAGCTCACAAACCTATTTTAAAAAGCTTTCCCCACATTTCATTTCAGTGATCGATTCCCTTTTGACTATTACTGGAGAAAAGATGCTTAATAATATGCACACTTCAATAGAGTCATTATAAGTAAATGTCCTGTGTCTTTGTTTTTGTTTTGTTTTTGCTTTTTTGCTAGAGTGCACGGTAAATAATCAGGTATATGCTAGTCAGAAAAGATGAAAACAGGCTATTTGTTAAACAGCTTTTGAATTGGCGCTGCCCATTAAATGTATATATGTTTCTTTTCAAGTGTTCATTTTAAAAGAATTGAGTGCTTCTGTTATGCATAAAAACAGTAATAAAAAATAGCATGGCTACTCAACAGCTGGTGACCGTCTTTACTGGCAATGGATCCACTGCAATTTGTTTGCTGATATTTGCCATCAAAGCAAAGCGGTTTCAGAAATGCTTCCTTCATCTGACTTTGGTGAGCATTAGGAATGCACTACTGGACAAAATGCAACAAATTAAACTATGTCCTTGACATATATAGACTCAATGTCTCCAATGTGCAGCATATTAATTTGATCATTTGTATTCAGCAATATTTCCAGCTCATATTTCCATAGTTGTAGAACTTTTAAAACTGAAGAAATGATTTTTTTTTAAATATAGGAGATTTTTTTTTTATGAATATAGGAAATACAGTCTATCAAATGCCAAACAACTACTTCCTCTGAATTTAGGAAGAATTATAAAACCTTCCTGGTTAAGAAGATGTGCAAATTGCTGCAAGAAGATAGTCATATTCCTTTTGAAATAGTTAAGGGAAAAAAGGGTTGAACTATTAATCACTTCAGGAATAAGCAGCAACATGTTTGTAGGCACTATGGCAACTGCAATATCCATAGCTAATATTCACTAACCACTAAAAACATTTTTAATATATGGCACAACATTTCAGAATGTTTTGTGATAGTGTGTGAGATTTGAGATACTGTACTGTCAATCTTATGATTGTGTACATAATTGTGAAAATTTGTATTTTTTTATCAACTGAGAAAAGTTGACTACACCTTTATTACATGAAATAGGCAGCATATAATTCAATTTGGATTTTTTTAAAGTTAAAGCAAATGTATGAGGAGTTCAAGACTGAGACCCTAATACCGAGCTATTAATTGTTTTACTATGTCCTCTATCTGTGTCCTTGAAATAGCAACAGTATAAATTTATTCATCATCATCAATGATAACAAAGACAACGACAACAAGCCTTTGGGGAAATTTGAAAGGGGGGTAACATACCAGAGAAGGCATGGATTAAACAGGCATACAAATTGTAGGCCCAGTGTGTGTTCTGTAAGCAAAACCTGTAGTTTAAATCTAGGGGTAACATAACATGTTTATAAACTGTTTCTGAAGAACAATCAATGTAGTTTTATGGCTGGTTTTGCATGCTGTCATCTGGTTCTTGAGATGGGAGTTAAAAATTCCAGCATAAATCGTATTGCACCAATTAATGAGCCTTATTCTGTCTGTAGAATGAAGCTGGCAAGTAGTGCTATTTTTATCATTTTAATGTAGGACAAGTTAAGGATAGTGACTAATGGATTTCTCTGATTTAACTAACTCTTCCTACTTTCATCAACCTGTGAGTGGAAAATATAACCTGTAACTGCATTCCATAATATGGAAAATACAATCACTTTGACTATTCCTGAGCACTCCTTCTGTCCATTGGCTGTCAAAGAACATAAGTATTGTAAAGTGCTGTGGGGCAGAATGGGACAACTTATCATATTATATTATAACTGCTGCTTTTAAATGTGAGATCAGCTTGCAATAAAGCTAGCCTTATTGCCGATTTGATCCTCAAGGAGAAGGCTGATCTGGCTTGTATAACTGAAACTTGGCTGAGCCCAGAGGGAGGCGTTCCTCTTGCAGAAATGTGCCCAGTGGGTTATCGAGCATGGCACCAGTCTAGACCTCAGGGCAGGGGAGGAGGTGTGGCTGTTGTTATCAGAGAATATCTAGTAGCCTCCGGAGGCACTGTTCAACAAGTCCCTGACTGTGAGACCCTTTTTCTTAGATTGGGCTCAAGGGATCAGGTGGAATTGCTGCTGCTATATCAGCCTCCCTGCTGCATGGCAGCTTCCCTATCTGGGCTCCTGGACCTCACTGCAGGACTGGCAGTGGAATTCCCCAGGCTTATAGTTCTGGGCGATTTCAACCTGCCTTCTCGGGGTCAGAGGTAGCCCTAGATTTTATAGAAAACTTCCATGGGCCTGTCCCAGATTATCCAGAACCTGACTAGTGGTCACACTCCCAATTTGGTGTTCTTGTCGAAGCAGTGTCTATGTGACCTGGAATTGGTAGACCTCTTCTTGGTCCCCTTGACATGGTCAGATCACAGTCTGGTGGCAATGAGTTTCTCAAAAGCTTCAACCCCTGCAGGGAGGCAGGACCTATTATATTGGTCTGCCCCCATCGACTAATGGACCCAGACAGGTTCCAGAAGGAGCTTGGGGTTATAACTACAGATCTATTATACAGCCCAGCCTGATTCTTAGTCACTGTTTGAAATAGGAAGGTGACTGAGGCTCTGGATAGGATTGCACCCTTGTGACCTCTCCTCACCCATAGACCTCTCTGTGCCCATGGTACACAGAGGAACTGAGAGGGATGAAATGCATGAGGAGACGTCTAGAGCGCCACTGGCAGAAGACAGGAGATGAACTTGATCGAACATGGGTAAGAGCTGCTAATAAGGCCTACCTTGTGGCGATTCGTGAGGTGAAGTGTAAATACTTCTCCACACTAATTGCATCTGCAGATAATCACCCAGCGACCCTCTTTAAGGTGAGCCATCTCCTCTTAGGGAAGGAGGAGATTGAGGTCCACCTGAAGGGGTGCGCTGAGGAATTTGCGGATTTTCTGGAAGACAAAATCTCTCGACTTCGTTCCCAGTTAGATACTGGCATGGTTGCTGATCTGATGGAAGCCTCTGAGGCAGGTTCTTGCCCTGTTAACTGGGAATGGTTTGACCCTATTGCTCTTGAGGAAGTGGACAGGATCCTAGGGAGTATGTGCGTGAGCACCTGTATTTTAGATCCATGTCCTTCCTGGCTTGTGAAAGCTTCCCAAGAGGTGACAGGTGGGTGGACTCTGGCATTGATTAATGCTTCTCTACAGGAGGGGATGGTGCCTCAGCACTTTAAGGAGGCTGTGGTCTGCCCTCTTAAGAAGCCATCACTGGACTCCACCTGGTTGGATAATTTCCAACCTGTCTCCAAGCTTCCCTTTTTGGGGAAGGTTGTTGAGAAGGTGGTCATGCATCAGCTCCAGAGGTTTCTGGATGAAACGGATTATCTCGACCCCTACCAGTCAGGATTCAGGCCTGGTTTTGGACAGAAACAGCATTGGTTACACTTTTGGATGATCTCTGGCGGGAGCGGGATGGGGGTAGTGCATCCATCCTTGCTCTACTTGACCTCTTGGCGGCTTTTAATAACATTGACCATGGGATTCTCCTGGGACGGCTTCAGGGGATGGGAGTGGAGGGCCTTGTGCTGTCTTGGTTCACTTCCTTCCTCTGCGGCCGTTCTCAGTCGGTGCTGATAGAAGGGGACAGATCCAACTCTTGCCCACTGCTTTACGAGGTTCTGCAGGGCTTGGTACTCTCTCCGCTCCTGTTCAACATTTATATGAAACCGCTGGGTGAGATCATCCATCACCAGGGACTGAGGTATCACCAAGATGCTGATGATACTTAGCTGTATGTCTCGGCCCATGGTGAGTTAAGTGTTGCTGTGTCCTGCCTCTCGCAATGCCTGGAGGCTGTTAGGAACTGGTGGGGAGCAACAGGTTGAAACTAAACCCATGCAAGACTGAGTGGCTCTGGGTGTGGGGTTCGTTGGTTCAGGGAGAATTACCACCTTTAGTCTTGGATGGGGTGGCACTACCCCAAACAGACCCCATGCATAATCTGGGGGTTCTCCTGGACTCACAACTCCTGTTTGAAGAGCAGGTGGTGGTCGTGGCCAGGAGGGCCTTTGCGCAACTGCGAGTTGTTCACCAGTTATGCCCTTTCCTGGATCAGTGGTCCCTACTCACAGTCACTCATGCCCTGGTCACTTCCCGTCTTGATTATTGCAACACGCTCTAGATGGGGCTGCCCTTGAAGAGCATCTGGAAGCTCCAGTTGGTGCAAAATGCAGCTTCCCGCATGGTTTTATGCAGACCATGGTGTGCGCATGTATCACTTCTCCTGCAGGAGCTGCATTGGCTGCCAATTTGATTCCGGGTGCAATTCAAGGTGCTGGTTGTCACCTTTAAAGGCCTTCATGGTTTGGATCTGGGTTATCTGAGGAAACATCTCTTGCCAGTGACATCTACCTGACCTGACTAGAGTGAGGAGGCAGGGAATGCTGCAGGTCCCACCCTTGAGGGAGATACACCTGGTGGGACCTAGAAGAAAGGCCTTCTCTGTGATGGCTCCATCTGTCTGGAACATCATTCCCCCAGAGATTAGAATGATCCCCTCATTAATACTAATCCATCTACTAATCTGAAAGGCACATGACCTGGTTTTGCCAGTGGGCCTGGGGAACCCAGAGAGGGATGGAACCCATCAAATGGCTAGTGTGACCCGCTATCGTCGGGGTGGGGGGTGGGAGTTTGTTTTTGTTTTTGTTTTGTTTTGTTTTTTGTTTTCCAAAATTTTGTTCTATTGTACTTTACTAATTTATTTGATACTTTTTGTTAGTTCTTATTGTTTTTATTTTTATTTTTTGTTTTAAATATGATTTTACGTTGTATAAGCCACCTTGAGTCACCATGGGTGAATAGGCGGAAATATAAATCAAATAAATAAATAAAATTTTCACTCCTTCCATTTCCACTGCTGCCACCATCACTGAGTTGCAACAGCCACTCCGGCAACTGAGCCAAGCTATGGTCCACTTGGAGTTCAGGCTGTTTGGCAGAGGCAATGGTGGGCAGGGCAGGCAATGGAGAGGCAGCACAGGTTGGCAAAGTCCCATTTTCACACACCTCACTGTCATTGCTGAGTTCCCATAGCTCCTAGAGCTCCCAGAGGTCAGTGTGGCAGTGTATGAAAATGGGACACACCAGGCCACTGCAGTCTTCCCACCACCTTCCCTGTCCATGTCACCACTGCCAAATGGCCCAAATGCTGAATGGCTCTCCCCCCAGCTACCCACACTGAGTTATCACCATGGCGAATTGGCTGTGTTGGTTTATCCTATGATGACTTGGCAACATTGAGCTTGCAGAGACGACTTCATGGTAGCGAGTTGGTGGTGATGAGCTGGCTGCACCAAGGTAACTGCGCCACTCTGATCCTGCCAAATTGTCCTAGACCTTCTGTGGTGAATACTTCCCCTTATTTCAGCCCATGCCCCTTTGTCATGCTTGGTCAATGTCAGGAGTAGCTAGGAAGTACAAAAGAATTCTGCAAGGAATGAATGCTGGCTGTGGTAGACAAAATAGTACTGCTGCCCCTACCCCTCAAATAAAACAAACAGTCAAAGGTGTGGTCATATAAAATCCCTTGTTGACTGAACCATTGACTTGTGACAGAAACAACAACACACAGCTGCCAAAATCCACTTTTTAAAGTCTATAAACAGACTTGTGATTTCAAATATTTCTACCTAGTTTGTTTCAGTTTAAAGAATTATATAATGTCAAAAAATTATCAGGTTGCTTATTCATTTATTCATTCATTCTGGCAAGCCTGTTCTTCCAAAAGAAGGGAATATATATACTTCAGAGTTGAATTGCAAAGTCCGAGGGACTCTGTGAGATATGTTGAGCTAGGGACAGCACATATATAGGCATAAACCACAACCAATAAAAGTAGATTGTTGCAACTGATTTCCTAGTGCAGAGATGAACACCAAATTGGGTTAGGTTGCCCCTGAGAACTGACATTATCCCCATGTTGTTGTTGTTTTTCCAAAGTGAGATCATGTTAGATTAGACTGTCTAAGCTCTTAGGCCATCAGTGGGATATCTTATAAGAGTTCTACTAGGAAAGCATTTGTCATCAATAATTCATTGACTTTCTTTATGATGCATCTTATACCAGGAAATAAAGTACTATCAGAGTTGAAATAAGATCCATCTTTCTTACATTTCCAGAGTTTATAATATATGTCTTTCTCCATCTTCTATTTTTATACAGTTGGACTTATCTATTTAAATGTTTCATATATTAATAATGGACTATGACTCAAACAGTGGTGGGATTCAAATATTTTTACACCAGTTCGGTGGGTGTGGCTTGCTGGGCACGCTTTGCGTGCATGCACACACTTTGCATGCATGTGCATGCCAAGCGCACACTTTGCGCAGGCACAGAGGCATTTGTGCAGGAACAGAGGCATTCTAACTCACTTCCTGCAAGCCTGCACGATCCCGGTCGCTTCAGCAGCTGCCGTGCGGCACTCTTCTGTGCCGCACAAAGCAGCTGCGCTTCAAATTCAGAGGATAAAGGTGAGTATGGGAGCCTGGGCAGGCGGGTGGGCCCAACAGCAAAGTGGTGGAGAGAACCAGTTCTGTCTCCGCTGCTCATCGCTGCTACCAGCTCTGCAGAACCAGGCTGAACTGGAAGAATACCACCACTGGACTCAAAGTATTTTTACAGCAATTTTGCATATTACTGAGAATTGTTATGAACATCAATGGCATATAAATTTTCTTAAAAGATCGGTTTTATATTATCATCTAGCTCCTTTAGGAATACAGGAATAAGTATAGCATTCCAAAGTATATTAGGGAACATTTGGCATGATTTCTTTGTAAGCAAGCTTTATTGGACACAATACCTACAGGAATTGCCCCATTCAGTTGGCTTTATTTATCTGATCACTTTTCACACATATACTCTTGCCTCTGGGGATTCCTTCTATTCCATGTGTGAAAGAAGCTTGATTTTTCAATGAGTTATCATGTCTACAGATATGCACATGCCTCATGTAAGTAACAAATAATGTTTATTTCTGTTGCATTAATAAGCTTCTCAATCTCACAGGAGGAGGATGAGAAGGAAGCAGGTTCTTAATCAAATTAACTTTTTAAGGAAGTTCATTAACTTCTTCATAGGGAATGTATAATATTCCATGCAATAATATTAATAAAAAACAGATTGTAAGGAAGAAAATAATGAATACTTAACATAGGTATGCAATGTGCATTATGATCTAAAAGAGTCTTTTTAGAATAAGATTATTAGTTAGGTAGCAAAATCAAAAAGCTGGGCTAAAAGTGTATATGATTTTTTTAGAAGAAAACAAAGTTATCTAGGAATCTGTTTTACACATGAAATTTTGGGAAAAAACCTCCCCACCTACAAAGTAAAGATATAAAAGAAAGAAAAAATACAACTCTTTTTATGAGGATGCAGTTTAATTATTTTGCAGGTGTGGATACAGAAAAGAAGTTTCTTTATTTTAGTATAAAGCAGAGCTGCTAAGATCAAGAAGCAGTCTCAACTCTTTGTCTCCCATTTGTTTACTCTAATACATACCTAATGAAATGTTTCTTCAAGCAATGCACAATAAACTATAAAAATTATTGCCACAAGATGTTGTAATGGCTGTCAGCATTTTTTAAATACTAGTTCATGCAGAAAAGAGCTGCTAGAATGATTATTAGCTGTCATATCTAAGAAAAGAATCCTCAGTACCAGGTGCTAGAGACCAATGGAAGATAAACATGATTAAAGTTACTATATTTTATAAGCAAGCTTCCCTGTATCATTTATAGAGTTAGCATAACTGGAATGAAAGTATGATAGTCTGGAAGATTACTAGTTGACGGGAAGATGTTAAGAGCTTTCTGTATTTCTTTGTTGGCTTGTAGTGGTCATCTATATTTTTGTAGCCCAAATGCAGTAGCCCTACTGATACCAGATAATTTGGAATTGATATTGCATTATATATACATTAATAATGATTTTGTATGAAGCTTTGGGAAAATAAAAGCATTGCTTTTGATTTAAAAATCTGCTGCAGTAGGGCAACAAGAATGTGCTTGATGTTAATCATGCTATGTCACATTGTGATTTATATATTGCTTGCTTAATATACATACATTCTAGTGAAATGGCTTCTTTAGAGAATTAAATACAGTTTGATCTGTACAATATTCTTGGATTCCAAGTATGGCTTACTGTGATGTAGGGATAGGAATGCTTAGTTTGTTAGCACCTCATCAAATCTCAAGGGTCCAGAATGGCAAACCACAGGAGTGAGAAAATACCCAGTCTTTGGCCAAATACAGTATCCCAAATAATTTCAGAACATCTCACAAATCATCTTCAGAAAGAATGGAGCTAACCCTTTTGGAATTGAGGTTAGTTAAGATATAAGATCGATATCCTACATTAGGAAAGGAGTAAATCACCATATTACTCCAGGTATATCGGACACATACCCCTGAAAAATATAAGCCAATTTTACTTTTTGATGGGAGATTTTGTGAAGGAAAATTTAAGCTTTATTTGTTTATTTTATATCTTGTATTTTCTTGCTCTGGTAACTATTATTCATTTGTCTTTATTTACAAAAAAGCACCCCAAACCTCAAACATGGACTGAAAGGTTTGGATCCTGCTATTCTGCTGGCTTCATGACCATCTGGCCATTTTGCCAGCTTATGCGTTGCCTTACACAAGACTGTCATATAAGTATCATCCCTGATCATAAAAATATTGGTTATCCCTAAAATAACATCCCTGGAATTACAGGGTTCATAAACCCATGAAGACATAATGTAGTTAGCTAGAATCTAGAATAGCACATGAACCTATTTATAAAGCATTGTTTATGGTTAAGCTTGGTGTGTGACTTATTCAACAACATGAAGCTTAGCAAATAATTGCTTTGTACAATTTGTGAAAACAGTATTAATCACACACATACACTGAGAGAAAGAGACACAGAGAGTTTTGAGTTAATGGCTGGGATTTGCAAAAAGAGGAGTATTTAAATGAGTAGATTATGCAAAGTGAGAGCAATTGTTCCTTTCCCAGAAAGAGCATAATAATACATCTACTTTGCTGTGGTCCTTTTTATGTCACCCAGCAACTCCAAATAAATTATTACACAGGAATGTATTTTTCCACAGAAGAAGGTGGAATATTGTTAACTTCTGACTTAATGAGCTTCTGTTGGAGATTGGGGGGGGGGTTTTTTTTTTTATTTTTGGTGTTTTTTTTTTTTTTTTTTTTTTTATTTTTTTTTTATTTTTGTTTATTTTTTTATATGTTTTTTATTTTTTATTTTATTTTTTGTGTTTTTAAGGGTGTTTTTTTTTTTTTTTTTTTTTTTTTTTAATAAATTTTTTTTTGTGTTGGTTTTGTTGTTATTTTTTAATTTTTATTTTTTTTTTAAAAAATAAAAAATAAAAAAAAAAAATAAAAAATTAAGGAATTGATTGGGGGGGGGATTGGTTTTTATTTTTTTTTTTTTTTATTTTTAAATTTTATTATTTTTTTTTTTTTTTTTTTTTTTTTAGGGTTGGGGGGGGGGGGGGGGGGGGGGTGTTTTTTTTTTTTTTTTTTTTTTTTTTTTTTTTTTTTTTTTTTTTTTTTTTTTTTTTTTTTTATTTTTTTTTTTTTTTTTTTTTTTTTTTTTAATTGAAAATAAATAAAATAAATAAATAAATAAATAAATATACAGATTTCAATTCCACAAATTTTCAACAAAGGCCATGATAGTTGAGGAATTTGGGAATTTAAGTCCATACATCTGGAATAGTTGAGGAATTTGGGGATTTAAGTCCATACATTTGGGGATTTAAGTCCATACATCTGGAAGTAAGGTTGGGAAGTTTAGGCTATAATATTGTTTATGGACAGCAAACATTTGGGTTCCATCTGATGCCAATAAATATTTGCTTAAACATGGATGAGCCAAATGTGCCCTTTTTGCTGTTGTTTTTGCTCATTTTTACAATTAGTGTTCATCATAAAGAATAATTTTCCTGTTGAAAAATCTACTCTCTCTTGTTTTTATTACTTCAAAGCTTAGGTTATTTAATTTGGGCTGGGGGCTGGTTCTACTGTATGTGACCTACAAACTACCAGGCAACTGCTACAGAGCAGCATCTATATTTACTGCCATCTAGTGTTTGTTTTTGTTTCGCAGGCCAGATTAACTAGTTGTGGTAGTTAAGTAAAATAGTATAGGGGTTTGTGTTTGTGTTTTTACCCAGCAGGGATGTGTTGGCTACTCATATTAATACTTCCAGTTTAAATAAGTAAATTAATAAAATGAATTATGACTATAATCTTATAGCTGCTTTCTTTTCATTTTTGTTTTACTCCAAACTGCCTAAGCACCTGTAATGAGTGACAAGCTTTGACATAAGAAGAAAAGATGATATTTTGCATGAAGAACAGGACTCTCTGGGTTGTGAGTTATAGACAACTTTAGGAAACAATGCTAATAGGACACATTCTACTGCGGTATACAATTATTTTTCTATTCCATAAAATATCATATGCCATCATATTCCAAATGATAGCAATTTCAAATTTCATGTACAAAATAAACTATTAATGCTTGGAGCAGTAGGAAGGAAACCAAAAGAAAAGCCTTTTCCCCTAGGTATACACACTTCACAATGTAATTGCAGTTTAAAAAAATCACGAGGAGCAGAGGTTAGAAGATGAAATTGTTTGGTGCTTCATGACTACACAGTCTTTTGTCTCATACGCTAACATTTCTTCACACCTGCATTGATTTTTCTTATTCTTTTTCCTAAAGCTGATAATTTATATCCCTAAGCAACCAGCTTTAGTTCCACAACCAGCTTCACCCTATAGAAACTTGATTGTTTGGGTGCTTAACCCTATTTCAGGTCTCAGCAAACCAATTTTGCTGTGTCTCAATGTGCAGTATTTGCTTGTGCTCAATGAACTCTACAATGCACAATACAAACTAGGGAAACACTTGCTGGTTTTGTTTTTCTTTATTATTATTTTGCTGAAAGGGCTTTTCTCACTTTAAAGTGGTTGATGTGTTTGGCATTTTTCATTTATATTTTGGAGTTGACTGTACATTTATAATCCTTTCAATGATAAGTACTTTTCTCAGACTCAGTAATAACAAAAATAAGTTTGAAATATTCATTGTCATTGCAATTTCTTTTAGAAAAACTAGAGGTTCTAAAAATAGGAGTAGCTAAAAATGGATTGTATCTATGTTCTGATGGTAAATATAACAGTCTCATACAAAGAAAAACATGAAAAATAAAATTACTGCATTATTAACCAAGACTATATCTGATTCCATGAAGCTGTGGGTGAAGCCTGCAAAATCTTTTCCAGAATTATAATTTTGAATCTGATAAGGAAATGATTAAATCATATTCACATGCATTTAATGAATGTGGGTGATTCACTTAACAACCAGAGCAGAACTGATATCATACGTCTGGTGTGATCATGTGCTTAATGGGCACATCACTTAATGGCAGAGTTCCCAGTCACAATTGGGCTTAAGTGAGGACCATTTGAACATTCTTAAAACCTTTGTATATTGTACACTGCCTATAATCCTTTGAGATTACGGTGAGTTAGAGTTAGAAAACCAAAGCCAGAAAGAATGTTCCTTCCATTGGAAAATAACTATAAGCTCTATAGAGCTCCACTACCTCTAATGGGAAATTGGCATGAGAGCAGATTTTCTTTCACTATTTCTAAATTTTAGCTGTGTATTTGGCTTAGCTGTCAAAATGTGACAAAAGTGTGGGATCACTGAAGTGCAAAATAATATGCATGTTTTATACATATTCTTTATCTGGGAGTAGAAGATTTTTTAAAAACACCCGGGACAAACATAAAACTTGAAACATCCTTTATGGTATAAGTTCATAACATTTTAAAGACATAACTTGGAAGATCTGCTATGTCTGCACTTCCAACTACCACATTCCAGTGAATAAATCAAATGTCCCTTTAATTCTATATATATAGTTTCAAATGTGAGCTGGAATTCATTTCTGCCAGATATTTGAAAATAGAATGCCCACATTTGTTCCTGGAAATCTATGACGGAATCCTTTTTCAATCATTAATTGTCAGTTGAACTAATATAAAACTGGCAACCTGAGCAAGATGAACCAATAATCTGTCCCTATAAGGGAGAATCTTTATTTGATTTTTCTGAATTTCCTACATGATAGTTATAAAAGAAAGGGTTGTCATGTCAAAGAAATAAAGTATATATTCTAATTCTCTTTGAGTGTTACCTTGCTGTTCCCAGTTGGCTTAGTGCATTACTCAGAAGCTAGACTGTGTAAATGTTTAGTGTCCATGTGCACAGGGGCATTTGGAGTGTAATAAAGAATAGTGAAACATGCTGATGAAATATTAATTGTCATTGAACACCTTCGTCTAGGGTGAGTTTCTGTATAAATTAGAGTCTTGCACAGAAAATGGTTTGATACACTTTTGTACTGTAAGTAATTATAAATGATTAAAGTGAAATGAGAACATAATTAATAAAGGTTAAATAGAGCTCAGAAATTTCTGTCTCCATCTTTTCACATGCACATGAAATGTTAATGATCTATCTATGCATTAGCCTATTCCTTTTTTCTGGCTTGTTCTTACTGCCTCATTATACAGTTTCTACATTAAAGGATCTTGGATAATTTCCTCCTCTTTGAAAAAATACTACACTAATTGTTTCATATTAAATAGGTGTTATCATATGAAAATAGGCTTATTTAATTTTCATGACTTGAAATCCAAAAAGCCAAAGGCTGTCCATACCAAGAAGAATAATCTGTAGAGATTCTCAGTCATCCAGGTCATGGTTGTCCCAAAGATACTTTTCCAGGAGGCAACTGGGCTTTCTTTCTTTTTCTTTTGAAGACATTTTGCTTTTCATCCAAGAAGCTTCTTCAGCTCTGACAGGATAGCAGGGATCCTTCTATTCCCCACTATTCTGTCAGAGCTGAAGAAGCTTCTTGGATGAAAAATGAAACATCTTCAAAAGAAAAAAACAAGAAAGTCCAGTTGCCTCCTGAAAAATCACCTTTGGGACAAGAAGAATAATCTATTATTTCATAGTCAATGAGAATGATTTTTTATTCTTTTCGTTGAGCCATCTGACAGACATTAAAATGAAAAATAGGTATCCCTTAAGAAATTATAGTCAAGCTCCAAAATGGCTGAATGACTGATAGACCAAACTCTATTAACTTTCTTATATTGCCCGTTGCTAGAAACATAGCTAAGAGTTCCATTACCTTTTGGTTTTACATGGAGAGTTTCAAGTACTCTTTCCTAATCTGTATTGCATGAAAGTTTCTTGACATGTTGTACCCTTGAGTTTACATGATATTGTACTATATGTCCAATGGCTCAGATTACTATTTGTTTAAAAAAATTTAAATTTGTTCCCTTAACATTTATAATTATTATTTGTATGCAGCTTTTTATGGAATCAAAATAGAAGAAAAATGAATACGACAGGCATAGAGGTTTGATAAGTATGATAATTTTGCAAAAAGTGCTGTATTTAACTTTGTGCTTTGCATTAGTTATGTCAGCTTTTGTTTGCTTAGGAATTCACTGAAAATCAAATTAGGCCAGAAGTGCCCAAACTTTTACATGCAACTATAAGCATGGTTTTTTTTTTTAGTTTCTTGGCTATATTTAAATAATAAAGGTTTAATCAAGAAAAGTGTCAATAAATATTTGATTTTGCGGAAAATATTTTTTTATTTATTAATAGAATTTATAGGCCACCCAATTTCCATCAGCTCTGGCTTACAATTAAAAATAAAAAAGAAAGTGAAAAACAAAGTCATGAATAGCTCCCAAAACAATATGAAATCCAAGATGCTCCATCAGCGGCTCAAGCTTAGCTCTGCCTCAGACTTGGGAGAATAATCAAGTTTAATAGCTTACTAGAGGTCATCAGGGTAGAAGCCACTGTATCACCGGAGGGGGGGGGACTTTTATACCATAAACAGATACCATGACAACCAAGATCCAACAAGATGATACTTCTTAAGTGATAAAACCCAGTGCATACACACTCTGATTCACATTGGATGGCCAGCAATAACTAAAGACAAGAAGTCCCTCAAATAACCAAGCTCTATGACATGAAGGACTTTATAGATGATAGCCAGATGTACCCAGAAGCCAACTTGTCACTAGTAAAACTACGCAGCAATGGGGTGGGTGGGTGTCAAAAGGGCATATCAAAGTATGCCCAACATACTGTACCACTGCATTTTGGACAACTGTAACTTTTAAGTAGTCTTCAAGTCACTCAACACAGAGCATATTACTTTACAGTAATGTATTTGTGAGGTCATTAGAGGATGAATGACTGTCTGAAGGACTTCTCAGTCTATGAAAGGGAATGGCTAGTGTATTAGCTTCTCTTGTTCACAGCTATTACCTGATTTTTAAGTAACAGTTATGATTCCAAGATGATCCCCAAGTTGAATAGAATAACAGAGTTGGAGGGGACCTTGGAGGTCTTATAGTCCAACCCCCTGCCTAGGCAGGAAACCTTACACCACTTCAGACAAATGGTTATCCAACATCTTTTTAAAAACTTCCAGTGTTGGAGCATTCACAACTTCTGGGGGCAAGTTATTCCACTGATTAATTGTTCTAACTGTCTGAAAATTTCTCCTTAGTTCTAAGTTGCTTCTCTCTTTGATTAGTTTCCACTCACTGCTTCTTGTCCTGCTCTCAGGTGCTTTGGATAATAGCTTGACTCTCTCGCATTTGTGGCAGCCCCTGAGATATTGGAACATTGCTATCATATCTTCCCTACTCCTTCTGTTCTTTAGACTAGACATATCCAGTTCCTGCAACCGTTCTTCATATGTTTTAGCCACCAGTCCCCTAATCATCTTGATGCTCTTCTCTGCACTCTTTCTACAATCTCAACATCTTTTTTATATCACGGTGACCAAAACTGGATGCAGTATTTCAAGTGTGGCCTTACCAAGGCATTATAAAGTGGTATTAACACTTCATGTGATCTTGATTCTATCCCTCTGTTTGTGCAACCAGTGTTGAATGCCAGTGTTGAATGGGGAACTACAACCCCATCCAAAACCAAGGATAGAACTGGGGGGGGGGATGGTACAGCCACTTAATCTTTTCAGTATTAAGCCTCAAGCTGTTCTTCCCAAGTTATGATTGCACAGGATTTCAACAGTGTCATGTGGACAGTCTAGGACCAAGCTACATAATGTTGCTGTTGTACAACCTCCCTGCTGCACAACAATTTCCCTGACTAAGCTCCTTGACTCCATTTCTTGGTTGGTAGTGGAATTCTCTAGACTTATAGTCTGTATAGATTTCAATTTGCCTTCTCTAGGAGTAGGGGCTTGGGAGTACATGGCCACTATAGACTGACAGTGAATTGAGAATATGTAATCAATCAATCAACATAAATATTTTAATAAATAATAATTGAATGAAGGTTAAAAGTTTGATCAGGACATATGCTGCAAATTTATTCATGTTTACATGAAAGTTAATCTCATGGAACTCATCATAAGATTTTGCCACTAATCCTTTAATAATTGCTTTGGCTCATTTTCTATTAACATTTCTCTCTCTAAGGAGTAGATGTCTTAGCAAAAAACAAGCTTAAAAACGGAATTCAAATTAAGAAATACCTAATACTTTGTGTTGTTTGAGAAGTCTGTACCATTATGTGTATATTCTTCTATTATTTCACCATCCTTTGACTAATGAGTGAATCTGCTAGAAGCATAGAAAACTATTTTTTGCTAGGTGAGAGAACATTATATATGTGGTACAAGCATATCTAATTCAAGCCTAAATAATACTATCTTGTAATAGTCATGCTTGGATAGTTTTCAGTGTTTCTTCATCTAGACAGAGTGGAAAGTATAGATTTTCTTTTTATAAGAACTAAGTATAAATGAATGTTTAAAGTACAAGGTCTATTTTGTCATATATCCCATGGCTTCAAAGCATAATTCTTAATAGGAAAATAGCTCATTACAATAAATACATGAAGACTAACAAAAGAGGTCTAAAACATTATGAATTATATTTTTAATTGAAATGCCAATACATTATTAACTCATTAAATAATTTAGTTAACTAAACTAGCAACTGACTCCAAGTGACCTAAGCAGACATAGCACTTTATCAAGTTGTTAAAAATATTTAAGATTATCCTGGTTAAACATTTATTTTGCAGAACCTTATAGTCTGGGTATAAAGGAAAAGGGTATTATATGTTTTAATATAGAGTATGGTTAAGAAAAATGTTGAAACATGATGACAACTTGACAAAAGAAGCCATATTTGATCCCCCCCACAAAAAAACAAAAACAAAAAAAACTTGGACCATAAACAAGAGAGATTTGTTAGAAGATCGCTTTTGGCTAAATGAACAGAGAAAGTTCACGTTTGAATGAAATGTAGCTTTTTGCAGGCTTGCCCTGCAAATAATTTTTTTTTAGGAATTACAAAAAAATCCCTAATGAACTATATGAATACTAATTCTCAAAACAGATGGTCATGAACCAACAGTGTGTGACAGCAGCCAAAAAAGTTTACACAATCCTTGATTATATAAACAGAGGCATAGAATCAAGATCACATGAAGGATTAGTACCACTTTATAAAGCTTTAGTAAGATCACACCTGAAACATAGCATCCAGTTTTGGTCAGCACATTGCAAAAAGATGTTGAGGCTTTGGGAAAAATGCAAAGAAGGGCAACTAAGATAATTATGGGCCTGAAGGCAAAAATGTATGAAGAACGGTTGCAGGAATTGGGTATGGCCAGTCTAGAGAAAAGAAGGACTGGGGGGACACGACAGCTCTATTCCAGTATTTGAGGGGCTGCCACAAAGAAGGGGGGGTCAACTTATTTTCTAAAGCATCAGAAGGCAAGACAAGAAACAATGGATGGAAACTAATCAAGGAGAGAAGCAACCTGGAATTAAGGAGAAACTTCCGAACAGTGAGAACAATTAACCAGTGGAACAGCTTGCCTTCAGAAGTTTTGGTGCTTCATCACTGGAGGTTTTAAAGAAAAGAATGGACAGCCACCCACCTGGAATGGTATAGGGTCTCCTGCTTGAGCAGGGGGTTGGACTAGAAGACCTCTACGGTCCCTTCCAGCTCTATTCTGATTGAAATAATGAGATATACAGCAGTTCTCATTTGTAACAGTCCCTATGAACATACAGATGCATGGAAATACAGCAGCATTGCTGCATGATTAAAGCAATAATTTGTCAATGACTTGATGGATAAAAGTACCAAGAGACATGCAAAACATGATCTTCCATGACCAAGGATTGCTCAGTCACAGCTTGGTCCCTCCCTAAATTGTTTTCTTAAGATTAATAATATTTCATAAGAAGATTGATAAACAATTTCTAAAGTCTTTCTTGAGAACAACATTTTTGCTTATAAATGGGTGAAAAGGGGAGCTTAGAGCAGTGATCCCTCTCCCCTCCTCTTGTGTGTGGATATGTATACAGATCATAAAAGCTTTTTAATTCTGTAACATGCTATTTTGTTTGCTATTTTTTTGCCTGCTCATTCTCTTACTATCTTTCCTACATTGGGAAATCTTTTTTGAAATTTGGGAGCTAGAGTTTTTGTATTAATTAATACATTAGATAACTTTCTTGTTTACACAAATTGATAAATCAAGGTCCATCCCACCCTTGATAGGACCTGATGGTAAAGACTGCAACGACGACACCATTAAAGCCAACCTCTTTAACACATTCTTCGGCTTAGTATTTGTAAACAGCAATGGATCATGCCCAGTATTTCCTAGCCGTACCACAGATAACAACAATGATCTAATACATATCGATTTTACAGAAGACAATGTTGAAAAAGCACTACGCAATCTAAAACCATCTCTATCTATTGGACCGGATGGAATATGTGCCTACTTCTTAAAAAAGCTATCCACTGCCATAGCCAAACCTCTAAGCATAATCTTTGAAAAATCTTTCAGGACCAGCTCCTTGCCTAACCTATGGTCACAAGCCACAGTAATCCCCATCTTCAAAAAGGGAGACCCAAGCCTAGTTGAAAATTACAGACCAATCTCCTTATGCTGCGTCACCTGTAAAGTCATGGAATCAATTATTAACCAATCCATCATCCTCCACTTAGAGACAAACAACCTACTCTCCAATAAACAATTTTGTTTCAGAAAAAAACTATCCTGTAATCTGCAACTCTTACACTGCAAAAACATATGGACGACACAACTTGACCAGGGCAAAGCAATAGACGCAATCTACATAGACTTCTGTAAAGCCTTCGATTCAGTGGTACATGACAAACTACTCCTAAAAATAAAATCCTATGGTATCTCTGGACAACTGAATAACTGGATAGAAGCATTCCTGGAAAACAGACAACAAATGGTCAAAATTGGAAGGCGTCCTATCAAATTCTGTACCTGTCAATAGTGGTGTCCCCGGGGTTTTCCGGTTTGTCGGCTTTGCGAGCGGTAGGGATTCGCGAAGCTGCATGATCCCTGCCGCGCTAGCCATTTTTGGGGCTCCGACCCGAAAGGGTGCGGAGCAAGGCTGCCCTGCAGGGGCAGCTGAAGGTAGGGGGATCCGGGAAAGGGTTTGGGGTGCTGCAGACCCCCCCTAGCCGGCAGAACCTCCTTTTACCAAGACGTGCAGCAGCGGCGGTCCGTAATGGCCGCCACAAAGAAGCCGGCAGCTGGGCAAGTATGCGCTGGAGGAAGAGGAGAAAGTTTTTAAAAAGTGAAAGTCTTCTTGGTTGACCCAGGACTCTAAGATATATTTAATTTAATTCCTGAAAATGATGGCTTTTTGGATGATTCTTTCCACAAGAGGAAATAAGCAGCAATTCTGAGGTGCTGAAAGGAAAGTTTACTCTCCCCCCGACGGAATTAATAAATGGATATTGAGAAACCTGTTTTTTTTTCAGGTAAAACTAGCTTTTTGGGATAAGTCGGAAGGAGAGGACAAAAATATATTTATTTGGTTGGATTTTGTTGGAGGAGATGCCTTAAGGATTTGAAAATAGAAATAAAATCTTAATAAGGCTTCAAAACACAGATTTGAACTTTCTTTTTCTTTTGTCTGATACTACCCCTGGAAGAGAAAGGGGAATTTTAGCTTGCTGGATTGATTGAGGATTGTGGACTTTGGGGTTGTCTTGTTTTTCCTTTGGAATATTTTGGTTGGTGTGAGAAGAAAGAGGGAAAAAGAAAAGAAAAGATCTATAATGGCTTTTTCTTTGGAGGAACTGAGGGATGAATATGAGCAAACAAAAGCAGCCTGCAAAGATGGTATGGAAAAAGCTTTCCTTTTTTAAAAATGGCGTTGGTTAACTATGAACAGACAATACAGATGGAAGCTGAAGAACAACAAGAAGAAGATGAAGACGCCATCTTCAATGAATCCCAAAATTCATCTAAGAAAGAAGGAAGAAAAAAAAGCGAGGAAAATGAAGGACTTAAGATCTAAAAAAACATTTAAGAAAGAGAAAAATATGATGCAAAATAAATACAATGATAGCAAACAAGAGAAAAAGGAATACAACAGAGAAGGGATGCCGACAAGACAGAGGTTAGAAGAAGGGGGGTAGGAAGATTTGGTGGGGGAAGAAAGAAAGGGGAAAGGCGGAGAAAAGCCACAAAGTTTTAAAATTAGATGGGAAAAGAGGAATCCTTTTTAGGGATAATGGGTAAAGCATAATTTTTAAAAAAAGATTCTGCAAGGTACACAAGATGGTACTGTAACAGCCGTATTAGAAATAGAAAATTAGAATGGCTTAAGAGTTAAGAAAATAAAATGTTGAAATGTTTAATAATGATTGATTTTTAAAATGTAATAAAATATTGAAGGGAAAGGCAATGAGAATGCTATAAGATTTATTATTTAGATTTATTATTTAACTACGTATTTAGGAGGATATTATGTATTTAAACATTTTTGATTTTTTACTCTGTTTTTATTGTTACTAAAAGTAAAAATTAGTAGATAGAATGTACCAAGCAGAATCAAATTGGGTATTAGGTGTTATTTTAAATGTTAATTTAATTAATTTAGGGAGAGGATAGAAAGGCATCATACTCTGATTAGAGATTTCAGGAGAAATTCTTTTTTTTTTTTCATTATAAGGAATGAGATAGAGGGATAATAAAGGATGGGCAAAAGATACAATTATAATGATTTAAATTAAGATGGATTGAATAAGAGATAATTATGAAGAGAGAAATGTATGGAGAAGTTTATATGGAAGATACAGAATGGTAAATAAAATAAGTAATGATCTGTAAGATGAGCATGAATATAATTAAAGCCCATATAAAGAGAGGTACCTGGGGCCAAGTTACTTTACTAAAAGATTTTTATAGGTATGTTTGTGTTTGTTTATGTCTTTGAGAGTATTGGTGAAACCTTGTAGAAACATATTCAAGTCAGAAAGAAATAGATGAAATAATACATAAGCTTTGATCTAATGAAGGATAATATTATGTAGACTTGTTGCAGTTCATTAAATATAAGCTCTTTTTCTTGCAAATCTTATCAGAATGGTCAAACAAATGGCAACTTCAAAACAAATAAATGCTCTGTCTTACATATTGGCAAAAATGCTCTTCATACAGTTTAAATGAACTAACATATCTCCATTCCTCTGAAGATGCGTTCGAAAAAGCTTCCGTGTAAGATTTATATGTGCTCCTACACTGTCCCGAACATAAATCTTCCTGAGGTTCTCCCAGCAGTTGCAGCATTTTCTTCTCCACGAATATGGACAAGCTGCTGATCACAGAGAGTCAGTCCTATGATGCATAAAGCCTGCTCATTCTTCAGTTTAAAGTCTTGTAACTTTTCGTTATCATCATCATCAGCAGGATCCCATCTACTCACATCTGGTGGGTTTGCTATAATGTCCCACAATCCTTCTCTGCGTAGAAGTAAACTACATTTCATTGACCATGAAACATAGTTTGTTCCATCCAGCCTGGATATCATGGACAGTTGTGACAAATTTACTTGTGCCATTACTCTTCAGATATTTTGACTATTTTAAACTAATTAAAACAGTTTGTTTTTACAGTAATGTGCAACTCACACCAACTCTCTCTGCTATATCCTGGTTAGTTAGACTATGCTACTGGGCCCATAACCAATGTTAGGGTTTGAGGATTAACCCCTAGAAGAGTATTGCAGCAGTAGTCAAGCCAGGAAGCCAAAGGAGAGCGGAAGGGGCCCCAGAGTATGCACACACTGAACACAAACACTGTTTGTAGTTTAAATAGTTTTTAATCCAGTTAGAGTTTAAGCATTGTCATTCAGTCCATTAAGTCATTCACAGTATTTCCATCCAGTAAGACTCACTAGTATAGTCCAAGTTAAGAGTCCTTGCAATATCTTTATCAGCCGATAAAGATATCTTCTCCTCCTCCGGTTTCACTCTCCAGAGAAACAAACGCTGGATATTCAGTAGAATTACGCAGTAAATCAGCAAACAGTAGCAAACAATAACAGTTCAGTCACAGGCACTCACAGTCAGTAATCACAGTTAGTCGCAGTAGCACACAGTAAGTCGCAGCAACACACAGTTACAGTAACAGACAGTAATCTTTCCAGCTTCTAATGCTTCCTTATATTGTAACTTCTAACCGCACCCTTAATCGCTAATTGCCTGCTGCATTGTGCTTAAAGTGATAAGCACTTAAACCATGATATCTAAGTTTTATATATTTATTCACCCAAACCATATTTGGTATCAATGTTATACCTAACACTGCCACAAAGAAGGGGGGGTCAACTTATTTTCTAAAGCATCAGAAGGCAAGACAAGAAACAATGGATGGAAACTAATCAAGGAGAGAAGCAACCTGGAATTAAGGAGAAACTTCCGAACAATGAGAACAATTAACCAGTGGAACAGCTTGCCTTCAGAAGTTTTGGTGCTTCATCACTGGAGGTTTTAAAGAAAAGAATGGACAGCCACCCACCTGGAATGGTATAGGGTCTCCTGCTTGAGCAGGGGTTGGACTAGAAGACCTCTACGGTCCCTTCCAGCTCTATTCTGATTGAAATAATGAGATATACAGCAGTTCTCATTTGTAACAGTCCCTATGAACATACAGATGCATGGAAATACAGCAGCATTGCTGCATGATTAAAGCAATAATTTGTCAATGACTTGATGGATAAAAGTACCAAGAGACATGCAAAACATGATCTTCCATGACCAAGGATTGCTCAGTCACAGCTTGGTCCCTCCCTAAATTGTTTTCTTAAGATTAATAATATTTCATAAGAAGATTGATAAACAATTTCTAAAGTCTTTCTTGAGAACAACATTTTTGCTTATAAATGGGTGAAAAGGGAGCTTAGAGCAGTGATCCCTCTCCCCTCCTCTTGTGTGTGGATATGTATACAGATCATAAAAGCTTTTTAATTCTGTAACATGCTATTTTGTTTGCTATTTTTTTGCCTGCTCATTCTCTTACTATCTTTCCTACATTGGGAAATCTTTTTTGAAATTTGGGAGCTAGAGTTTTTGTATTAATTAATACATTAGATAACTTTCTTGTTTACACAAATTGATAAACTGTGTTGACATGGACCTCTAATTAGCATTTACTAAAAAAAGACAGCTATAGTGGAGCTGTGGCCCAATAAACCTAAACAATTATATTGTGCACTCTTGCCTGTGACATTTGCAGTTGTAGGGGACAAAAGCCCATAGAGTAGGGGGGAAATATATCTATCTTTTATCACTGCCAAGAAAATAGTTGAGAAATTTCACCTGTTCATTTGCATCCTTGAGATTTTTGTTGAAATTACAGTTTTTGCCACCTTTCTCGTTCTCAATTTTTCAACACAGTTTTCTTTTGATATGGCTTGAGGGGAAATCAATAAACTAAACATAGTTTTCAATTCAAATTAAATATATAGTGAGACAAATATATACAGCTAATCCTTGACTTACAACCACAATTGGACCTGGAATAAATCGTTGAAATCATTAAGCAGTTCAGCATATGATCTGACTTGATTTTACACCTCAAATTTGGTTATGTGACTGTGGGACACTGTATATACAAGAGAAAAGAATAATTTTCCCATTTTTTATATTGAATTTTATGTTTGGTATGCTAGGAATAATATAGAAGTAAGTTGAATGAAGTAGAAATCGAGTACTTAAAAGTGTTTGCATTTACAGCAAGATATGTATGTGTTGTTTTTTTTCATAAAGAAAAAAGTAGAGCCAAAATGCATATTCAATTTTATTTGTTTTAAACCTGGAAGTATAATAGGGACATATATTATAGTTATATATTTGAAAACAAATATGATTGCAAAAACATCACATAGAGGAAACCAGGTATCTAAATTAACTATATAATGCAGAATGGAACATCTGATGTTTTAATAAAGTTCATTGATTATATTTAAAATATTGCACTTTAGATATCATCTAAATCTCATTTAGATATCATCAGCATAAAACTATATTTATATACATTACAACTGTAATGTAATTTATTTGGAAAAATAATGATTTTTTATAATTGATAGTATTTTATTAAAACCTAGTTAAGCCAATCAAAACATTCCTATCATATCCCAACAACTGAAGTCTACTAAGTTTTCTAAGCAATCTTCTATTACTTGATTGTGAAAGTTACATATTTTTAATTTAAAATTTTAACACTTTCACAAGTTCTTTCCACAAATGGTTCCTGTTAAGAGATCTAGGCCTGTGTGCTAAGGTTCATCCTAGGAGTCATCCATTTACTAATTGTTATAATTAAGGTTAAGAGCAGATATTTATTATATGTTATTTGTGAGGTAATTTTTTAAAATCAGTGCTGTAATGGAAGGGATATATTTCCTGAGCAGTAATATCTTTATGTTCAATTTATTTCCTGTTGAAATCCTATGACAGTAATCAGCTTAATGGAAACTGGACAAGTAAAAGTTTAGAGCACAGATACATTACAGAAAATGAAGGAAGATAATACTTATTGATAAATTAATTGAATATGGCATGTGGTGGATTTTTTTTCCAAATTCCAGTGCTTAATCATTATTGTATCTTAATTCCTGTTCAGGAGAATGGAAATGATGGCTGCTAAGTTCTTCCTATGAAAGATACATAGACTCAGCCCTCTTACAACCCAGCTTGAAAACATTAGCAATAATCATAACTGCCTTTCCTGTGCTTTGCTTTACCCAGAGGTAATGAAGCTGGCCCTTGTTCTAGGTTCTGAAGACTGGACAGTCTATTAAGCCCAGTTAAGTCAATGGCCCAGAAGTTCGTCAATCCCGTAATATTGGAAACTGTTGGGAGTTCTTTAATTATCCTATTATAACTTGATTTATACATGGATGCTTTCTGCTTTCTAATAAATCTGTCATATTATATTTATATCAAATATAATCTTGAATTTATAGTGATCACTCCCAAAATCATGAATAGGGAGAAAATAATTACAAACTTAGGCAAAAATATTAAACTATGAATACTTTGTCAGCCTACAGTTTCCAATTAAAGGAGAAAACAATAAATCTACTATGACATATCCTTAAAAAAGTGGGTGGTGGTTGGAGCACCAAGACGCTTTAAATCACTAAGAACTTCTCATTAAAATTAAACAAATGCAAATTAAAACATTATATATATATTTGTTTTCTTAAGTTTTCGCAGATATTTATATGTACCATATTCACCTTTGTTCAGGTATTTTCCCACGTCATTATAGTTGTGCTTTTAAAGTTGTAGCAACGTTTCGGCAGAATCTCATCTGCCATCATCAGGCTTCTGTATAGTGTTTGTCACTATACACTATACAGATGAACACAATACAGAAAATATTACATGAAAAATTAAGAAAACACACACACACACACACACACACACACACACACATATATATTCTTAAGTTTTCACGGATACTTACATGTATGGTATTCAGCTTTGTTCAGGTATTTTCCCATGTCATTATAGTTGTGCTTTTAAAGTTGCAGCAATGTTTCAGCAGAATCTCATCTGCCATCATCAGGCTTCTGTATTGTGTTCGTCTGTGAGTCAGACTTTCACAGCCGTTTCTGTTTTAAATTTGGGGCTAGCCTACTGCTGTGCCAGAATGGTTTTTTCTTCATCCTGATTGGTTGGGAGTCTTGGTCTGTGTTTATTGGTCTTGGAGTTTGTTGTGTTCTGCTTGATTGGTGTTTCTAATATCTTCTGTCTGTTTTGTAGCTTTTTTTGTCTTGATTGGCTGGCAACATTGTGTTTCCTGTATTGGAGGCTTTTAGTGCAGCTTGGCTCTGAGTAAATGGATGGCTATCATTTATTAGGAAGCTAGGTTTCATCTGGGTGCCTGGTTGGGGTGTGTTTGAGCTGGAGGTATCAGGGGGGATCTGTTTGTGCCCAGGTGTTTGCCTGGGTTGTGGTGTGGAGATTTTTTTTGTTTGTGAGTGCAGGCTTCCAAATGATTGACAGTCTGGTGGAATCATCTCTTCTATTCATGCTTTCTGGTCTTTTTTCAATCTCTATGGCTTCTCTGATAATTCTGTGGCTGGGGTTTTCTATAGTGGCTAGGGTTTTGGTGCCATTGAAGTCGATGCTATGACCTGTTGCTTTCATGTGTTGGACTAGCGAGGAAGTGTGTTCCAGCTTTTTTACTGCATTTTTGTGTTCATCCAGGTGGGTACTTATTCTTCTATTGGACTGTCTGATGTATGTGGCAGGGCTTGATGCAAAGGGGACTTCATATACACCTTGGTTTTCCAGGTCAATTTTATCTTTGGGGTTTCTTAGGATGGCTGCTATGTTTCTGTGTGTATTGAAGGCAGTCTTGATGTGATGCCTGTGTAGTATCTGACTGATTTTGTCTGTAGTACCTCTGCAGGACAGCTGTTCCATAGGTCTGTTCATCCTCTAAGTCTCTATTATGTCTCAGTGTGTTTTAGTGGATCAAGCCAGTGATTTTGTGGAAGATCTGGAAACTACCCCTTATCAACAAACGAGTCCCAGCCACGAAAACCAACACTGGACCCAAAACAACACACGACACCACCACCAATCTCCCTCACCAGACTCAAACCCAAACCTATCCCATAGATGAAAGGCAACCACCATCCAGAAACCAGACCATGGTTGCATCTCCAGTTGCCACACACCCCGACCCCCAAACTAAGCAAACTGACACACGCCATGAACCTCAAACTCGCAGCCAAACTAAAACCAGGAATGTTACATCACAGCCATCCGCTCAGGATATCACATCACGGAACTCAGGAGGTTACACCACAAAACCTCAGGATGTTGCAACACAACCAACGACCCAGGAGATTACAGCACAAAACCCAGGAGGTCACAACAATAGAACTCAGAAGGTCATCACACAGCCAATTACCCAGCCCATTATCCAGCCCATTACCCAACCCATTACCCAACCCATTACCCAGCCCGTTACCCAGCCACACAGCCCATTACCCAGCCCGTTACAACACAGGAGGGTGATAGACACACAGCCAGCACCTCAGCCACACAGGTTCTTACGAAAAAGCCAACCAATCTACAAACATCAACTCCATCAACCAATCAAGAAATAACAACACAGCCAACCAACCCACTTACAATAGAGCCAGCAAACCACACCTCCCCACCAGTATTTATAGAGAGACGGCAGCTCCGATCACGCTTTGCTCGCACAAACACAAAGCCAAAAGCACCAGCCTGAAAATGGTGAGTGGTCCTCATTGAAATGTCACCAAGATACTCTCAATCTTACACAGGAAAAGACCCGAACACGCCCAAATATAATATAATCTCCATATAGGTATAATAATCATTGTTTCTCATACATATATCATTTTCACATAAAAATCTATCATCAAGCATATATGTACCCTTACCTTCCTCTTTCTAACATAGGAAGAGAAAGACAAATATGAAATAGAGAAAGATAAAAGGCAAAAACTGGATTCTTTACTTTCTAAAATGACCTTGTTAAATTGTGTTTTCTTCCTCTGAAAATATAAAGTCATTGTGATGCTTCCACATATTCTCATTATTCTGGGAAGTATTCTGGAAAATTAACGGAAGGTCACTGTAAGCCACAAAAATATTGGATTTCATCTAATTAGTCCAAGCTTGTGGTTTTTCTCTCTAAACTTAAAAAATTTATTATCAATTTATTATCCCCTCCTTCTTCTTTGGTATATTAAAAACATCAAATTTAATTTGCTTATATTATCTGTAGATGCAATACATTTAGACTTCAGTAAGGCTTTTGACAAAGTTGACCAGAGTCTACATCATGATAACATAGAACTATGGATGTACCCAGTATCAGATTGATTTATAGTTGTTTGAAAAACTGTACCTAGCATAGTTTTCAATGGATATATATCTGTATGAAGAGAAATATGCAGTGGGCTACTTCACAGAATTGTCCTAGGCCCAGTGTTAACATTTTCATAAATGCTTAGATGATGGATTAAAAGAGATGCTCATTCAATTTGCTGAGGAAACAAAGCTGGGATGGGGTCTTGAAGATTCAAAATGATGTTGATGGATTTGAATATTGGACCCTATCCAATAGCTCATTGATGAGAAATGTAATGTTATTTATGTAAGAAAAGCTGAATATAAAGATAGCAATAGCACTTGGAATTATATACCACTTCACAGTGCTTTATAGCCCTCTCTAAGCATTTTACAGAGTCAGCATATTGCCCCCAACAATCTGGGCCCTGATTTTACCACCTCAGAAGGATGGAAAGCTGAATCTACTTTGAGTTGATCAGGATCAAACCCCTGGCAGTAAGCTAAATTAGCCTGCAATATTGTGTTCTAATCACTGTGTTATGACATTTGTATACTTGGCTCAGCTGTAGTAACTGTGGATTTCTTGATTTTGTGTGTGTGCTTGCACATGCCATTGAGTCATTGTTTATCCTGGTGATTTCCTGAACAAATTTCTGCAATTTTCTGGGCAATATTTTGGAAGTAGTCTGCTATTGTTTGTTTTGTAAGGCTGAAGGTAGTCACCCAACTGGTTTTGTGTCTGGTCAGTCTTTTGGTTTCTAGCCTAGTCCTTCCACTACTACATCAAACAGATAAAAGCACAGATTAAACATGAACCAGCAGAGAATAGAACAGAACAGAATAGAATAAATACTTTATTGGCCAAGTGTGATAGACATACAAGGAATATGTCACCAATGGATAAACTCTCAGGGTACATGCAAAACAACAAGGTAATCATAATATCAAAGTAATAATAATTATATTAATAATACCAATAAGAGAAGTTAGTGGAACAAATGAAAATGATAAAAGTAATACATGAGTAAATATACTTAGATATAAGATAGTATTGTGAGAATTAAATTTTCATCAAAGTGATGGCAAGTATTTGTATTTAGGAAAACAAGTATTTGTATTTAGTTGTTTTGGCATACAGTGCCCTTTGGTGGTGTAGGAGGAGTTGAAAGTTTATGTCCAAGATGTGACAAGTCTGTAAATATTTTCTAAAGTGTGCTGCAGTTGCCAAAAAGCCATGTAATCTTTTGTGGCATCAGCAAATATGGTGTTGGGAACATGACATGTGATGTATCTGCTCTACACAACAATAATCAGATCACACCTGGAATAGCAGGTGTAGTAATGATTGCTGCAATACAAGAAGGATGCTGAGAAACTGGAAAAGGTACAGAGAAGAGTGGCAAAACATCAAAAGGGGGCTGATTTGATTAAGCTTAATCTCACCAGTTAAATAAAGAAAATTCACCACTTGAAGCTATGTTCTCCAACAAATTTAACCAGGTGGCTATAAAGGCTGTGAAGTACTTTACAAATTAATTACTTCTTTCCTGCATCAGAGTATATTACACACATTAGGCCTATGTGAATCAACCTTGTTTAGTCAAACTGGAAATTCAACTTTCAAAGAGGGCCTGATTTCATTCAAGATTCAGTGGCAATATAATTTAATTCAAACCACTTCAAGGTTTAAGTTACAATTTAATTGATTTATTCAGCTTTAAAATCAAGTGTAGAATAGTAAGTTGGCTAAAATGCAAAAACTTTAAAACTAGTTGATCCCATGGTACCTCACAAAATCTAGTGATCATGGGCAGTATAATTATGCAAGGCTCAATGGCCATGATTCTAAACCATGCCCAGGAAATGATAAGAATTCTTTTCTAGAAAGGACCAAACTTGTCAACTCTCACAC
Organism: Notechis scutatus; assembly: GCF_049901735.1. Lineage (NCBI taxonomy): Eukaryota > Metazoa > Chordata > Lepidosauria > Squamata > Elapidae > Notechis > Notechis scutatus. The sequence continues at coordinate 48,893,348 of NC_142013.1, read as the reverse complement.
CAATCTTCCCAGCTTCTATTTACAGCCAGTGATTAGAAGCAGCAAAACCATTCCATTTCTGCCCTGAGGGCCCCAAGATTCAAATCCCTCCCGTCTATTGGTGTTTGATAGTTCCTGAAGACATGGCTCTTCATCCATGCCTTTGGCCACCATGATTGAAACCAATTTTTTCTTTTTCTTTATTCCTTTCTATATTTGCTATTTTTGATCTTTTTTATTTTTGTGTTATTCTTTTTGTGTTAAACATTTTTAACAATTTGTGAACCACTTGGAGGTTGCTGGGTGATTTGCACATATATATGTATTAAATTATTATAGGAATAATAGTAGTAGTAGTACTATGAATAATATTACTATTGATATTGCTATTATTTCCTTCCCACAAGGCACACCAAAGAATTTTCCTCAATGTCAAACAAGCCTGGAATCCCAGAAAAACTAGTGCAAAAGTAAAATTTTACTATTTAGACATTTATTTTTTTAAAGTATTATTTCTGAAAAACTAGGGTATCTTGTGTATTTGTAGAGTGCAACTTTTTAATAGAATTTTTGTTAGATATTAAGAGATTGCTGTGTTTTTTTCTTGTTCCTAAAAAGAGCAGCAGAAAAGTATTTTTAATAAAAAAAAATGTTAAAATCTGTGACTAAAGCACCAGGTTAATGTCTTCTAAATTGCTTATCTATATTATTTTCACCTCATTCTACCATAAAATGAGGCAGCTGCAGGTGTTCCACTGCTTTCCCATTATTGCCTAGGGATTAAACTTCCTTTCAAATTGGATCTCAAAGTGACTCAAATTGAATATGTTTGGTCTCATACTGCAAGCTTAAATAAAGTCCTGCTCGTTTTAACTCTTCATTTTATACTGAATCTGAGCTGATTTCTCAGTTCATTAAGATCTATTTAATAAATGCTGTCTATAATCTTACAGGTGGTTACAAACAGCAAAATAAGTAGCATTCCAGCAATATATGGGTATTTGTAGGTTGTTGCTGGTTGCTGGGATTTTGAGAAAAGCTTAAAGTGTAAATTTTAGTGATGATCTAGCAGGTGGTATAGCCAGCTGACCTTAACTGATGTTTAAAAAGTAAAGACTGATTAGTATAGAAGGAATAGAATAGAATAGAAGACTATCAGGAAATTGCAATGTTGTAAGCTCCTGATTTTCTGGGCACCAGGTACCGGTTCTGTGAAGAGAAGTTTTTCCATGGACTGGAGAGGGCATGGTTTCATAGTCTGCCTACATCCCACAGATGGGGCTTCACTTGTATGCATGACTTGGTTGCTAGCATTCTGGGGACTGTCCACCGATTGAGGGTTGTAGGACATATTGGGGGGAAAAAACAAGAAAAACAAGAAAAAAGTTCCAAAAATAAATAGCAAACCAGTTCCATAATACTGCCAAGAAAACTACATAGCCATGTCTGTATAAACACAAGGAGCTGAGCAATCTTATTGTATTCATGTTCAGCTGTAGGAAAATATATATAATTATTAATTAACTTGAAACAGGAGTTATTGAAATTTGCCAAAGTATATGTTTTTTTGAAATGGCTCCTACAATTCCAGCATGTGAGGAAATGACTTTGCTGAATGCAGTTGTATATAGAATGCAGTTGCAAAACAAGATCAGTTCTGTGGTACATTTAATGGGCCCTCCTAGAGCAAGAAAAGAAAGACTTTGTGGTTCAGGTCTCTGTAATTACTTTTAGTGATCAAAGATTAAATAGGCTTTTAGCTTTTATATTATTAATAAAAACATTGGATAATATTTTCTAATTCATTTTGAGATAATTCAAGAATAAAGTTCAACATATGTGTTAAGCAAATATATTTTATTGAAACAAAACAAATTAATTCACTATCATATAAAGTTAAGATAAATGCACATTTATGGACCTTTTACTAGCTGGCTACCGCTAATGCCTATATTAACTCAACTGACTCTGCAGGTTTTAAATAGTTGTGCAATTGCAACAATAAATATTCAAAAGGCTTTCAAAATAATTATTTCAGCATTAATAAATGAAATAAAATTAAATAGGAATCATGAGTTGCAATTTTATTACTTTGTTCTGACTCAAATATTAGAAGGAAACCCAAATGGAAAAAGAAAGAATACTCTAAATTTGTCCATACACCTTAAAGTTGCTGAGGTTTGAGAAACAATGATTTAAGTGAAATCAGTTTTTCAGGAATCATGTAATAACTGTGATAATGTCATAATACAACACATCAAAATAAACAATGTGAATTATATAAACCTCAAGAAAATGGAATTTTTGCTGATATATGCTTAATAAAATACAAAGTTTCTCTTTTAAGCTAAAGTGGTAATGGTTGAGATATTAGTATTTTATGGAGAATGCTTTTCCTATTAAATCATAATGAGAATAGTTAGAAGTTATCATTAGGCACAATGGTTGGATGTGTAATTGACTTGAAGCAACACATAAGCAGATGCAGCCTAATATGGTGTGAGGTGAAATGGATTTTCTAATTTGATGAGGCTTATGGCTATAAAATTTAAGGTGTTGATAATGACACAACAATAGAGGATCTTACTGAAGTAAAACCATCATATTCTGGATGCACAAAGCCAGATGTTTCAGGAATAACAGTAGGTAACAACAATTGAAACTATCTCAACAAAATCTAGACTTCTGAACTGTAACTCTATAACCCTTACACATGAGATTTATGTAATTAAAAAGCAGAAGCTGGTGATACGGATACTGGTGCTTGTTCATGAATACATGAATAGATGGATGTATGCAATTATAGCTAAGGACTGTCATGATCAACTGATCATTCTCAAAGTGTCCAAGTAGAATTAGACTTCAAAACTGTGGTATGAACAGGTTTTTTATCTATTGTGAGTTAAGATGCTGGATCATAGGAGTGGTGTGTACACCTAGTTGAGCGTCTGGATGAAATGGGGACATTTAAATCAAATAAACAAATATGGACTGCAGAGAATTTGGGGGGGAAATCAGATTACTTAGTGCATAGATTTCCAAAACATCTATGCACTAGAATCAACTATATGCTGATTCTAGTTTCTCTCTGAAAGATGTGTTTTCAATTTATTTTACAGAGTGCTTTATTTTGGAAAAAAATATAGTTAAAAGAAAGAAAAAAGAAAAGTTTCTTTTTCGTCAAATTCTAATACAGCTTAGTAAATGATAAACTTAGAGGGAAATCAAAACAACAGATTTTAATTTGCTCCAATATATGTATTTGAAGTTATGGAGAATTACTGTTTTGTAAGTGACACTATAGTGGCATGCTGTATAACTTGCTAATAATACATTCACAACGAGCATGCAACTTTTTCATTTTTTTTTTTCATCCTAACCTTAGAACAATGACAATGATGGCTTGAGCTTGCATGTATGTGTATATGCATACTTCGAAATTAGCTATCTAGCTAGCTAGTTAGTTGTAAATGGAATTCAAGGTTATTGCGGTGCATGTGAATTGAAAATTGGCAGCATAATAGGCTAAAAGGCTTACTGGTGTCTTGGAGAATGATAAATGCAGACTTAATTTAAGCACTAAGAAAATGTCCTGAAGTAGACAATTTTCTGTGATGCTGAAATAGCCCTCTTGCTGTGTTATCCTTTCTGTACATTAAGAAAATACAATTTTATAGGTGCAGATGGTATAAAATAAGGAGAAAGTGATACAACTGTTATTAAATTCTATATTGTGATATATATTTATGAAATAATGATTATGACAGATTTCAACATTTTTTAACTGTAATATAGAAAAGTTGAAAATAAAATTAACATTTCTTTGCTAGGCCTGGTAGGGAAACCTTTACCTGCTAGAAAGTAAAGTTAGGAAACTATATTATATTAATAAATGTTACCTATTTTATTGTAATTAAATTATTTTAAATATCTCTACATACTGTTTATTGTTATTTAAGCAAGATTTTTACATACGAAACCTTAACAATTGATAAAATATTTCCTTTATTTTTTGTATTATAAGAATACAACATTGTTTGCATAAAAAGCCTGCTATGAAAATAGGAACCTATAAGCATATTTAAAATGGTATATGAAAACATTTATTAACTGATAGAAATTAAATGTAATTAAGCATAAATGGTTAGAAACAAATCCAAGAGGCAAAGAATAATGAATAATTTCCTACATTGTATTCTTAATTAGATATGGAATAGCTTTCCATAAACTTTAGAATTTAAATGCCTTGAACAAGAATGTATGACTGTTCAATAAACTATCCACTTTATATGAATATTCAGAAGAATATCCTATTTTCTTTTCAGAACAAATAACAGAATTTTTATTCCAAATTTCTCTTGATAAATAAAAAATAGATAGAAATGGAGTTGCCAAAATGTAACACTGATTTGGCATATGGGAAAATTATTATGAAGTCCCAAATTATCATAACAATGTTACAAAGATATTTGCAAGATGTTTAGGGGAAAATGAAATGAAGATTTATCTAGAAGTAAAAGAAGTCCGTAATGATATTTATTTATTTATTTATTTATTTATTTATTTATTTATTTATTTGATTTGCCAATTGTTTACAAGATAATAAGTATAAGTGTATACATAGTTGTGAATACATGAAATGGGTACATATAAGAAAAATAAAAGAATAAGAGAAACAATAGGACAGGGATGGACAACATTCTTAGTTTCGTGCCTGAAACCTGATGGTTGTCATAATATTATGAACTTGATTACTATATTTCAGCCATCATTGTTTAACCAAAATAATTAAGTTATCCTTAAAAAATGTTGAAAATAGTACATAATTAAAATAATAAATGAACCCATGATTTCAGGCACCTACTCTGGCAATGCAAATTGATTCAGAAATAAAAAGTAATTACTGAATTTGCATTTCATGCACTTTTTAATTTAAAGTATGGTGTGCATTTCACTCTCAAGATTTCAAAACCACTGACATTTATTTGAAAATCCAAGAGAACAATAAAGTGGGACAAAGAGGAAATAATCTGTCATGCAAGAACCATTGTTTTCCAAATTGTTGCTGAAATGGGAGCTTACTTTTCCCTTTATTATTTATTTAGCTTTATTTAAATTTCCCTGTCTCCTACTCTGCAGAACAGTCCAAGAAAGAAGATAGTAAGAGTTATGACACTCTCTTTGTTTTCCCATATTCTCAAATTATTTCTTTGTACCACTACAGCCAATCAAGAACATTCATTTACTACCAAACCCTCCAGACTAGATTAATATGCTCACGTGTGGAGAGGAGATGTCCAGCATCCTGTGACCCAGAGATAAATAAGGACAATTGAAGTTCATTTGAAATGTAAATCTTATTGATATTTACCAAAGACTCATCTCTCCTTAAGAGTTAACTTATCTTTACTGCATTCAAGATCTCGTACTCTTTATGCGCTCTTCATGCAAAATGGATATTTGGATTTCTCCATTTACTAATCTCTAGACTGTGAGTATTGGCAAGGGGAGCAATTGACTTTGCATGCATCATTTTGACATCACTGCAACTTCTCCCAAAGCCTATGATCTAGTCCTCATGGCATTGGTGGTTAAAAAAAAGCTTATTTACATTCTGTTCATTCCTGTTCTCCAATTCAGAAAAGTATGAAAAAAAAGCTTATTTACATTCTGTTCATTCCTGTTCTCCAATTCAGAAAAGTATGAACATTTCCAGCCACTAAATCAAGCTCTGAAAATTGATGACTGAATATACTTAGGTAAGATTTGGGTTGTAACGTGCATTTTTCTTGCTCTATTTGCCAGTTGTCATACATATGTACAATACTAGATGGTTACAATGAAATGGAATGTCTGATATTTTCATGTTTGGATAACAGATATTACAATATTTTATTGGATGATTTACAAAACTTTAAAAATGTTTTTAGTGTTCCGTGCATAGAGTAATAATGGAATGTGCCATAATCTCCAAGTAAACACACACTATATAATTATAAATGCCGACATTAATGTTTCTCTCTAGGTAAATTCATCATTTGTTTTATGTTTAATGGCCTCATTTGTAAAAGCAATAAAATGCCTTCTATGCCAGAAATTGACTATGATGTCTTAATTCAGAAGCTTTAAAAAAAAATTCTGAGAACGTTCAAACTGCTAGTTCATTTTTTAAAGTACAATTTCAATGAAAATATGAAAGTATTATGATGTTGCAATCCTATTAACCATCTTATGACTAAAATATTATCTAGGGACTTCAAATCCATATAGTACTCCTAAAAAGGTTTGGAATGTAATCATTGTTTATTTTGTGTTAACATTTTGTCTAGAGACAGAGCCTCTGTTATGGTACCAAATAGATAAATAAAGATAAAAAAATCTAACATCCTTAAATTTCAAAAAAATGCCAGTTTATAATATAAGAACAAGAGATTGAAGATTGTGGTGGGTGGGGACTCAGATATGGGAATATGTAAATGAGCATTCTTTGACCACTAATAAATCAAATGTTTATTGTCAATGCACAACATGTATACAATGAAATCGAAATGAGACTCCCTTGGTGCAGCCCCGCCACAAAAAAACCACAAAATACATCTCAATAACTCAATAAATGAAAGAAATAGAATCCCTAAACCCAAATAAGTAATAACTAACACACATTCCCATATACCTAAGTATGTAATATTATATTATATTACACTGGTATGAACATGTTGTATGTCATGCCCCTGGTGGAGACTGACTCTGAGGGAGAGGAGGAACAGCTGACAGGGAGTGGAAGTGTGGCTCCAGGGGTTGTGGAGGAGGCTGGGGAAGGCAGAGGCCGGCTGGGCAGTCGGAGGAGGACTCAGGCCCATCCCCTCTCCATTCTAGGACACGCAGGGAAGAGAGGATAAGGGAGAGATGTGGTCTTCTCAGGAGGAGAGGGCTTTGATCTTCTTCATGGGCTGCAGCTGTGACAACTGGATAAGAGGACGGACATGCGTATGGGTGAGTGCTGGAAACAAAGCGTGAAAATATCTCTAGTTTATTGTTCCTCTCTGAGTTTGGCATCCTTCTCAGTGTGTGTTCTGATATCTGTGGAAATCTTCAAGCCCTTATCTTGCCTGGTTTGAGTTATTTTTTATTCTTTATAATTTATAGGCATTTTTAGTTTAAATGGCATTTCCTCCTTCTTGTAACTGCTCGTGTGGGATTTTTTTTGTCTCCAGTCAAAGATATTTAGAGCTTGGAAGGAAAGTGAAAAAATAAAAGGGGCTTTACCTGTTTTTTGTGACTGTGTTTATTTTGTATCCCACCCTGGGTCATTACATTGTATATTGCACTGGCCCTGTAAGTCTATCATATTAAATCTAATTGTGGTGTTATGTTGCATTCAGAAGTCTGACATCCCACAGATAAAAGCTATTTTATCCTAATATCCAGCCTATTCATTTGGCTGGCTATGCTTCTATATCTCCTACCAGATGGTAGGACAGTAAAAAAGTGCTGATGAGGGTGTGAATCATCCCTGAGGATTTTCCTCACTCTTCTGAAGCAACGGGTCCTGGCGATTTCGTCCAGTGGTGTCAGGGGACAGCCCATATTTTTTTGTGCTGTGCTCATCACCCTCTGTAATGCCTTTTTCTTCTGTGGCTGTCAAGCCAGCATACCATACTGTGCCACAATATGTAAGGGAACTTTCTATTGGTAGGTTGGTAAAAGGAAGTCATTAGTCACTGTTCCACCTGATATTTCCGCAAGACCCTACGGAAATGGTTCCATTACTGTAGCTGATAACTCTACAAGAAATCTGGTGTCAAAATTGGACTGTATACTTCTTGGATTTGTTATTGCTGTACATGCCATATGTATATACCAGACAATATTGCTAGGAAAAGATATAGAAAGCATCAAGATGCTTTCTATATTTAAAACATCAAGATCAAACATAATTTGTATATAATTAGGTCTACTTGGAGTGCTTTTTCATGGCATACCTTAAAAAAAAAAAGACTTCACCAATCAAACCTTTGTTAGATATAGGGGATGTAGATTACTCTTTCTCAACTTTGCAATTTCAAGTCCTAATTTTTTTTAGCCGTCATGGCTTTACCTTTTGAAGTCACTTTGTGAAGCAATATATGGGCCTCCTGCTTCTAAGAACAAAGTGAAACAACCAAGATCTTCATATTCTTCTGCTTTACACTCCTTCAGCCTTCTTTTACCACCTGACCTGAAACAGTATGAGGTCCCTTGAATTGCTTTGTGGACAACAGTTGCATACTTCTTTGCAATGACAAAGAAAATAACTATATCTTCACAGCTGCATTACTTTGCACAAATCTAATAGAAACACCACTAATATCAAAGGCTAATCAAAGTCTATTATCAAAGGCAATCAAAAACTATCAAACCCATATCTCTTTTAAATGTTGACTATAAAATATTTGTGTCAATAATGGCAGAAAGATTGAAAAAAAAAACCTGAACCAGATCGTTTATAGTGACCAAAATGGATTCTTACCAAATAGACAAATAAAAAAGAATACCAGAATGGTAATGAATATAATAGAATACTATGAAGCAAACCAGGAAAAACAATTGGCAATGGCCTTCCTCGATGTGCAAAAGGCATTCGACAATGTTAATTGTCAGTTTATAATACAACAATTAAAAAGTAAGCAATTTGGAAATAAATTTATCAAACTGATTTCGACAATTTATACGACACAGATGGCCAGTGTAATACTGAATGGTGAAAGAATGGAAACATTTCCACTGTCACCCCTTCTCTTCATCCTTACCTTAGAAAACTTATTGGAAAACATTAGGAAAAATGAAGAAATCAAAGGACCATTATAAGGTATAGGCATTTGCCGATGATATAGTATTTTTTCTGGAAGATCCAGAGGATACGGGAGTAAAATTAATAAAGGAAATAGAGGAATTCGGCAAGGTCACAGGCCTTAAGATAAATAAAAACAAAACAAAATTATTAACTAAAAATTTAAAAGATAAGCAAAAAAAGAATTAGAAGGAAAATTGGGAATGCAAAGTGTGAAAAAGGTAAAATATTTAGGCATTTGGTTAACAGCAAGATGCTCTTCAATCAAAAAAGATAATTACGACAAATTAATAATACAAATTAAAAAAGAATTAGAAATGTGGGGGAGGAGGGCGGAACTGGCATCATGACGATACGGCATGCGATCTTGGAGGTCTGAGATCGCTGCCGATATCTTTGCTCCTGGACGGTCCAATTGGATCTAAACTGTTCCGAAGAGATGGTGAATGTAAAGAGCGCATCCTGTTGATCCCAGGGATATTGCAAAGTCCCTGGTAGATCCAGGAGAAGCTCTTTTTGCCAGCGGCAAAGAGGCAGCCATTAAAGCTGCTGAAGTTGGGACAGCTCCGAAACGAAAGAGAACGGAAAGAGAGAGTGTGCCGGTTTGGTGAGAACTTTTTCTTTGTTCTATGATTTGAAAGGACACCCTAAGGAAAAGAAAGAATCTCTAAAAGTTTTGACAGAAGTGATTAAGTGGCGATTTTAAACAGGAATGTCAAAGTAATATTTTTTTTTTTTAATTGCTGGATTTTCTACACATGATCTTATATTTTGAAACTGGACTGATTTTTTTTCCTCTTCTTTCATCTCTTCTTTTTCTCCTTTTTGATTTTATAATATTTTAATCTAGAGACTCCCTTTTAGTTATATTTTTTCAATATCTTTTTCTTTTTTTAGTTAAAAAATATATATTCTGCTTGAAAAAGGAGGGGGAAAGTGAAACCAAAAGAAACTTTGTAACACTGCCAACTAGAGGCTTGGAAATATTCTATTTCTCTTTTGAACCAGACAAAGCTGAGAAAGAACTGAGACTTCTTTTCAAGGACATTGCTATTTGATAAGATAGAGGGAAGAGCATGGGAGAGTATTATTGCAGGTGCTCTTCTGGGTTTCTATCAACAGCTGGAGTCTGGTATGGAAGCTTATAGGAAAAGAAAAGGAGATAAGTCTCTGGAGAAGAGAGTTATAACAAGAGCCTTGGATAATTAAACAAATTGCAGTGTGCTCTTTTTATTTTTCTAAGCTGTGCTACCCCTCCTCATCAGTTTATTTTTTGTTATAGCTATTTGGATTTTTGGCTCTTTGGAACTTGTCTTTGTTTTTTTTCTTGTCTTTGGAATTTAAATTTCTATGCTTGCTTTTGATTTTTTTTAAAGGAAAAGCTTTAGTATTAATGATTCCCTTCTCTTTCTTTTTAAGGGAGTAGCCTTTTTTTTCTTTCTCCCTTCCTGGTATTTTTGTATTTCCATCTTTTGTCTTTCCATTTTTTTGTGTTTATTTTTGTGGCCTTCTTCTTTTTTTTTTTCTTATGCATCCTTTTATATTTGAGACCTCTTAATTGGATTAAGGTGTTGAAGAACCTGAAGAATTTTTCCTTTCTTTTTTTTTTAGCTTTTTATTCTTCACTTTTCCGTCTTTTTTAGGATTTTATAACTTTTTCTTTTTTGTGTGTGTTTATGGTCTTTTCCTTCATTTTTGAATTTTTACTGTTATTTAACCAATCAATTGGATTAAGGTATACAAGAACCTGAAGAATTTTTTTCCTTTTTTTATTATTATTACTATTTGGCTTCTTTTTTCCTACTATTTTTATTTGGAACTGCAATTGGTTATTTCACAATTGGATTAAGGTCTAGAAGAACCTGAAGATTTTGAATTGTTCAAAATGAGTAGGAAATTAACAGCTCCTGGTTCCTCAACTTCTACTTCTTCCTCTCCACCATCTGGAGGACAACGTTCAATACAGACAATGTTAAGGCAAGAAAAAGAACAAGAAAAAGTGACCCTGCAGATGATTATGCAAGGAATTCAAAGGAATTCAAACAAGATCAGAGAATATTGAAAAGAGAATAGAGAACATTGAACAAAGAACAGGGGAAACCGATGAAAAAATGGAGAACATCCAACAAATGATGATGAAGTATGATGAGAGACTCCAAAAAATTGAAGAAGAAGATAAACAAAGAGACAAGAAGATTGGAGACATTGATAACACATTAACTGTGGTTGAACAAGATAAAAGTGGTATGCTGAGATGGGAGATGGACAGATCAGAATTTTATCTTAGATTCCAAAACGTAAAGGAAGAAAAAGGACAAAATCTAGCTGAGATAATGATAGAAATATTGGCTGAAGCTTTGGAAATAACTGAAGAGAAGATGATGGATGGAATAGATGAGGTCTATCGAGTCTTCACAAGATATGCAATGAGAAATAGCTTACCAAGAGAAGTTCACATCAGATTTACAAAGAAAGCCATTAAGACGCAAATATTGCAAGTGGCAAGAGAGAAAACATTGAAATACAAAGACAAGGAGATTGTGGTCTTGAAACAAGTACCCAGAAGAGTGAGAGAGATGAGAAGAGAATACTGATTCTTGACCAAATTGCTACTTAAAAAAGAGGTGAATTATAGATGGCTGATTCCAGAAGGTTTAATGTTCACATGGCAAGAACAGAGATATAGAATTGACTCAATTGAGAAAGCTGAATCATTTTACACATAATTTTTCAGAGGGAAAGAGGAAGAATCAGAAAAAGAAATTTCACTAATTGAATTCCAAGAGGACTGCCAAATGACGACTGAAAAAGAATAAGGTGTAGTAGGTGGAAAGGAGGAAGCCAAAGAACAACGTGAACCAAGATCCACGAGAGCTGTCAAACCTAACTACAAAATATAACCATGGAAGAGAAAAAATTGATTACAATTAATATAAATGGACTTAATTCAGCCGTTAAAAGAAGGAAAACCTTCCATAAATTAGAGAAATTAAAATTTGAAATATTCTGCCTACAAGAAGTACATATTAAAAAGCAATATGAACAATTGTTGATACAGCTAAAATTAGGGAAAATATTTACTTCCTTGACACAATGCAAGAAAAAAGGAGTGGTTTTATATATTAAAGAGACCATCCCAGCGAAATTGATTTATACTGATGACGATGGAAGAATACTAATGGTGGAAATAATGGACAATAATACGAAAACACTCCTGATTGCAATCTATGCCCCAAATGACAATCAAGAAAATTTTTATAAAAAATTACATATGAAAATAATTGAACTGGACTATGCTAATATAGTTATGATGGGAGATTTTAATGGAATTGTAGACAATAAACTGGACTATACAGCACAGAAAACAATAAAGCAAAACAGAAAGACTGTCCTTAAATCTTTTTATAAAATGGTAGATGAAATAAACTTAAAAGATACATGGAGAGAAAGAAATGCTAAAACTAAACAATACACCTTCTACTCAAATAGACATTTATCATGGTCCAGAATAGATATGATACGGATGTCAACAGAATTGTTAACTAATATTCAAGAAATAAATATTGAAACAAGTACTTGGGCAGATCACAATCCAATGACAATTAAATGGAAAGGACAAAGAAGAAGATCTAGATGGACGTTAAATAATACTATTTTAAAGGAAAAAGACTTCATACAGTGGATGGACACTGCCTTTTTTCTTTAGAGAAAACAAAAAAGAAGATACATCAATCCAGAATGTATGGGATACAATGAAGACACATGCCAGAGGCTTGATAATAGACTATACAAGGAAAAGAAATACCATGAAAAGATTAGCCTCTAAGGCATTAGAGGATGAGTATAAAGGACTTGAAAAAGAGCTACAGAAAATGCCACAGAAAAAGGACATTAAGTTAAAAATGGATATAGTCAAACATAAAATGGGTCTAATAGAAAAAGAAGAATTAGCACAGAAAATTAGAGGTGGTAAACAGAACTACTTTGAAGATGCAAATAAACCAGGTAGATGGCTAGCATACAAATTGAGAAAGGAGAAAGAATCAAGGAAAATATTGCAATTAATAGATGACCAAGGCCAAGTTTGCTATGGTAGTAAAGTGAACAAGGAAATCATTCGAGACTATTATGGAAAACTATACACACAAGAGAATATTGATGAAGAAAGAGTTAAACAGTACTTACAGAATGCTAATTTACCCCAGATACCTAAAGAGATTGAAACAATGTTAGAAAGCAATATAACGATGATGGAGTTAACTGAAGCACTCAAGAAGCAAAATAATGGAAAGGCACCAGGTCCAGATGGACTTCCGGCAGAATTTTACAAAACATTACAAGAATCGTTGAATCTTCCATTGCTAGAAGTTATGAATGAAGTTATGTTAAAGAAGAAGATACCTAAATCATGGTCAGAAGCTTATGTTACACTTATTCCAAAAGAGGAGGCCTATCCATTAGAAATGAAGAACTATAGACCTATTTCCCTACTAAACACAGATTATAAAATTTTTGCTTCAATATTAGCAGAAAGACTTAAAAAATACTTAAATAATTTTATCCATCCTGATCAAAATGGATTTCTGCCAAAGAGACAAATTAAAGACAATATGAGAGTAATCTTGGACACTTTGGAATACTACAAGGCACATCCTGAAAAACAAATGGCTCTGATATTTCTAGATGCACAGAAGGCATTTGATAATGTGAATTGGCAATTCATGTTATTACTGCCGGAGCAGATGGGCTTTGCTAGAAAATTCATCCAAGCAATAGAAGCTATATACTATAAGCAAACGGCAAAGGTAATGATAGAGGGAGAACTGACAGACTCTATCAATATAAGAAAAGGAAGAAGATAAAGGTGCCCACTATCACCTTTGTTGTTTGTGTTAACTTTGGAAGTGATAAATAGAAATATTAGAGATAAAAAGAATATAAAAGGGATGAAAATAAAAAAGGAAGAATTTAAGTTGCAAGCATTTGCAGATGATCTGGTTTTCATCTTAGAAGACCCACTAGAAACAGCATCAAAATTGATAGAAAAGATAGAGACATATGGAAAGGTGGCTGGTTTGAAAATAAATAAAGATAAGACAAAGATCTTGACAAAGAATATGCTATCAAGACAGAAGGAAGAACTGGCAGAACTATTGAAAATTCAGGTCATGAATAAGATCAAGTACTTGGGAATATACTTGACAGCAAGACGCAGTACACTAAAAGAGAATAATTATATCAAACTTAAACAGCAGATAGCACTAGATTTGGCGAAATGGGAAAATTTACAACTGTCATTAATAGGGAGAATATCAACAATCAAGATGAATATATTACCCAGAATTTTATATTTGTTCCAAACAATTCCAATTAGGCTTGGAAAAGATTATTTTGAAGATTTAAATAAAATTGTGTTGAAATATATATGGCAAGGTAAGAAAGCGAGAATAAAGTTAAAACTTTTGCAAGATGCTAGAATAAGAGGAGGATTTGGTTTGCCTAATTGGGAGTTGTATTACCAAGCTACAAATTTGATGTGGGTTAAGGAACGGATAACATTAAGAAATACTAGATTGTTGACACTAGAAGGACATGATCTGTTGTTGGGGTGGCATTCTTTTTTATGGTATAAAGGAACTAAAACACAGGGGTATTTTAGAAGACATTATATACGGGAGTCTCTGTGGTTAAACTGGGAGAAAATTAAAAGAAAATGTTATTTGAAAATTCCAGTCTGGCTATCGACTATTGAAGCATTTTCTTATCCTATAATATACAAAAAGGAACAAACAGTTAGATATGGTGAAATATTGAATGAAAAGGGTGAACTTAAATCTATACAAAAACTAGAGGAACAAGGTATAAAGATGAATTGGTTTTCATATGCGCAAATACATTCAAGATATGATAAAGATTCTAAAACAGAAGGTTTCTATGATAAACTGACTGACTTAGATAAGATTTTGACAGGTACTGATGAAAAGGTGATTAAAAAACTGTATGGATATTTATTACTAATTAAATTAGAAGAAGAACAAGTTAAAGAAACAATGATTGCTTGGGGGAAGAATTTTGGATATGGGATTGATTTAGAGAAATGGCAAAAATTGTGGTCTCAAAGTTATAAAATGACAATGTCAACAGCATATAAAGAAAATTTGTATAAGATGTTTTACAGGTGGCATTTCCCCCCAACAAGAATAGCAAGAATGTTCAAGAATAAATCCAAAAAATGTTGGAAATGTCATCAGACACCTGGCTCATATTACCATATGTGGTGGACTTGTGTGGATGCCAAAAAATACTGGCCTAAAATCCACACGTGGTTGGAAAAAATGACAAAAAAACATAGATTTGAAACCAGAGATATTTTTATTGGGAATTTTACCTAAAATATATAGTAAAAACTTGAAATACCTGATTGTAAATGTATTAACAGCGGCTAGGATTGTATTTGCTAAAAACTGGAAAAATGAGAAAACACCATCACAGGAGGAAATCATTAAGAAAATATTGGAATGTGCTGAAATGAGTAGATTGACATTTGAAATTGGAGAACAAGATGATAAACAATTTTTAAAATTTGGGATCTATTCTATCAATGGTTAGACAATAAAATATAGTAATGAAATATATAGACTTTTAGAAAATAATAAATATATAAAGATGTATTCTTTTCTTATATCTACAAAATGATTCTAGGATAGATTTGGGATGATAATATAAACTGTCATAAAACAAATTAAGTAAAATATGATTATTTCGTAAAACATGAATGAATAAAAGTATAGTCAAATGATTGATTAATAATATTAATGTATTTAATTTTTGATTGAAAATAT
Source organism: Notechis scutatus (assembly GCF_049901735.1). NCBI lineage: Eukaryota > Metazoa > Chordata > Lepidosauria > Squamata > Elapidae > Notechis > Notechis scutatus. The sequence goes on along the minus strand of NC_142013.1, from coordinate 48,877,697 downwards.
GAGATTATATACAATGTAATTGTAATTGAAGACTACGAAATGGAAGCACAAAACAATTTGTAAACCAACCGGCACACTGTATGTATATATATATGGAAGATGGCTTGATGTTTTTATGTTTTGTTTGTTTATGTTTGTTTTAAAAACCAATAAAAATAAAAATAAAAGAAATGCGGGGGAAATTACAGCTATCATTACTGGGAAAAATCGCGGCAATTAAAATGTCTACTTTACCAAAAATACTGTATCTTTTTCAAACTGTACCAATAAGATTGGATAAACCCTTTTTTAAAGAATTAGATCGAATAATAAGTAAATTTGTTTGGGATGGGAAAAAAGCCAGGATAAAAATGAAATTGTTACAGGACAAAAGAGAAAGGGGTGGCTTTGGACTCCCTGACTGGGATATGTATTACCAGGCTGCAGCTATGGTATAGATTAAAGATTGGATCAACCTGGAAAATAGAAGAGTATTGTTAATAGAGGGTCACTACTTGCAGAGAGGGTGGCATAGTTTTCTATGGGATCGGAAATGTAAACAGAATACATATTTTCAGAGACACATGATTAGAGATTCTTTAATTCGGATGTGGAACAAGATTAAAAAGAACCATTATACTAAAATACCGAACTGGTTGTCAACTATGGAAGCACAAATCTACCCAAACGCAATGGATCTGGGAAAAAAGAGGACTTATAAAGACATTAGATACACAAGGAAGATTAAAAATGAGACAAGAATTACAGCAACAAAATATAAAAATAGATTGGTGGCTATACATGCAAATTCAGGCGAGATACAAAAAGGACAAAGAACAATTTGGTTTCTGCATGGAAAAGCATCAATTAGATAAAATTCTACAAGAAATGGAAAAGAAAATGATCTCAAAAACATATAACCTTCTACTAGATTTTAAATGGAAGAGGAGGTGGTCAAAGAGACGATGGTGGAATGGGCAAAAAATGTTGGCCATAATATAGACCTGGAAAATTGGGAGAGAATGTGAGGATTAAATTATAAATTAATTACATCTACAGCATACAGGGAAGATCAATATAAAATGTTCTACAGATGGCACCTTCCTCCCACTAGACTGGCAAAAATGTTTAACTCAGACCCAAACTGTTTGAAGTGTGCAAAAGAAAAAGGCACTTATTTCCATACCTGGTGGGCATGCCGGGAGGTGAAAAAATATTGGAATACAATTAGACAATGGCTAGAAGAAATCACAAATCAGAAAATTGAATTTAATCCAGAAACTTTTTTATTAGGTATAATAACACAAAAATTCAATAAAACAGATAGATGTATCATGTTACACATATTAACAGCTGCAAGGATTTTGTACGCACAACTCTGGGAAAAAAAGGGGGTTCCACCAGAAGGCATGGTTATAAAAAAATAATAGATTGTATAGAGATGGACAGGCTAACAATGAAAATAAAAGACAGAGAAGATTCAATTTACTATAGGACCTGGTATGCCTGGTATGAGTGGTTTAGAAATAAAAAGAAAAGAAAATGGCAATTAGGAAAAGAATGAGGGAATATGTAAATATGTAAATATACCATAGAGAAGATTGATGTGTAAGGATAAAAGATATTGACTTATAGCAAGAGTAAGATGTAATGGTAAAGGAATAAGTAAATACATATACTGAAAAATGTAAGGAGATACAAAAGATATCTTGATGTTGATAAAAATGTATAAAGTTTTATTTTTGTTTTTTAAAATTTGAAAAATTAATAAAATTTATTTCAAAAGAAAAACACCAAAATCTATCAAACCCAGTTGTTTATTTTCACAGAAGGTAACCATACAACAAAGTCACAAGCAGAATGTTAAACATATTCCCATTCTTGTTTCTCAATAAACAGTATTATCAATCCACACATGTATGAATTTGTCTAATTCCCTTTTAACAAAGAACACTTTCACTATTACCTTGTAGGATCAAATCCTACATTTGAAGAACAATGTGAAGAAATATTTTCTTTTATTTATGTATTCTGCTTCATAGTATAAAACTAGATTTTTTTTAATTTTTTAATTTATTATTAAACTTCTTTGCCATCCATTTTTGCCTAGGCAATTTATGAAAAGTGTTGGGAAGCACCCAGACTGGCAGGGGGGTGGTGGGATCAAATGCAGAGTTAGCCTGGAAATCACTGCACAACCACAAAATGGATAACACTGACTCACTCCTAAGCTTAAGCCTTATCTAATTGTTTTCAAGAATGGGCTGCCAAACTGGGGATATTCCATATTATACATGGAAAAGGTAGACTTCAGAAAGAATAATTTCAACCAGTCTGGCTTCCATAAAAGACCTGATACATTGCATGGGTCAGAAGGAGGGCTGAGAAAGTATTTGCAGACCCCTCACATAAACCTGGACATAAACTCTTTTAACTCATAAACTCCTTCAGGATGGCACTATTGGGCATTGCATGCTAAGACACCTAGGCACAGGGAGAGTTTTTCCCTCATGCCATCACTCTGCTGAACACCTGATGTCTATGCATATTAACCCATTGTAGGGGTTGTAGTATTATTATTTATCTTTCTCATTATCTTCTTTACTCCCCCCTTTTATTGGTATTATTATGCTTCATTGAACAGTCAGCCAGATGTTCAGACTGGATTTGACATTTTTGTCTCCCTATCAATTCAAGTCCTTCCTCTCTGTTGCTTTGCATGTACACTGAGTGCTTCTGTACCAGAGACAAATTTCGTACGTCCAATCACATTTGGCTATATAAAGTATTCAATTCAATATAATAAAGGGGTTAGCTTGAATTATGCATGTTGAAGCTAACATGGGTGTGGTTGTTCATTCCTAACAATAAGAGATGAATAAATAACTCTTTGTCTAATCTCTCCATATTATCTATAAGTTCGTACTTTTATCATGATACTATTTACTTGCCTTAAAAAAAAAAATCTAAAAATTGTAAACTTTCCCCAAGGGAATTGTGGTAGTTCTTTGCTGATTTTGTTTATACTTTCTGGGTTCACTTATAATTTATTTTATTGTTGCTTCAATTAGATTTTTTTTTCATTATTGTAGTAATTATGTTTACTATTGTAGTAATTACGTTTACACTCAATAGAACAAAATAAATCAAAACATTTAGAAATACAACTGTCTAAATAGTAAAATATTAATCAATAATCAGCAGATGTAAAAGTATGAATATTACATTTCAATAGTTTACTAATTGTATCTTTTGTTTGATAGTCACCATCAAAAACATAGCTGTCACAAAAGATGCTATATAAATCTATCAGATGGCAAGAACCTGGTATAGACATTCTTAAGAGTTGTCTGACAACATTTTCTCTATGTAAAATCTAATAAAAAGAAAATGAAGTCAAATTAAATGGAAAAAAACCAAATGCAACAAGTTTAACATGCATAATAGTGCAATGCAAACTGAAGCTGAACAGATTATTTAATTGTATTAGCTGATAAAGAAAATGTGATAAGGCAAATGACAAAAAAAGGAAACTATTTAATAAAGTAAATCAAAAAGAAATACAATACTTTATTGGCCATGTGATTGGACACACAAGGAATTTGTCTCCGGCACATAGGTTCTCAATGTGCATACAACAACAAAGTAATATAATAATAAGATACCAATAGGATAAGGTAGTAGAAAATATGAGAAGGATAATGGTAATACACCCATACTTTGTGGGTAAATATCCTTAGAGATAAGGCAGTACTGTGGGAATCAGGTGGTAGCACAAGGGAAAAAGCTTTCCTTGTGTCTAGTTGTTTTGGCATGCAACTCAGGGAAGGAGTTGAAACAGTTTATGTCCAGGATGTGAGGGGTCTGTAGATATTTTCTTAGCCCACTTTCTGACTCAAGCAGTATACAGGTCCCCAATGGAAGGCAGGTTGCTTACAATTGTTTTTTTTTGCAATCCTAACTATCCACTGATGTCTGTATCTGTCTTGTTTGGTTGCTGTACCAAACAAGATAGTTATAGAAGTACAAATGATAGACTCAGTAATTTCTCTGTAGAACTGTGTCAACAGCTCCTGGGAAAGTCTGAACTTTCTGAGTTGATGCAGAAATAAACATTCTTTGTTGTGCCTTTTTAATGATGGTTCTAATGTTAGGTGTTCATTTCAAATCTTGGAAGATTATAGAACCCTAAAACTGGAAGAAATTTACTGTTGATATTGTGTTCTCTAACATTGTAAGAGGCGGTGGAATAGGAGGCCTATATATAAGAGAATAATATCTAAATCAGAAGACAAATGCATAAAATCAAATCTTCCTATGACATCAGTTACATGGAAATTCATCTATTACATGCTCAGTGCTGAACTGTGATGTTTGATAAATATTTTGGTAGTTACAGCTTATTACTAATACATTAGTCCTATCAATTATCTAAAACTGATAAGTCTTTTAAACCAAAGTAACATTTCAAATATTTTAGTCAGTCGCTAAACAAATATCACCAGTAAGATTATTATGTAGTACATATAGTATTTGTTCAATGATTATATCAAAGTCAGAGCAATTCCTGATATTACTGATGAAATTTTGGTTTTAAAAGTTCATTATAAAAGCTTTGTTCTAAGAATATACAAATTGTTTTAAAAAGCCTACAGTGGATGGTTGTAAATTAGAAGTGGAAGGCTGAATATTACAATATACATGCAATAAATGGTATATATTCAAGATTTTTATAATGGAAAAATTATAGACATAGAAATAGGCCTATTTCCAATATAAAAAGAAAATACTATAATAACATACATACGTGATATATATATTATGAATCTACATTCAGATAAATATATTACCTCACAAATGAAGGCAAATGTATGTTTTCCAGGATAATGTTGCAGGATCCAATCTGAGCCAATCTTTGGGATCAGACATTTAATCTGTTAAGAATCTGATTCAGGTACAAGAATTGCACCTTGATTTATTTTTCAGTTATAAATTCTATAATCAATTCAATTCATCAATATCTCAAACCCATTTAAATAATTTAAATGACCAGTTTTTGTACAAATGTGATAGAATAATAGAGTTGTGAATGTACCAAAATCTAGTCAAAATAATGTCACTTAAACATTTTTACAAATAAGTTCCTCAAACATAGTAGGATGGACCAAAAACATCAAACTTTATGTTTTGTGTATTACATAATTTAAACATTTTTGACTTAATTTCTTTACAGGCATCATGGGTTATAAATGGCATTCACTTGGTGGAATTGTTCAACTAAATTCACTAGGGATACAAAGGCTGCTAGACTGTAGTTTTGCTAAGATTACACCAGTTTCCCATTGGACTGAAATTTCTTGCTTGGAACATTGTGGTTTATCAGCATTAATTTATGCTACTGGGTAATAAAATAAATGCTTACAGAAATATATATTTCTGCAGCCTCTGTTGGCTTAAAACATATTGGAAGTGTATTAAAAGATACATTTGCATGCATAATCAAATGCTAGCTTATATATACAAAGAGCACATTGGAAGATAAAACCTTACAAAAGCTCTAGTTCGCACTTCAGCTCTTCAAATATAATACATTTAACATTTCCTTGAATGATTGTAGTAATATTTAACATATAACCATATATTCATACCATTTTGAAATGCTTGAAATAGTTTTAAGATGTCCATAATTTAAAATAAAACTTTTGTAGCACTTTATGAATTCTTAGCAGTTTTGTAGATAATAGCGGTGTCATTGTTTTAAAATTGTTGTAAAAAGAATTGTTTAGAGATACTGTAGCATTGAATAATAAATGTTTTTATATTGCAGTGATTATGGAGAATTGGTGCAAAGAAAATTATTAGCTGGTAAGCCAAACTACACCATACAGGAAATAGATCTTGGAAATTATTATATGGATTTGTGAAGAGATATGATGTGATTCCTAGGCTTCCTAACTAGCCCCAGTCCTAGCCCATAATCATGAAGGCAAGAACAGAGGAAGGAAAGTTTTGGGAAGGAAGGAGAGAAATAGTTCAGAAATATGGAGCCCAATTTTAGATGAAACACGGCAGCTGAGGGAAAGAAGAAAAGAACAAACTTGGCAGAAAGAGTGTTTATGGGCTAAGGGAAAAGAAAAAAGATAGAAAAGTTTAACAGATTGATCGGTGTAAATTTAACCAGCAAAAAGGTTGCCCAATGGATTTGATTTGGGGTGAATTGTGATGTGAGAGTCTAGTGAAAGAGAATCAGAAAGAGGAAAACTGGAGATCCAGTGCAAAAGGAAAATGCTGAGACAAGAATGACAGTAGAATTGATTCATGGGACACTGTACTAAGAATATTACATTACACAACATTTACCAACAAAGAATGTAGATTTGAACTATTTGTACCGAATGCTGAGGAAATTCATCACCATTGATATCAGTATTGTTGTCTTGTTTTTGTTGTCATTGTATATATGGATATTCACGGGACATTGCTGATTTCATCAAAGCATCATGGCACCATTGTGCTACAAGGTCCATCTCTTTCATAAATGCATGTGATGTCACAAAGCAAATACAAAAAACCCCCCAAACCCTGGACTTTGCATCATGGCAGTTCATTGCTGTGTTTCTCATTCTGCTTTTCTTCACCCACCCTACATAGATGTCCTGACTGTATGTGCCTTTTATGTTCTGTATTTATTTAGAAATATTCAGAAATTTTTTTTTGAAAGTTCAAAAAGATATAAAATTGTCCATTAGAGTCTCCAATCTGGTAACAGTTTTGGCAGCAGGTTTGTTTAAAATGAATTGGGTAGAAGCTGGATGTATCTTGCTGGCAGATGTCCACGGTAATCATTAGATTTAAGAGCAACACACAGGTTACATATGATTGGCTTTTCCACAATATTTTTAGTCATCTTGAACACATTCTATTAATGTTTTTATTATTAATCTATATGCAGTGAAAGAGATTCTGAAATCTTGTGAGGGAAAATATGCACATTTTAAGATGAGGTAGAGAGATATTTAAACTGCATTTTGAATTGAGTTTATTTTGTAGCACCAGATAAACACATTTACAAATTTGTTTCTGGGGAAATTGTACATAAAGATGGGGCTTTAGCCCTTTAGGAAACAAATTAGCAATGCTTGAAGTGATCAGCAAATATCAATGGTTTCTGCAAGAGTATGTATCAAAAACATGGTGGCTCTTATTGCATGATCAAAGCCCCATCCTTTTCTATGTGAATTACAAACTCTAATCAGGCTTTTAGGGACATATATTAAAAGGCTTTGATCCTAAAATAATTAGGTTACAAAACTTTTCAAAATGTCAGGGGGTGTCTACCCTTTTGAAAAATGTGAAGTATGTAAAAGTGAAGCAGGAGTAAGGAAAGATATATAGTAAATTGCTGGGCAAGCAAAGATATATAGTAAATTGATATAAGCTGTGGTATAATAGGTTTGGAAAATGATGTCAGGCAAATATCATTAAAGTCAAATTATCAGGTAATATTATGAACAATAAAACCTGACATCAAAATTAAAATGTAGTGCTCTTATGCCTTGAACCTTTCCTATATGATTGATGGATTGAATGTGATATATTTGCCATCATGTCTTTCAAGAAATAGTTTCCAGCCAATTCATAACAAATAAACTTCAATTAATTCAATCAATCATCTTTCATGAACACAATGCTAAGAATATACATATATACACGTACTGAGAGACAATTACATTGTGGCATTGAAAATTAGACTATTATACTCTGTGTGTGTGTGTGTGTGCATGCATGCATGCATAAAACGCACACACACAGTTGGCTAAAAACAGTTGGCTAAGGAACTAGAACTAAATTGATATTTTTTTCTCAGTGTAATTGATTTAGTTGTATGGAGTACAAATCAGAAAAGTGTCTGAACAATGCCACTTGTATTTTTTCTCTTCCTGTCTTTCTGCAATCAGTAGAAGTTAAGAAAAGATATGATGTTACCCCAAAATATAAAAAGATCGTTTTTACAAGATTTTTGAAATCCCACAGATAGGTTGTAGATTTCCAGCCCTGTATTATTGAGTTTGAAGTCTGAGGTTTAATAGCATAGCCAAAACAGACCATTTTATGACAGTTTATAAATAAGAAGATAGCAGAAGCTATAGTTTCATGCCTGAACACATTGTATAATAGACTGCTGGTAAATAATTAATGCATTTGATTAAGTTTGTTGTGACTCAATGTTGAATTTCTATGCGGCTCTCTCAGCTCATAATCTCTTAACTGGATCTGCCTTAGAGTTTGCTGTCTCATGGGAAAGAAGCCGATCACTCACTTTCACCAAATACACTGCTCAAAAAAATTAAAGGGAACACAAAAATAAGACCTCCTAGATCTGAATGAATGAAATATTCTTATTAAATATTTTGTTCATTACATAGTTGAATGTGCTGACAACAAAATCACACAAAAATTATCAATGGAAATCAAATTTAGCAACCCACGGAGGTCTGGATTTGGAGTTACACTCAAAATTAAATTGGAAAAAAATACTACAGGCTGATCCAACTTTGATGTAATATCCTTAAAACAAGTCAAAATGAGGCTCAGTAGTGTGCGTGGCCTCCACGTGCCTATATGACCTCCCTACAATGCCTGGGCATGCAACTGATGAGGTGGCGGATGGTCTCCTGAGGGATCTCCTCCCACACCTGGACTAAAGCATCCCCCAACTCCTGGACAGTCTGTGGTGCAACGTGGCGTTGGTGAATGGAGCGAGACATGATGTCCCAGATGTGCTCAATTGGATTCAAGTCTGGGGAACGGGCGGGCCAGTCCAAAGCATCAATGCCTTTGTCTTGCAGGAACTGCTGACACACTCCAGCCACATGAGGTCTAGCATTGTCTTCAATTAGGAGGAACCCAGGGCCGACCGCACCAGCATATAGTCTCACAAGGAGTCTGAGAATCTCATCTTGGTACCTAATGGCAGTCAGACTACCTCTGGTGAGCACATGGAGGGCTGTGCGGCCCCCTAAAGACGGAGGTAACAGTCCTGATGCTGGGTTGTTGCCCTCCTACGGCCTCCTCCACGTCTCCTGATGCACTGGCCTGTCTCCTGGTAGCGCCTCCATGCTCTGGACACTATGCTGACAGACACAGCAAACCTTCTTGCCACAGCTCGCATTGATGTGCCATCCTGGATGAGCTGTACTACCTGAGCCACTTGTGTGGGTTGTAGACTCCGTCTCATGCTACCACTAGAGTGAAAGCACCGCCAGCATTCAAAAGTGACCAAACCATTAGCCAGAAAGCAAAGGAACTGAAAAGTGGTCTGTGGTCAACACCTGCAGAACCACTCCTTTATTGGGGATGTCTTGCTACCTGCCTATGCTTTCCAATTTCACAGCATGTGAAATTGATTGTCAATCAGTGTTGCTACCTAAGTGGACAGCTTGATTTCACAGAAGTGTGATTGACTTGGAGTTACATTGTGTTGTTTAAGTGTTCCCTTTATTTTTTTGAGCAGTGTATATAGAATATTATAAATAAAATAAAACATAAAGCTAACTAGGATATTCTTCACCATCAGATATTGTAATGTTCATTTTGTCTTTTTTGAGTCTTCTGGCAGTTCATGTTATTGTGAAAGGGCTAACTACTCGTAATAGTCTCACTATTCATGTGATGCATTTTTTATGTTTCTCTTACTCTTCTCTTACTCATTTTTCTCTAATCTTATTAAAATAGTGGACAGTCTTGAGAAATACGTCTAGAGATTGTTTTTATGTATCTTTTTCCATTGTAACTTAAGAACAGTAACATGTTTTCATTTATATCTCTATTTTTACTAAAGGATATGTAATATAAATAATGTAAATGTACAAAAAAAAATATTTGGAAAGTCTTTTCCATGACATAGTGTCTCCTTTTTCAACAGATTATATACCTGATCTTACTCTCTCCTTTCATTTTGCACTATTAGTTATTATACCAATCTTTTTTATATGAATATTGTTACACTCTAGACTCATTACTACAAAGAATATGCAGACCAGATAATAAAGAATATGAAATGACACAGGCCACAGTGGAGCTAATCTTTTCTAGAATTTAATTTTATGCTGTTTTAATAAAAATAACCTCAACTGTGTGAATCAGGAGGAGTATTTACAGCTACAATTTATATTTCTAATCAACACAACATTTTTTGCGTGTTATAAAAGGTACCAATTAATTACCTGGATGTAAGTGATTTAACTCATGCTTCTTAGTGCATTCTGGGTATCCCCTCCCCACAAAACAATGGTGAGTTTCTTCAACACGGGAACAGCTTGCCAATGACAGATGGTTAGACATAATTTCATATTTTAAGAAATTGAATCTTATTTATTACCTGCCACACATAACAAAAGATTGTGTAAGGTTTGGTTGGATGTATAATTAGATAATGATCCATTGCTGTGTAAATTTATGTCAATGTCTTTTTGTTAATGTTTGCACTGAGAAGCCAACACAAAAATTAAATGACATAATATTCTGTAAAATTGGCTAAGACCTCCCATCCATGCATCTTAGGATGGTTCCATTTCTTATAATAGATTCTCACAATGCAGTTCTAACTACCAGAAAATTAACACAATGATAATAAGAGTTATAATAATAACACATAATTACAAATAGTCCTCAACTCACAACCATAACTGACCCTGGAATTTTAGTTCTAAGTTGTTTAGTTCTGGTTACTAAGTGAGTTATCACCCAACTTTGTAACCTTTTTGCAGTAGCTGTTAAGCAAATATGGTGGTTCTAAAGTGAATATCATGGTTGTTAAGCAAATCCATTTTCCACATTGGCCATTTTTTGTGGAAACCAAAAGCTAATGCCAGTTTTTGGCAAAAAAAATATATATTGTAAGTTGTGGTCCTGTGACCACAGGACATCACAAACAACCATAAATGCAGGCTGGTTGCTGAGCACCAAAAACACAATCATGTGAATAAATGGGGCAGTTGTAAGAACTTTAAATCCTCATCATAAGTCGCTTTTGAGGATACATTATAACTTTGCATAAGTTGTGGACTACCTGTAAATGTGATATTTTATGAATTAATCAAAAAAGCAATATATTGGAATGATAAAAATGTCCAATTATTGATAAACATGTATCATTTTAAAAGATATATACCTTCCCTTAATCTTCATACTTGTAACAAATGAATTTCTTACATTGTACTTTATGAACAGAATGAAGATTTATGGATGAATCAAGGTTGATGTCAGGGTTCCAAGTTACACACCCAATGGAATCAAAACTCCAAGGCAGGCATATTCCTCAAAATATTGACTTATTAGGTATGTCATATTGGCACATCTGGGGAAACCTGACTCTAAACTCCACTCAGGTTTTCCCCTTAGTTAAAAGTAGAATTCTCTTTCCCCCTGCCCATGCAACTCATCACATGGTCCAATCAGGCCACAGTTCAAGTGTCACTTGGTCACAGATCCCACCTCTTCACACCTGGTGGGAAAGTTCTCAGTTCTCATAAGAAAGAATGTTATTATGGCCACAATCCTCCAGTTATCTCTTCCTACCCCATCCCATTCCCACAGCTCGACTAACTCTGCTGTGCAGCCCTGGAAGTGCCAGAGAGGGGAATAGAAAAATGGTTCCAGGGCTGACAGTTGTGGTACTTAAATATAAATATTCTTGCAGAATCTGATTTTCAACAATATAAAGGTTTTTTTTTAAAGAAGAGAACATTTGGATGGAATCCAGTATCCTTCCTTTTTATATAATGTTTACTAACTGTATTTATTGTATATAATATTTAGTAATGTCACTTTTTAAAATAGAGCAGTGTTTTTGCATATTAATTCATAATGTACATATTTGTGCACAGCTTTATATTATATTATTGGTAATATTAAATGATTTTCCAAGAGACTCTGTCTAACGTGCTGTTCTGGACTGAAACTTAGTTTTAATTTATAATACACCATTGCTAAAATAAGTATTTGCCAAATAGGTTAACCCTGCATTCTAAAGATAGAATGTTATCCAATTAAATAGTGGTTCTCTTCAGATAATTACCATCATTATGTATGAACAAATCTGAATTCATTTGTTGAATTCTGCACTGTTTTCAGATAATATTCTGTCAAGTTTTAATTTTTATTCATATTTTACTTTAATGTGCTATATTCTAATATATTTAATATATTTTAAATACGTTTCACTGAGTAGCCTAAAATTTACCAAACTGCTGTAATTTAACAATTTGGATATAATACATAATTATCAGTTTAGTATATAATAATAATTTTTGAACTCAAGCCAATGATGTCTTTTGATTATCCAATGCCAGTGGTTCTAATATTAAATTAAATGGAAATGAATATAAAGATCATTTCTTATTAGTTCCATGAGACACTATAATAAGTGAGAAAGTCATTTCTCATTATAATATTTCTGGCTGAAAGATTAGGATAGTACATTTTAATACCAAAAATAAAAAAAAATAAGAAATTCACTTCTGGCCTGAAATATCTACTGTAATATATATTGGTACTTGAGGGAGGCCCTTCGGGTTCTTTGAGCACCATTTTTTAAAGGATGAGAACGTTATTGTAGCATAACTGGATATTACAGTAAGACTAATATTACATTTATCTATCAACCAGCTAAGAATTGAGATCTAAAAAATAATCAGGAAATGAAACTTGCATCTGATTCATTTTGTAAGTTTGCATTTAAAAATAGAATAATCTTCCCACAGAAAATCTAGATATTACATACATCCCAAAACCCAAGCATTCAAAGATGAGTCACGATCTATATATGAAGACTAAATTTAGATAGCTTTTCCTATCTCTGTTATAGGATTATGAAATAAAAACATCAAATTCATTAAAATCTTCAGCCGTAATTATCTGACAGCAAAGGTAAGCTAAAAAGGCAATCAGTAAATTATCTGTATTACTTTAATAGATAATAAGTGTGATTATTAAAATATTTAATCATAAACAGTTTTTAAAAATCTTCTGGAACCCTTATTTTTTGTTCTCCAAATTCTGAAAGATTTATTCATCAAAGTGACATGTTAGCAGTTTTTTTTAAATTTCTATTAATGTGTACTTGATGAACTCAAACTTTTTCCATATGGAAGGAAATGAGTTCCTTGTTATTAAAAACAAGTAAACATTTCAGAATTTAAACTGCCTTAGGAAGTGTCTATCTCCTCTCAATCAAACACATAAGGTCTTTTACATTAGGCAAAGCTGTTAGATGTGACAAAAGTGAAAAACAAATACTTATATAGCATATATACTTATGAGGAGATACTGGCAGCTTAGTGTGGGCCATCTATATCCATATACTAATATAAGCCAAAATACAATTGTTGGAAGTGAAAAACTTGCTAAGATAAAATCTAATTACTAAGTTAGTCTAAAGAAAACCAAGAACAGATTGTCCATCACTAATTACTTTGCTAATTATAGGGAAAGTCTTCCTGTTCTCTCAGAAATGCTTTAAGGACAATTATTCAACAAGATTAATAAATTATTCATCCAATTCTGGTTATTTATAGTTACTCAAATACTTGCTCCAATGAACTGCTTTCTTTCTCAGGACATATCATCAGCCATATCTCAAATAAACCTATCAAAATAAGTACTGCTTAAGTTACTTAATGATTAATGAACTAATCAATTCATACTTCTTTAATTTACTTTAAACACTTTGTAGGAGTGGATAAATAATAAACTTAAATCAGATCCTCAAGCATGTACCTTGTGATTCTGTTTAAGGGGACTTACTGTGAAATTTCATTGATGAAAGAGGTCACATACAAACCAACACTGACAGGCAAGCCACTATATATAAACAGAGAGCAAACTCCAATCCCTTCTAACACTAATGAGATTACATAGTTAGGTAATGAAACATCTGCAAAAAAAACTCAACCAAGCTCAGAGAGCATTAAAGACTCTAATAAGTCAGTGTTTCCCATTCAGCAACTCTATTTCATTTATTTAAAGGAAAATATACAGGTGGCACATTGCAATCTTCTAGTTTTACAGTCCTTCTAAAGAGCATTTCATCAATTTAAGTATATTGCTATTTCTACCTAGCCTTTTACAGTTGGACCAATCAAGAAAATATTTGAGGATTGCAACTACTGTACATAGATATAGTTATACATAAAATATAAATAAAGCTATGCTTGTAGGGCAAGGTTTTTTTGTTCTGCTACTGCATTCTGTGTAGCTTAAGATTATCTTTGTTCAGGCCTACATTGAATTGACTGAGCAGTGAAAAGCTTGCAAGAATTCAGATACAGAGAGCTTTTAACTTCATGTCCATGAACTTAAAAAACAAAACAAAGCAAAACAAACAAACAAACAGCCAGGCCAGTGATATTTTTTTTGCATGTGTGTATCCTGAAGCACATGAACAGTTCACAAAGCCGATTCAATTCAGATTCAGTAGACCCCTGTCAACAAAAATACAAATTAAAACTTGCTTGCTCCTACTCATCACATGTTTTTCAGCTCAGTTCTATTTCTTGTCACTAATGGACTGACTACATCAAACTTTTTTTGTTTTCTTTTTTAAATCAATCTTTACATAAAAGAGGTTTTTCCATTTTTCTTTTAAATATATGCCTTAAAATTTTGGCTCTTATTGTTGTTTATTTAAGTTTATTGCTTTTTTTACCAACCTAAAACAATATATTATACAAAAAGGTTACTGTTTCCTTACATTGTGAATCTGGATGTACTGAAAATATCAGTAGAACATTGCTGAGCATTGTAAAAATGCATATTATATTTTTAATGATAAATGGCTGGTTCAGTTGTGAATCTGCTGAGCAATTAAACTGTTTGCTTAGTTTTTATTTAGATATCTTCACATAAAGAATGGGTTTTATTGCTTCTGCCACACAATGCAATTATTCATGTATACACTTTCATGAATGCAGACCTTATAAATGTGAGTCTAATCAATATAAAACACTAACAAATGAAGCAGATCTCCCAGCTTTTTAAGAAGCAATCTATGCAACCATGAAGATAAGTGAACATGCTTTTTCAAATATAATTATTTCTCCTTGTGTTAAAAATTCACTTGCAGGCAATTTACATCATTCTTCTTGTTCATTTCTCCCATTAATAATTTTATTATTTAGAACAGTCACCTTTTTCTGTGGATGTAATGAATGCTTCAAAAGAAAGGTAAACGGGTTCTCTTGTTTCAAAGTATAAGCTATAAGTACAGTAATCCCAAGTGAAATAAAGTGAAGTTTGCAGATATTTCAGATATACAGTTCAAGCTCTCACAAAAGCATTCAGCCATTTTTTCCCAACTTGCTTTGTTTGAGAAGAGCATAGACAGTTGTGGTGTCAAAAAGGCTGAAGAAAGTGGAAAGGCTAAATTTCTATTTGATACTTTAGAATATCATACCAACCTTGTAGAAGGCTCTAGATGAACTGGACCATACTGTACATTCAATTCATGTATCCCAATTTCAAGCTTTCCATTTTCAAACCCCTTTTCCTCTGAGAACCACTCTGTGTGTGTGTGTATTCCAGATCAACTTTTTTAAAAAAGTATTAAATCTTGGATAGGTTACATCAATCACTCAGTTCTATAGAAAGTGTACACTGCTAGTGTATACATCTGTAAGAAATGATAACCTACATAACCTTGGGGTTATGAACATATCTCAGGTAGCATGAACAAAATGGATGAGAGAGATTATGTTTTGTATATTTGAGGTATTGATTATATACTGGTTATACCATCCACTTCCCCAAAATAAGGGGAAAAAAAACCTTGAAAAACATATGGGGCCAAGTTTTGAACCATAAAACAGATGAGACAACAAATGGATTTTTTTTTAAAAATCTACTCTTTCAAAGTAGTTAATGCAAAAAAAAAAAAAAAAAAAAGACTGCTACTTCCATCTTTGCCTTTTTCATTAGAAATTCATCACTTAATACAGTGTTTAAAAGTTGAATGACATAAGGAAGAACTGGTATTTAAATATGATACCGTATAAGAGTGAAATGATTTAATATATTATTCTGTTAAAACTCATGCACATCCTTCAAGTTGCTATTGTTGCTATGTTATGGTACAAAGCAGGACCCTATTGCATTGACTGAAGGCAGGCTATAGGCAACATTATCACATGTGCACAATGAAACAAGCTTAAGCTAGGCAATTATGAGAAGAAGCTGTCAAAGAAGAAGACAAGGCTTGTTTCTATGACAGTGTGATAAAGAAAAAATAAATCAAGCACTGAAGAACAAAGCAATTTTTCTGTCTAAACTTTGACAAAAGGAAACTTGTTTTTTTTATGTTTCTATTTTGAGTGAAGATAGCAACTAACTAATTAACTAAACTCTCAACTATTGAGCTATGCAATGAATGCTGAAAGAATATTTTCCAGAGTAAAAAAAATCCTGATTCAAAACATATAGTTAAAAAAGTGTTCATTTTTATTTTTTCCAGATATTTTAATTTATTGTACAAAAACCTCTCAAAAAGAGCTAATAAACAAACATAATTCATTCATTAAGGTCATTGCATTCCCTTCCCATTGTGCTAGATTAGCTACCATTTTAGTAGAAGTTTTACTTTGATTTTATTGTTACTATTGTTTCCTATATATAAGCCTTATTTTATTGACTTTATTTCAATATTTTTATTTTGTGAATTTAAATTTATGACCTGCACTTTACTACCTAATGGTAGGGGCAGGAAAAAATACACAAACAATCCTGCAATTTTGAGATGGTCATAGCAAAGAGTTCTTCAATTCAAAGCTTGTCCTAAGAACTTAAATTTGAATTTCATGAACAAATTGGAAGTGCTATTCTGGAAATTGGAAAATACAATGAATTCTGTCCACCACAACAAAAGACTGTGGATTTCTATGGAGTGATAAGTTCAGAAAAATATTTTATTTTATTTAGATATTAATTTATATATTTGCCCATCTTACTGAAAGTAATTATAGGAAGCACACAACAATTTGATAAAAATCAATAAATAAAAATATAAAAATCCATATTAATAAATATCATAAGAGCAAACATTACAAACCATAGGAGAGGGAGGATAACAATGGTGATCACAATGATGAAACCATATGAGCAAGTCTCTGGATGCCAGGGAGTCCCAGCCCTGACCATATAGCTGGTGTTGAGTACTTTTGGAATATCAAAAGGGATGTAACTAACTTAATTTGGGAGGGAGAAGAATATTTTTAAGGCAGGCATTTTGGAAGAGAATGCATGTCCTCTAGAACCCATTAAATGAAGGTCCTTAGTGTATGGTAGAAGCAACATGCCTATCTTGCCAAATCTAATGGGATAGGCTGATGTAACCAGGGAGAAGCATTCAGATAGCTGTCCCATACCATGAAGCATTTTAAGGGTTAAGACCAGCACCCGGAATTGGACCTAGGAGCAAACTGACAACCAATGTAGCTTATGGAGCAGATTCTAGAATTGTGTATAACTGAACATGATGCTGCATTCTGTGCCAAATCAGCTGAAGTTTATAGTTACTCTTCAACAGCAGCTGTATATGCAGCACATTGCAGTAGTCCAATCTGGAAGTGATCAGAACATGAGGCACCATAAATAAGCCTGCTCATCCAGGAACAGGCACAACTATTATACAACGAAGCTATATAAAGGTCTCCCCAATCATGACTGCTACCTGCTCCTTGAGCAGGAGGTATGAATCTAGGAAGACCCCCAGATTGCACATTAGGCCTACTGGAATAATATAGCCCCATCCAGCACCAAAGAAGGCAAATGTCCTGAAGCCAGTGGGGTCCTAAAATCCAAAGCCTCTTAATCTTGCCTAGGACCACCTGGAGCCTATCTTCATGGCCTCACTTAAAATGCCTGTAGTGGATATATAAAATTGGATCTAATGAGTTAAATAACATTGACCAAATCCTATCTTTTAACTGCTCAGATAATAATCTTATCTGATCAACTAACAATTACTTATGAAAAAACTGATAGTTTGAAGAAAACACATGACATTAAAAGAGGATCTTTCCCAGAGATACATTCTATATGCATTAATGCTATTACATTAATTCTGTTTTTAAGAACAGAGATAACTATGTTGTATATGCCATACTCTAAGGTACTCCTATGCTAAATGCTTTACCAATGACAAGCATGGAAAATAGCAACACTTAAGCTCTTTCAAGGCCAGGTAAGAAAAAGGATAATGCTGTCTTTTATATCAACATAAACAACTACTTCTGTCTGTTCTTAATAACAGCATTAATATGGGAGTATGGCTTCTCAGAAGCTATTTTCATTTTTCCTCAAGACAACTATTTCATTGTCAGCTTCATTCATTGGCCTTGGTCATGTTATACAGCAAGAAAAATAATGCATGAATAGCATGGGGGGAAAAAGTCAGGTTGTTTTTCCAGCAGCTCAGGAGTATCATTCAATCGTTGTGAAAATAAGAATCTTATGGAAACATTTTGAATTATCCCCATTTAGGTATTTACTGATCAAAATATTATATATTATCTCCTAATAATTTTACATCAACTCATATACTTTAAAATGCTATCTTTAACTCAGAGACTTGCCAATTTTTTTCTCTGTCCTTGACAGTAGGCCATATAGCATAATGTTCTACTGCCACGAAAAGAATATTGCTGTCCTTGTCAAAGTGAACTAATTAACTGTTACAACATGACAGATGAATGTGAACAGTCAGAGATATTGTCCAGAACTGAAGAACTTGTATGAGCAGTGAAGCTGATCGAAGGGACAGTAAAGGCCCCAGCTGGTTTGGTAATCTGAACAAAGACTCCAATCTTATTATAATAAAAACGGCAATTAAGAGCAGCAAGAAATGGCCATACCCCAAAGGCATTGTTTCTACATTAACTAAAGATAACTTTGATCTTTTGATGGACACCACTAATCCTGGAGAAGAAGTTCAGTTGAGCAATCTTGTCTAAGAAACGTTACAAAATGAATATCTTTCCCCATTTAATGAAAAATGTGAGGTCTCCTGTGAGTAGACGTACTTCGTTTGAAGTTTGCTAAAGCTGAAATAAGCAACAAGGATGCAGGGTGAGATGTTGCTGATGACTAACTATTCAGATCTAATAAATTTGCTTTCTACATTTTATGCCTTCATTTCAATGATCAATCCAAATCAAATCTTAAACATTCTACAAAAAGCTGTTTACTTCTCATTCTCAGATACATTCTGTCTGGTCCTGAATTCTACATAAGATAGCAACAGCCACATATCCCAAGCTGATTTTAATGATGACCTCATCAAAAATATTCACTTTATATTTTATCACCTATGAAGATCATTTGAGTAGCTCCAGATTATCATATAAAGGCAACTGAACTGTCTGTTCAATAAATTCATGTCGCACCCACTGGTCAGTCCAAAGCAATAACTAGTTTTGTAATACTGGCTCAATACTGGCCCTGCCTCAAGAATCCCAGTATTACAAAATTAATAAATAAATTCTTTTAAGGCTTTTTCCGGTGTGCAATGGTTCGTGTAAGTAAGTCTTAGCTTACTTTTCATCTTGAATCAAGTAGGTTTATTTCATTCACAAAACTGTCACTGAATTCCTTTGTATGGCATGTATTTGCCAAAAGTCTAAAAGAAAAGTACTGTAGGTAGCTTTCCATTCTTGTTTTCACAACTATGAGACTATTTCCTAATACATTTTTAAGTTAGGCGTTTATTTTGGGAATAGAATATGCTGAATATTCTCATAATTTATTAATGATATGGATCTCTCTTACATTTCTCATCATACTGATATATATCTGGTATAACACTGAACATTTTGTCCTACATTTGTAAATGACAATTTTACAGAAACAATGAAAATCCTTCTTTTTCAGTATCTAATATTTATGCTTATAAATACAATAAGTGAAAGCCAGATATGACTTAACATATAATAGCATTGTTTGACTTTGATTTATTCAGTATTTTCTAAGTTCATATGCCAAAGGTAAGTATAATCCTTGCCTTTGACCTGGGTTACTCACCAATGTTATGGTTTGGTGCAGTGTTAATGTGTTAGACACATAGACTTTTGTTTCATAGCTGGCTGCTTTCAAGCTGTGAGACAACAGTTGCTGTCAAGCTCCAAGCCATGTTTCAAGCTGAGTTCTCAAGGTTCGTTGGTTGGCTGCTGACCATTAAGCTGAGCTCCCAAGCTGAGCTCCAGATAGAGTTTAAGCAGACTTGTTACTGTTTCCAGTGGCTTTTGTTCCTAAGGCTATGATGTTCGACACTTTTGATTTTGTAGCTATTGTAGCTGTTCCTGCTTTAGTTGCTGTAACATCATTTTCCATTTCCTTGTTGCAGTGCCATTTTCCTGCTTTCCCATTCTCTCAGCAGGCTGAGAGGATTGGGCTGTCCTTTTGTTGGGTTTTCTGGCAAAGCCAGAATACTGTTCAAGTAGTTCTGCAGATGGGAAACAAGCCAAACTAGCTATTATTTCTTAATCCTGATTTTGGGAAAGGCAGAGAGAGTTGTTTGTTTAAGTTTTTCTAGCAGCAGATGTTATGGTCAGGCAAATTCCTAATAACTGAAAAGCAGTTAACAAGCAATTTCTGAAAGTTATGAGAAAGGGAAGTAAATGAACCCAGTGAAGCCAGAGACCGTCGGTTGAGCAAGTCAGTTATTCCCAGAGCTTTAAATTCACCAGAGATTTCAGTCTCATGGGGAGCAACTCTATGGATAGGGCAATCTCAAGTCCTCTCCTTGTCCAGAGAGAAATTATGAAGAGACAGTATATTCACCAGCTCTTCATTCTGTTACGATCTGCCATTTCTTCTCTGGAAATTATCTTTTATATATACTAAAATATAAATAAAAACCCTAGCCACTTTAGAAAACAGCCACAGAATTATCAGAGAAGCCATAGAGATTGAAAAAAGACCTGAAAGCATGAATAGAAGAGATGATTCCACCAGACTGTCAATTATTTGGAAGCCTGCACTCACAAACAAAAAAATCTCCACACTACAAGCCAGGCAATACCTGGGCACAAACAGATCCCCCCTGATACCCCCAGCTCAAACACACCCCAACCAGGCACCCAGATGAAATTTAGCTTCCTAATAAATGATAGCCGTCCATTTTCTCGGAGCCAAGCTGCACTAAAAGCCTCCAATACAGGAACACAAGGCCAGCCAATCAAGACAAAAAAAGCCACAAAACAGACAGAAGATATTAGAAACACCAATCGAGCAGAACACAGCAAACTCCAAGACCAGTAAACACAGACCAAGACTCCCAACCATCAGGATGAAGAAAAAACCATTCTGGCACAGCAGTAGGCTAGCCCCAAATTTAAAACAGAAACAGAAAAGCACAACTATAATGACGTGGGAAAGTACCCGAACAAAGCTGAATGCCATACATGTAAGTACCCATGAAAACTTAAGAAAATAGAATATATGTATATCTATATACTACTAAAGTGCTCACTGTCATGAGCTTTAACTTGGAAAAATTGCGTAATGTATCACATTGTGGTAAAACCCTCAAAACAATAGCAATCTACCTGCAGTCATTCTGTTTCTTTGTTTAGATCTGTCTGCATATTCTTTCATCTATATATATAAAAGTGAAATATCAGTCACGCATCATCACAAAATCTCCAGAACTGTAAAGCCTACAAATTTGAAATTTGGAACGCATATTCCGCTTGGCTTCTAGGTGCTCAGTAAGAAAGGATTTTTTGAAATGACCATCACAGCATTAATATTTCCTATATTATTATTAACACACTCTGATGCTAAGGAGTTCTACTCCCTACCCCACCTGAAAATAAATCTGTTCCAAATGCAAAACACAAGCAGAGGAGAGGAGTTTCAGTTTCAGTTTCACAGCAGCAATCAGCTTTAGTACCGAACAGTTGAGCTAAGCCATGCCCAGGCTCTTTGCTGTCTCCACACAGCAAATTCTGTTTCAGTTTCCAAACAGCCCTCAACTCTCTCACACACTGACAGGATGCTAGCCAGATGAATACCAATGGATGCTGGTAGGCAGAGGCAGAATTTTTCCCCTTATTTTCCTTCCCAAAAACTAAGCCCAACCACATAGTTTCATAGCAAAGCACAGGTATTGAGCTAGTATGGTATAGTTGGAGATACAGAGTTTAGTTACCAAAAGAGCAGATTTGTGTGTGTAAGTGTGTGTGTGAGAGAGAGGGGGGGGAAGGAAGGAGGGAGAGAATGTACATACACACTTGAATTTAAGTAAGAAAATCTCTGGCTGCTTTGATCTGTCTGATTTCTCTTGCAGAAGTAAAAGAAAAAGCTTATGAATTCTTTAGTAGATAGCATTCTAATCTTATGTAAAGAGGAAACTGTTTCATATATGCTAGCAGTGCAGTCAACCATTAGTAAGTATATTATGGAATCACTATCTGGGATGAGGGCAGCATAGACCTGAAGGTGGAACCATTAAGCTAATTAACACTGTGAATTCTTGAAGGAGAACTCATTATCATATTTCAGTGTGCAACAGAGCATTGAATTAAACTACGTTTGCATTATTTTTCTTTCTAACCTCTTTTGCCTTAAGTCAGTGTATTTCTTTTCTTATTAATGGGAGAATGATGCCATGGTTTGGTACACATACAATTAGACAACTCTGATGAGAATTATTTGTAAACTCATGCTTGAGAGTACAGAAAATGCTGATTCATATCCCATAAATATATAACACATACCAGCTGGTACATAGAAAGAGATAGCTATTGAAAAATAAAAAATAAACTTATTTGAAAGAGATAGTTAGCTCTTACAATTAGGATTTTCCCCCTTTTGACCACCACAATTTTGATATCTGGATATTTGCAAAGGAGGACAACTAAAATAATAATTTGTAAGGAAAGTCATACATGGAATACCTAAGACATTGGGTATGTTTAATTTCATCTCACCTCTTGCTCCATCCCTGATCTAGCAGCAACCATTTACTTGCCAGTGGGTCTAGAGCTTTCAACTTTCTGCCTGTTCCCTACTGACTTTTTTTTTTGTTCTTAAGGAATGCTGGCAGAAAGTCCCTGCCTAACAATTATGGGATTCAGTTAACAACTGACATATGGACTGCATTTATACACTATTCACATGAGACAATAAAAAGGAAAGAAAGAAAGAAAGAAAGAAAGAAAGAAAGAAAGAAAGAAAGAAAGAAAGAAAGAAAGAAAGGAAGGAAGGAAGGAAGGAAGGAAGGAAGGAAGGAAGGAAGGAAGGAAGGAAGGAAGGAAGGAAGAAGCACACATCTTCCTCAGTAGCTTACACCCAGATAAATGGGGATTAACATCAGACAAACAGTCATGCAAAACACAATATTCTAATCAAGGAAAAACTGCATTCCCACTAATACTGGCAGAGTAAGTTACTCTATGTAAAAAAAGGAGAAACTGTACACTCACTAGTACATATGATGTTACTCAGTAGGGTACCCAGTATCTGCAAGCAAATTTAGGTCCCAACTTTGACCAAAGGTTATTCAAAATATTCAAAATGTTCCAACTTGGCCTGAATTAATGGCACAGAATGCTCACAGTGTTGTGTCCATAAATGATTCATTTTTATTTATTTCTGCAATGGATACACTGCTTAATTAAAAATATTTGAGGCATTTACAGTATTATTAAATTGAAAGACAGATATTAAATGATTATATAAAAGCTACACAGTAATGATATTGGCATTGACTTTATGAGGCTTGACTCCTGAGGTCTATATGCAAAATGCTTATCAATGATATGAAAGTGATGTCATTGCACTTGGGGACTTAAAAAAGGAATAAGAATAATTTTAATAGTTTACCTCCATCCACAGACCCAGTGGCCCTCTCTGGATTTCTTTTTTAGACCAGCCAAGTTTGGCAGGGTGGTATGTCCAGCTGAATTTCTTGTGGATGGATTGACTCCATCATAGCGTCTCCACTGAACTTCACAATAGTAATCTAACAAAAGCAAATAATTTCAAGCAGGGAACATACAATAACTGGTGTTAGAAATCATTTGACCAAAAGCAATGTTTAATAGCATATGGCTATTGTGTCACTACAATTATCTGAAAATACATAGCTGTTTGGCAGAAGAGGGCAGTATTTCAACATTGTTGATAGAGAAAATCTTATTGTTTTTTTTTAAACAGCAGTCTCTAGAGATCTAATACATACAACACAAACAAACTCTTACACTGCAAAGTAATATACTATTCAATTAAAAAGTAATCATTACTGCTTAACCATTATCAACTTCAGCAGACTTCCTACAAACCAAAATCTATATCATATTGTTCAGATATTTATATTACCAGTAGAAAACTCTTTAATAATGCAAACTTTAGATGACTTATTGCTGGATTTTATTATCCTATGTTATATTCTGGCATTTGAAATCTGATCCTTTTGGAATGAATAGTGAATAAAATGCATTTGTTAAGTTCTGGATTTAAATAAAAACAACAATACAACAAAATCAACAGCAAATCACACGGCACACACCACGGCAGGGTAAATATATATTATTTATTTAGTTTATGGCATACAGTATTAGGGAATTCTACAAATTCTAGACACAATGCAGTCCTGGCAGCCTAAATTGTTAGTTCTTTCTATTTGGCATTTGTGTGCCTATCCTTGGTGCACTGCAGGGGGTAAACTAGCTTACACAACTTGACTAGCAGCACTCAGATTGCTGGCTTTTCCAAGCTTCTTCACCAGTCTTGCCTCACTTTGCCTCGTGTTGTGTTGCCTCGCATCCAGCCAGGTCCAGCACTAGCTTCTTCTCTCCACACACATGAACACAGCTAGTTTTTTCCCCACCAAAGTGGCACTCATTTATCCTCTAACAATATTGCATGCTTTTGAACTGCTGAGTGGGCAGGAGCTGGGGAGTGAGGGTGGAAGCTCACCCTGTGTCACAGAAATGGGCTTGAACCACTAGAGTCAGACTATTTCTGGCCAGCAGTTCCAGCATCATTAAGCCACCGCACCATCGTGTCCCTAGGATAAAAAACAGACATATTTCTAGAAACCAACCTTAGGGGACAGATCATTCCACCGGTAAGAGCTAATATTTTAAAAGCTTTAAATGATTTATGATTGCCTAATAGGGTCAAAAGCATATAGACCTTAAGGGTATAACTATTTCAGAAAGTAGGTGTAAAAATAGGTATAGCAATATATCCTATGTATCACAATATGCAATGCTTTACTGCTTGGACTGAGAATGACTTGTCCAAATTTGACTTTCAGCAGAAACAGCAGAAAAAATATGGTCCTGTGGGTAGTCATATCTTAAGTACGAATGGTTGCGGGTAATGACAAGTTGAGTAGTCTGTAATAGCTTTGCAAGCTTTGCCAACTACACAGGTAATCAGTATAACTTGCAAAAAAGTGGAGTTACAAAAGTGAAATGAAAAGTGCCCATTAACTACACACGCAACTGCATTCTGAACTAACTGTAATTTCTATGTGGTCTTGAATATAGAACCAAGTAGAAATTTGAGGAAATGCTGCAAGTTGCATAGCTCTTGAACATAAGATTTAGGAAACCTTGTTAATGTCTACCAAGAGAAAAAAATGTATTCAATAATTGCAAACTTTTTTTTGCTTTTGTATAAAATAAACTTTATATACACGCACACACACACACACACACACACAGAGAGAGAGAGAGAGAGAGAGAGAGAGAGAGAGAGAGAGAGAGAGACCTTCACCACATAAACACGGACACAGATACATATTGAGAGAGCGAGTGTGAGCACATGCAACCCCTGTATTCCTCTTTGAAAAATATATAGAATATTGTTGCCAGGATTCAACACTGACTTGAAGGCACAAACAAACATAGAGAAAACAATGTAGCATTGAATAAGTCTACCTTGCAAAATATTCAGAGGGACAAAAAGTTATGAAGACGTAAAATAAAATACACAGTTTTATTAGATGTAAGAGATGGTCAGCTAATTTTTATTTTTTTTTTGAAAATTTTATTTGGGTTTTCACAAAAACAAAATACAAATAAAACATCTTTTTTGAAAATAGCATGGTCCCAGGTTATCACTTCTTCATACAGACATAAAACTCAATTTCATGCTTATGTTTATATTCTATTCCATATCTTATTACCATTTTATATTTTCTACATAGTTTTTCCCCTCTTCTAATTTTCTCAACTTTGTTTTGATTATCTCAATTCAAATCATTATATTTACACTTTTGTCTGTCCTGTTACAATTTCACATTATCTTTTCTTATTACACAAATTTTTCCCTGTTATTACCAATTAGAGTATGACACCTTTATATCCTTTAATTTTATCCATTCAAGCTCTTATTTAAGCTTCAATGTATAGCTTTAAGATTATAGCATTCAATATAATACATAACTTCCAATCGAATTCTGCTTGGTACATTCTTAAAATAGGCACTATATTCTTAAAAAGAAAAAATTATATATATATATGTAAAGAAAACACATTCCATTCCAATTCAATTCTATTATTAATATGCATTAAAATCTTAACATCTTTAACATTTCTTTTTAATTGAATATCATACTTCCTTGGGAACACTTATAAACTTTCCATAGTTAATTCTTTTCCCCCCCATATTTCTCACTTATATTTTTATAAATCATTACTAATAATTAAAAATGTTCCCTTTTAATTATCTCAATCATTTTAATTCATTTATTTATTAACAAACATCCCACTGCATTACAATAAATGTTTTATCCATCATCATATTTTCTAAAGTTATTTCTATTTGTAATATAACAAAGCTATCTTATGTACCTTTGCAGAATCCCTTTTACAATTAAATTTTCACCCATTATCTCTAAACAAACTTATGGTTACAATCCTTATATCTTGTCCCTGTTTCTCCATTTCTTGTTTCTGTCTTTTACAACTTCTTTTCCTTGCCTTCTTTCCCCTCTTCTTCTCCCTCCCCTTTTACCCCGCCCCGTCTCTCTACTTCTAACTCTCTCATCTGTAATCCCCTCTTCTGTTGCTTTCTAATATTATACTTATCTTTCAAATTGTTCTTCTTCTTTTGGTTGTTTTTTCTAATCTTAAACCTTTCACTCTCTTTCCCCCTTTTCTTTTTTCCCCCCACTTAAAATTATTTGATCATTAAAGATGGCTTCTTCTTTGTCCCAATCGTCTTGTTCTGCAAGCGTTTCTTGTTGCTTCTCATAGTTCCAGATCTCCATTTCTAAGAATTGAAACACGAAGTCAAAAGAACTTCTCCCTTCTTGTGCGTCTTCTTTCCATTTTTTAAGTTCCGTTTTCAGTTCTTCTAAGAGTGATACCATTTTAAAAACTTTTAAACAACCACCCGGTTAATTTTAGTCATCTAGATGCAAAAACCAAAAATCACCAAGTAATCCAAATAATCCAAGGCTGTTTCTACTTGCTTCTTTTTTTCTACTTTCTCTTCCAGGGGTTCTATTATTTTGTTACCAAGTTTCCATTAAAATGTATCTTTGAGGAATCTTGTTAAAATTTTACCTTTTAATTACAGTTCCTTTTAATTACAGTTCCATTCCTTAATTCCAGGCAGTCTCCTCCATTTTTCCAGATCCTGCCCTTCTATTCTTTTTTTTTCTCCTTTCCAGCTTTTAAAAACTTTTAAATGTCCAGAAATCTTTATTTATCCCTTTGACTTTTATTTTCAGCTTAGATGCCTATCAATGTCAAAGTGGATTTTTTTTTTCCAGTTTATTGCTTAAGTCTCTTAGCTGTCAGTATAAGGAAGGGAAGAAAAAAAACCTAATCCTTTCCCTTCTCTTTCTCCTTCACAGCTTCAAAATCTTCTTTGGGAACAACATTGTTAAGTTTAAATTCCAGGGTACCTTATTTGTTGCTTTTGCTGTTTGACCCAGTCAACCAAAAACTTTCTCTTCTTATCTTCCTCCTGCACATTCTTTTCCGGTCGAGTTCTTCTTTGTGGTGGCCATTTCTGACCACTGCTGCAACCGCCTTCGGGAAAGGGTGTAATGGCCAGCTGGGGAGGAGAGATGCAGCTCTCTTCAACCCTGCAGGCAGTCTTCCCCCTCTTCACCACCTCTACGGGGTGGCTTAGCCCCGAAACCAGCCGGCTCGGGGTGCTCCAGTGGCGAGCACGGATCGAAGCCTCGGAGAGACGAGGTTTCGGTCTGTCATCGAAGAAGCTCAAACCAGAAGTCAGATGGTCAGCTAAATTTTAAACTGACTCCTTAATGAACTATTAGGAGAATTTAGAAGCAGTTACATTTTATGAGAAACACACTAATGTTTAAGAGAATCCCTCACTACTGCTAGCAATGAGATAATTTGTCTGGGAATGATGGAACAATTAAGGCAGATAAATGGTTATATTCCATCATCCTTAAAGGGAGACACTAAGGCAAGGTAAAGAAGAAAAGTCTATGTCTGTTTGTTTGCTTTAGTTAAATTCTGCTTGCTTAGTTATTGATTGGAAAAGTTGATATTTCAAAAAAAAAAATATTTCTACACTTTTTATGCTAAGAATAAAGGGAAATAAAAAAATTGAAACAAGAAGATGGGCTTTGTGTAGTATATTTTGACATATAAGATCTGAACACATATAAATTAGTTTTTGAATGATATGTTCTATAATCTTTCAAGTTGCTCAAAGAATCATAAGCTGGAAGGGGCCTTGAAAATCTTTTAGTCCAACCCCCTGCCCAAGGCGGGAGTCCTTATTGAACCCAGCAGTCCTTATTCTATTATGGACAAATAGTTATCCAATCTTTTTTTTTCAAACCTCCAATGATGGAACACCCACAACTCTGGGAAGCAAGTTGTTGTACCAATTAATTGTTTTCACTGTCAGAAAATTTCTCCTTATTTTCAGGTTGGATTTCTTTTTAATGAACTTCCACCCATTGCCTTCTTATCCTATCCTCTGGTGGATTGGATAATAAGTTGACTTCCTTTTCCCTGTAAAAGCTTTTTAAGTATTGAAAGACAATCCTTCTCTTCGTTAGGTTAAACATCCCTAGTTCCCTTAGCTGTTTATCACAAAGTTTAGTCTCCAGCCTCTTTATTATCTTTGTACTCTTCTCTGTACTCTTTCTAGGGTTTCAGCCTCTTTTTTGCATCATGGGGACAAAATTGAACAGAAGTGACTAATTAATTAATTAGATAGTATCTACATACTACCAAAACTCTCATTTCACTAACCTTTAACTGAGTAAAACTCTGCATCATAAAGCATCAATTTTTAAAGCAAAATATCTCAAATAGGCAAACTTACAGAATGTGTCCAAAATCCGAGACCCATGACTCCCAAGGAAATGAAATTTGTAGCTGCTTCAGATTATTGCAGGGTCTATCTGAAATAGATGAAACCAAGTGCAAGTGCTTCTGTTATACAATTTTGCTATGTTTTCTTCAATTATTGGAACTTCAAACAGAAATGGTAGATACAGGATTGAATAAATTGGTCATTACCCCTATTATACATCCCTTGTTCAAATTCTACATGAATATCTTTATTGTTCCCAGATTAAACATACCATTCATATTAAGGGTAAATCCAAAGACTGCTTGACTGGGGTTCTTTTGCAGTGCAGCTCATACTCATTCCTTTACATTATAAAAGATGGTCAAGTGTCCCTTGCTAAATTGGTGAAAATGAAGAAACATTATAAGACCCATTTGAGTTTTCTTTTTTAAAATGCTACTTTAAATGAACATGGTAGCAGTTAATTTTAGCAGTCAGGGACAAATCACCACTCTCCTAGCAAATTATAGAGGCTGTCAAAAATGATTTGCCCCTACAATCCATAAAGTTTCCAGAAAGACATGAGAAATTTATTTTAAAGTCTTTTACACTCCTAATGAGCAGGAACTGGCAAATCTAAAAAAAATCTGCAATAAATCAAGGAACACTTCCTACTCCAAACAAGAAATTTTTTGAAGTCTTTGAAGTTAGGCAAAGCATGACCAAATAATAGTAGTGATACCATCCTTCTTGAAACACTGGAGGAAGAGTCATCTCCTGATTTGTCATTCCCTTTTTTTTAATGCAGTTTACTTTAGTCATGTTCCTCAGGACTAGGCCATTGTCATTATTGTTAATAAAATTTAATGTTTAAAAAAGGATATGGGGGTGTTTCCAAATAAATATCACATTTACAACATTTTTGTCTTTGTATGGATTGTAAATTACAGGTAGGGATAGAGAAAAGATTGGAACTAGGCCCAATAAAAAGTTCTACATTAGATCATGGTCCTATGACATCTAATTAAAATATATTT